>NC_140593.1:1185912020-1186580770 GCF_964204655.1 Triturus cristatus | reverse complement strand
GCTTCTCCATGGTTGTTTTCCTTCCCATATAAATCTTGTCAATAGTGATCTATGAGTTTGAATGAAAGTCTTATTAATTAGGTGTGGGATGTTCATAAATAAATATGGAAATTTGGGAATGACAACCATGTTTATAAGCGCAACCCAGCCAGCTAGAGCGGCAGTATTATTCACTCATTAATCTTGTGGGCCAGCCTTCCAATTGCCCGACCATAATGTACTCTGTATGGATTCTGTGTCTCCGTGCTATACCATCCACAGATATTCAACTGATTCTTCCATCCATTTATGCGGGAGTTCTAATGTGGTCTTTAATGTGACCTCCATTAAGGGAAACAGTTCAGTTTTGGTATATTTCATGGATAGACAACCAAAACTGATCACCTTTCGTATTATTAATAGAGGGCATTATTACTTTATCTTTCGGTTTACAGACAAATAGGATCATATTGTCCTCATACATAAAGAGGGGCAAGGGTCCCAAACAGAAGTATTTGGGTGTATGGCGTTCCTGGATGTATTGGACAAAAGGATACAAGGCCAGCACAATCAGGACAGGTGAAAGGAGTCAGCCTTGTCTGGTACCTCTTGCCACAGCAAACAGCCCCAAAGTTAGAATGTTTGCAGGGACCTTGGCCACCAGTTTGGAATAGAGTAGTATTATTGTTTTTAATAACTGTTCCCCAAGGCCACATATTCAGAGTGCGGGTATCAAATAAGGCCACTCCAGTGAATCAAAAACCTTCTCTGAATCCAGGAGAATGTCTGCTACTTCTAATGTGGGGTTTAAACTGTATAAGAGAATACAGGAGTCCTGTGTGTAGGTTAACTTCTGTGCCTCTGTGTGGTACACAACCTTATTAAATGTGGGAAACCAAATCCCCCATTCGTAGTGATCAGCGGTTTGCTTTCATGCTGGAGCAGAGTTTTCTGTTGAAAATTTATCGAGTTTTAAGCTCCAGTTTTGTCTATATGTTATGATTAAAATTACTAATTTGAAAACATTAATTAATAGTTTGTTTTGTTGAATGTCCAGATTAATCAACACTACTAATGAGAGAAAACTACACGTGGGAATGCATATATGTTGCTTAATAATATGCGTGGTTTAATTAAATGAGTATCGCAAAAGCATTATTTGTTTCGAGTTTTTGCTTTTTAAATAACGTGTGCTAATGCTTTATTGCGTTGCAGAAGGCTAGATAATTACATACACATGTGGGTATTAGTGGGAATTAACACTGTATAATCATTATAATGTGGTAACGTTGTTTTGTGTTTCTTTTAATTAAGATGGTCCGTTTTGTCCTAAAACAAGATGGCTGCCATTTACAGCCTGCACTCGAGTGATTGAATTCTGACGAGAGGCCTTGCTGAACATGGTCGAAAGTCACCTGACCACAGCTTCTGCCTGAGTAGAAAGTTTCCGTGAGGACAGTAGCTCTGGGAATGATTCCAATTGTCCTTGGAGAAGGATAAAGCCACAATGAACAATGACAAGTCTGCGGTGGCTCTGCTATGATACCAAGGAAGGGCATTCACGAAAGTAACATTTGCAAACTCGAGTTTCCTTCTTCCGTATTTTTTATTTTTGTGATTTTTCCTGAGCGGAGGTTTTCTAAATGTAACCAAGAGACTTCCTTTCCTGCTCGCTCTGCTCAGCGGTTCATCGGATATCCAAAGTTTGTTTGTAACTTTTATTTTGTTATTTCCCCTATAAATATGTTAGACTAGAGAGGGTCCGTGTTCTTTGCGCTCATTACATTCATCGCGTCCCTTGTGGTCATCGCGTTTTGGACTTCATGCTGAGGACGGCAGCTCGAGAGACTTTACCGAGAGACCTGTCCTGACCCCTTTTAGCTAGAATAGGTAACTATGAGAATAATGATTTTGCTAATGATTGACTTTCATTTTGAACTAATTTAGATAAACAACCATTTGTTTGAATTACAGTGTCGGGTGGTTATTCTTTGTCATTTATTGAGTTTCAGATGTATTTCCTATGTTTAAAATCATGACTCAGGACAATTTCTTTATGGTCGCATTGACCTCGCTTTAGGTGCAGATTGGTTTAGGTTTCTCTCCTATATTCAGTGTGGATAGAGTAATAGAATGAATGTCAGTGTGATGGGCCCTAGCGTATGATGAGTGTATGTGCGTGCGACTGTGGATTTACTCTGTCCGTGGAAGTAGGGAGATTTTATATCACATTGTCTGGGTTCGGAATCAGTAACATCATCGTGTGTTACTATTAGGGACATATTTTCAGTATAAAAGGAGTGCGTATGGTAGCGAAGGTTATCTGTGAAACTCTGGTCTTAAGTCCCAGGGATCCGTAAGGTTCGCCGTTAAAGCTTATCGCGGGAGGAGTAATAGGTATTCTCTGAGCTTGTCTGTAGGACTGGGCAGAGGGAAGAGCTGCTTGGTTAATGTGTGTTATAATTCTGTAGTGGGACAGACTGTTTGCTGTTCTCGGGAAAGGCAGGATTCTGTGTGCATGTGCTATATTTTCTGGTGTGAAAGTGCGTGAATGTATGAGCATTTAATTGATTGTGAGACTTTTAGGAGCAGTCCTAGAGGAAAGTTATTGGATGCAAGTTAGAAGGGCAGAGTAGAGGGATGTGCTACTGTGTCAACGAGAGTAATTATTCCGTAGTAGAGCAGAGGCAAGCGCTGTTCTAGAGAGAAGCGGGATTCTTGTGAGAAAGAATTTTCTTTACTATTCTGTGGTTAGCGAAGCAGACAATGGAGATGTTTATATGTTGTAACTAATAGATTTTGTAGAATCTGAAACGAAGTCTACTGAGAAGACTTTGTAAAGGAGGGGTAAACGAGTGACAGGAGACAGGAGCAGAAGCGTTTGCAGCGACTGCTGATGTCATACAAACCGCGCTGTGATTGGGTAGTGGATCAGAACAGTGCTCGCGCTAGGATTGGTGTGTTGGCGTGAGCCGCGCAGGGATTGGAAGGAGTACAGGGTGACATAGACGCTCCAGGATTGGTGCGTTGGTGTGAGTCGCGCTGTTATTGGACAAAAGATCGTACAGTCGCGGAAGGGACTAGAGAATATTGGTAAACGATAAAATGTATTACCAACCGGAGGAAAAGAAGAAAAAATCCTTGTTCGGTAAAATAAAAAGGTGGTTCGACAAGGATAAAAATGTAATAACTAGAGAGGGTGAATTGCTACCTCCGACGAGGACTCCTGCATCCTTCATGGTTGCGAAATATGGGTGTCATACCTGTATATGGTTGGATAACTGGGCTAATTATACTAAGGAAGATGGTGTCTTAGCGTTCCCGGAACATGGTTCATTTAATCTGGCCGTGTTGAGAAATTTACGGGAAAAAATGATGTGTCTAGAGCCTAGACCAAGGCCGACACAGTTCGAGGCGTTGGTGGAATGGGAAGATGAAATGCATGAGCGAGAAAAGCAGAGGAGTGGAGGCAATTATAGGTACATGTTCGGGAGGAAATATGATCGTGAGACTCATCATGATCGAATGCGGAGATGGCGAGATGCTTTTATGTCAGAGGGATTATATCCTATGAGGACTGTTGAAGAAGCGGAAGGGAGGAAAGGTGCAGAAAAGGTGCCTGATACAGAAGTGAGAAGGTATGGAGTTAATGATTACGAGGATGCGGTCTTGGATGACATGATTTACAAGAGACCACCTCCGTATAGACCAGAACCAGAAGAGAGCACGCCAGTTACTACTCCTGTAAGAGATACTTTGCGAATTATTAAAACTGAGGTTGTGACACCTGATCTGAAAAGTGGTAGCTCTTTCACGGAAAGGGAGAGAGAGAGGGAGCGAGAGAGAGAGAATCGAGTCAGTGATGAGAAAACCAGAGAATTAGCCAGAACCACATCTGAGCTGACTGAGAAAATCCGAGAGTTGACGAAAAATCTTGAAGCAGTTACAGTGCCTGTAACAATTGGTCCGGTTGTGCCTATTTTTGATAAGCAAAGAATGGGTGAAAATGGTTTGACGGTTCCCTATGTTGGAAATGGTTTGGTTGGTACTTGTACTTTGGAAGAATCAAGAATGAGAACAGGAGAAAATAATTTGAGACAGTCGCAGTCGAGACATGATACCTGTAATGGAGGATTAGGTGTGCAGCCTAATTCAGGATTGAATACTGATTGTTTGGGAGGAATGATTTTGGAACCACAGAGGATGGCAGAACAAGTGGGTGCAGTGAAAAAGTCTACTGAAATAACAGCTGAAGATTTGAATGATTGGTTGAAAGTTCTTCAAAAGAAGGATAAAGATTCACAGGCAATTGATGTAGCTAGGTTGCGCATAGAATTGGAGGAGCTTATTGCAGGAACAATTCCTACAGATATACTGAAAAACCATCATGATGGGGAGTTGTTATTTATGTGTAAAAGTATCACCTGGAGGGCTAAGAGTACACATGACAGGTTGAAAGCAATAGCGAGTGAACAAGGAGTTGACATGGATAAGGTGAAAGCTTTGCAGAAGCCTTACAGGGTGGATTTCTCTGACAAGGATATTGAAAATCTAAATGGTGCTGGCAGAACAGGACAGATTAAGGAAATGATTGCCTTATTGCGAAAATGGGGCGATGTGGAAAAATGGAAGGATAGGTGGTACAAGAAAAGGGAAGATTCAGTGGACAGGACTTACTCAGCTTTTCACATGAGAGAAAAAGAGAAAACAGTGGATGCTTATCCTATGAGAGAGATTCCTGGAGGAGGATACGTACATGTCCCATGGACTAGACAGGATATTTTGTAATTTACGAATGATTTTCCTCGATTGAGAGAAAAGCCCGTCGAGTGGTATAGGCAGGTAGACAGGTTTGTGAAATTGTCGAAAGTGCTGTGGATTGACCTGAATAGTCTGTTTGATATAATTGTTCCAGCAGACTTGTGGGCAGAGTGTAAAATAGTTGTAGATTGGCCTGCTAAAGAGTATCCAAGAGATCCGAAAACAGGAGCACCAGATCGAGAGGTTATGAAAAAATATGAACAGGTTATAGTGTTCCTGAAAAATAAAGTACCCCCGAAAGAGACAGACTGGGTTAAGATAGATCGAACACATCAGGAAGCAAAAGAATCAGTTCATGCTTTTTACGAAAGGCTGATACTGGCTTTTAAACAGTTCAGTGGAGATGAACACCTGGGTGACAAAGATTTGA
This sequence comes from Triturus cristatus, assembly GCF_964204655.1. Lineage (NCBI taxonomy): Eukaryota > Metazoa > Chordata > Amphibia > Caudata > Salamandridae > Triturus > Triturus cristatus. Next base: position 1,186,575,600 of record NC_140593.1, on the reverse strand, counting down.
GTCATTTTGTATACAGATTTGTATATGGCCTGAGACCTGAAATCAGTGAAAGGATACGTGAGCATACAGTTGACTGGCAGAGTAAAAAGAGTGATGAAATCTTGAGACATGCAAAGTACTTCAGTGATGAGATTGAGGCAAAACAGAGTAAGCTGAAAGAGAAAGCAATGTGGGCACAGGTGAAAGTTGCTGAGAGACAAGAAGCACAGTTGATGGAACAGGCAAATAATCCAGGAATTAGACCTAGATTTGCAGGAAAAGGAAAGGGAATCTAGAGGAGGCAAAGAAAAAGTTCCCTTGTCACAACTGTGGACAATTGGGGAATTGGAGGTCCGAGTGTACCAATCCACCATTGGTGAGTAATGAAAATAAACCCTTAAATCAACAGGTGCAGAACGAGGGGTGTAATCAACAGCAGCAACAACAGAAGGTTGTCAGACAGCAGAGTCAAGAGTCAAAACCGCCCTTGCCGCAGAATAGAGGGTCCCAAAAGTATAACCAGGACTCAGGATTCTACAATGATGAGCAGGTAAACAAACCGAGACGTTCTAACCTGGTACAGCAGTACTGGTTAAAGAATGAGGGGAGTGAGTCTGAAGGGGACTATTGACGGTGCCGAAGAGAGGAGGAAGAGTGCATACTTGGTGCAACTCTAGAAATAGACCAGGCAGGACCATTTGTAGATGGGAAAATAAATGGGGAGAGTGTTACTTTTTTAGTAGACACAGGAGCGACGAGATCAACTGTCAGGTCAGCAGATATTAGAAATCTTCCTCTCTCGGACGAAGCAATCCAAGTAGTTGGTGTAGCCAATACACAGATTAAGACTCGTCTTACCGAACCAGTAAGGGTAAGGATAGGAACATTTTCAGACATGCACAGATTTGTAGTCTGTGACACCAGTCCAGTGAACTTGTTAGGTAGGGACCTATTGTGCAAGATGAACTGTACAATTTTCTGTACTCCGGATGGAATAGCTTTTGAGACACCAGATGAGGATGTTTTGTACCGGATGACTCTAGATAATAGAGAGAGTGAAATTGTTGGTACATATGCTGTGTTTAATCCAGATGATTTGACACAGGAGTTGAGACACACAGTGAAAACAGCAGTTTGGGATTTTACTGGAGAAGATGTGGGATTGATGAATAATGTGGATCCAGTGAAGATTTCAGTGAAAGAGGGGATTGTTTATCCTAATATCCCACAGTACAGATTGACACCAGAGATAATTGAGGGAATTACTCCTATAATTGACAAGATGATTCAAAAGGGTGTTTTGAGAGAGTTACTGAGTAGCCCGTGTAATTCACCGATAATGGGGCTAAAGAAACCTAATGGAAAGTTCAGGATTGTACAAGATTTGAGAAAAGTTAACAAAATTGTGGTGGCATGTTGTCCCATTGTGTCAAATCCTTCAGTGATTTTGTATCAGATTCCTCATGATGCTGAGTGGTACACGGTAATTGATTTCTGTCACGCTTTCTTTTCAATTCCATTGCATCATGACAGCCAGCCGATTTTTGCATTCCGGTTTGGCCAGCGTATTTTAGCATGGTGTCGTATCCCACAGGGGTATACAGAGAGTCCTTCGATATTCAATCAGTTGTTGAAAAAGTCATTGGAGAGTTTGATCATGCCTGAAAGCTCAGTGCTAGTGCAGTATATCGATGACTTACTTGTGGCATCGAAGACACGTGAAGCTTGTGAAGTAGATACCATAGCTTTACTGAATCATCTGGCAGATGGAGGGTTAAAGGTATCTCCAGCCAAATTGCAGTTTTGCAAGAAAGAGGTGCATTATCTTGGACACAATATTGAAAAGGGTCTGAGAAAGGTGACTGATGACAGGATCAAAATTATCAGAGGAATGAGAGCCCCAATGACCCAGAGAGAAGTGAGGATGTTTCTGGGGATGGTGGGTTATTGTCATCAGTGGAGAAGTAATTTCTCTCTGATAGCAAAGCCACTGATTAAGTTGACCAAAAGTGAGGTGAGAGATCCATTGGAACTGGATGGAGAACAAATGGCAGCATTTGAAGAGTTGAAGAGCAGAATGTGTGAAGCCCCTGCTTTGGGAATGCCAGACTATGAGAAAGAGTTTGAGTTGTACTGCAGTGAGAGAAATGGGTGTGCACTTTCAGTGTTAATTCAGAAACACGGACAACTGAGAAGGCCGATTGCGTACTTCTCATCGACACTTGACCCCGTAGCTGTGGGTTTGCCAGGTTGTTTGAAAGCAGTAGCTGCTACATGCAGAAGCTTGGAACAGAGTGAGGGTATAATAATGGAATATCCTTTACGGGTATTCGTACCTTATGATGTGGCAATTCTTTTGACAAGAAGCAGGACTCAGTACATGTCACATAGTCGGTTGACTAAATATGAGAAAATCATTCTGGGAGCATCAAATGTGACTCGGGAGAGATGTGTGAATGTGAATCCAGCAACGTTGTTACCGGATGCTGACAATGTGAATGTTGGAGATGATGTTGATCATGATTGTTTGGATGTGCTTGACTACTGCACAAAACCAAGACCAGACATAAGAGATTTGCCATTGCCAGAGAGTGATCATGTGCTGTTTGTGGATGGATCATGTTTGAGAACTGATGATGGTGTGCTGAGGGCAGCATATGCGGTGTGTAAGGTTTCAGAAGTTATGGAAACTTCGCCTTTGAAAGGAGTGAGATCTGCTCAAGTGGCTGAATTGGTGGCATTGACAAAATTTTGCAAGATTGGGAAGAATCTGAGAGTGACTGTGATGACTGATAGTCAGTACGGATTTGGAGTCGTTCATGATTTCGGCCAGCTTTGGCTACAGAGAGGTTTCTTGACATCGAGTGGGACTCCAATAAAGAATGCTGAAGTGATTGGAAAGTTGCTTGAGGCGATACAGCTGCCTAAAGAGCTAGCAGTTGTGAAGTGTGCTGCTCATGGACAAGGAGATGATTTTGTTACTCTTGGTAATCGTTTTGCCAATGACATAGCACAGTATTGTGCAAAGAACAATCATTCAATTAATAGGGCACGAGATAGGGAAATGTCTTTTTGTTCTGTGATGTTTACTAATGTCCTAGAAACGTGGGATGAAGTGAAACAGTTGCAGGATGAGGCAGGAGATGAGGAAATGAGAGATTGGATCAAGGCAGGTTGTGCCCCAAGAGAAACAGATCATGTTTGGATCTATAGAGATGGTAGACCAGTCATGCCCAACTCAATGCTGTCGACAATGGCAAGAATGTATCATGGCCAGGGACATCTGGGAAGGGATGCAATGATTAGGTCTTTTAAACAAACCTGGTACAATGCAAAGTTCAGGTTGATTGCAGAGAGCATCTGTCAGAGATGTTTGATTTGTCAGCAGTTCAATACTGGGAAAAAGACAGTGGTGAGCCTAGGAACAATAGGCAGAAAAGGAGGTCCTTTTACTAGAATGCAAATAGATTTCATTGAAATGCCCCAAGTGAATAAATTGAGGTATGTTCTAGTGGTAGTCTGTTTGTTCTCAAGATGGGTGGAGGCCTATCCGACTAGGAGAAATGATGGAATAACAGTCGCAAAGTTACTGTTAAGAGAGTTGATTCCTAGGTATGGGTTCCCAGTGACGATTGAGTCTGACAGAGGTGGACACTTCTACAATGAGCTTATGGGTTTAATTTGTGAAGCATTGAGCATACAGCAGAAGCTACATTGTGCATACAGACCAGAGGCTTCTGGAGTCGTTGAACAGATGAATGGCACAATTAAAAACCGAATTGGTAAGATGTGTTTAGCCACTGGAATGAAATGGCCTGATGTCTTGCCTCTAGTGCTGATGACTATTAGGTCTACTCCAGATAGAACCACAGGTTTGAGTCCGCACGAAATCTTAATGGGACGTGCGATGAGACATGCATTTGTGCCTGTCAACAAGTTGATGACAATAACTGATGACATGATTTTGGATTACTGTAAAGGCCTGGCTGACGCAGTTCATTCTGTGTTTCACCAGGTTGGAGAACACGCTACCACACTTGAGAAGAAGCAAGCCCATGATCTGAGTCCAGGGGACTGGGTGAGGATTAAGGTGCACAGGAGAAGAAATTGCTTGGTTCCAAGGTGGGGAAGGCCAAGACAAGTTATTCTGACTACGACAACTGCAGTAAAGTGTGCTGGTGTGAAAAACTGGGTGCATGCGAGTCATACTCTGAGAGTTCCAAATCCAAAAGATGGGACTGGTAAGGAGTATTTTGAAGAGTCAGATTCCAGTGATGATGCAGAAACTGAACCAGTGAGAAGAAAAAAGAATCCTGAAAGGGGTGAAGGAGAAAGAGAGTCAGGTGATTCTTTTTTCTTTCCAAGAGAGGCTTCAAGAGAAACATTGAGAGTCTCAGAGGAGAGATCGGATTCTGTAAGAGTGCCTGAAGTTCTATCAAGTAGTGGAGGAGGAAGAAGAGAAAAGAGCAATTCCACAGAGACTACACCTGAATCAGATGAGGAGGTTGAAAATCCACTTAAGATTACACCTGAAGAAGCAGGGTCAGAAGAAGATAGAGAGGGACAGATTGCGGAAGACCCCCGAGGAGGTGTAGGGAACACTTCTGATAAGCTAGGTGAAGGGACACGTAGACAGCAAGAAGATTGCGTGTCGGAGATCCGAGGAGGGGCAGAATTAGGGAAGTCTCAATCGGTGGTGGAAAAGACTGTGGAGCGAAAGAAAATTGTTGAAGAACAAGAGGCAAATGAGACAGAATCGGATGAGAGTGAAAATGAGAAATCAGAGGGTCGAGTTCTGAGAAAGAGAACTTGGATTGGAGAAAGAAATAATAAAGAAGTGAGACCAAAGAGGGTTGTAAGAGGAGATCTTTGGCCCAACAGGATAAAGAGACTGAGGTACAGACTGACACGAGCAAATTCATCGAAAGCTGAACAGGTGAACGAGGTGTCTAGTCACAATCAAGCAAAAGGTGAAAAACAAAAGGTCTCAAAAGAACCAGAGGAGATCAAGAGAATCAGAAAACCTAACCAGAAGTATAGGTCACCGGAATGGACGTATGTGGCACTGTCTGAAGGTGAAGAGGCAGAAAGTCAAGGAAATCCAGAGGGGACCGTACGTGAAGTGGTTGAAGAGAAAACTGTTGGAATCCTGAAAGTTATCTTGACTGACATTGGAGAAGAGTCGGATGCTCAGGATGTTGTTGAAGATCTGATACAATTTGATGTTGCAGAAGAAAAAGTGAAAAGTGATGAAAATCCAAACTGAGTGAACTGAAGGAGTCACTTGTAGGAAAGTGAAAAAAAAAGATCTGAAATTAGTTGTGTGAAATAATCTAGAGTTCTAAAACTCAGTAGTGGAGTAGAAGAGGCTAAGTCAAAAGACACTGCCAAAGTAGTAAAATGGCTAACACAGAGAATAATCAAAGTAGATGTGCCTTTTTGAAAAGATGGTGTAGAATGTGCTGCTGCTGTACTGGTTTATTAATGCTATTATGGGGTGTACTAGCTTTATTAGTTACTTTTAGAGTTACGATAGACACTTTTGGAATACATACTGAGAATGTGACCAATGTAGAGAAGAGTTCACAAAAAGTAGTTCCAACTAGAATTAGTAACATTTATGTACATAAAGATAGGTCAATTAATGATTTTTCTAGCAATGTTTTTTCAAAGTTGTTGTATGAATACGTAAAAACAATGGAAGTTAGGGATCGCTACGTATGTATGCAATTACCTGCATCCGTTTCAGAGGGTGTTACTTATCACCATTTATCAGCTACGTATGGAATTTCATGCAGTGTGCTAAGTAGTGTTTTTTATTTGTTAGGGAAAATAGATTATGAAATGTCTAACAAAGATAACATTTTTGGGCAATTGCCTATGGACAAAAGGCTGAATCCAGCTAAAGAAGCTAACATTTTTGGTGAGATTTTTATTGAGAAAGAAGAATTAACCTTGGATTACATTTTTAGAAACAATTTAACATGCAGTCTGAAAGAAGAAGAGAAGGCTTTCCTAAACATGGTAGAGGAAAGGAGAATGAACATGCATGAAAAGGCAGGGAAATACAAAGTGAGTGAGACAAATTGGGATATTGAGATGGGAAAGGAATTGAGGAATGGGGCCAGTCCAACTTTGGCTTTAGATGCACCACAGAAGGGTAAACTATGCATTACCAGAAAGAAATCCCAATATGATACTTATTTTGTTGGGACTAGTGAGTGTCATGATACATACTTCATTGCAACAGGATGGGGTTTTAAAGGTGGTGAAGATCCAGTTTTCCCAGGAGTGTATTATGTTTGTGGGAACAAGGCTTATTACAAGTTGCCTGACCATTGGTATGGCACGTGTTATGTGGGCCTGGTCTTTCCAAAGATTTTTCATATAGATAGGATAGAAGATGTAGAACACATTAATTTACTAACACGTTTTAAGAGAGAAACTTGGTCAGAAATCGTAGGTGATATTTTTGGAGCTTTAATTCCAGCAGTGGGAATTTCTTTAAATGCATATGGAATTCGGAAACTGTCAACAGTGGTGGATCGCTTATCGACAAGTACAGCTGGAGGGTTTCTTTTGGTAAATACGGAGATGATTGCCGTACGTGCAATGTCTATGCAAAATCGACTTGCCCTTGATATTCTATTGGCCAAGGAGGGTGGAGTCTGTGGAATGCTGAAAGTTCAACATTGTTGCACTTACATTCCTGACGAAAGCAGAGACCTGAAGGTCTATATTAAAAATATTACTGATTTGCATGAAGAATTAGTACCACTGGAAGCTGAAAGTATTTGGACTAAGATAGCTAATAAGATAGTTGCTGTTAGGGGTTTTATTGCTACGATAGGTAGTACCATTATTGGTAAAATATTATTTCCATTGACATGTGTAATTGTTGCTTTATTGATACTAAGATTGGGGTGTTTGTGTTGTAAAAACAGGGGAGGGAAAAAGAGAATAATTAGAGGAAATGCTGAAAAGAAACAAAAGAGGTCAAGGAGAGACCCTCAAGAAATGGAATTGGAAGAATTAAGGGAGAGTGTGTACTTGGAGTCGAAGAGGGATGATGTGAGAGAGTCTGGTGTTTAATGTTCATAAAAGACATTTTCAATTTCTCCTAAAAATTGGGACTAAATTTTTTTTTTGGGTTGGTTTTTGTGGTGATAAGATATCACCAAAGGGGGGATTGCTGGAGCAGAGTTTTCTGTTGAAAATTTATCGAGTTTTAAGCTCCAGTTTTGTCTATATGTTATGATTAAAATTACTAATTTGAAAACATTAATTAATAGTTTGTTTTGTTGAATGTCCAGATTAATCAACACTACTAATGAGAGAAAACTACACGTGGGAATGCATATATGTTGCTTAATAATATGCGTGGTTTAATTAAATGAGTATCGCAAAAGCATTATTTGTTTCGAGTTTGTGCTTTTTAAATAACGTGTGCTAATGCTTTATTGCGTTGCAGAAGGCTAGATAATTACATACACATGTGGGTATTAGTGGGAATTAACACTGTATAATCATTATAATGTGGTAACGTTGTTTTGTGTTTCTTTTAATTAAGATGGTCCGTTTTGGCCTAAAACAAGATGGCTGCCATTTACAGCCTGCACTCGAGTGATTGAATTCTGACGAGAGGCCTTGCTGAACATGGTCGAAAGTCACCTGACCACAGCTTCTGCCTGAGTAGAAAGTTTCCGTGAGGACAGTAGCTCTGGGAATGATTCCAATTGTCCTTGGAGAAGGATAAAGCCACAATGAACAATGACCAGTCTGCGGTGGCTCTGCTATGATACCAAGGAAGAGCATTCACGAAAGTAACATTTGCAAACTCGAGTTTCCTTCTTCTGTATTTTTTATTTTTGTGATTTTTCCTGAGCGGAGGTTTTCTAAATGTAACCAAGAGACTTCCTTTCCTGCTCGCTCTGCTCAGCGGTTCATCGGATATCCAAAGTTTGTTTGTAACTTTTATTTTGTTATTTCCCCTATAAATATGTTAGACTAGAGAGGGTCCGTGTTCTTTGCGCTCATTACATTCATCGCGTCCCTTGTGGTCATCGCGTTTTGGACTTCATGCTGAGGACGGCAGCTCGAGAGACTTTACCGAGAGACCTGTCCTGACCCCTTTTAGCTAGAATAGGTAACTATGAGAATAATGATTTTGCTAATGATTGACTTTCATTTTGAACTAATTTAGATAAACAACCATTTGTTTGAATTACAGTGTCGGGTGGTTATTCTTTGTCATTTATTGAGTTTCAGATGTATTTCCTATGTTTAAAATCATGACTCAGGACAATTTCTTTATGGTCGCATTGACCTCGCTTTAGGTGCAGATTCGTTTAGGTTTCTCTCCTATATTCAGTGTGGATAGAGTAATAGAATGAATGTCAGTGTGATGGGCCCTAGCGTATGATGAGTGTATGTGCGTGCGACTGTGGATTTACTCTGTCCGTGGAAGTAGGGAGATTTTATATGCGCCGATCTGCAGCAGTTTCCTGGTAGCAGTATGATGGTTAAGATTATTGTCTTGATCTGATAGATTGCTTGTACATAGGCTTTTTGGTTCATTGATTATTGATTGATGTTGGTATATGTACTAATACTATATGTTGAGGTCGTCGTATTGAGTTCTATGTAGTGTGTACGGCTTCTGGAACGTGGGGAGCTGGTGACGGTTCCGTAGTAGGGCAGAGGGAAGTGAGTGCTGCTCTCGGGAAAAACGGGATTGTTGGCCCTGTACGTATGCAGGGAAAAACGTGTGACAATTGAAGTTGAAGTTGATAGAGTAGTATTATTGTTTTTAATAACTGTTCCCCAAGGCCACATCTTCAGAGTGCGGGTATCAAATAAGGCCACTCCAGTGAATCAAAAACCTTCTCTGAATCCAGGAGAATGGCTGCTACTTCTAATGTGGGGTTTAAACTGTATAAGAGAATACAGGAGTCCTGTGTGTAGGTTAACTTCTGTGCCTCTGTGTGGTACACAACCTTATTAAATGTGGGAAACCAAATCCCCCATTCGTAGTGATCAGCGGTTTGCTTTCACTTTCACCAAAATGATATTATCTAGATTAAGCAGAGACAGTAGGCTATATAAGGCACATTTGTTGAGTTTTTTTCACAGGTTTTGGTAGCTTCGTAATCACGGCCTCTAGCAACGACAAAAGTAACTCGCTATCCTTCAAAGTTCAGTGTATACCTGGAGAAAATGGGGAGCTATTATGTCATTACACGCCTTGTAGGATTCGGAATTGAGGTCCTCTGACCTAGGTGCCTTCCCTCCCACCAAGATTTCAATGGCCACTTTAATCTCCTCACCAAATATTGGCTCATTTAATACATTTCTGTGGTATTTCTCCGCTTTCTCCCCTTTCTCATCCAAACCGTACAAAAGCAGGAGTCCCTCAAGGCTCTATCATCTCAACCATGCTTTTCAACATCTACATGAATTCATTACCAGCACTGATCAATCAATTTCACCTCACATGCTATAACTATGCAGATGACACACACATACTCCTTCAATTGGAATGCCTCAAAGACATTGGAAACTCACCAATTTTCAGTTGCCTGGATCAATGGATGACATGGAACTATCTCAAATTGAATGTTTCCAAAATGGTAATATTCAAGGGTGGCAATTAGAAAAATTATGACCCACTCGCCGTCTGGCGTGTAAAGTATTGAGGTAAGTAAGAAACCTCGGAATGACCATGTACTCCAAGCTATCAAGGAATGCCTAACAGGACAAATTAGCAAGATCAAGCTTTGTTACTATAAAAACTCTCTGACAAATCTTCCCCCATCTAGGATTTCCACACGAGCTCCAGGCTACAATCTCTCTTGTTCTGTCCAAACTCGATTACGGCAATAGCTTCTAACAAGGATCACCTTTAATGACTATGGAAAGACTACAACAGATTCTGAACTCGGCTGCCAGATTACTCTTACATATAAAGTTGCAAGATCATCTCTCCCCTGCCTTGAAAGCCCTGCATTAATTACTGGTTGCCAGAATATCCATGCTCAAGCTGCTTTGTATCACCCACAAAGCGATACATGGAGGAGAACTGTTCTTTATCTGAAACAAAATCACCAAACACATTCAACAAAGGAACATCCACTCTAGAGTGGCACCTCGCCTCAAAATCCCAACGTACAAGCAGCCAAACTATGGAACTCTTTACCACCCAACATAAGATTCACAGATAACCACCTTATCTTCAGAAAACTACTCAAACATTGGCTCTTCCCCACATAACCACAATACGCAAACAGAAATATACAGCACATCCCTCTGTAGATAAGCATTTATTTGGACTATAGATACGTACCTATATATGTTTATTTCTTTGTATGAACGTGTATAATAAATATGTTTTTAAAAATATAGATATTCGTTAGTTTTGCTCAACAAGTGTACATATTACTGATAGTTACATGATTCTATATTTTTAACATGTATTTAAGTGACTGTATGAATAAATCAATCTTTTATCCTAACTATTTATCTACAATAGCTGCACAAATGAATTACAAAACATCAATCAATCAATCAATCAATCAATCAATCAATCAATCAGGGGCTTATAAAGCACGCTACTCACCCATGAGGGTCTCAAGGTGCTGGGGAGGGGGAGGTGCAGCTCCGGATCAGTTGAAGAGCCAGGTGTTGAGGCTCTTCCTGAAGGTGGGCAGAGTGGTGGAGCGTCTGATGTTGACTGGGAGCTCGTTCCAGGTCCTTGCTGCGACGTAGGAGAAGGCTCTTCCACCCGTTCAGCTCTGCGGATGAGTGGGGTTTCTGCCAGGGCGAGGTCAGCTGAGAGGAGGTTCCTTTTGGGTACGTGGAAGGAAACTCTTTCGTTGAGGTATTTAGGTCCGATGTTGTGGGGGGATTTGCAGGCGTGGGTGAGTAGCCTGAAGGTTACTCTCTTTTCGATGGGGAGCCAGTGGAGGTCTCGTAGGTGCTGTCATGTGTTCGTGTGGAAGGGTTCCGAAGACTAGTCTGACTGCGGTGTTTTGGATGGTTTGGAGCTTGTGTAGCAGGGTTTTGTTGGTTCCGGCATAGAGGGCGTTGCCGTAGTCCAGTCTGATGGTTTTTAGTGCGTGGGTGACCGTCTTTCGGCCTTCGGGGGGATCCACTTAAAGGTCTTGCAGTGGATACGGAGGGTATTGAAGCTGAGAAAATAAAGATTATGACAAGGCCTATGTGTCCCCTATGTGTTCCCCAACGTTTCGTGTACATGCATGTACGCCATGCATTTTCCCTCCATGGCCTGTCAACCATGATGCCTATGCTATAACGTGGCCTGCCATCAAGTCTCCCATGAGAGAAACGACAAATCTGCACTGAGGCCTACACGTTTTGCATCATGTTTTCCTGCACTCATGCCATTTTCATGAAAGCCCATTTTATGGCTCAGCCGGAGCCCGAAAAGAGGTTTCAGGCCTCAGACGCTCTGAGAGCTGCAGCTGCGTATCCTTGGCCTCGCACACTTGGGCCTCAGCCAAAGGGACCCAGTCCGGGGTGCCGAGATAGTATTGAGCACGGTTATCTGCTTACTCCTACTGAATCACATTCCTGCCTGGAAAAGGAGGAATAAACAAAACCCGCCTGCAAAGGATAGAGCCTAGCCTTCCTGTCTCCCTTTCAGTGATTGCAAAGCTCACGTCAGTGAAAAACCCATAGCCCCCATGTAAGGCCCACGCAGTGAATAAAGTTGCAGAAGACCCTTCCTGATCCCTTCTGGTGATGGAACCATTCTCCCTATAACTCGAGTTATTGGAATAAAGCCCTTTTGAACCTGATACCACGGACTCAGCCTCTTGCTTTATGCATGATCCTATTGATACCTATAGAAATTATGAGTGCGTAATACTTTATTTACGACATTTATATGGCGCCCGAATAGGGACGAATCCCCTTCCCCACGCGCCGGAGATGAAGGTCCAGTTTTGCCCCCTTCTACAGCCGTGACGGACTTCAAGTGTACACGTCGCGGGTTTTCCCGCCAACTCCCTCAGGCCAACGGAGGAGACGGACTGCGACCAGGCATCCATACGAGGCGGTGAGGATTGCGGATCGTCCCGACCCAGAGCCCACCCTGCGAGAGAGCTGTGTCCGAGGTTTCTAGAGATCCGCCAAAGATACGCCATTCCCGCGCATGCGCAGCGTCGAGTGTCCGAGGCCTTCAAGTTCTAAAGACGGGTTCATTTAATGAACACGGTAAAGACGTGTCTCACTTGTGAGACCGGTATGGTTGTGCTGTATTCCAGTGCATAGAGTTTTCAAGTATTCAAGTATACAAGTGCATGCATAGAGTCATTCAAGTATTCAAGTATTCAAGTATTCAGGTGCACCGATTCAACTGTATGAATGTTATTGTCTTAGTCAGGTTCAGTTAGGTTTGAACGTGTCAGGTTTGTATGTAAGATTGTTTCATTGTGATTTTTTTTTTTTTTGGTTACATTTCAACATGCTGTTGTTTTCGAAACTGCGTAAAATAGGTACTAGGAAAGGTGTATTAGAGGAATCAGTTAACATTCCGCCTAGAGACACACCTGGACATTTCATGTACTGTAAACATGGTTTAGATGCCGTGTTGTTTTTAGAGCTATGGGTGGATTACACGAAGGATTTAGAGACACAGTATAGATGGCCTATCACGGGAACGTGGGATGCGGAATGCATTATGAAGGTAGAGGAAGAGCTATGGAAGAGAAAATGTAGACCTGCTCAGAAGGATACCATTGAGTTTTTGCGCAAGGAGTCACATAGAAGAACAGAGAAAGAGTTCCACAAAGCAGAAAAAAGTAGACAGGAGTCTGAAAAAGCCAAAGAAAAGAAGTTACAGGAGGAAGGGGAGCGGGTCAAAAGAGAACAGGCTGAAAGAGAAAGAATTACTGTCGTTGCTGGTATTTATCCCGTCCTTTCAGAGGAACTAGCAAGAGTGGCCCCAGTAGAAAGACCCGTTAGAGTGCCACCGCAAGTACCCCGAAAAATAAGACCAACAGCATCCGAAGCGTTTGTTACCACCTACCTAGAGGAATCCTCACCAGCATACCTAGACGGATCTTTCCCTGCACCCCCAACACAGGCCCAACTCCAGGAGCTCGAGGACGGCGGGGAGGGATCCGGGACAGCATCAGGAGGGGGGCCGACTGTAAAAGTAGACATCTCCGAATGTATATACGATCCAGATCCAGATCCAGGAAAGAGCAATATGCTCGTGATTTCACTAAGACTTAGACAAGCAGTCGCATATTTGGAAAAATTACCAGATATGGATAAACACCTAAAGAAAATGTACAATTTTATAAGAACAGGGGAGGGTCCAGAGTGCATAGCAGAGGCCACACAAAACCGAAAAGTAATTGTTAAGAACTATATCCTTTGTTTCCTAATTAACTGTCTGATCAGGGAAAAAGACGAAGGTGACGGGGACGTACACCCTTGTTATATAGGTTGGAGTGATCACATAGATGCCGGTCAGCATGATAAATCAGGACAGACAGACAGCATGTTGACCAAAATCCGAAAGGCAATAATAGCCTCACACGAAGCAGGACCGGACGGAAAGGCTGAGTCATCCTCTGATGACGAAGCCGGGGACAAAGACAAAGTACTATACGTGGGCCATGCCCGACGGTTCGAGAGGCCCAAGGGCCTCAATTACCGTAAACAGGGAACGGCTATAAAAGAAAGATATTCCCTTGAAAGTTTATTCCAAACTACCGAAAAGGCCCTGAATAGATGGATAGGTAACGACCAGCCCCTCACCCCGACCGAAAAAGAATTAGCACGGTCAGCCACCCTGTGGGTGTCCCAATCTGATACATATAATAATGATATAGTAGCCCAAACGTTCTTGAGCCTCCCACCAAACGAACAGCGCATAGCTGGTGTTTACATGGTCCAACATTTGATTACGTTGTATGAGAGTCAATATTCTGATCCCGGTCTATTGTATAAGTTGCTGGACGACATAGTACTAGATAGGTGGACGAACATGGGTACTGAATTGATTAATGTCATCCTAGATCAGCGACACAAATATATAGAATTCGTGACTAGGTCCCTGCTTCCCGCTCCACCCCATGATAGGCGACAGTTATACGACAAGCTGAACCCCCTACGAGAGGTTCATCCTGTAAAAGATACAAACAATGTGCTACAACGGGTGTATGTCTACACCCCCTTGTCGAAATTAGAGATACTGGAAATGAAAAAGATGTTGCCCTCCCATGATAAAGACCCGGGGGGTTTTCACCGAGAACTAAAAGACATTCTCCGCTTAGGAGAGTATACATATGCTGACATTCTAAAATTATTGAAAGTACTATTGCCTGCTGGTATTTACGAGAAGCTTAAAGAAAAGGACTGGGAGGTGGGAGAGAAAAAGATTAGCTGGGATGTGTTGGAAAGAGAGGATGTAGCCAGAGCCCCGGGGGTTGGTCTGGGTCCCCGAGCTAAAGAATTACCTGAACTCCTTGTACAAGTTTTGCCTAGATTATTAGTTACTAAAAAGGAAGACTGGGATGCTATTTCAGCCTGTAAGCAGAAACCAGAGGAGGACACAAGCGATTTTTACTCTAGGTTTGAGAAATGTTTTACTATCAATAGTGGCCTTAAGCCCGGTAGCGAATCATATCCCCATCTTCTCGTGAGCAAACTAGTAGAAAATTCCTTACCCGAGATTAAGTATAGGGTACTGAAGGTTGAGAGTACTTGGCAAGCAAACAGCCCTTCACAAATGTTACAAATGTTACAATATCACCAGAACAGAATTAGAGAAGAACACGAGCAGGAAAAGAGACGCATGAAAGACACAAAGATGAAGATGCTGGTGGCTCAATCGGCACCGGCAAACACAAACACGAACAAAAGTAGCGCGACACCAGTTAAAGGGAACTGTAATTATTGCAAGAAGCCAGGCCTCTACGTAAATGAATGTGCAGTCCTGAAACACAATATAGCTACAGGTAAAACAAAGCCACGTCCATCTCCTCCCAAGGAAAATAACACGCATCAGACATCTGATACGTTTCCACCGCCGCCACCGCCAGTCCATGCACCTGCACCCACCCACGCTACAGCACAAATGTATCAGCACGCTCAACCTAACTATCCAGAATACCAAGCATATTCATGAAGGAGCCTAGAGAGGGAATTCGACTTGCCCCTTATTCCAGTTCCTGTGGACCAAGAGGGTCCCTATGTACATACACGTTTACTGGGACAGGATAAAAAGTTTTTGATTGACACTGGGGCGAGTAGAACTACCATCAGTCATTCCGAGGTTCCAGGGGCACCCCTCTCAGGCTCAAAGAGCATATCCCTGGGTTTTTCAGGAAAGCCAATTTTTAATGAGGTTTCGGAACCAGTCTCTTTAGGAGTTGGTCCACTGATACATACAACAGACTTACTGCTTACTAAATCATGTCCAGAAAACTTACTTGGTATAAAGACATTAAAGGAACTGGGAGCAATTATCTGTTGCTCGCCAGAAGGAGTGCGACTGTATTTACGTGATTTCAAGGGACATTTTGTAATAAAAGATTTTGACATCAGGCTCCAAAATGTACCACAGCACCTATGGGCACAAGGTCCGACTGACGTAGGTTTCATGAACATTACACCACACCAGGTCACCCTCAAAGCAGCAGTAGTGCTGCCACGGATACGACAATACAAGATCCCACCTGAGGCTGAAGTAGGGTTACTGAAATTAATCGACGAACTCATTGCACAAGGGGTGGTGGTGGAGACTGATTCAAACGTATGCAACTCACCTGTTCTTCCTATTCTTAAGCGAACTGATCCCAAAGCACCACCTGTCTATAGATTAGTTGTGGACCTGCGAGAATTGAACAAATGTGTAGTCCCACAGTACCCGGTGGTCCCGGACATTTCTTCATTATTGACTGCTATTGATGCAGAGGCTACGTTCTTTACAGTTATCGATCTGAAGAACGCATTTTTCAGTATCCCAATACATCCAGACAGCCAATATCTTTTTGGCTTCAGTTTAAAAGGCCGCAGCTTCAGATTCACAAGAGCACCACAGGGCTACACAGAGAGTCCTAGCATCTACAGTAAGGCACTCAAACGGCAACTAGACAGTATTCATATGCCTACCACTACAGCACTGATACAGTACGTAGATGACATTCTCATCACAGCAAGATCAGAAACTGACTGCGAAGATGCATCACTCACGGTTTTACACTTTCTGGCTGACAAGGGGCACAAAGTGTCCCCTTCGAAGTTACAATTCTGTGAACAGCAAGTGGCGTACCTTGGGCACTTGCTATCCAAGGAGGGTAGGCGACTGACACCGGAACGTATTCAATTGATTTCTGGCCTTTCACAGCCCAAGACACAAAAGGAGGTACGTGCATTCATTGGCCTCACTTCATATTGCAGGCAGTGGATTCCCCAGTATGCTTACATAGCCAAGCCCCTAATGCAGTTGACGACACAGGAGGCAGCTTCTACTAATGTCCTTCCTTGGACACAAGAACACACTGTGGCATTTGAAGAATTAAAAAGAGCTTTATGTCAAGCACCAGTTTTAGCGACCCTGATTACAACAAATCTTTTATGCTTTTTGTGACAGAGCGGGATGGAACAGCACTATCTGTCCTCACACAAGATCATGCAGGAAAACACAAGCCCTGTGCTTATTTTTCCAGTACATTGGACCCAGTAGCCCAGGCTTTGCCTGCGTGCCTAAAATCTGTTGCAGCAACGGCCTTAGCCATAAGACAAAGTGACTCGATAGTGCTGGGCCACCCCCTGACAGTACAAGTACCGCACGCAGTGGAGGTTCTCTTGAACCGGACACAAACCCAACACCTGACTGTAGCGAGACTGACAGGTTATGAGCTGACGTTATTTCAACCACACATAGAGATCAGACGATGCAACATACTGAATCCTGCTACTCTTTTGCCCTCTAGTACAGAAAACGTTCCACCACATGACTGTGTTGAAGTGATACATACCGTGACTAAACCAAGACAAGACTTGACAGATGTTGCACTCCCAGACCCTGACCTAACACTCTATGTTGACGGCTCATGCATGAGGATGGGGGCGGGAGAATTAGTGGCAGCGTATGCAGTGACCACTGCTGCTGAAATCATAGAGACTAAAAGAATAGACATACTGTCAGCACAAGCAGCAGAGCTCATCGCTCTGACACAAGCATGCATAAGAGCTAAGCACTTGAGAGTAAACATTTACACCGATTCACAATATGCATTCGGGGTAGTTCACGATTTTGGAGTACTATGGAAAGAAAGAGGTTTCTTGACCTCTCACGGGGCCAAGATACAGCATGGCCCCCTTATACAAGCCCTTCTGGAAGCGATACATTTACCGACAGCCATAGCTATCCTGAAATGCAAAGCACATACTAAAGCCACAGATACCATTTCTCAAGGCAATGATCTGGCAGACCGAACTGCTAAACAGACAGCTCAGACCCCACTAGACATGACGAACTCACAGATACCATCAATGACCAAAGCCATGACAGTCAGGGATCCTTCCAGGGATGTACAAGATATACAGACACATGCTACTCTAGACGAATTAAAGAAATGGTCGGAACAAGGAGGGGTACTGACTGATCAGGGTTGGATGACTAAGGGCAAGGCAACATGGTTTCTTCCTGATTCGATGGTACAAGTAATCATAAATACCGCACAAAGTCCTGCACACTTAGGAGAGAAAGCAATGCTAGACAGCTTACAGAATATCTGGTTCAACAAGCACCTGCGTGCAGCAGCGAAACAAAAAGTTAGAACATGTATGATCTGTTGCCAATTCAATCCAGGTAAAGGCATTCCGGTGGAACAAGGTGGATTCTCTCCACCTGACCATCCTTTTGAAGTCCTCCAAATGGATTATATCCAAATGAACAGATGTAGAGGTTACAAATATGTCCTGGTAGTTGTATGTGCACTCACAAGATGGACAGAAGCCTATCCAGTCCCTGATTATACTGCTGTAACTACCGCCAGACAATTGGTACGAGAGTTTTTCCCACGTTATGGATTACCGCGTGTCGTATATTCCGACAACGGTCAGCCTTTCTCCTCTGAACTCATGAAGCAGGTATCCCTTCTGTTAGGGTATACCTGGAAGTTTCATTGTGTGCGACATCCTGAAGCAGCAGGCCTCGTAGAAAGGCACAATCAGACCTTAAAGACAAAACTAGCAAAGATTTGTGCAGAAAAAGGTGTAGATTGGATGGTAGCCCTGCCGGTTGCCCTCTTTTACATGCGAATGGTAGCCCATTCTAGAACTGGCTTATCTCCTTACGAAGGGGTCTTTGGTAGGCCACCGAATATGTGGGGCACTCCGATGCCTAAAAAGATTACTGATGTTGATAGTAACTTGCTGACAGATTACCTGGCTTCCTTGATGTCTGCACTACTCTCTTGTCGTTCGCAGGTTGCCGCCGCCTTCCCTGACAACACCCAGGTCAAGGAACACTCCATCGCTCCTGGGGATTATATTTTAATAAGGAACTTTGACAGGACGAGTCCTCTTGAGCCGAGGTGGAAGGCGCCGAAGTTAGTGCTATTGACGACGAGGACAGCCGTTAAAGTCGAAGGACAGAAAGGATGGCTGCATATACACCACTGCAAGCGCTACTTCGGGAATAACGACTCTTTTAAAAAGGAAACAAACTTTTCAGACTTTGAGCCCCCTTTACTAGAGGAGACTCCTCAGCAGGAGTACAAAGCTAAACTTAGATCTAGAAAGCCAGACCCCGTTTGATCAATTAAGTCCACTAGGTGGTGAATCGGTTGAACATGTATTCTGACTTGCATAAGATCTCGGACAATGATAATCATAAAAAGAGCAAGATGAAAAGCAAATACTGTAAAATATTACGTGGTAGATGTATAGTGACTTTGATTTTTCTATCTCTTCTGTGCATCACGATAATATGTATCAGCTTAATACTACATGCTATTTTTCCTCCTATTGCCTCACTCTTAGACTCCTCCACTAATGATACCATAAAGCATACATTTAGTGATCTGCCATCCTATGAGCTATCCTATCGACTTGCCCTGCGCAACAATACCTTTATTCAGATGCTGCACCATTCACATCAGACTAGCAATGCTACAGACTGCTGGGTCTGTGGCCGACTTCCCCCGTATCAGAAGGTGAAGGGAGTGTTGCCTCTTTTCCCTTTTCCGTTCTCCCATAATGGTTCTTGCGGAGCATGGTTTGCCTTAATGACATCCATCAACGGTGATGCCAAAGAATGTCAAGACAAGGAGTGTAAGGGTGACTGGGTATGGGGTAACTTGAATAAAGTCATGAATGAAGCCTGTTTCCCAGACGAAGAAGGTCTTCCCCAAAGAAAAGGTACAGATCTAGAAAATGAAGAGTATCAGCAAGGAAATGCGACCCTCGACTTTATAATGTTGAATGTCAAGCCCATACACAATGTAGGTCCATCCTCAATTACAATCCTGCCAGTAAAAGGGGACTTGTGTGTCAGAAAAGAAGGCTCAGTACATTTGGGGCACAGCGAGTGTAATACTATAATAGAGTTTAAAGACAAAGGAAAGTCCTATTTCAGAGCATCACGACACACCTACTTTATTTGTGGCCAGACAGCCTATGTACAGCTGCCCTTAGACTGGGGTGGGACGTGCTACATATCATTTCTTTTACCACCCGTTTTCTTGGCCCCATCGAACTATCATCAAGATCCCCAACTAGCACTTATCAGACACAGACGAGGGCTCGATGCCTCCGGCATTGACCAGACCGAGACAGCTTGGGAGCAATATACAGATTTCAACAAAGGATTCTTTTTCTTCATAGGTCCCGTCCAGAATAGTAAACTTATCCGCAGGCTAACAAGGATTCTAGAAACAGTTGTAAAAGAGACTGCATCAGCCCTGGGGAACTTGACCCAGGAACAGTCTGCTATGAGAATGGTCGTTCTTCAGAACCGCCTTGTTCTTGACGTCATCCTGGCGGATAGGGGCGGGGCTTGTAGAATCATCGGCTCCAGCTGTTGCGTTTTTATTCCTAATAACGCACCATCTGTATACAAAGCAATAACAAGGCTCCACAAGATTGCCCAAAGCATACATCAAGACCCAGGCACGTGGACTTGGTCCAGTTGGCTCTGGGGAGTAATATCGGCATGGGGATGGAAAGTGTTGACCATCTGTGGGTTAATACTACTAATGGTATTCAGTTGTTGTCTATGTCTGCAGTGTGGCCTGGCCATTTGCGGCCTGTGTGCTACTGCATGTGTTCCACGTCCCCATATACAAAGCATTGAAAATGGAAAAATAATGCTGCAAGAACAGATCGACTGTCTCATGAGAATAGATGTGACATGAAGGGTCCACTAGGGGACAAGGAGGGAATGAGAAAATAAAGATTATGACAAGGCCTATGTGTCCCCTATGTGTTCCCCAACGTTTCGTGTACATGCATGTACGCCATGCATTTTCCCTCCATGGCCTGTCAACCATGATGCCTATGCTATAACGTGGCCTGCCATCAAGTCTCCCATGAGAGAAACGACAAATCTGCACTGAGGCCTACACGTTTTGCATCATGTTTTCCTGCACTCATGCCATTTTCATGAAAGCCCATTTTGTGGCTCAGCCGGAGCCCGAAAAGAGGTTTCAGGCCTCAGACGCTCTGAGAGCTGCAGCTGCGTATCCTTGGCCTCGCACACTTGGGCCTCAGCCAAAGGGACCCAGTCCGGGGTGCCAAGATAGTATTGAGCACGGTTATCTGCTTACTCCTACTGAATCACATTCCTGCCTGGAAAAGGAGGAATAAACAAAACCCGCCTGCAAAGGATAGAGCCTAGCCTTTCTGTCTCCCTTTCAGTGATTGCAAAGCTCACGTCAGTGAAAAACCCATAGCCCCCATGTAAGGCCCACGCAGTGAATAAAGTTGCAGAAGACCCTTCCTGATCCCTTCTGGTGATGGAACCATTCTCCCTATAACTCGAGTTATTGGAATAAAGCCCTTTTGAACCTGATACCACGGACTCAGCCTCTTGCTTTATGCATGATCCTATTGATACCTATAGAAATTATGAGTGCGTAATACTTTATTTACGACAAAGCAGGTGGAGGCGACGGCATTGATCTGGTGGGTCAAGGTGAGGGAGGAGTCTAGAATGATGCTGAGGTTCCGGGCGTGGTCTTTTGGGGTGGGTGGGTTTCCGAGGGCAGGGGGCCACCAGGAGTTATCCCATATAGTGGGGGAGAGTCCAAGGATGAGGACCTCTTTCTTCTCTGAGTTCAGCTTGAGGCAGCCCTTGCTCATCCAGGCTGCAACGTCCTTCATTGCTTCTTGGAAGCTGAGTCTGGTGTCTTTGGGGTCCTTCGTGAGAGAGAGGATGAGCTTGGTGTCGTCAGCGTAGGATACTATGCTGAGTCTGTGCTGTCTGACGATAGCGGTGAGAGGGGCCATGTTAATGTTGAAGAGTGTAAGGCAGAGCAAGGATCCCTGGGGTATTCTGCAGTTGAACTCTGTAGGTTCGGATAGGAAGGGTGGGAGTCGGGTCCTTTGGGTTCTGCTGGTGAGAAAGGAGCGGATCCAGCCGAGGGCGGTACCCCTTATAACGGCGTCATGAAGTCTGGCTGAAAGGGTGCGGTGTGAGACGGTGTCGAAGGCTGCAGAGAGATATAGAAGGATTAGGGCCACACTGGTCGAGTAGCATGCGGATGTCGTCGTTGGCAGCACGGATGGCTGTCTCAGTTCTGTGGTTGCTGCAGAATCCAGACTGGGATTGGTCGAGTATGGTGTTCTCTTCAATTAAGGTGGTCAGCTGGGTGTCGATGAATCTTTCGGTGACCTTGGCTGTGAAGGGAAGGAGGGATATGGGTTGGTAGTTTTTCAGGTCCGTCGGGTCGGCCGAAGGTTACTTGAGGAGGGTCATGACCTCTGCCTGCTTCCAGTCATCGGGGAAGGTGCCGGATTCGAGGGAGGCATTGATGGTCCGGCTGAGTTCTGGTGCTATGGCGGCGGTGGCTCTGTGGTAGATGTGCGGGGGGCAGGGGTCCATGGAGGCTCCTGACTGGGTGTTTTTCATGGTCGTGGTGGTCTCTTCCGTGGTGGCAGGTTTCCAGGTGGTGATTGTCAGCTGGTTGTCAGTTGTGGAGAGGGTGGCGGTGTCCGGAGTCTGTTCGCTGATAATACAAATAAATAACAAAAAAAGAAATTTTAATTTAAAGCTGGAGATTATTAAATGCATCTTTAATCTCATTTAATACCTTCCTTATGAATATGTATGTTTCATGTACTTATGTATCTATATATTTTGTACTTTTCTTCTAATTCAGCATATCCAATGCGCTACCCTATTTCTCACCCTATATATCCTCTACCTCAACTCTCTGACTCATCTCAAACCTCATTCTACTACTCTTTCCAATGCACTACCCTATTTGTCTCCCTATACTTCTATCAATATATCCTCTACCTTTACTCTCCCATTCACCCCAAACCCCATACCACTACTATGATCCCCAAAATAATCCTTGATATACTCTTTCCTCCTCTACCTCTCCTTGCATAATCTCATACCTCTTTTACTAATCAGATCTCCCACGCAAGACTTTCTAAACCCTTACCTCTGACTCTTCCCCGTCCACCTTCCTTGTACTCATTCAAAACCCCCTCCTGCTGCTATGAACTAAAAAAAAGAATTCTTGAGCCTTCCATCTTCCATCCCTCCTTCCCTCTTCTATCCCTCCACTATTGCTTTTCAATCCAAAAACATAGAATAACATGTAACCAACTCAAAATAATTTCATATTTCCCTATACTAACTCCCCCATCCTCCCCTTTACTCAACCCAAACCCCCTACTACGGCTAAAGCCTAAAACAAAAACAAAATATAGACCCTTCCCTATTTTATAATAATAATAATTATAATATCGAGTTTGTAGAGCGCACAGTAACGCCATCACGGCGTGTCCCCGCGCTAACACTAACCAAGAACTCAGCATACAGACCGACCGGATTAAGATGAGTAAAGATGAGTTT
Source organism: Triturus cristatus (assembly GCF_964204655.1). Taxonomy (NCBI): domain Eukaryota; kingdom Metazoa; phylum Chordata; class Amphibia; order Caudata; family Salamandridae; genus Triturus; species Triturus cristatus. The sequence goes on along the minus strand of NC_140593.1, from coordinate 1,186,552,550 downwards.
TGAGCAGGGACCTAAACCGCGTTTCGTTGCTCTCCAGTCTCATTGCACAGGGGAGTTTATTCCACTGTTGGGCTGCTTGGAGTGCAAATGAGCGTCCGCCCATTCTAGCCTTCTTAGTTCTAGGTACTTTCAGCAGTCCGGCGCCCTCTGATTGAAGGGACCTGGTAGGTTCATATCTGCTGATTAAGTCTCTGAGATATGTCGGTGATCTGTCCCAGACGATGCGGTGACAGAAGAGGAGACACTTGTAGCGCACCCGTTTCTTTACAGGTAACCAATGAAGCGCATCCATTGCTTTTTTTGAGTTGGCTCTCCTGGGTCTTCTTAGCACCAGTCTGGCAGCGGAGTTTTGTATGACTTGTAGGCGACCTATGCTGCCTTCGGTGGCCCCTAGGAACAAGACGTTACCATAGTCTAAACGCGAGGTTACTAGTGCCTGCGTTAGCGTTCTTCTGGCCGATAGAGGGAGGAGGTCTAACGTTTTGTTTAGAGTCTTTAGTACTCCAAAACATTTGCCTACAAGACGCCTAATGTGGCCATCATAAGAGAGAGCAGGGTTCATCCAGATCCCTAGATTCTTTGCCTCCTGACAAGGTATGGGGGTAGGACCCAGACAAGTAGGCCACCATTCATCCGACCAGTCTTCCCTTTTTCCCCCTACCACCAACACCTCCGTTTTAGAGCCATTGAGTTTTAAACAGTGGGCGTCCATCCATTCAGCTAGGGCCTGCATACATGTTTTGAAATTGTGGGGGGTGTTGGAGGTGTTTTGTGAAAGGGAGATGAGCAGTTGGGTGTCGTCAGCGTACGACACCAACTCCACCCCATAGGACTGTACCACTTTTGCTAGTGAGGCCATATATAGATTAAAAAGAGTAGGGCTAAGAGCCGAGCCCTGAGGCACTCCCTGGTCTAGTGACACCTCCGCTGATCGGCATGTCCCTTGTTGTACTTGGAAGCATCTTTCCGTCAGAAACGATTGCAGCCAGCCCAGCGCAGGACCAGCGACCCCGGCTTCTTGTAGACACCGTAGCAAGATGGAATGTGCTACGGTGTCAAATGCTGCGCTAAGGTCAAGCATAATCAAGGCCATAGTGTGACCTGCGTCTGCCCCTGCTCTTAAGGTCTCAGTAGCTCTAAGGAGGGCTGTCTCCGTGGAGTAGCCCGCCCTGAAACCTGATTGAGAAGGATGGAGTATATTCCATTTTTCCAGGTGTTCAGTGAGCTGAGCGTTGACCACCTTCTCAGCCACCTTGGCCACGTATGGCAGTAGGGAAATGGGTCTGAGGTTTTCCAGAACCTCCAGGCTTGTTGTTGGTTTTTTTCTAATAGGCAATACTATGGCCTTCTTCCATTCCATCGGTACCCGTTGAGTGGAGAAGGAGGTTTGTAGGACATGTCTAATGTGAGGTTCCAGGGCTGTTAGGCCCTCTGAAAATACCCAGGCCGGGGCCGGATCATTAGGGGAACCAGACTTCACACTTCGACAAATCTTTGTCAGTTTGTCATCTGTGGGGACGTTAAAAACTCGTAGTGTGGACTCAGGGGCTAAGGATGGACTTTCTACTATGAAGTCTAAACGATTTCCTTTTTGTTTTGAGAAGGAGGTGTAGATCTTTTTAACTTTATTAGAGAAAAAGTCTGCGATTTTATTGCAACCCTCTGTGGAGGTGTTCGTAGGGGTGTTGGAGCTAGAAACTATAGAGATTTCTTTGTAGATCCTGAACAGTTCTCGTGAGGAACATTCAGAGTCCTCGATCCGTGTCTGAAAATATTTTGCTTTTGCTCTGCGCACCGCGTACTGGTAGCTACGGTGGGATGAGCTATAGCTGGTTTTGTTTTGTACACTTGGGTTCCTTCTCCAGGTCCTTTCTAGCTTTTTACAGTTCGATTTTAGTTGCTGTAGTTCTATAGAGAACCATGGGGCAGTACGCTGTCTGCCCTCTTTGGTTTTACCTTTGCACATAGGGGCTATCTCGTCTAAGGTGGAGGTAACAAGTAGATTAAAGTCCTTGTTCGCCTGTTCAGTATCCGTGTGCAGGGGGAATTGTGCTTTCTGAATTACGTTTATAAATTTTTCTTTGGAGTATAATCTCCATTTGCGTTTCTTAGTGTTTCCTTTCCCATATTCAATGTTCTTCGTAGTGTGGTAGAAGCATTGAAAAGGGACCAGGAAGTGATCGGTCCATGGAAGCTGACATGGAGTGAGAACTTTAATCATATCCCAGCTTGCAAAAATGGGATCCAAACAGTGCCCTTTTTGATGGGTGGCTGCGACACTCAGAAGTTTAAATTGTAGTTCTTGTAGGACCAGACGCACGTCTTCTGCCTCCTTGTGTCCTTGATCCTCTAGGTGTAGGTTTAAGTCGCCCAATACTAGAACTTTTTTATGTTTAATCGCGGTCTGAGCAACCCCCTCTAATAGGCTACTGCGGAAGTTGCCCAGGGACCCAGGAGGTCTGTAAATTAGGATGCCCGAGATGTTCTCATGTTGAGTCATTTTTATGCTAAATTCGCCTGCTTCGCTATCATCAACTTCTGCTGGTTTTAAAACACACTCAAATGGGTGTTTAACGATGATGGCGATACCGCCTCCCCTACCTTTTGTCCTGTCAAGTCTGTGGAGGGTATATCCTGGAGGGATGGAGTCTACTATATCTGGATCTGAGTTTTCTCCCAGCCAGGTCTCCGTCAAGAACAGTATGTGTAGGTCCTCCTCTAGTAGGAGATCCCATAGCTGAAGAGTGTGTTTGCTAATGGACCTACAGTTAAGAAGACCCCCCTTGACCAGAGTCGCTTCCGGGTTTTTGGCAGGTAGCGCTAGGCTGCTTCCTCTAAATGAGCAGTGTGGGCAAGGACCTAGGTTCTGTGGCTCCATTGTATTATGACAGAGGGTAGGTGTGATGGGACACAGGTCTCTCAATTTACTGCTGGAATAGCACTGTCGATGGCGTATGGGAGAAGTAGGGGTTCGGGTCCCTGGTCCCGGTAGGTCGCGGACGGGCGCAGACGGGCTTGCCTTAGGCGCGCCTTCGGCGCGCAAACGGCGCTCCCGCTGCGCTCGTCCGCTGCGCTTCCTCTGGCTGCACATAATATAGTCAGCCCAGGGGGCGTGGCCTGTGGGGGGCGTGGCCGTAATGCTCGCCAGCAGTGGCGTCGGGGATCGTTGCAGCCGTCGTGTTCTCGGGAACACACTCGACTGTTTAGGTGAGTTAGGCTTTTTTGTTTTAAAAGTACAGAGTAATCACAAATCACACAGTTTTAAAAAAATCAGAAGGAACGGCTCCCGGCGTGTGCCTGCGGAGAATCTTGCCAGTGTTATCCATCCACTATTCCTTTTCCAATCAAAATAACAGACTAACATATCCACCACTCAAATTACTTTCATATTTCATTATACTAACTCACCACTAATCCTTCATAGGTTCCGGAGTAGCGTGCTACTTGCAGAAAACCCACTGCAACACCTCGATAGGGGTAGCAAGTGCTATATAAATGCAAAACTTGTCCCTCTTATAACCCTCCACTATCCTTCTCAATCCAAATAACTGACTAACATATCCACCACCCAAAACACTTTCATATTTCACTATACTAATTCACCACTAATCAGTTATGGGTTCTGGAGTAGCGTGCTACTTGCCGAAAAAGCGCTTTGACGCCCCATCAGGGGTGGTAATAGCTATAATAATGCAATTACGATGCCCTACAATATAATTACATAACAATATAACTATACCAATCCTCTCTTGTCTGGGTACTTCTCAATATCAACCGCAGTGGCATTCATTCTCAAAGAATACAAGTGCTCATAATACCTTTACAATCTCCTCACTGGTTATGAAAGTTTCACTATTTTCCCGTTCAAGTTCACTGTATGACTTTTGTGTTTATATATTTTAAGCAAACAGGCCAGGTTTCTGCCGGGCATTTGCCCTCTCTAAATTACCTGGCCTGGGATTGCCTTTCCAGAAAAGCAACCTCTCTATCTCCATAGTAGACTATTCCTCTCTCCCAGGTAAATGGCATGTGCTAGTGTGGAGGCCTGCATCTCCAACTCTCTGATCTCACTCTCCAGCATGTTTAGCATAGTTATAACTCTTATATAGATTTTAAAGGCCTTGCATAGTAATCTGTTTGGCCCAGGTTCCTTTGGTAGAAGTCCTGTTGGCATGAGGTATCTACCATTTGTCTTCTTCTTTCTATGAAGGCCTACATTTGAGGGAATGTATTATCTGTATGCACTCTATTCTGAAGTGCGTGGTGTAAAACAAGAAAAATCGATGTTGTCTGCAATGTCTTGTGAAAGTAGCTGGGTTTCGAGGGTCTCAGTGTGTTTCTTGTAGAATGGCTAGAAACACCTTATGCCTAACTAAATATGTTAGGACTTTCCTTTCTTTCTGGAGATTATTTAAGCCCCTGTTGTTCCAGGATATTAGAGTTAGCGTTCTACTAGTGGTGTTTGCATGTCCAAATTCAAATTGCCGATCTGCAATGTGTGCCAATTTGAGCCAGAGTGTGGTCTACTAGTTTTGGCATAAGTAACAGTGTATAGCCTACACCAATGTCAACCATTCCCTCAACTACTATCTTCCCCCCAACCCACACTGATCATGCCAATATCAAAGTCAATATCACCAATTTTCAAAACATACTCAACCATCTAGGTTTTAGCAAAGAGGCGTGCTGCTGTGCCCACAAGTGTCCAAGCTCTGTAAAGAATGTGCTGATGTGGTGTGTGTGGTCAGTGCTGTTAGTGTCTGGGGCTCAATTAGTATGTTTAGTATAAAAACATGTTTCGTCTTCTTCCCACTTCAATCCCATACTGATCATTGAGTTGCCTCACATTGTCGTACTTTAATTTCTGGGATCGCGTAGGGGACAGGGCTCTACCCCTGCCTATCTCGATATTAGCGAACCGCAAATGGTAAATGCGGCATGTACGGGTGCTTTACTTGTCGTTCCAGCTATGAATGCACTGCGTACACGTTATTCTGCTTCACTACGCGGGTTCCATTTTGGAAGCAGTGGCCATCTTGTCATTGCCCTCACATAGGCTATAATGGAGCAAATACGGGCCTCACAGTACATGTGCTTTCCCGTGACTTCTCTGTGACCTGGGCAGCTGGCTCTGCTGCCCCGGGTCAAACTGGTCTCACGAGCTCCCCTTCCTCCGTCCACCTGTGATTAGCATCAGGGCTCGACCCATCATAAAACCCTTCTCATCCTACACAAACCCCCGGCTAATCTCTTCCACACCTGCTTGTTCCTGCTTTATGACTTGTTTCCCAAAACAGGAGATGCTCATGTTTATTGGGGGGTCTGCTTACATCTAACGTGGGATCTGAACCTTATTGTGTAAATCATTGTGAGTTGGCCGAACTGGAATGTGGGATGGTCATCATGACTTTGCCTTTTCTTTGTAACATATCCTTGTATATTGCCGTATCATAAAACCTAGGAATGTATGCTTGAGGCCGGAAAAGGCCTATTTAAAGCGAAGTCCGTTTCCATGATTTTCAGCAGTCTCCTGAGAACATACACGCTGTTGTACTTCTAGGATACCTGTCATTGGTCTGCAGCCAATAAACGATTCTTTGACTTCACCCAGAAGACTCTGTGTTTCTGTAGGTCCGGAACAGGGTGAAACCCAGAAGTCATAGGGTGTGTGTCCCTGCACCGCTGGGTCTAAAATACCCAGTACTTCAGTTTGGCGCCCAACTCGGGACGATTTCAGCGGTACCAGTCCAAGCCAGAGGTTCGTGAGGAGCTTCGTGTGGAAATTCCGGAGGAAGGCCGCCACTTCATCGACCCCTGCATGTCGACGTGGTCCGAAAGTCTTTTCTGCGAGGTTCTCCGCGTCCCGACGGCTACGAAGGACTGCTGCCCTGATTAATCGACCTGTTTTGGACCCTTGACGAGTTTGAGAGAGCGAAACAATCGAGAGAGTCTTCTGGTGACGTCATCGATCGGCAATATTCAGTTAAGTATAAGTGGAGCGTCTCCCATTTGTTTTGGTATCCCTCGGGATCGTTTGGTTTGATTTGGTAATTGGTGATTTGGTGTTTGCAAACCCCAAAGCCAGAGGACTCGTGTATTCACGAGACTATCGTAATCGATAATCCTTTGACGTTTGGATCTAGACTAGTGAGCGAAGATGCCTGGTTCTGGAATATTTGGTAGATTATTCTGTTTGGGTTGTGGAAAAGATTTCCAGCTAGAGGAATCATGTCCGGTTCCTCCGGTTGGAACTCCAACTTATGAGCTCTATGTAAAACATGGCGTAGGCCCCATTGCATATAACGAAGTATGGATCCACTACACTAGGAAAGACGGTGTTTTAAAATGGCCCCAAAATGGTAGTTTCGATACCGATATTTTAGATAATTTGGAAATTAAATTGTTTAAGAAGAAAGCCCGGCCGGCGATGTTTGACTCTTTCCGCTTATGGCGGAAAGAAGCCAAACAGAAAGAAATTAAGCTAGCGAAAAAGAATAAAAGAGAGAAAGGTATGTCAGTAATGCAAGCAGCTGTACAATTTAGAGACAATGAGGAGGAGCAGATGAGCGAGCAATTGCACAGGCAGCATAAGTTAGGGATTGACAAATGTTACCCGGCTTTACCACACTCTAAGCAGAATGAGTCCGAAGACAAGGAGAAAGATCCCCTAATGTCACACTTGTTGAGTTCGCCACCCCCATATGCGCAAAATGCCACGGCGCCTCCTCAGCTTGTGAATATGCCGCAACCGCCAGCTGCTGCACAGCCGGCTCTTATTCACGTAACGCAGCCCTCTCAAGGGCCGCCAGTTGTGCTTCCAACTGCCCCCGCACTTCCTGTGACTTTGCCTAATTCAGCAGCTGCCTCTCCCAACACTTTTTCTTGCACCACTTCGGTACCTGTTTCTACGTCCTCTTTTCTTCCCTCTGTTTTTCCCCCTGTTTCCGCCTCAGCTTCTCCTTCAGCGCGACAGCGTTTAGCTAATGTGGTTACTTCATTAATGTCGCCTCTCTTTGAGTTGTCTGGTGCGACTCCTGGTTTGCAGCGTAAGCAATTGCGTAGTCAGTTGCCTACCCCTGATGAGAAGAAGGTAATAGACAGCATGGCGCGCAGATGGATTGTTTTCCCTTCATTGTATGATGTGGAATCAGTTGTTAGTGTTTTCCATCAGTGGGATGCCCCAAAGCAGAGATATGTGTTTGAGAAAATGTGCGAAATTCTCTGTGAAGAATTGGAGGATAGTGGTAGAAATCCGAGGCCGCAAGAATTGTGTAGAGTGAGGTTTGATTTTGGAACTGGTATGATTGTGGACCGCGATATAGATAAAGCAGTTGCAGTTGTATTGTCCTTCAGGAATGATGATTGTCAACAGTCATTGTTCGAACAGGATGTCCTTGTGGGGAAAAAGGTAAAAGCGCGACAATACCCCATGAGAGAAGTTCCCCCGGTATGGAAGGAAGCGGTTGCAGCTGCCGGTGGTAACCCCGCTGTGGCAGCGCATTTCCAGCGTGTTTGGGTGCATGTTCCATGGAAGCGTTCTGAGGTGTTAGCGCTTAAGCAGTCCTTACCTGATCCCCGTAAAAACCCAGCAGGTTATTATAAAGAGTTGTCGCAGACGGCAGGATCATGCGTGATGAATCTGGCCGACATAGACATGTTGTTTGGTAATGTTGTTCCACAGCCCCTATGGGGGTCAATCCGTAATGCGGATCATGATGCAGAACTAGGGGATACATGGGCTAACATTATTGCTGCTGATGCAAGACAAACTGGTGGTGCGAAACCGGAGCCTTTAGTAGCTGAACTCCCTGGTAGAATCATCACGTATATGAAGACACTAATGCCTGCAATGTGCGTAAATTGGGACAAGTTATCTGCATGCAAGCAGAAAAAGGATGAAACAGTGTCAGACTTCTTTACTAGGTTTGAGGAAACGTTTATTGATCACAGTGGGCAGGATATGAGTACTGAGGGTGGCCAACGGTTATTTGTGGATAAGTTTGTGCAGAATTTACTTCCTGACCTGTGTAAAAAGTTGAAAGATTCGGAGAGTTCTTGGGCTGTTTCCTCTTCAGCACAAATACTGGCTACTGCACAGTATTATGAAAACAGAGATAAAGACGAGAAAGATAGAACAGAGAAGAAAACGAAGGAATTGAAGACAAAGGTCCTTTTACAGCAGGCCTATCCACCACGTGGAGGTCAGAATAATTATAGGCAGCCCCCAGGTGTCTATCACCAACCCCCACAGTTTCAGAACAATCAGCAAATGAACGGGTATTATCAACCACGTGTCCCTGTAGGTCCCAACCAATGTTCATACTGCAAAGAGGAAGGTCATTTTAAATATAGTTGCCCTAAATTAATGCAGCGGAATGGTAATATGTATGGCGCAAGAGGTAGAGGTGGTCAGCAAGCTCCTAGAGGTAGAGGGCGTGGAAGTGTTCCCCAGAACGCGCGTCCTCTGCCGCCTCAAAATACCATTAATAGCTTTGATCAGCAAGCTAACGCGACTAGTAATACGGCCCAGTATTATAATAATGATTATTATGCAGAGGATGGCGATGTAGAAAATAATGATTACTAGGACAGCCGTAGACAGAGAGAGGGAGTTGTTTCAGTGCCAGTGGATCAGAGCGGACCGTATGTTGAGGTGACTACAGCAAATGTAACGGAGCCTTTTCTGTTAGACACTGGTGCTGCAAAGAGTTCAATCATGCATTCCAAACTCCCTGGCGCACCTTTGTCTGGCGATATAAATGTTTCAGTAGGTTTTTCTGGCGCCCCGGTTAGGAACCCGATTTCTGGTCCTATGTCACTTTCTGTTGGACCTTGCGAGCTGAAAGCACCCCTAATACTGACGACAGGTTGTGGTGAGAATTTGCTGGGACTAGATTTGTTGAAAAGATTGCATGCTACATTGTATTGTTCTCCTTCAGGAGTACAACTTACATTAGGCAAGAAAGTGATTTCCCCAATGTACTTGTCCAAAAATACGATGCCGCCTGAATTGTCATCCCTTCCGGATGCCCTTTGGGCTACTGGTCCCAATGATGTGGGCCTCTTGGAGATACCGCCGTACGTGGTGACTTTAAAGGCTAATGTCAGACTGCCACGTATTCCCCAGTAAAAAATCTCTAATGAAGGCCAGAAAGCGTTGTTAGACATTGTCAACGACTTGATTAATAAGGGTGTGATTGAAGAGACAAGAGGCAACGTTTGCAATAGTCTGATTTTACCTGTCTTAAAACGAACGGACCCTTCACAGCCACCTGTTTACAGATTCGTGATTGATCTTAGAGAGGTTAATAAGATTGTTGTGCCACAGTTTCCAGTTGTCCCTGATATAACTGCCTTGTTAACGATGATTCCAGCCTCGGCTGCATGGTTTTCAGTGATCGATTTAAAGAATGCTTTCTTTAGCATCCCAATTGCAGAAGAGAGCAGAGACATTTTTGGGTTTAGTCTGGGAGGCCGAAGCTTCCGCTTCAAACGCGCTCCCCAGGGCTACTGTGAGAGTCCATCCATATACAGTCAAGCTTTGAAAGCGCAGCTTGATGCACTTGTTTTACCTAGTGGCGCTATCCTGATTCAGTACGTGGACGATTTACTAATCGCTGCGGATACTGAAAAGATCTGCAAAGAAGCTACATTGTCACTGTTGCGCCATTTATCTGCTTTCCATCACAAGGTGTCTCTCTCTAAGCTGCAATATTGTCGACAAGAAGTGACCTACTTAGGTCATCTCTTGTCGAAGGAGGGAAGGAGACTGACCCCAGAGAGAATTCAAGCCATTGCACGGTTGAGTGTGCCAAAAACACAGAGAGAAGTACGTGCTTTCTTGGGCATCACCTCATACTGTAGGCATTGGATCCCTAGATTTTCCTTGTTGGCGAAACCTTTGTTAGCATTAACATGCAAAGACACACCGAATCCTATCCCATGGTCTGAAGAGTGTCAGAAAAGTTTTTGGGAATTGCGTAATGCATTATGTTCAGCACCTGTGTTGGGTACTCCTGACTACAGTAAACCTTTTACATTGTATGTCCACGAGAAAGATGGATGTGCGCTGTCAGTGTTAACACAGCCTTTTGGCGACAGACCGCGCCCATGCGCATATTTTTCATCCACCTTGGACCCTGTAGCGAGGGCATTGCCAAGCTGTCTGAGAGCGACAGCTGCTGCAGCAATGTCTATCCGACAATCTGCTGGTCTGGTAATGGACAACACATTGATCGTTATGGTTCCACATGCTGTAGACACATTATTGAATAGAACCAAGACACAACACTTGACTAGTGCACGATTATCGGGCTACGAGCTCACACTGTTAGCGAATCACATACACATAAAAAGATGCAATACGCTGAATCCAGCTACGTTGTTGCCGATCCCAGCAGACTCAGATGAGATTGAGCAACATGACTGCCTGTTCAGAACGGAAGAAGAGACGAAAGGAAGAGTAGATCTCAAAGATACTCCCCTGACTGAGTGTGATGGTACCTTATGGGTGGATGGTTCATGCTTCAAGCTCCCTAATGGTGACACGACTGCTGCATATGCTATCACGACTTTACACACGGTTGTGGAAACTGCACGAGTGCCACATAATTCGGCCCAAGCAGCAGAATTAATCGCCCTCACGAGAGCGTGTGTGTTGTCTGAAGGAATGAGAGTGAATATATACACAGATAGCCAGTACGCCTTTGGTGTGGCTCACAATTTTGGGCGATTATGGAAGGAGCGTGGGTTCCTGACGTCACATGGAGCTAAAATCCAGAATGGCAAGCTGGTGAATGATCTCCTTGAGTCACTGACCCTACCGTTGCAAGTTGCGATCATGAAATGCAGTGCGCACAGGAAAGTCACTGATGATGTTGGTCGTGGGAATGCGTTTGCTGATGAGACCGCGAGAGAAACGGCACAGAATGTAAAGACTAGAATGTATGTTGCAGGCCCCGCAAGATGGGTTAATGATGTGGGAATGTGTGAGAACACCATAGAGAGTGTGAAGTCGCTTCAAGCTGAAGCCACAGAGGAAGAGTTAAGCAAGTGGAGAGAGAGTATGGGTAAGTTGGATGAGAATGGTTGCTGGATTGATCTGACAGAACATAGGCGATGGTTGTTACCTGACGCATATGTGCTTCCAGTAGTTACTATGGCACATGGAATGGCACATATTAGTACGAAAGGTATTTGCAAGTTGTTGGCTCCAGTATGGCAGAATGCTGGGATTCCCAAGTGTGCAGAGAATGTGGTCAAGAATTGCATGGTATGCTTGAAGTACAACCCTGGTAGGGGAACCCCAACTCCAGCTGGTCACTTTGCACCCCCATCATGTCCATTCGAAGTTTTGCAGCTGGACTTTATTCACATGGAAAGATGCAACAACCTAAAGTATGTACTAGTGGTTGTTTGTGCTTTCTCAAAATGGATAGAGGCTTATCCTCTAAAGGATAACACTGCCCTGTCCACAGCCAAAGCCCTCGTGAAAGAGTTCTTCCCCAGGTTTGGAATGCCGAGAATGGTATGGTGTGATAATGGGAGTGAGTTTGTGGGTAAAGTGATGAAGAATGTATGTGAAGGATTAGGTATCCAGCAGAAATTCCATGCTGCAAATCACCCCCAATCAGCTGGATTGGTAGAGCGCTACAATGGAGCCTTAAAGCTCAAGTTGGCCAAAATTCAGGCGAGCACCGGTCTTAAATGGCCTGATGCCCTGCCTCTAGCACTCCTGTCCACCAGAATGACGGTACACTCACGAGTGGGACTTAGTCCTTATGAGGTAGTCTTTGGCCGCCCGGCTAACTTATGGGGTGTGCCAAGGCCTACGAAGTTTAGTGAAATAGAGCATCCAGTACTGCTCGATTACCTGTATGATTTGACTGTTAAACTGCGTGTTTTGCACCAACAGGTACATGATACTCTCCCTCAAGCCTCTGAAACTCCTGGACACCCTATCAACCCTGGTACGTGGGTCCTGGTCCGGAATTTCCAGCGCAAGAGCAACGACGAGCCTCGCTGGATCGGCCCTCATCTTGTTCTACTGTCGACAAGATCAGCAGTGCGAGTAAAAGGGAAGAAGCACTGGATTCATGGTACCCACTGCAAGGTAGTCCCCTTGCCTTTGCCATATGACCAGTGGGTCAAGGAGGGTATCGCCGACTCTGAGACAGACACTGTACCTCGTTTCATACCATTCAGTGATGCACGCCTAAGAGACACAGCTTCAGACCAAGAGAGTGACAATATTCTGCAGGAAGCTGTGCCACCATCGACTCGACTGGACACCACTGAGCCTGAACTTTTGTTTCGAGACCAAACAGCACCTGGCCGTCTCCGTTATGATTTGAGACCTAGGCCCATGGACAAATAAAGATTTCCTTACTATTTCCCTTTTGACATTTTTTACTCTCCCATCTGAAAGACTTTCTTGATTTTTTGTTTTTCGAACCACCATCCGGGTTCTGCCGCAGGGTCGCGGTGCCAAGACTTTGGGGTACAGGCCGAAGACGCTAGGTCGACGGTTCTGGTTGGTCTAGGGCGTTTCCCTGGACTGACAGGCGTACTCCTCAGCAGAAGAAACTCATCCGCCGCGAGCGGCCCGAGTAGAGGATGGAGTTTTTTTAAGATGGAGAGACCAATTGAGGAAATGAACTTTAAAGCCAGGATGTGTAGAATTGTAAAAAGTAAATGTTTTGTCTTTTTGTGCCTTTTTACACTGTGTAGTATCATGATGTTTATTGTAGGACTTATGTTCTTCTCCGCTCAAAAGCCCATTGCACCCACTGAACAGCCTACACCTCCTTCTACTGCCTCCTCTCACTCTTTTCACCCTTTGCCTAAGCACGAACAGACCAGACGATCCGAGTTTGTAAATAACTCGTTTATCCAGCTCTTGCACCAGCACCAACTAGTAGTGAATACGACCAATTGCTGGGTCTGTGGGTTAATGCCACATACCATTAACAAGGGTATTCCCTACCTGGTGCTGCCGTAGAGTTCAAATGGATCGTCATGGGCATTCCAGACCATGTTTCTCTATGCTCTAGAGACGTACTCCCCTCGCCAACCGCATTCCATCAGACCTATCACCAATAATAAGGCTCTGATGAAAGGAGTTGCCGACATGAGTAGGGATATTGACGCATACTCGTCCATTCCCAAAGAAGAGCTGAGACCTTATGTAGGATGGAACGCGACGGGGTATAGTATTAGTTTGGGTGAAAGACAGCGACAAATCTCATCTCCAATCTGGGTTGTACCCCACATGGGTCGGTTCTGCTTACAGGGTAATGGTCAGAACCCTAGGGCTCAACTGGGAAGAAGTGACTGTACTGAAACGTACACTTTCCCGTCACAGTTTTCCCCTGCGTTTCTAGCTGCCAAGGGCACATATTTCATCTGTAATGACCGAGCATATACATGGTTGCCCCCTGATTTCTCGGGCACATGTTATATTGCGAATCTGCTACCGCCTACATTCACTGCGGCCTCTGATTATCACAAGACCAGAGTTGTGAGAGGCGTGATAAGCAAGGATGACACTGCCGGTCAGGAAGCAGGAGACTTCTTCTTGGGTTTCCTGCCGTTTTGGGGACCTATGGTCAATAGTAGGAACCTGAGACAGCTGACACGTGTGGTTGAATCCACTATAAATGTAACGGCTGGTGCCCTTAGTAATCTGACAGCTGAGCTCCAAGCGGATCGCCTTATGACTTTACAGAACAGCATGGTTCTAGACGTTATTCTTGCAGACCGCGGTGGAGTATGCAAGGTTATCCAATCCAGTTGCTGCATTTTCATACCAGATAACGCTCCAACGGTGTATCAAGCCATCTCCAAACTCCATAAAATATCTGAATCCATACACGTGGATAAGGGAGATTGGTCACTGGTGGGATGGTTCTGGGAACTGATATCTGCCTGGGGTTGGAAAGTTCTGATGGTCATTGGAATGATCTTAGCCATTCTTTTCCTGTTCTGTCTGTGCATACAGTGTGCTCCTGCGATGTGTGGCCTCTGTGCTACCTTGTGTGTAAGGAAGCCTGTATCGAGGGACGAGCTAAGTAATAGGATGATGCTACAGCAACATCTCCATGACTTTGCGGACATTGACCTAGACTCGGATTGAGATGAGTATAGTGATTGCCTATGTAAGGGCAAAAGGAGGGTCTGTCGTACTTTAATTTCTGGGACCGCGTAGGGGACAGGGCTCTACCCCTGCCTATCTCGATATTAGCGAACCGCAAATGGTAAATGCGGCATGTACGGGTGCTTTACTTGTCGTTCCAGCTATGAATGCACTGCGTACACGTTATTCTGCTTCACTACGCGGGTTCCATTTTGGAAGCAGTGGCCATCTTGTCATTGCCCTCACATAGGCTATAATGGAGCAAATACGGGCCTCACAGTACATGTGCTTTCCCGTGACTTCTCTGTGACCTGGGCAGCTGGCTCTGCTGCCCCGGGTCAAACTGGTCTCACGAGCTCCCCTTCCTCCGTCCACCTGTGATTAGCATCAGGGCTCGACCCATCATAAAACCCTTCTCATCCTACACAAACCCCCGGCTAATCTCTTCCACACCTGCTTGTTCCTGCTTTATGACTTGTTTCCCAAAACAGGAGATGCTCATGTTTATTGGGGGGTCTGCTTACATCTAACGTGGGATCTGAACCTTATTGTGTAAATCATTGTGAGTTGGCCGAACTGGAATGTGGGATGGTCATCATGACTTTGCCTTTTCTTTGTAACATATCCTTGTATATTGCCGTATCATAAAACCTAGGAATGTATGCTTGAGGCCGGAAAAGGCCTATTTAAAGCGAAGTCCGTTTCCATGATTTTCAGCAGTCTCCTGAGAACATACACGCTGTTGTACTTCTAGGATACCTGTCATTGGTCTGCAGCCAATAAACGATTCTTTGACTTCACCCAGAAGACTCTGTGTTTCTGTAGGTCCGGAACAGGGTGAAACCCAGAAGTCATAGGGTGTGTGTCCCTGCACCGCTGGGTCTAAAATACCCAGTACTTCAACATGGCAGAGTCATCAGAATTGTTAATTCTACAATTATTGAGTCCCCGGTTTACATTGGAGGGCGGCAGCCATGGCCCCTGTGTGTTAACACATTTTTTGCAAACCTTGTTTGCTGCTGATGCATCTGTGAATATGTGAGTTTTCCCATCTACATTGAATCTTAGTCTGGCAGGGTACAACACTGCATATTTGATGTTTTTTGATAATAAGTTGCAATTCACTTCCACAAATTTGAGTTGAGTCTGGATACATGATCAGAATCATGCCCTGATACTGTAGATTGACTTTCTCTCTTGCCATCCTACGAACGGTGTTGCGGTATCTAAGGTTGAGCAGCCACATAATAACTGGTCACAAGAGTTGACCCCAGAGGTGGTCTGGGGCCAAGTGAATAATGGTCTCCCTCAATAGGAAACATCTCAGAGAAGCTGGCGCAATCAAGCAATTTGGTTAGTAGATTTCTACAAAGACATCCTGATGGTTGTATGATGGAACAACGCATGCCTTTACCATGCATGCCTTAACAACGCAGTTTTTACAACGCAACTACCAGTACAATGCATGTCTTTACCAGGCATGTCATTTCCACAAACATACATAGAGTCACATTGTAAGTACAATTACCACTCATATCATTAGCACGCATACCAGTACTATGCATACCTTTACAATCCATTATTGTAATGTGTTAAAAATGAATAGCTTTGCAGTAAAAAAACAAAATATTTCTATTAATTGCCGGAACAATACAAAAAATACAACAACACAGTAACAATTTGGTACACATATTCTACATAGAATAAGTATTATAAAAATCATGTCGACATGGAGCGAACATCTTAATAAATGCATTTACATTTATTACATTTCCGCACATTTGCATAGTAGCCCTTACTTCATTTTAAGCCTATGTATGTAGCTTGTCCCCAACCAAGGTGGCTCTCGTGAAATGTGAAGAAAGTAAAAAAAAAAGGGGTTTTCACCAAACACGTTCAATTTACATTTAGTCTTATTGTAAACCACAATAAAAAATACCTTCCAACATATACTTTTTTGTGAAGTATGGAATACCACAAAAACATATAAATTCAGCTGTCCACCATTTTGTGCTCAGTGGTACACTGATTTCCATTATGACCACATGCACCAAACAGAGGAGGAGAGAAAGGCGGACTGCCAACTATCCGCACAAGCAAGTATAATGTTTACATTAAACTCCCCCATCTTTAGCTAGCAAAATCCACAAAACAATAGCTCCACACTATATTTCAATTACATTTACCAAAGTCCTAGTAATGCACGTCAACATACAAAGCTTTTTATGAAAATAATAATTGAGAGAACCTCAATTTATTTTTATTTTATCCAAATAAATAACGTTGCTGGACAGGGATTGGGATACATAAATACTGAGGATTATGTATTATGACTGGGGGCAAAAATTCTATTCTAATCCACCCGGTACTTACCTCAGGGAAGGTGCAGGACTCTGACTGGGGACAAAATGTATATTCTAGCTCCACCGAGTGATTACCTCAGGGAAGGTGCTTGGGCAAAATTACTATTCTAACTCTGCAGGGTACTAAGGTGGCAGTCTCTGGAGGCAAAATTGCTATTCTAACTCTGCTGGACAGTGACTTGGGGGGCAAAATTACTAGTGTTACACCACCAAATATGCTGAATGTGTCTTGGGGCACAATTACTATTCTAACTCCACCTGGTACTTACCTAAGGAAAGTTCTGGCCAGTACTTAGGGGGGCAAAATTTCTATTAGAACTCCACTAGGTACTTGCAGCAGGTAAAATGCTGGAAAATGACTGGGGGCAAAATTACCATTCTAACTTCCCTGGGTACTTACCTCAGGGTACCTGCTGGCCAGTGACTGAGGGGAAAAATTACTATTGTAACTTCACTGGATACTTACCCTTAGGGAAAGTGCTTGATAGTGACTAAGGGGCAAAACTCCTGGTGTTACACCACCAATTTTGTGGTTTTTTTCACAACAAAATTTTATTTTCAACAGCCGTACCAAGCCAGGCCAGGCCAGGTTAACCAGTAGCACAATATACAGAGTAGCAATAGTGATGTCCACTTTTGAATTGCAATATAACAGTTGAAAATTGAATACAATCAAACACATTCTGCCAACCATAAACAACAGTGTCATATATCTAATAAGCAATACAATGCATGCCCTTCCTCGCCACCCCAGTCGCATACCTATACAATGACACCCATATTCTCCCATCCACAGTACAGCCTGTTCACCCATTACTAATCGAACGATTCAGTTGGAATAGGTTCCAAATATAATCCCAGATAGTCTGCCCATCTCTTCCAGATCTTGGGATGTTTCTGGGGACATTCTCTCGCTTTATATATTGGTAATTCTAGACCCATGCAAAAATCAAGGCCCTTTTTCCATGTCCCGACCAGTAGTGGGGAGGCGTCTTTCCATGCCCTGGCTATATCCCGTTTCGCCCAACGTGAGGCCCAGGAGCAATAGGTGGCATTTATATATGTTGCCTCTGATACCATCCGTAATGTGAAGCAAGACTAGCCGAGGCGAGTAAGGGATTTCCCAGCCCCGGACTTCTGACAGACATGTGATTACGCCTTGCCAGAACCTAGAGAGTGCATTGCATTGCCATACCGTGTGTATGAGGGTGCAGTCCATAACTTGGCAGCACAAGCAGAGAGGAGACTCAATTAGCCCGTCACGCCAGAGCCTAGATCTGGTGTAATAAGCGCGATGCAGGTATTTGAATTGTATGAATCTTAATTGTGCCACGATAGCAGCGCCGCGTGGGGTCTCCAATGCCTCCATCCAGTCGTCTTCATCCAGGGGGCCCAAACCTTTCTGCCAAGCCTTGCGTGTTTTACTACGAGAAGTGGGGTTATTTGTCACTAATGTATGATAGATCTTAGTGATCGTGTGTGCCCCTAATTCCCCCATGAACACTTTAGCCTCTATGGGTTTAAACTCAGGCAGAGCTTCCTGATGTGTAAGATAGGGGAGAAGGCATGACGAAATTGAAGGTATTTATAAAATTGTGACTGGGGCAATTCATACTCTTGCTGCAGTTCCTGGAAGGACTTTAAGGTCCAACCGTGAAGAACATCTACTATAGTAGATATTCCTATAGCCTCCCAGCCAGAAAACCCAGATAATCCCATCAGCTGAGGCAGACTACCATTATGCCAGAGGGGTGTTTCCTTAGTTAACGTACCCCATCACCCCATGTGGTGTAGTGACCGTCTCCAGATCTTGAAAACAATGGAAGTCGCAGGCAGCAATACTTTCAGTCGAGTGTGTATGGAGAATCGTGTGAAGTGACATACTGCCCATGAGCCAGCATTCAACTACATATGCCGGATCGCATCACCACCAAATATTTTCATTTTTTTCTTTTTAACAGATCCTATAATTAAAAACAAATTATTAAATCAAATAGTAGAAAGGGAAGTTCACAAGACTTCAGAAACACATTGCATGAAAAGATAAAAACCTTTTTAGGTAAATCTTCCATTAAAATATACGCATAACAAAATATAGCAACTTTCTTTCTACAGGCTACAAAGATCAACAATTACATTTGACTCACTTTTTCACAGGAGTAATAGCATATTTTTTCACAATCACTACAGTGTCCTAAGTAACAATGAAAAACCATTTTTCCTTAGCAGGTACATTGGTTACAAAAAAAATAAACCACAGTTAAACACTAGAGCATTCACAAAATTCTATTTTTTCAAATTCTTCTACAGCTCACATAACAAATCACCTGAAACAATGACCCAGTCATAGGAAAAACCAAATGAAATTTCACCAGACTACCAATAATCAGTTTAGGATACAATAAAAAACCATCTCAGGTAAATATTCTGTAAAAAGCAAAGCATAACCAAATCTCTCAACTTTCTTTCTACAGGTTACAAAGATTAACATTAACGTTGCTTTCATTTTTTACAGGAATATTTTTTTTAAAAATCCAATTACAGCAGTGTCTCAAATAATCATGCAAAACTTATTTCCCCAAGCTTGTTCATTGTTAATAGACAAAATTAAACACATTTTTAAAACATAGCATTCACAAAACATTTATTTTTTCTCACTACACTAAGGCTTGCAGAAATCAAGCAAACTGCAAACAGTCACGTAGAGGGTTGCTGAAGTATGATGGCTATCTTTATTGTAAGGAGAGGTTAACTGAGCCCAGGAATCATTGAAGGTGTGTGCAGTATTTTGCATCCTATTGCAAAGGCAGAGTGGTTACTCTGGGTGACACTTTGGAAAGGACCGCAGGGCATAGACACTCTGTCTCTACAATTGAAGTGCAAGAAAATGTACTGCACATTGAAATGCAGCATCCACCATAAATGAACCCTGTGGCTCAGTTTCGAGGGAGCTAGCCCCAAAAATCCCCATGCATGTAGCTAGTGGTATGCCCAAAATACCTAATGGTACAGATGCAAAAACAGGCAAGTAATCCCTGGAGAGTAACACCACAAACCTATTCTGAACTTAACATTGCCAGTGAACAGTTTCTTACACTTATGAACCTTTACTCCTTTATAATAATGAAAACCCTCCTAAAAGAATACTGATATTTAGACAACCCATAACTTGGTAACTCTTGAGAATAGTGACATTTGGTTGATAGATGGGACTTTTAAATCAACACCCCAACACTCCATTGACCCATATGTACACTATTCATGCTAAAATACATGCTACAACTATCACATTAGTTTACAGCTTACTCCCAGACAAGCGATCCTCACCTTACACTGAGGGGCCGATTCCGATCCCAGTCGGAAGGGCACCAAATCGGGTTCGGCCGGAAAAACTACGAGCCGTACGCGTGTTATTCCGGCCAACTCATACTGCTGTACGAGCGAGCAAGTACGATGCGAGCTACATGAAATTCACCGACCGAGTCGTTTCCGGGTCCGAACCGCTCTGTACGTCCCGGTCGGAAGCTAACCGTGGCGTGCAATGGATGCAATTTACAACAAAGTCAGTACGATGCACGCGTCGGACAGCCTGTGCGAGCCGGAGTGTCCGGCTCGCAAAAGCTCCCGGAGACGGATTTAGGGGGTCCGCGTCGGACCCCCTGACACGCGCAACAGGGAAACAGGGGGAGACCTATGGGTCTCCCAAACACAGGCATGTACGGTGCGGATGGCACCAACGCGTACTCACTGTAGGGGGCGCACTTTTTCGAGACGTACCCATTCAGTCAATGGGAGCCCATGTACGTGTCGTACGACCGGCTCCCATTGACCTCTATGGGAGTCCGACCACACCGAGTCCGACAGCATATGTGCACATCGGACTGTAGGGGTCCGGCTCCGTCAGAAAACACTCGGAGTGCTTTCCGACACGGATCGGAATCGGCCCCTGAATTTTTATCAGTAATTAAAATCAAAACTGTGGATAAAAGTCCTAGAAAAATTATAATTGAAATTAGCAAGGATTAATTCTATGACCAAAATTTACCCTGACATCCAAATAATTCATAGAAGTTTTTTTCACTTTTTCCAGGCATATTGGGAAAACATTAAAACAAACTTTCTAATCTAAGGATTACATGTCTAGCAGTGAACTACAGATTGAGTTTTGAAAAACTAACAGCTTTGTGCTTTGTATCTCCTGAGTGTGTGGATGAGTGCTACACATCAATTACAGAATCTGAAGATTTTATACAAAATACGGAAAACGTTTCGAACCAGATGCAAAACCCCAAACGTCAAATCTGATAGTAAGAAGAAAAAAAAGGACCATTTTCCCCTTTAAAATTCAATAGCATGGGAAAATGCTTTAAAAATTATATTAAGATACATTATGAATTTTTTTTAATTGTTTAAAAAATATGTTGTTATTTTATTTAATAATTAGTATTGCTCATTTGAAACCAAATACAAAGAAATATTTTAAATAATGAACATGGTGTGTTTATTTGTCTATTACATTAACCACTTCGATGCTCATGACGGAATGGTTCCGTCATGAGCATCGGTGCCCCTGTGCTCATGACGGAACCATTCCGTCATGAGGCCAGGGGCACGAAATCCCTCTGCTGCAGACAGCAGAGGGATTTCTATTTAATGCCTTTGACCTTGGGAGCTGGGGAAGAGCTTCCCCAGCTCCCGAGGCCCCCTCCCTGGTTTCTGTGCAATGAAGATCAGCACGCACGTCGCGCTGTCTTCATTGCATAGAAACCAAAAATGAAATGGGCCTTTAGGCTCATTTCAGTTTCACTTTGTATGTGCTCAGGGGGCTATCTCAGCCCCCCCGGCACATAGAAAGACGGGAGAGGTATCATTGGAGAATCTCCCCTTTCCAATGGTACCCCTCCCCAGTGGATCCCTGATTGGGGATCGCCCCAGGAGGGCGATCCCCAAGCAGGGATCCACCCACTAGACACCAGGGAGGGGGGAGCGGCCCCTTAGGCAAGGGCTTTTGCTCCCCCAAAATATTTTTAGTGCCATTTAGTCTTTTTGCCCCCCCTGGGGGGCAGATGGGGGCAGTAGCCCCCAATCTGCCCCCCCGGGGGGGCAAAAAGCCCACTAGACACCAGGGATTTATTTTTTGGTGTAAATTGGGTTAGGGGCTGCCCAATATGGGCATGCCCATGCCCCCACCCACCCTCCGCAAAAATGACAGCCTTTCTCCCCCGGGGGGATGGGGGCATTAGCCCCAAATCTGCCCCCCCGGGGGGGCAAAAAGCCCAGTAAACATCAGAGATTTTTTAGGCAAATTTTAATTAGGGTGGGGGCATTGGCCTGCCCGTTTTGGGAAGCCCCCACCCTAATTAAAATTTGCCCAAAAACTCCTTGGCGTCTAGTGGACTTTCTACCCCCCCTGTGGGCAGATGGGGGCATTAGCCCCCAATCTGCCATGCCAGGCGGGCAAAAAGCCCAATAAACGCCAGGGATTTTTTTGGGGGCAAATTTGAATTAGGGTGGGGGCTCCCAAAACGGGCATGCCCATGCCCCCACCCCCAACCCCCGCAAAAATAACAGCATTCCTGCTCCCCTGGGGGGCAGATGGGGCAGTAGCCCCCAATCTGCCCCCCAGGGGGGCAAAAAGCCCACTAGATGCCAGGGATTTTTTTGGCAAATTTGAATTAGGGTGGGGACATTGGCATGCCCGTTTTGGGCAGCCCCCACCCTAATTAAAATTTGCCCCAAAAACTCTCTGGCGTCTAGTGGATTTTTTACCTCCCCTGGGGGGCAGATTGGGGCATCAGCCCCCAATCTGCCCTGTTGGGTGGGTAAAAAGCCCACTAGACGCCAGGGATTATTTTGGGACAAATTTTAATTAGGTTGGGGGTTGCCCAAAACTGACATGCCCATGCCCCCACCCCCTCCCTGCAAAAGTTACAGCCTTCCTGCCCCCCGTGGGGGACAGATGGGGCAGTAGCCCCCAATCTGCCCCCCCTGGGGGGCAAAAAGCACACTAGACGCCAGGGATTTTTCGGGGCAAATTTTAATTAGGGTGGGGGCATTGGCATGCCCGTTTTGGGCAACCCCCACCCTAATTAAAATTTACCCAAAAAACTCTCTGGCACCTAGTGGACTTTCTGCCTCCCCTGCGGGGCAGATGGGGGCATTAGGCCCCAATCTGCCCCACCGGGGGGGGGGGGGCAAAAAGCCCACTAGACGCCAGGGAGTGTTTTTGGGAAAATTTGAATTAGGGTGGGGGTTGCCCAAAACTGGCATGCCCATGCCCCCACCCCCTCCCCGAAAAAATTACAGCCTTCCTGCCCCCCCGGGTGACAGATGGGGCAGTAGTCCCCTATCTGCCCCTCTGGGGGCAAAAAGCCCACTAGACACCAGGGATTTCTTTAGGCAAATTTTAATTAGGGTGGAGGCATTGGCATGCCCGTTTTGAACAGCCCCCAACCTAATACAAATTTGCCCAAAAACCTCCCTGGCATCTAATGGACTTTCTACCCCCCCCCCGGGGCAGAAGTGGGCTTTAGCCGCCAATCTGCCCCACCAGGGGGGGCAAAAAGCCCACTAGATGCCAGGGATTTTTTGGGGGCAAATTTGTATTAGGGTGGAGGGTCCCAGAAAGGGCATTCCCATGCCCCTACCAAAATTACAGCCTTCCTGGCAGATGGGACAGTAGCCCCCAGTCTACCACCCCGGGGGGCAAAACACCCACTAGACGCCAGGGATTTTTTGGGGCAAATTTTAATTAGGGTGGGGGCATTGGCATACCAGTTTCGGGCAGCCCCCACCCTAATTAAAATTTGCCCCAAAAACTCCCTGGCGTCTAGTGGACTTTCTGCCTCCCCTGGGGGGCAGATGGGGGCGTCAGCCCCCAATCTGCCCTGCCAGTGGGGCAAAAAGCCCACTAGATGCCAGGGATTATTTTGGGGCAAATTTGAATTAGGGTGGGGGTTGCCTAAAACGGACATGCTCAGGCCCCCACCCCCTCCCTGCAAAAATTACAGCCTTTCTGACCCCCGTGGGGGACAGATGGGGCAGTAGCCCCCAATCTGCCCCCCCGGGTGGCAAAAAGCCCATTAGATGCCAGGGATTTTTTTGGGCAAAATTTAATTAGGGTGGGGGCATTGGCATGCCCGTTTAGGGCAGCCCCCACCCTAATTAAAATTTGCCCCAAAAACTCCCTGGCATCTAGTGGATTTTCTACCTCCCCTGGGGGGCAGATTGGGGCATCAGCCCCCAATCTGCCCCACCGGGGGGGGGGCAAAAAGCCCACTAGACGCCAGGGAGTGTTTTGGGGAAAATTTGAATTAGATGGGGCAGTAGTCCCCTATCTGCCCCTCCGGGGGGCAAAAAGCCCACTAGACACCAGGGATTTCTTTAGGCAAATTTTAATTAGGGTGGGGGCATTGGCATGCCCGTTTTGAACAGCTCCTACCCTAATTAAAATTTGCCCCCAAAAATCCCTGGCATCTAGTGGACCTTCTGCCCCCCGGGGGGGCTTATGGAGCAGTAGTCCTCAATCTGCCCCCTGTGGGGGGCAAAAAGCCCACTAGACGCCAACGATTATGCTGACTTTTTTATGTGTGGGGGCTGCCCAGAATGGGCATACCAATGCCCCCACCCCCCAAAAAATAGCCACAGTGTTTCTGCCCCCCTTGGGGGCATATCAGGGCAACCCCCTCCCCCCCGATGCCCCCCCGGGTGGCAGAAAGCTAAATGGGCACAGAGTTGTTTTTAGCAATATGCCTACCTGTGGATTTTGGGCCCTAGTGCAGCCGGCACATAGGGAAACCTACCACACCCACACATTTCTGAAAACTAGACACCCGGGGGCTTCCAGGGAGGTATGGCTTGCGTGGATCCCCCTACGTTTCCTTACCCAGAATCCCCTGCAAACCTCAATTTTAGCTGAAAAAATCACTTTTGTCACACATTTTGGTGTGGGAAAGTTGTGGCATCCCCGGGCTCACACAAATTTACCACCACCCAGCGTTCCCCCAGGTCTCCCGGTAAAAATGGTGCCTCACTTGTGTGGGAGGCCCAAGTTCCCGCGGCAGGCAAGTGCCCAAAACGTTGTGAGGCGACATCAAAATGGCCTATCGCAAAACCACCTGGTTTTGCAAGGGGGGTCACTTGGGTTTTTGGCCCGGTGCTCGGCGGCCATCTAGGGAAACCTACCAAACCCATACATTTCTGAAAACTAGACACCCGGCGTCTTCCAGGGAGGTATGGCTTGCATGGATCCCCCAACGTTTCCTTACCCAGAATCCCCTGCAAACCTCAATTTTAGCTGAAAAAATCACTTTTTTCACACATTTTGTTGTGAAAAAGTTGTGGCATCACCGGGCTCACACAAATTTACCACCACCCAGCGTTCCCCCAGGTCTCCTGGTAAAAATGGTGCCTCACTTGTGTGGGAGGCCCAAGTACCCGCGGCAGGCAAGGGCCCAAAACGTTGTGAGGCGACATCAAAATGGCCTATCTCAAAACCACCTGGTTTTGCAAGGGGGGTCACTTGGGTTTTTGGCCCGGTGCTCGGCGGCCATCTAGGGAAACCTACCAAACCCATACATTTCTGAAAACTAGACAACCGGCGGCTTCCAGGGAGGTATAGCTTGCGTGGATCCCCCAACGTTTCCTTACCCAGAATCCCCTGCAAACCTCAATTTTAGCAGAAAAAATCACTTTTTTCAAACATTTTTGTGGGGGAAAGTTGTGGCATCACCGGGCTCACACAAATTTTGCACCACCCAGCGTTCCCCCAGGTCTCCCGGTAAAAATGGTGCCTCACTTGTGTGGGAGGCCCAAGTACCCGCAGCAGGCAAGGGCCCAAAACGTAGTGAGGCGACATCAAAATGGCCTATCGCAAAACCACCTAGTTTTGCAAGGGGGGTAACTTGGGTTTTTGGCCCGGTGCTCGGTGGCCATCTAGGGAAACCTACCAAACCCATACATTTCTGAAAACTAGACACCCGGCAACTTCCAGGGAGGTATGGCTTGCATGGATCCCCCAACGTTTCCTTACCCAGAATCCCCTGCAAACCTCAATTATAGCTGAAAAAATCACTTTTTTCACACATTTTGGTGTGGGAAAGTTGTAGCATCACCGGGCTGACACAAATTTCCTACCACCCAGTGTTCCCCCGGGTCTCCCGATAAAAACGGGGCCTCACTCGTGTGGGAGGCCCAAGTATCCGCGACAGGCAAGGGTCCAAAACGTAGTGCGCCTCAACAGGCAAGGGTCCTAAACATAGTGCGCCTCACCACGTTTTTTGCACTTGCCTGTCGGGGGTACGTATGCCTCCCACACGAGTGAGGCACCATTTTTATCGGGAGACCCGGTGGAACGCTGGGTGGTAGGAAATTTGTGTCAGCCCGCTGATGCCACAACTTTCCCACACAAAAATGTGTGAAAAAGGCGAATTTTTTAGCTAAATTTGAGGTTTGCAGGGCATTCTGGGTAAGGAAACGTTGGGGGATCCACGCAAGCCATACCTCCCTGGAAGCCGCCGGGTGTCTAGTTTTCAGAAATGCATGGGTTTGGTAGGTTTCCCTTGACGGCCGCCGAGCAACGGGCCAAAAACCCAAGTGACCCCCCTTGCAATACCTGGTGGTTTTGCGATAGGCCATTTTGATGTCGCCTCACTACGTTTTGGGCCCTTGCCTGCCGCGGGTACTTAGGCCTCCCACTCGAGTGAGGCACCATTTTTATCGGGAGACCCGGGGGAGCGCTGGGTGGTGGTAAATTTGTGTCAGCCCGCTGATGCCACAACTTTCCCACACCAAAATGTGTGAAAAAAGTGTTTTTTCAGCTAAAATTGAGGTTTGCAGGGGATTCTGGGTAAGGAAACGTTTTGGAATCCACGCAAGCCATACCTCCCTGGAAGCCGCCGGGTGTCTAGTTTTCAGAAATGCATGGGTTTGGTAGGTTTCCCTTGACGGCCGCCGAGCACCGGGCCAAAAACCCAAGTGACCCCCCTTGCAAAACCAGGTGGTTTTGCGATAGGCCATTTTGATGTCGCCTCACTACGTTTTGGGCCCTTGCCTGCCGCGGGTACGTGGGCCTCCCACACAAGTGAGGCACCATTTTTACCAGGAGAGCTGGGGGAATGCTGGGTGGTGGTAAATTTGTGTGAGCCCGGTGATGCCACAACTTTCCCACACCAAAATGTGTGAAAAAAGTGAATTTTTCAGCTAAAATTGAGGTTTGCAGGGGATTCTGGGTAAGGAAACGTTGGGGGATGCACGCAAGCCATACCTCCCTGGAAGCCGCCGGGTGTCTAGTTTTCAGAAATGCATGGGTTTGGTAGGTTTCCCTAGATGGCCGCCGAGCACCGGGCCAAAAACCCAAGTGACCCCCCTTGCAAAACCTGGTGGTTTTGCGATAGGCCATTTTGATGTCTCCTCACTACGTTTTGGGCCCTTGCCTGCCGCGGGTGCTTGGGCCTCCCACACGAGTGAGGCACCATTTTTATCGGGAGACCCGGGGGAACGCTGGGTGGTAGGAAATTTGTGTCAGCCCACTGATGCCACAACTTTCCCACACAAAAATGTGTGAAAAAGGTTAATTTTTTAGCTAAATTTGAGGTTTGCAGGGCATTCTGGGTAAGGAAACGTTGGGGATCCACGCAAGCCATACCTCCCTGGAAGGCGCCGGGTGTCTAGTTTTCAGAAATGTATGGGTTTGGTAGGTTTCCCTAGATGGCCGCCGAGCACCGGGCCAAAAACCCAAGTGACCCCCCTTGCAAAACCAGGTGGTTTTGCGATAGGCCATTTTGATGTCGCCTCACTACGTTTTGGGCCCTTGCCTGCCACGGGTACTTGGGCCTCCCACACAAGTGAGGCACCATTTTTACCGGGAGAGCAGGGGGAACACTGGGTGGTGGTAAATTTGTGTGAGCCCGGTGATGCCACAACTTTCCCACACCAAAATGTGTGAAAAAAGTGTTTTTTTCAGCTAAAATTGAGGTTTGTAGGGGATTCTGGGTAAGGAAACGTTGGGGGATCCACGCAAGCCATACCTCCCTGGAAGCCGCGGGGTGTCTAGTTTTCAGAAATGCATGGGTTTGGTAGGTTTCCCTAGATGGCCGCCGAGCACCGGGCCAAAAACCCAAGTGACCCCCTTTGCAAAACCAGGTGGTTTTGCGATAGGCCATTTTGATGTCGCCTCACAATGTTTTGGGCCCTTGCCTGCCGCGGGTACTTGGGCCTCCCACACAAGTGAGGCACCATTTTTACCGGGAGAGCTGGGGGAACGCTGGGTGGTGGTAAATTTGTGTGAGCCCGGTGATGCCACAACTTTCCCACACCAAAATGTGTGAAAAAAGTGATTTTGTCAGCTAAAATTGAGGTTTGCAGGGGATTCTGGCTAAGGAAACGTTGGGGGATCCATGCAAGCCATACCTCCCTGGAAGCCGCCGGGTGTCTAGTTTTCAGAAATGTGTGTGTTTGGTAGGTTTCCCTATGTGCCGGCAGAGCTAGGGTTCAAAAACTACAGCTAGTCACTTTGCCAAAAAAGGGTCATTTTTTTACTGCAAAATTGAGGTGTGACCACGTTGCGTTTTGCGCAATTTCCTGTCGCGGGCACTAGGCCGACCCGCACAAGTGAAGTACCATTTTTCTCGTAGGACTTTGGGGAACGCGGAGAGGGTGGAAATTTGTGGATCCACCCAGATTCCAGAACTTTCCATCACAGAAAAGTGGGGAAAATGTGTTTTTTTTGTCAATTGTTTACGTTTGCAAGGGATTCTGGGTAACAGACCATGGTGGGAGGCACTCAAGTCACCCCATCCTGGATTCCCCTGGGTGTCTAGTTTTCAAAAATGTATAGGTTTGCTAGGTTTCCCTAGGTGCCGGCAGGGCTAGGGTTCAAAAACTACAGCTAGTCACTTTGCCAAAAAAGGGTCATTTTTCACTGCAAAATTGAGGTGTGACCACGTTGCGTTTTGCGCCGTTCCTGCCGCGGGCACTAGGCCGACCCGCACAAGTGAGGTACCATTTTTCTCGTAGGACTTTGGGGAACGCGGGGTGGGTGGAAATTTGTGGATCCACGCAGATTCCAGAACTTCCCATCACAGAAATGTGGGGAAAATGTGTTTTTTTTGTCAATTTTTTACGTTTGCAAGGGATTCTGGGTAACAGACCATGGTGGGAGGCACTCAAGTCACCCCATCCTGGATTCCCCTGGGTGTCTAGTTTTCAAAATTTATAGTTTTGCTACGTTTCCCTAGGTGCGGGCAGAGCTAGGGTTCAAAAACTACAGCTAGACTCTTCGCAAAAAATGTGTACATTTTCAGTGTGAAAATGTGGTCTGTTCAGCTTAGGTTTTGAGCCACTTCCCTTTCGTGGGCACTATGCCTACCCACACAAGTGAGGTACCATTTTTATCGGGAGACTTAGATTAGTTCAGATTTGTAAAGCAACTGTTATTACCTATTGATTTTTGATGCATTTCTCCCTTCCAAATGAAAGACATTGTGTAAAAAAAAAGTCATTTTGAAAAATTACCAATAATTGTCATGCAAGTATGAGTATTCCCAATTTCGAAAATGTGCAAATATGCACTGTTTCTAAACTCTGTAATTTGTTCCCATTTCAGAAATACATAGGTGTCTTTCATACCATTATTTCCATGTATACATTTTCACACTATAATTGCTATATACCCGGAACTAAAAAAAAACCATTACAAAATGCTGCTCAGTTTTTTACTCTGGGTTCGTTGTGCTCTTGGTGAACATACAAGTCCTATATATCCCCACAACCAGGAAGGTCCAGCGGATGTAACGGTACATTGCTTTCTAATAGATGTCATAATTAGAAGAAGTTACAGGTGAAAACGTGGACACAAAAGGCTGCTTTTTTCAACTAATTTTTAATTTTTCCTATATTTAACTGTCAGTTTTTATAAAGAAACCTTGATGGATCTACACAAATGACCCCTTGCTGAATTCAGAATTTTGTCTACTTTTCAAAAATGTGTAGCTTTCCAAGATCCATTATTGCTTTTCTATCCATTTCTACCATTATCTGGAAGGAGGTTGAAAACACAAAAAATTGCAAAAATAGTGTATGTCCCAGAAAAATGTCAAAACTGTGTAAAAAAAGTTGGATTTCTGACAAAAATCTGTCATTCCCTAAAAGCTGGAGAAATGGTGATTTCAGCCCCACAAACCCTTTTTTTATATCATTTGCAGAGAAAAACCCAGACGCTTTCATTTGCAGCCACTTTTCCCCATTTTTCACAAAAAAACAACATTTTGCTGTATTTCGACTAAATTCTGGGAACCCTCTAGGAGAATCCACAAACCCTGGGTACCCTTAGAATCCGCATGATGTTGGAAGAAAAGGACGTAAATTTGGCATGGATACCTAATGTGGTCAAAAAGTTACAGGGGCCTAAGCGCGCACTACCCCAAATAGCCCAAAAATGGCTTAGCACAGGAGGGGAAAAGGCCTAGCAGCGAAGGGGTTAAATATATGAAATATTTTTGTATTTAATAATTATTTTTAAAGCGGTGCATTTTTTCAAAATATTTTACATATTTTACATATTCTATCCACTATGCTTTTAATTACCTATCATAATAATTAAGAAGTTAAATTATCTTTGCCAATGAATACGCAGGTATCACAATTATTACCTGAGTAATAATACACACCCATGCCCCTATTTCCCTTGCATCTCGCCCCTAAAGGGTTGTGTAACAGTTCTACAATTATTATTTTTTTAAAAGCATTATTATATTTACATATCATACACTTTATTTTTTAAACATTAATACTCAAGTATTGCAAATAATGCAAGAGTATAAATGCACTTCATCACCAAATTCCCCGAAATCCCTTGCATCCCATCCCTAAAGGTTTGGGTAACAGTCCTACAATTATTTAAAATAATTAATCATTTATTTAAATATCATACATTTTAATCTTTAAACATTAATACTCAAGTAATCCCTTACATCCCTCCAATAACTGAGTATGTCACATTTTTAAAAATAATATATATTAATAATAAATTTACTTAAAATCATATATAATTATTACCATCAATATTTAAGTACTAAATAAATATTGCTATTCTATAAATTGATATACCATATATGTTTAACTATCTACTTTACGAAAAATGCATTCTAAAGACATGTGTGGGAAGTGTATATGTGATTATGCGAGTTAAAGGCCTACGTGGTAATTACATGCGTAGTAAAGGTATATGCGTGGTAGTGATATGGGTGGTAAAGACATGCGTGGTAATGACTGTGTGGTAAATGTATTACGTGCTAAGACTGTCAGTCTGAGCATGAAGTCAGGTGGACTCACGTCCGCCTGACATCGCTGTGGTATATTGACCGGAAGACCTCCAGTTGGCTGTCCCGACACTGCCATCACAATGCGACCGCACATGATGCAGTCGCATAATCTCATTTCTCTATGGGAGCTTGTCCTGCGGCCGTAAACCAGCCATAGCACAAGCTCCCAATGAGAAATGGGAGATTCTGTTAATCCCTGCACCACCTGGCAGGCACCTCAAGGTGCCCCTCTGCCCCCAACCGGAGGCCGTGAAGTAATGAGGGCCAAGCTAGGGACCCCCAAAGTCACTTTCTGACAGGCCTTCCATGTCGGAAAGCCCAACATGGAAAGTTTGTCGGAAACTAACATCCTACTCTCGAAGGCAGAAACACTGGGGCCACGACTTCTGTCAGAATCCAGCCGGAATGACCCACCGGTTTTAATTCTGACCACCTATTGTTATTAGGCGGTCGGAATTGAAACTAGAGATGTCGGTCGGAGGCTTTCAGATCGACATCATAATCAGTCCCTATGTTGTAATGGTTGTTTCCCCATCCTGACTACCCATATTTGTCAACTCTGCAAAGCTTTTGATCCTAATATTTTTCTATTGTGATCATGCTTACAGATTTTTATTCTTGACCTTCTTACTGATGATGAGTTTCTAGTTTCTCTAGTTTGAATATCCAAGAATGTGCTCCATCCAGCCTAAAGCTCTGGCAATATTCCTCTCTGTGATGTGGTCCAGACGTGATGTCAGCAAATCTATTTTACTGGCAATGGATCTGAAACTAGCTTTGAGTTCTTGTAAAAGTGTTGTAGTATTAGCATGCGGGTTGGTTGTTCCAAGTCCATTTCGGCTGCCATTGGTCCTGCTGCCATTGTGCGCTTAGGCAGTTTTGTCTGTCTCAAATACCAACTTACTCTGCTCCTGGAGGTTATTGTCTATGTCAACGGCAGTAGGCAGCGACGGCTCATCCCCTAAAGTGGAGGAACACCACCCCACTGTGGAAAACAGGAAAAAAAGGAAAAATAAAATGTTAATAAGGCAACATTACTAGAATTTTATTCTTCCACTGAGTGAGGTTTATGGGGCGTGGTGGGGCTGGTCTGTTTCCACAGACAGCAGAGGAGGAGTGTTTGGGGCACTTAAGTGCACATGATAGTTTGGCCGACCATCTTGGGCCGACCAAACAGTCATGCGCACTTTGCATGTTCCCCACTGGGCTGTAATGCACAGCCTGGTGAGGAACATGCAGAGGCTCATACTCCCTGTCTGAGCGCTGAACTGCGGTGCTCAGACCAATCACCATGCTGCTGCCATGGTGAGAGCAGCACCGTAATTG
Source organism: Triturus cristatus (assembly GCF_964204655.1). Lineage (NCBI taxonomy): Eukaryota > Metazoa > Chordata > Amphibia > Caudata > Salamandridae > Triturus > Triturus cristatus. Next base: position 1,186,520,406 of record NC_140593.1, on the reverse strand, counting down.
GCTTAGAGGAGCCTGTGTGTGCTTCCTGCTACAACAAAAGAGGACAGAGACTTGGCGGCGTCTGGCAGCCAGGCAAGTCAATTATTTTTTTCCTTTCCCCTTGCCCCGCCCATTTTATTGATTTTTGACACCTGCCCCCATTTCCTCAGTAATTTTCACTGGCAGCCGCAACTGAAAGTAGGGGTGCCTTAATTTGCCATTTAGTGCTTTCAGATCAATTTGGTATGTGCTAAAGTCTGTATTTCAGATGAATTTTCCTGAAATCGTTCCCTCAAAAAAGAAGGGGTTAAGTTCCCACCCGAGCACTCAACAATTCAATAAGGTGGCCAGCATATGGAAACCTATTGTTTCTGTCAGTAGCCCTCCAGACTCCACACTTTAACCTTACATCAAACCTGGACCATCTAGTCTCCACATTTACCTGCTTGGAGACAGCTACTGTCAGTGTTGCTGAATAGGTGAATCTCCCCTACAGTGCTTTTTTCTGTCATTGACATGCGTTATCACCAATTCTGAGCTATGATATTAATGTTTATTTTAAATGGGTGTCTGTCCTGGTCATCACACAAGGCGAGTCTGTGGCTCTCTCACCAACGTGGGGTAAGTCTCCTCACCTGGCCTGTGTGGTCTCCCAAATAGACATCTTGCATCACCTCAGGACCTACAGATAAACAGTAACCTGTCCACATGGGGAAGGATGTGTTGTCCAGCAACCCAACAGGCATCAATTTCTATATGTCCAAGGTCATGACCTCGCTTCTCACCACAGAGCCGTGAGCCAGCCCCCCCCCCAGATGTACAGGCTGTGGGACCACAAGCCCTGCCTGGCCAAAACACTGCTGGGACTGCACCGCCAGGGTCCACTAGGGGAGGAGTAGGGACCCCTCAGTCGAGAAGAGCATGTGTGGGTCTTGGAGGAGTCCTCAGGCTCACAGGCCGCACTTGTCGCATCAGGGTCACCGAGGATCTCCTGCACTGGTGGGCCATTTCTCAGATCCATCATGCACATCTATTCTCAGAATTGGTGTAGCATTCCCCCGGGGTCGTGTACGCCCTGCGCTCTCCCTACCTCCTCATCCTTGTTTTCTGCATGGTCCAGACATTGTCCTTAAGGGGAGGCTATTGAGTGCAGATGTGCCACATTATGCGGCCATCTTGACTCCAGCTTAGCCACACCCCCAACCATGCTTTAATGATAAAACCTTGCTATCCTTACTGTTCACAGTGTAGATAATAACTACAAAGGCCTTGCGTTCTATGCCATTGTCCTCCTGTACTGAATAATGCTGCATTTTCTGCTGAACTCGCCAGTTCTGTACAGACAAACCTTCTGCTCACCGAGTTCCACGTATCAGACTGATTGTGGCTTGGAGGATCTGGCTACAGGAAACTCACAAATGCTTCCTGCACCAATACCCTAAAGCTCCGGTGTTGGTGCAGTGAGCATCAAATTCCACGTTATGCCCTATTTCTGGGCAATAAATGTTGTTGGGTGTTATTTATCACACCAGACAAATTACAATCGGATTATATCAGGTGCAATAAAGAGCATACCTATTATCGGGACCTTAGAATGCAAGGGGCGTTACAGTACTTCATTTTGAGCTAATTTGCGTCTACTTCCTTTCTGAGAGCCCTGCTGCCCCTACAGTCCCTCTTCTGGGACATTTTTGAGTTTCTTCTTGTAGATACATGCAGACATACATTATATACATACATTACAAATATACAAGCACATATACATTACATACACAAGCACAGACATACACACACATGCATGCATTCATACATGCAGACATACATTATATACATACATTACAAATATACAAGCACATATACATTACATACACAAGCACAGACATACACACACATACATGCATTCATACATGCAGACATACATACGTAAACATTACATACGCAGACATCACACACACACACGTATCAATGCATTCATACATACAGACAGATATATTTGCAACCCATTTAAACCAACCAGAATAGGCCTGGGCGCCTGATGGAGCCGCTTGTGGTGTTTGTTGTTCACTGTGAGTTATTAGTTAATGAAGTCAGGAGGCCCGAAATGATTGTACTATGACTCCCCCCTCGACAGCTGAAGGTGCTGGGTGCCTGCAGAGAGGGCCTGTAAAGAAACTGCCACATGCGTGTGGTAAATCAGTTTACGCACAATTTGGAATGAGGATTTCTGTGCTAATATTATTAGGTCAAACCTGCAGTTTTTATCTGCGGTATATACTGGAACATACGGCTTTTGGGGGCATATTATCAAGAGAATTACCGCTGCTTTAGTGGCCGTTTTCGGCCGAAAAGCGGCGCTAATTCTATCGCAGTATCAACAAGGGCACGCTAACGCGTGTTCCCTTGTTCAAGCAGCCCTTTAAACGCCACTTTGCATGTCAGCGATGAATATCGCTAATGACATGCAAAGTAGGCGTTCCTTTCCATTGCTCAATGGAAATCCGCACTGACACCGCAGCGCAAGATTATCAAGCCTCGTGCAAACCCACGATGTAATAAAATAAACCGTGCTAACCGCGGTTATCGCAGGTTTGTAACGCCTGCTAAGACACTGACCTAGCCATACTTTTAATGGCAGGTGGATTGAACGGCTGAGGTAACGGGGCATATTATCAAGGAAACGCGATAAATATTGCATTTCCCGCTTTGCGCAATTCTGTTTCAAGCCGCTATCACCGGATTTAATCGGCGTGCAGATATGCATTGATAATAATGCGATATCTCGGCTATTAAATCCGGCGATACGCGGCGTTAAACAGAATCACGCAAAGCAGGAAATGCGATATTTATCATGTTTCCTTGATAATATGCCCCCGGTGCGGTAAGCGTGCGGTAGCTGCGCAGATCAATGTGCTAATGGCTGCAGACTAAATAAAAACAAAAAAAAAGCTGCTTTGAATCCTGATACTGAAAACCAAGGGGCATATCAACAACGATTAGAGATAAACATCGCTAAGCGCATTTAGCAATGTTTATCCTATCGCTGGATTTCATCGCCGTGATAGCGCTGTATCAACAATGCTTTTCATAACGGCGATAAGAAATCCAGCGATAGCGGGGAAATCGCCGTTTTTCAGGGAACATCGCTGGTTTTCCAGCAATGTTCCCTGCAAAACGGCGATAACCTTGCTGATACGACCCTCTGGTCGTATCAGCATAATCCACGCCCTATGTTAAGCATCGGTAAGTCAGGATTTTAGCAGACGTTAGTTTTTGGCGAAAACCACTGTGGAAATATGGATTTTTCTGGTCAGTTATGTCCCCTATCTTGGACCCCAACGGTTCTATGTGCATGTTACAAGTACATGTATGTTTCCTCCAGTTCCAGTTATGAAGACGCAAATACATGTGCGTCCACCGTCAACATGTCCTCTGTCAGATCCGCCATGAATAGGCCGGATATTCCATTCCTAAATATGAAAGGCCACCGGCTTTATATGGCTCAGTTACTCCATTTTACAGTCTAGGCAAGTAGGCCCTGATTCTGTCATCAAACTCTTCTTGCCTTCTGCCTCTGAAAGCTCCAGTCTGAGCCTGCATCTGTGACCATGAACTTTGTCTCATTCTCTGCGCGGCTCACGAAGCCTGACATCAGCCTATTCTCTGCCAAGAACTGTATTTCACCTTCGAATTATCTGCTTCCCCCTCAGCCGATGCATTCCTGCCTAGTAGTTTAAGTAAACATTCTTCCAGTTACCAAGCAAAAGGCCCGGCTTCTCTGTCCTCATGCAAGTAACTCATAGCCCTGTTACCATGGAATATTTCTACCCCCTCGCATTTAGTGTAGACACTTAGACGCTTGTACACGCACGCACAGTCAGTATAGAATAGATTCTGTCCGAGAGTCCTTCTTTCGTGGATAACATAGTTCTTTAAACATAGGATGTTAGATATGATTTGGGATTAGGTTGACTTGACCCCCCAGACTTCTTGTCTCCACATGTAGAGCTAAATGTCAAGTCCCCTTCACCCCCTAGTTACACGTCAATTACACGTCATACTGCTGCGCGCGCATCCATGCCAAGTATTATCTTATAGATCCACCTATATGTGACATCATAACCAATTACGTTCCTTTTTACTCCTTGTTCCACCTATTTTCGGTTACGCAGATAAATCATCATTTTCCTTATCAATTGTTACGCCTACTGCATTCGCTTCATTGTAATGTATGATCTATAAAAGTTACTTCTTGTCAATAAAGTATGTACTTCACTTCCTGAACCCCCGTGGTGATGGAACTTGGAGCAACCGATTATAATCGATCACTGGAATAAAGCCCATTCCGAACCTCTAATACCACGGATTCTGCCTCTCATTTTACTGAGCTATTTTATTATGTTTCTGTATCAAATTAAGTCCAGGTAAAGGAATTTTATTTACCACATGAATGGCGCCCGAACAGGGACACTTTCTCATCTCACGCGCCGGCGGTGAGTTGCAGGCCCGGTCTCCTGCCACAGCTGGACGGACAATAACGCGTACCAGCAGGATTTCCTGTATCTCCCTCCGGTCAAGCGGGGGCGACTGAGACTGCGATCAACACCCAGACGAGGCGGTGAGAAGTGCAAAGTATCCCGACCAGAGCCTAGCTGAGAGAGCAAGATCCGAGGTATACAGAGACCCACCAGTTCGAAGTCAAGCCCAGTTTTCCGACGAGTCGAGTCGAGTCCAGTCCGGTTCAAAGTTCAAGTTACCGAGGCCTTCCGTTTCCGAAGCTACCCGGTGAGTACCATTACTGGGGAGGCATTTCTGACGTGCACATAGGTTGTGCCGGTCAAGACGGGTTTGGGTACACAATTCCGGTCTGCACTGTTTTAGCAGTGTATCTGTACTGTTTAGCAGTATATCAAGTATTCCGAAGTATCTAGTTATTGTCAAGAATTAAGCTTGGTGATTAGTTATGCAGACGATCATCATTGTTGTTTCAGTTAAAAGTTTAATGTTTAATGTTTAAATGTGTTTAAAAAACGTCCTGCATATTGTGGTATGAATGGTTGTTCATTATTGTGCTTTTGTATTAAGTGTGTTCAAGATTAAGTATCGGATCAGTTGTCAATATGCCGCTCTTTTCGAAATTAAGACAGATCACTACTAGAAAAGGGGTTCTCGAAGAAGCCGTCCCTATTCCTCCTAGGGACACTCCAGGGCACTTCATGTATCACAAACATGGCTTAGACGCTATATTATTTCTTGATTTATGGGTAGACTACACCAAGGGATTACCAGAAAGTCAGAGGTGGCCCGCAGCGGGGACCTGGGATGCAGAGTGCATCATGAACGTCGAGGAAGAGTTATGGAAAAGGAAAGTCAGATAGTCACAGAAAGACGCCGTCGAGTTATGGCGTAAAGAATCTCATAGACGCACAGAAAAAGCACGTAGACAGGAAGAAAAGAATAAAGAGAGTTCAAATAAAGTTCGAGAAAATCTATTAATTGAGGAAGGTATCCGAGTGAAATCAGAACAAGTAGATAGGCAAAGAAATGCCCTTATGAATGGTATGTATCCCCTTCTGGCCGAAGGATTACCTAAGGCTACTCCAGAAATACCGAAAGACTTGCCACCCCCATTATTCCCAATAAAGGTACATCCTAAAGGGCATCCTAGAACCGCAGAAGATGTTTTTCTTTCCTCATATTTAGATGACGCAGCTCCCGAGTATGCTAATTCCGCCCCGCATAGACCGCATACCAGGGAGATCCAACGCCAAGATCCAGTACCCGTATCCCTACAGCAACAAATCGAGTCACAAGTTCCGGCAAGCACATCTGTTTCTGCATCCGTCCCTACAGCTACTTCTATAGCTGTGTCCACACCTGTAGTTGCTGTGTCACGTTCGACGAATCCTTTCACACCCGACACCCCAGATGGGGCCACGGGAGGTGCTACCAATATTTTTTCTACGCCACCCAGAATGAATAAACTTACTTTTCAAGAGTCGGCACATTCACGTACACCCAAACTCATAAGTGCCCGTACGCTGAAGGAACTTCTTATAGATTGCAGATATGACCCTGTGCCCGGTAAAGAGGACGAAATGACCCTGGCATCATTGCGTATCAGACGAGCCGCAGTGTATTTAGGGAAGTTACCAGGAATGACTGCGCATCTAGATAAAATATATCATTTTGTCCAAACAGGGCGAGATCCAGAATGTATTAACAGAGCTATGGAATACCAGAAAGTAGAGATACAGGGGGAACTGTTACGTTTCCTCATAAATTGTGTGATCAGAAATCAAGACCGACCGGGGGTAGACCCGGAAGCAATGCAAATTCTTACCAGATGGAGCCAGAATATATCAGAAGGGAGACATGATAAGCAAAATTGTATAATAGCCATGTGCCGAAAGATCCGTAAAGAAATAGAACGCCTACACGAAGAGAGATTAGAGGTAGACGAGTTCGAACAAAGCGAGGAAGAAGGGTCAGGACTGCCCACAGGACAGTCAGACACCATAGCCTATGTAGGTAGAGGAAGATCTTGTAATAGTAATAGATGTCTTATTGACCCGATACGTCCGATATGTCCAGATAATAACAGGAATTTCCAAATACCTATAATTAATATAAGGTCTAACGAGCATTCGTTCCAAACCGCCGACAAACTACTCCGAGAACGAAGGGGTTATCATTTTCTCGATTCTATGGATGAACAAGATTTAGCCAGGGCAGCTGTCCATTGGGTGGACAGTCCCGGAAAATATAGTGATGATACAGTAGTACGCACATTTTTGAATCTCACCCCAGATGAACAGAGGTTAGCTGGGATTTATATGATTCAACAACTCATTATACTATATCGGAGTCAGCATTCGGACCCTGGTCCCTTACCTGACATCTTGACTGAATTGCTTATGAATAAATGGAGAGGTGCAAGTACTAAATTAATTAAAGAAATTCTAGAATCAAGAAAGCAGTATATTCTTTTTGTATGCGCAGAGCATGTCTCATTGCCCGTCAAGGAAAGAACCACGTATCACATGGATAGACAGAATCCCTTACGAGAAGTGCACCCAATAAAAGGCGAGGACAACGAGTTTAAGCGCGTATTTGTATATACGCCCATATCAAAAATAGAATTGTTACAAATGAAGAAAGTGGTACCCAGTCATGACAAAGATCCAGCGGGTTTTCACCGAGAAAAGTAAAGACATGTTACTCATGGGAGAGTATACCTATCCCGACATTATGACAATATTAAAGGTATTGATGCCTGCTGGTATTTATGAGAAACTCAAGGAAAAAGAGTGGGAGGTAGGAGACCAAAAGATAGAATGGTCAGTGTTAGAAGCGGAAGAAAAGGCCCGAACTGCAGGAGCAGGACTTGGGGATAAAACTAAAGCACTACCAGGTTTATTAGTACAGGTACTGCCACGTTTATTAACTACGAAAAAGGAAGATTGGGGTACAATTTCAGCCTGTAAACAGAAGCAAGATGAAGACACTAGTGATTACTATGCCCGATTTGAAAAATGTTTTGGTATAAATAGTGGCATAAAAGCAAGTAGCGAATCATATCCACATCTGTTTGTAACAAAATTAGTAGAAAATGCCCTGCCCCCAGTAAAGAATAGAGTATTAAAATTCGAGAGTACCTGGCAAGGTAACACTCCATCACAAATGTTACAAATGTTACAGTACCATCACAATAGAATTAGAGAGGAACAAGAACATGAACACAGACGCATGAAAGACACGAAAATGAAAATGCTAGTTTCCCAGACAGTTCCAGCAGAAGGACATAAAAAGGGTATGACACATTCCGATTCCGCAGGACCTGTAAAAGGGACATGCAATTATTGTAAAAAGCCAGGTCATTACGTACACGACTGTCCAGTTTTAAAACATAATATCGCCATAGGTAAAACACAAGAAAGATCACGGCCATTTAGACAAGAGCAGAATGAACAAGGAGCTCCGCAGCATGCCCAGGCCATGCCAGCCGCACAACAGCCAATACAGTTTGTGCCAGCTGCACCACCGTTGCCTGTGTCTGCCACACAGACAACAACACGACAAATGTATCAGACCGCACAGTATGAATACCCTGAGTATCAGCGTTACGCATGAACTAGCCTAGAGAGGGAAGTTGACTTACCCCTTATCGAGATTCCTGTAGATCAAGAAGGACCTTATGTACATAGTGAATTATTAGGCCAAGATAGAAAATTTTTACTCGATACAGGGGCAAGTCGAACAACTATAAAACGTAGTGAAGTTCCAGGGGTACCCCTCTCAGGCTCACAGAATGTTTCCCTTGGTTTTTCAGGAAAACCTATTGTTAATGAAGTATCACAGCCTCTTCCACTTACGATAGGACCTCTGACCCGAACTACAGATTTATTGCTTACTAAATCATGTCCAGAAAACTTGTTAGGAATAAAGACATTGAAAGCTCTAGGAGCCATAATATGTTGTTCTCCGGAAGGAGTAAGGTTGTTTTTACGTGATTTTAAAGGTCACTATGTGTCTAGAGACATGGATCCCCGACTGCAGACTTTACCTACACGTCTATGGGCACAAGGCCCTACTGATGTTGGTTGCATGAATATTACACCATATCGAGTCACATTAAAGGCAGGAGTGGTGCTACCACGAATGCGACAATACAAGTTACCACCAGATGCTGTAGTGGCTTTACTACAAATCATTGACGAGCTCATTGCCCAAGGAGTAGTTGTGGAAACAGACTCCAATGTATGTAATTCACCGATAATTCCGATTCTTAAACGAACAGATCCAAAGGCCCCGCCAGTCTATCGATTGGTTATTGATCTGCGCGAGTTAAACAAATGCATTGTGCCACAATTCCCTGTGGTCCCAGATATCTCGTCATTACTGACAGCCATTGATTCCGAAGCAACATTCTTTACTGTAATTGATCTCAAGAATGCTTTTTTCAGCGTCCCAATAGATCCGGAGAGCCAATATTTGTTCGGATTTAGTTTAAATGGACGTAGCTTTAAATTCTCACGCGCACCTCAAGGATTTACAGAAAGCCCCAGCATCTATAGCCAAGCACTAAAACGAGAACTAGATAGTATCCACATGCCAGTTAACACTGCTCTGCTCCAATACGTCGATGATCTGCTGATCACCGCAAGAAGCGAACCGGAATGTGAAAAAGCATCACTGACAGTTTTACAATTTCTAGCCGAAAAGGGGCACAAGGTGTCCCCTTCTAAGCTGCAATTCTGTGTCCAGCGAGTTGTTTATCTTGGACACTCGCTGTCCAAGGAGGGAAGGCAGCTTACACCGGACCGCATTCAGTTAATAGCTAACATGCCAATACCCAAGACACAAAAGGAGGTGCGGGCTTTCATAGGTCTCACTTCATATTGCAGGCAGTGGATCCCTCAGTACGCATTTCTAGCAAAACCACTCATTCAGTTGACAACACAGGAGGCAGCCACATCGACTATTCTCCCTTGGACTCAGGAACATACACAAGCTTTTGAAAGCCTAAAGAAAGCTTTATGTCAAGCACCTGTCTTAGCAACACCATGTTACAGAAAACAGTTTACACTCTTTGTTACAGAACGCGAAGGTACTGCCTTGTCAGTACTCACACAGGAACAAGCAGGAGCACACAAACCATGTGCTTATTTTTCTAGTACATTAGATCCCGTAGCTCAGGCTTTGCCTGCATGCCTGAAATCAGTGGCAGCGACAGCTTTAGCAATCAGACAAAGCGATGCCATAGTGTTAGGACATCCATTGACAGTTCAAGTACCACACGCAGTAGAGGTTCTTGTAAATAGAACGCAAACACAACACTTGACTATAGCGCGACTTACAGGGTACGAACTTACATTGTTTCAGCCACATATAGAAATCAGACGCTGTAACACATTGAATCCTGCCACACTTTTGCCAGTAACCGGAACAGACCCACTAGCTCATGACTGTATTGAAGTTATTACTATAACGACGAAACCTAGACAAGACTTAACCGATGTCCCATTGTCAGATCCAGACCTGACATTGTATGTAGATGGTTCATGTATGAGAACAAGTACAGGAGAGTTAGTGGCTGCTTATGCAGTCACAACAGATACTGAAGTCATTGAAACTAATCGTATAAATACTTTGTCAGCTCAAGCCGCAGAGCTCATCGCTCTGACACAAGCCTGTATTCAAGCCACGAATAAAAAAGTCAACATATACACTGATTCACGTTATGCATTCGGAGTTGTACATGACTTCGGCGTGCTGTGGCGAGAGAGAGGTTATTTAACTTCCCACGGTGCCCACATTCAGCACGGACCCCTCATTCATGCCTTATTAGATGCAATACATCTACCTACTGCAATATCAATTATGAAATGTAAGGCTCATACGAAGGTTACGGATATCATTTCCCAAGGCAATGATCTAGCCGACAGAACAGCTAAACAGACTGCTCAAACTCAAACATCCGACATGACAAAGACAATAGTCCCGACACCGACACAGTGTATGACAGTTAAAGATCCTACTCTTGACGTAATTGACATACAGACACATGCTACACCAGACGAAATAAAGAAATGGACTGAATTAGGAGGGATCCAAACGGACCAAGGATGGATGATGAAGGAAAAGTCTGTATGGTTCCTTCCTGATTCAATGGTCCAAGTTATAATTAACACTATACATAGTCCAGCACATCTAGGAGAAAAAGCTATGCTAGACAGCATTCAACACATTTGGTTCAATAAACATTTACGAGCAGCAGCCAAACAAAAGGTCCGTACCTGTATGATCTGTTGTCAGTTTAACCCAGGAAAAAGCGTTCCCGTAGAACAGGGTGGATTTCAGCCTCCTGATCACCCTTTTGAAGTGCTCCAGATGGATTATATCCAGATGGAACGATGTCGAGGATTCAAATATGTTCTCGTAGTTGTCTGCGCTCTGTCCCGTTGGACGGAGGCATACCCGGTTTCAGATTACACTGCCCCGACTACTGCCAAACAGTTGGTTCGAGAATTCTTCCCACGATACGGTTTACCACGTGTTGTCTACTCAGATAACGGCCAGCCGTTCTCATCCGAATTAATGAAACATGTTTCACTTCTGTTAGGATATCAGTGGAAATTCCACTGTGTCCGACACCCCGAGGCAGCAGGTCTCGTAGAAAGACATAACCAGATACTGAAAATCAGATTGTCCAAAATATGCAGAGAGAAAGGTGTCGACTGGGTAGTAGCGTTACCAGTTGCACTCTTTTACATGAGAATGGTAGCACACTCTCGAACAGGGCTATCCCCGTATGAGGTGATCTTCGGCAGACCACCAAATATGTGGGGGACGCCTATACCACGCAAAATAACTGATGTTGACTGTAATATGCTGACAGATTACTTGGCTTCCTTGATGTCTGCACTACAATCTTGTCGTTCACAGGTAGCTACAGCCTTTCCCGACAACACTGAGGTGAAACCCCATGACGTAGTTCCGGGTGATCTCGTATGTGTGAGAAATTTCGACCGAAAGACTCAGCTGGAGCCCAGGTGGAAGACACCCAAGTTGGTCTTGCTGACCACAAGGACAGCCGTGAAGATCGAGGGCCGCAAGGGCTGGATTCATTCAAGTCATATCAAGAAATTTCATGGACTATCCTCGGATATAGACATTGTGCCCTGCACTCCCTCACAGACTGATTCAAAACTTCCTTTGGTTGAAAAGACTGAAACCGAACTCTATAAAGTAAAATTGAGGCCTAGAACGTCAGACAATTTGATTGTTTAAGTCCTCTCCAAGGTGAAGCGGTTGAATTTGTCTCTGACATGTATCCTCTAGACCTGAATCATGGACAGTCGCGAAAAATGTTGAAACGACAGGCGTATTGTAAAAGACTGCGTAGCCATTGCATAGTGACATTAATAATCTTGTTTTCCTTAAGTCTTTTAATAATTACTGCAAGTATATTGTTGCACATATATTACCCTATTGCCAGAAACGTTTACAATGTTACCGCAGAACATTCTTTTAGTGACTTACCTCCGCATGAATTGTCTTATAGACTTGCGCTGCGCAATAACACTTTCATTAGTATGTTACATCATTCCCATCAGACTAGTAATGCCACCAATTGTTGGGTGTGTGGTCGGCTCCCTCCCTATCAGAATTATGAAGGAGTCCTGCCATTCTTTCCACACCCATTTACACATAATGGCTCCTGTGGAGCATGGTTTAGTTTAATCAATTCCATAGACTCAGACACAGCAGTTTACCAAGATCAGTGGGTATGGGGAAACCTGAACCTAGTTTTACTCAAGGTCTGCTACCCTGACAAGGAGGGTCGCCCCAAAAGAACAGGAACTGATCTAGAAAATGAAGTATATGGATTAGGTAATTTTACACCTAATCTCATGATTCTAAATGTCGTATCCGAAGTTGAACTAGTCTTACCCACCATGTCAGTATTCCCAGCGAAGGGTGAATTGTGTGTAAGAAAGGTTGGTTCCATACATATGGGCCATAGTAAATGCACTACTATAGTAGAATTCAGTGATCAAGGCAAATCTTCATTTAGAGCTTATCGCCACTCCTACTTTATATGTGGTCAGACTGCATATATGCGTCTACCTCTAGATTGGGATGGTACCTGCTACATTGCATTCCTTTTGCCACCTGTTTTCCTAGCTCCTCCTGATTATTATAGAAATATTCATTTAGTACACAACAGAGAACGGAGAGATCTCCCAATTGTCGATTACACTGAAACAGCATGGGAAAAATACACAGATTTCAATAAAGGTCTCTTTCCTTATATAGGTACTGTTACAAATAGTAAGCTGATACGTAGATTAACTAGAACCCTTGAAGCAGTAGTGAATGAAACTATTTCCGCCCTAGGCAATTTAACAGAAGAGCAGTCTGCTATGCGGATTGTTGTGCTTCAAAATCGTCTTGTCCTTGACGTCATCCTGGCTGATAGGGGCGGAGCTTGTAGGGTCATCGGATCAAGCTGCTGCATATTCATACCAGAAAATTCGCCATCAGTATATAAAGCCATAACTCGCCTTCATAAGATTGTAAACCAGATACACCAGAACCCAGGCACTTGGACTTGGTCCAGTTGGTTTTGGAGTGTGATATCAGCCTGGGGATGGAGAGTTCTATCCTTCCTAGGTATTGGCCTTCTCATACTATTCAGTTGCTGTCTATGTCTACAATGTGGACCAGCGATCTGTGGTCTGTGTGCCACATCGTGTATTCCACCACCCAGATTTCATTCGTCACGGAAGAAGAAAGAAGAACAAATGATGCTATATGAACAGATCAATGGATTAATGAAGATTGATATCTCTTAACGGGCAAGTAGGGGACAAGGAGGGAATGTGGAAATATGGATTTTTCTGGTCAGTTATGTCCCCTATCTTGGACCCCAACGGTTCTATGTGCATGTTACAAGTACATGTATGTTTCCTCCAGTTCCAGTTATGAAGACGCAAATACATGTGCGTCCACCGTCAACATGTCCTCTGTCAGATCCGCCATGAATAGGCCGGATATTCCATTCCTAAATATGAAAGGCCACCGGCTTTATATGGCTCAGTTACTCCATTTTACAGTCTAGGCAAGTAGGCCCTGATTCTGTCATCAAACTCTTCTTGCCTTCTGCCTCTGAAAGCTCCAGTCTGAGCCTGCATCTGTGACCATGAACTTTGTCTCATTCTCTGCGCGGCTCACGAAGCCTGACATCAGCCTATTCTCTGCCAAGAACTGTATTTCACCTTCGAATTATCTGCTTCCCCCTCAGCCGATGCATTCCTGCCTAGTAGTTTAAGTAAACATTCTTCCAGTTACCAAGCAAAAGGCCCGGCTTCTCTGTCCTCATGCAAGTAACTCATAGCCCTGTTACCATGGAATATTTCTACCCCCTCGCATTTAGTGTAGACACTTAGACGCTTGTACACGCACGCACAGTCAGTATAGAATAGATTCTGTCCGAGAGTCCTTCTTTCGTGGATAACATAGTTCTTTAAACATAGGATGTTAGATATGATTTGGGATTAGGTTGACTTGACCCCCCAGACTTCTTGTCTCCACATGTAGAGCTAAATGTCAAGTCCCCTTCACCCCCTAGTTACACGTCAATTACACGTCATACTGCTGCGCGCGCATCCATGCCAAGTATTATCTTATAGATCCACCTATATGTGACATCATAACCAATTACGTTCCTTTTTACTCCTTGTTCCACCTATTTTCGGTTACGCAGATAAATCATCATTTTCCTTATCAATTGTTACGCCTACTGCATTCGCTTCATTGTAATGTATGATCTATAAAAGTTACTTCTTGTCAATAAAGTATGTACTTCACTTCCTGAACCCCCGTGGTGATGGAACTTGGAGCAACCGATTATAATCGATCACTGGAATAAAGCCCATTCCGAACCTCTAATACCACGGATTCTGCCTCTCATTTTACTGAGCTATTTTATTATGTTTCTGTATCAAATTAAGTCCAGGTAAAGGAATTTTATTTACCACACCACTGTTTTCGCCAAAATCTAACGTGTGCTAAAATCCTGTGGGCTGCCTTGTAAATATCGCGATGTGAACATCAGCGATATTTTACAAGTTAGTCCATCTGGGGTACAACCAGTGACGCCCACTTTGCATCTCATTAGAGATGCAAAGGGAGGCGTCGGGGAAAAAGGGTGCTAACATGCGATTATGCATGTTAGCACCCTCTTGTAAATAGGGCAATAGTTTTATCTCCGCTTTTTGGCTTAAGCCAAAATAGCGGAGGTAAAGCTCTTGTTAATATGCCTCCGAGCATGGTCCAGTACTCCTTGTGCGTCTCCATAAACAAATGTATACAGAACACTCGCTGGCTTTCCTCTCTTGCTTGCACCTCTTAGTGGTAGTATCTTTAAAGTGTGCATTTATTTCTGTGACGTGTGATGAGGTGACTGAACCTATCTTCTAATACTACGGTAAGATTACAGATTACAACAAGAAATATTTTAGTTCCTTTTAGCCTTCGTATGTCCGGTGCTTTTGCGTCTCGCTTTGTAGTATATACATTAATAATTTCCTTTCCCCAATCCCCATCCCACTTTGAGTCTAGCCTTTCTATATCTGATATGTTGTCCTTTTCATGGCTGCTGTTATGCAATTATCGAAGGGTTTGGAGTAAATTAACGCATAGAAGGGATTAGTTAGCAGGTGAATTCCCAATGAATCCTTTCCTGAGTACAAGTCAATCAACCTTCGAATATGTAATGCAGTGTTCACGGGGGTGGGGGGCAGAGAAGAGGGCATTAACTGGCAGTAAAGCACTGATCCCCACAGCTGGTAGCCACTTCAAACCTCTCTTTCGGGGTACGTAGTACAGCAGCGTGGCTGTGAGCGGCGACCGCTGCTGATTCATCCAGGCTAGAAACACCAACACATGTGCCGGCGTTGCACTCCAATCCTGACTGGCAATGCCCGGGCAGAAGGCATTGCTCATATCTGCTTTCGAAGTTTAGCTAAGAAAGCAATGTTTGACATTGCTCCATAAACTGCTGGCCAGTCCGGATCAAAAACTCATGTTTCCGAGATTCGAAACTCATGACTTTTTCAATCTTTCGTTTTCAGGTCAAACTTTACACCTGATAAAGAAGGAGGTGGAGTCTGGAACTGACTCACGCAGAAACTCACGTGGCTACGTCACACAAGATAACTCCTCCCCTCCTTGCCCATTGTTCGTATGTTTGCCGTGCTAGGATTTTGTGTTGACTCCTCGAGAGTGAGCAAAGCTGTACAGATTAGATAAGTCTTTTGTTTCACTTACAGTCAGAGATGTAGGTACCTGCCAATCCTCCACCAGCCCTTCAGCTCCCATGGTTACCTGCACACTGCGCATGCGCGGGGGAAGTTACAAGCACTTTCTAAGTTGACTTGTGATCAGAATCTCTTCGGTTGACACATGCTCGAAGAGACTCACAAAGCCCGCCATTTCTGGGCCAAGAGCCGCAGCTCTGGTTTCGACTTAGATTAGTTTCTGTTTGTGAGATCAGATCCCGAGAAAGACAAAGAACAACAAAGAAGCCTGAAGCTAACCTCGAAAGCCACACCTCACACCTTCAGCACTTTAAATCAGAAAGTGCCCCAAACCAGCCATGAAGTTCACTCACAACCGTCATGGCCGTTCCCTTCGGAGCAGCATTCTGCATGCAATGGGCCCAAAGCGTTGGTTCTCTTTTTGCTTTCTTGTAGGGAATGAGTGGACGATCATTAGAATCCAAAACGCTTTGCCTTCCTAACCATGTGATGGTTTAAGGTGAGGTCCACTTGAGCTTAGCAATCGAGTGGCCTGTGAGCGTGATCTCCATCACTCCAATGACTCCGTTGGGTCCACTCAGTCTGTCGTCGTTTTGAGGAGAGCTCCATGCCGCGGGTCCACAATAAACGGCCAAGTCCCATCGCTGAAAGCTCCATCACAGAGAGCGCATTTGGTATGAAGTGGGCAGACTGCAGTGCCTAGCCTGGGTCACAGCAATCTTCTATAGGTTGTGATGTAAATACTTGCTGTCTCTCAGTGGGCCATAGGTCCTCGTAAGCCTTCATGCCGCGAATGAGCCAACTTGGGAAAAGCCATGAGGAAAGTGGTAGACGTGCTAAGCAAGGCAACACAAT
Organism: Triturus cristatus; assembly: GCF_964204655.1. Taxonomy (NCBI): domain Eukaryota; kingdom Metazoa; phylum Chordata; class Amphibia; order Caudata; family Salamandridae; genus Triturus; species Triturus cristatus. Next base: position 1,186,503,748 of record NC_140593.1, on the reverse strand, counting down.
AGACACTTTGGGTGTCTCTAAACAAAAACATTTGGTTTTTGGAAACCTGCCAAAGGAAGTCCCTTAGAGAAACATTTGATATATTGGATGCGTCAACGCCTCGCTGACTTGAGAAACCAATTAGATTTTGTCCTACTGTCCGAAAGCACATCACCACAAGTTAAGGGTAAGATTTCCATGTTTTCCACCTCATGATGTTTTGCAATATTATGAGGTGGAAAGACAAACTCCACGTTGATCTAGACAACGATAGACAAACTCCCAACAATCCTGAAACTCAGGTTCGACATCTTCCCTTTCAATTCCCCCACTTTGCTCTCACCAACCTACGCCCTGCCCCTGGACTCCCTGCAGCCCCGCAAGCCTTTTTGCCTCATAGACGTATTTCCTGTCCATTGATTACCCTGCATCTTTGCTACCCAAATCACATTGTATTTCTTATGTATATCTGCTGCACCAACTCCCCTCATGTCCTCCTAGGCTCCTGCCAATAGCGCAGTTCTACCATTGTGCATCACCCCCCCATCTTTTATCCCATGCTGCTCCCCGCTGCTTGAGCTTCTTCTTGCATCCCTCATCCATTCGACCAATCAACTGTATTGTAGTCATTTTTTACCGCACAGCACTACATTATTTACAGATAGTTGCTCTCTGTACAAATCCAGATATACTACATCAAAAAGATCAACATTATGCAGCTTGCCTTGGCGGTCAGTGTAGGCGGAGTGTCTGTGCAGACCTCCTTGCACTGCAGGCGTGCATCTATAGTTTTAAATAAATAAACCTTTTTCAAAATGTTGCACTTCAAAGGGTATGGAGGTCAGTGTCAAGTTTTTCATGACTCAGAGTTCCAGGACTTCAAACACGCAAAATTGACTTTCTCTGTTTGAGCTGGAAAAGATAGTGTTCAAATTCTTGCTAAAACGAAGACACAGAGTTTAAAGACCTCTTCCTGGTCCTTTTATGTATATATAAGAGGTCTAACAATTGTAGAAATACCCAAAAATACATTTCCCCCTATAACCAGTCATTGGGAAAATCTACCCAGGTCCAGGTGGTTCCTGACATGGGAGGAATCTGATGCTGCTCTGCGCCGACCCGCTCCGGGGAACCCTGGTTGAAGATAGGGGAAGCCTGCATTGGCACCTGGGGCCGGTCCCCTGGACCAGAGTTCCCGGTCCAGGGCTGGGTGGTGCCTAATGAAGGATGAGTCTGGTGCTCCTCTGGGTCAACCTGCTCCAGGGACCCCAAGCGAGATTTGGGGGAAACACGTACGAATGCGTGCGGATGTGTTGCCTCTGCCAGTGCTCCTGGCACTGACCAGCTACAACTTACCTGCCCAGGGCAGGGTACTGCTAGACTAGAGAGGAGCCTGCGGGCTCGACCAGGCTGTTGAGCTCCAAGATGCCCCAGTGAGAGACATGTGAAGCCAGCCCAGATGGCTGTGGCCCCGTCAGCCAGGGCTGTGGTCCAGGAACCAGTCAGAGACATCCTACCTACTTGGGGCAGAGTCTTGCTCCCCCTGCAGAGTGTACACTGTACAGTCCAATCTTATGCTTGTTCTTCACTGAACGTGATGTAGTTATCAGTCACTAGACTAGAATAGGGTCGCCATAAATATTTTCTTTTAATGTCTTCTTTTTCTCCCAGTCTTTTGCTTTTGTAGAGATTTGGAGTGTCTTTCTTGAAAATCTCAGACTTTTTGGAAGAAAGGAGATCTCTGTAGGCACTCGATGGCAAGAACAGTTGTTAGAAAAAAGACAAATATCTGTGTCCAGCACCATCTGTTGCAGTAAAAGGGGTAATACCCCAACTGTTAATTAAAATGTATGACTGTGAACCATAGTGGAAATCATGGTCATAGTAGAGACCTTAGTGTTACCATGGATACAGGTAACTGCAGCCCTTGATGCATCCAGGGTCTGCTTACACAGCTCTGGGCTATAGACTGTCTGTAAACACCTGCTATCCACCAGCCCTGTGTAGGCGCTCTATTTATATTCGCTTCCTATTGATGTAGGTGCTGCTTGGGTTTAGCGCCTCCCGATAATGGGTAAGCAGTCAAAATATCGAAAATAAAATTTCGACCTACACTAATATCGAGTTTTAAATATCGAAGGGACAGAATATCGATGTCAATAATATCTATGGACAGAATATCGACCCTAAGGTAAGTATTTTTATATTGATGTTAGTAATATCGAAGTTAGTAATATCGATATCAAATATATCGATGTTACTAATATTGATGTTACTAATATCGATATTTATATTATTGTTATGTACGGTGCCGATCACGATCCTGTAAAAACCGGGTACGAACCGTCGGACGGAGCAAATTCTCCGTCCGACGCGTACCCGGTCGTCAAAATGTACAAACATGGAATTACGATTCGCACGGAAACCCCATTTCCGTACGAATCGTACAAAACCCCGACCGACGAAAATAAACATACAAATGCGATCCGGGAAAGCGCCGACGTGACGTCGGGACGCACGCAGCCTGCCATTCACGAACCAGGAATTACGATTTGCACCGACGTCATCCCGCATGGTGAATATTTTCCGGCTGCCAAAAACTGCCGGGAAATCAGGACGACGCGAACAAGGAGTACCTGTACGCGACGGACAGACAGGACGACGCGAACAAGGAGTACCTGTACGCGACGGACAGACATGGACCCGAACCTACGTGTCATCCCGGCCCTCATAGCAGTCGACCTCCTCTACAGGTTACGACGCAGACACCGCAGAAGGTCAGAACAACTAAGGGAGGGGGGGAAAGGTGGGAAAGGAAGGCGGGGGGCAGGACCAGGGGCAGGCCACAAAACCACCACCAATGTCACACAGCACACATGCCCTGGACATACCTGACCCCCATGCCCTGGTCACCACGAGGGGGTGGGGGCGTGTCCAGCAAAGCCAGCGTCCGCCACAAAGGAAGTGCCTGACGACGCGAACCGGCAACACAACTATACAGGTACGTCCCGTACCCACGCCTTAAGAGCGTGGGTACGAGTCGTACCACGCCCACACCTACGTCACCCCAACAATGGCGGGACGGCTGTACCCACGTGGCAAAGGCCTGGGTACGGCCCGCACAAGCATCACATAGCGTGGGTACGGATATGTACGGACCGTACCCCCACCACCGTATGCATGGAGCGTACCCCCCACCCCAACAGTGTAAGTACGACCCGTACCCCCACCCGCGTACGTATGGAGCGTACCTCCACCCCAACAGTGTAAGTACGACCCGTACCCTCACCCGCGTATGTATGGAGCGTACCCCCCACCCCAACAGTGTAAGTACGACCCGTACCCCCACCCGCGTACGTATGGAGCGTACCTCCCACCCCAACAGTGTAAGTACGACCCGTACCCCCACCAGCGTACGTATGGAGCGTACCTCCACCCCAACAGTGTAAGTACGACCCGTACCCCCACCCGCGTACGTATGGAGCGTACCTCCACCCCAACAGTGTAAGTACGACCCGTACCCTCACCCACGTATGTATGGAGCGTACCTCCCACCCCAACAGTGTAAGTACGACCCGTACCCCCATGGAGCGAACCCACACAAGTGTATGGACTAAGCGTACATATTGTTAAATAGGAGGGGTGTGTGCTTATCACTCCCAGCAGTGCCCAGAGTCAGGAGGGGTGTGTGCAGAGTCCTCCCAGCAGTGCCCAGAGACAGGAGGGGTGTGTGCAGAGTCCTCCCAGCAGTGCCCAGAGACAGGAGGGGTGGGTGCCTATCACTCCCAGCAGTGCCCAGAGACAGGAGGGGTGGGTGCAGAGTCCTCCCAGCACTGCCCAAAGTCAGGAGGGGTGGGTGCCTATCACTCCCAGCAGTGCCCAGAGACAGGAGGGGTGTGTGCAGAGTCCTCCCAGCAGTGCCCAGAGACAGGAGGGGTGTGTGCAGAGTCCTCCCAGCAGTGCCCAGAGACAGGAGGGGTGGGTGCCTATCACTCCCAGCAGTGCCCAGAGACAGGAGGGGTGGGTGCCTATCACTCCCAGCAGTGCCCAGAGACAGGAGGGGTGGGTGCCTATCACTCCCAACAGTGCCCAGAGACAGGAGGGGTGGGTGCAGAGTCCTCCCAGCAGTGCCCAGAGACAGGAGAAGTGGGTGCAGAGTCCTCCCAGCAGTGCCCAGACACAGGAGGGGTGTGTGCAGAGTCCTCCCAGCAGTGCCCAGAGACAGGAGGGGTGTGTGCAGAGTCCTCCCAGCAGTGCCCAGAGACAGGAGGGGTGTGTGCAGAGTCCTCCCAGCAGTGCCCAGAGACAGGAGGGGTGGGTGCCTATCACTCCCAGCAGTGCCCAGAGACAGGAGGGGTGGGTGCTATCACTCCCAGCAGTGCCCAGAGACAGGAGGGGTGGGTGCCTATCACTCCCAGCAGTGCCCAGAGACAGGAGGGGTGGATGCCTATCACTCCCAGCAGTGCCCAGAGACAGGAGGGTTGGGTGCAGAGTCCTCCCAGCAGTGCCCAGGGACAGGAGGGGTGGGTGCCTATCACTCCCAGCAGTGCCCAGAGACAGGAGGGGTGGGTGCCTATCACTCCCAGCAGTGCCCAGAGACAGGAGGGGTGTGTGCAGAGTCCTCCCAGCAGTGCCCAGAGACAGGAGGGGTGTGTGCAGAGTCCTCCCAGCAGTGCCCAGACACAGGAGGGGTGTGTGCAGAGTCCTCCCAGCAGTGCCCAGAGAAAGGAGGGGTGGGTGCCTATCACTCCCAGCAGTGCCCAGAGACAGGAGGGGTGTGTGCAGAGTCCTCCCAGCAGTGCCCAGAGACAGGAGGGGTGTGTGCAGAGTCCTCCCAGCAGTGCCCAGAGACAGGAGGGGTGGGTGCCTATCACTCCCAGCAGTGCCCAGAGACAGGAGGGGTGTGTGCAGAGTCCTCCCAGCAGTGCCCAGACACAGGAGGGGTGTGTGCAGAGTCCTCCCAGCAGTGCCCAGAGACAGGAGGGGTGGGTGCAGAGTCCTCCCAGCAGTGCCCAGAGACAGGAGGGGTGTGTGCAGAGTCCTCCCAGCAGTGCCCAGAGACAGGAGGGGTGTGTGCAGAGTCCTCCCAGCAGTGCCCAGAGACAGGAGGGGTGTGTGCAGAGTCCTCCCAGCAGTGCCCAGAGACAGGAGGGGTGTGTGCAGAGTCCTCCCAGCAGTGCCCAGACACAGGAGGGGTGTGTGCAGAGTCCTCCCAGCAGTGCCCAGAGACAGGAGGGGTGGGTGCCTATCACTCCCAGCAGTGCCCAGAGACAGGAGGGGTGGGTGCCTATCACTCCCAGCAGTGCCCAGAGACAGGAGGGGTGTGTGCAGAGTCCTCCCAGCAGTGCCCAGAGACAGGAGGGGTGTGTGCAGAGTCCTCCCAGCAGTGCCCAGGGACAGGAGGGGTGGGTGCCTATCACTCCCAGGAGTGCCCAGAGACAGGAGGGGTGGGTGCCTATCACTCCCAGCAGTGCCCAGAGACAGGAGGGGTGTGTGCAGAGTCCTCCCAGCAGTGCCCAGAGACAGGAGGGGTGTGTGCAGAGTCCTCCCAGCAGTGCCCAGACACAGGAGGGGTGTGTGCAGAGTCCTCCCAGCAGTGCCCAGAGAAAGGAGGGGTGGGTGCCTATCACTCCCAGCAGTGCCCAGAGACAGGAGGGGTGTGTGCAGAGTCCTCCCAGCAGTGCCCAGAGACAGGAGGGGTGTGTGCAGAGTCCTCCCAGCAGTGCCCAGAGACAGGAGGGGTGGGTGCCTATCACTCCCAGCAGTGCCCAGAGACAGGAGGGGTGTGTGCAGAGTCCTCCCAGCAGTGCCCAGACACAGGAGGGGTGTGTGCAGAGTCCTCCCAGCAGTGCCCAGAGACAGGAGGGGTGGGTGCAGAGTCCTCCCAGCAGTGCCCAGAGACAGGAGGGGTGTGTGCAGAGTCCTCCCAGCAGTGCCCAGAGACAGGAGGGGTGTGTGCAGAGTCCTCCCAGCAGTGCCCAGAGACAGGAGGGGTGTGTGCAGAGTCCTCCCAGCAGTGCCCAGAGACAGGAGGGGTGTGTGCAGAGTCCTCCCAGCAGTGCCCAGACACAGGAGGGGTGTGTGCAGAGTCCTCCCAGCAGTGCCCAGAGACAGGAGGGGTGGGTGCCTATCACTCCCAGCAGTGCCCAGAGACAGGAGGGGTGGGTGCCTATCACTCCCAGCAGTGCCCAGAGACAGGAGGGGTGTGTGCAGAGTCCTCCCAGCAGTGCCCAGAGACAGGAGGGGTGTGTGCAGAGTCCCCCCAGCAGTGCCCAGAGTCAGGAGGGGTGTGTGCCTAACACTCACAGCAGTGCCCATGAAACGCAAAGGGTGGAGTAGCCACAGATACCATACCCACAAATTTCAGTCAGGTGCACAAAGACCCTGCAGTACATGTACCACATGTGTGCGAGGCTGGGAGTATACGCATGCATAGCGCAGCAAAGAAAACATGTACACATGAAGTCATGTCAATAGTCCACATACACAAGTACAATGACTACCAAGAATGCCAGGAATGATGCAGGTGGAGACATCGCTCAGCATGCATGTGCAAAGTAGAAGGAGTCCGTCACACACCCAGCTAATGTACACACAGCCCTGCGCTAAATATTGGGAACACCCTGCAGGGAAGATGTCAGGGTACACAGAGGAAGGAACACACCTTGGGACGATGTCACCATGCAGTAACTGCTTACATGAACAAAGTAATTTAGCCAACAGCTTGTGATGGCACACAGATACCAGGGTCCATCCTATGACCAGCACAAGACTACATTTCCCACACACCCAACACATTATCACCACCCAAAATCATGTAGCAGCCGCACCAACAGCAATATCAGAAAAGCAGTAGTGTTCAAAGGAAACAAAAATGGCTTTAATCAGCATGATCAAAAATTGTATGTTCGTAGAAAGTTCAATATTTACAAAGCCCATAGGGCAGTCCAGAAGTCACAGCTGGATGGGGGACACAGTGGGATGCATGTCCCCTAGCTTGCCTGCACAGTTACATTCCGTCGTCTTCCACAGGGGTGAGGGCATCATGTGGGAGGGAAGAAACAGGCACCGCAGCGGCAGGAGGGTGAAGGGTATGCGTCGTGGGTGCAGGGATGGAGGACTCCACCACAGGGGGTGGGGCAGGGCCAAAGGTGGAGGCCAGGATCTCGCTGCACACCGTAGCAAGGTCCTCCAGGGAATCCCCTGCACCTGAAGGAACCACAGGCCCCAAGGAGGGGGGGGGGGTCAGAGGGATGGGTCGCAGCGCTACTGGGGGAGGGTGTAGACTGGGGGGGGAATCAACCACCCTGACCGCGGACTTCCTTGACCGCTTGCGTGGTGGCGTCACTGTGGGGCTCAGGGACAGAGCGGCCATGAAGGAGTCTTTGGGGGAGATGTGGCCAGGAGAGCTGAGGGGAGGGGATTTGGAGGGAGTGGATTGGGTGGAATGCGGACTCCCACTCTGGCCGCGTGTCACACGTTTGCCCCCCGACCCAGTGGGTGTGCCTACTTCACCCTGTGTGTGCGTGTCAGGAGGTGTACGGTGGACCTTCCCTGCTGGTGTGGTGCCTGTGTGTGTTGTGGTGGGTGCATGCTGACGTCTGGGTGTACGTGGGACAGGCATGGGAGTGGGAAGTGTGGATGGGGCAGGGGTAGGGGGTGGGACGTAGCGCTGCAGGAGACCCACTGCTGCAGTCAGTGTCGAGTCTATCGACCTCAGCAAGCTGCGTTGGTCAGCCTGCGATGAATGAATGCCCTCCAAGTATGCCTCCATGTTGTTGAGGACCTGGCTGTGGCCATGGAGGACATTAAGGATCGCAGCCTGACCAATCTGCAACTGCCGCTGGATGTCCACAGACTCGGCATTGGCGGCAGCAGTGGAGACAGGGGCTGGGGGTGCGGTGCCTGGCAGGAAGGAGACATGTGGTGACCGGGCACGTTGGGAAGGGACACGAGCAAGTGGGAGGCGGCTGATGGCAATGGAGGGGGCGGGGCGAGATGTAGTGCCGCTGTCAGCTGCTGGTGCAGCCGCCGCCCACTCGGAGAGATTATCCTCGGACCCGTCAGCTTCATACTCTGTTGTGCCAGTCGACGGTCCCCGGCTTCACTCTCCTCCGCCTCTGTCCCACTTGATGTGCCAGCCCCGATGTCACCGCTGGCACTGGTGCTCGGTCCCTCTGCTCCGTCTGTGCCCATGTCTCCCTCCGTGTCCCCCGACGATGCTGTGGGCAGGGCGAAGAGACAGAAATTAATTATACACCTGTATACATATGTCACATGAGTCCAATCTACATAGGTCACAGTGCATAGCCTGAAACAAAAGAAGAGTTACATCTACAAAACAAGGTACATATGTAGGGCATGCAAGACACAGTTGTTTGACCCACCATGCCACTGAAAAACTATGGAGAGCATGACACAATAGCAAATGAGATCGAATGGAATTTCGACTGAGGAGCAAGGCCCTGGGGACAATCCAGCACTGCATCTGCACCACACAGCGTGGCAGGAAATAGGGATGAGCAGGGACCATATCCAGGAACAAGAGGCACATGCAGCATAGATTATATTGAAAACATGCCCACCATGACTGGCCCACTGCACCTTGAGTGCATGTCCAGACATACATCACACACTGGCCGATCCTAGCAAGGAGATATCAGGTTGTGACATGAAGGCCATGCCCGCACCACCCACCCCCTACATGAGACAATTATTTGGAGACACAGGAAGTACTTACATCCCTTAGTCTGGGTGAAATGCACATGGGATGCAACAATTCAAGATTGCACACAAAATACCCAAGGTGCGCCTGTCCTAATAATCATGTACAAATGGGCATCATCAGATGATTGTAACAAGACACACAGGCAATGTCCACCGTGAGTATGAACAAGGAAAATCAGGTCAGGCTGTACGGTGGACACTTGTACTACATTTCACGTCAATATACATTTGGCCAGGGGACAATGGCACAGAGCACAACCTATGCTGTAGACACAGAGATTGTCGACATATTCGGATTACACACATGATACCTAGGAAAATATGCCCCTGGGGACAGTAGTGGCCACACAACTCCATGCTCCTGAATGGGAATGACTGCAACACACGCTACCATCCCCACACTATGCGTACCGCACACTCATGCACATCATGTCACAGGCCACCACATAGGACATGCGTGCTGTAAGGCCTCACACTTGAGGGACTAACTCCCATGTCTGGACTCAGCATTAGTGCCAACTGACATGGAACCCACAAGACCAGAACTGGACAGGGCACAGGCAAGGTCCCAAAACCTGTTACACACCACCCCCACACATGATGCTGCAGGCATTGTACACGTGGAGAAGGTGCCAGGCTACATAACCTTGTGACGGAGTGACTTCACACAGAGCAGGGAACACATTGCAAGGAGGGGAAGGGAGGCAGGAGAGCACTGCAATACTGTGCGTAACAGGATCTGCACAGCACCATTAAACCCTGGCAGTGCATCCATGGAACAGTGCACTTACAAATGCTGGTGAAACGCAACAAACACACATGTACCTACCCCCTTCCTGCTGCTGCATCTCCTGTAAGCGCCTGTCCAAGTCTGGAAATACCACCGCCAGCACACGCTTGTGGATGTGGGAGAGACGGCGGCGCCCGCGGTTCTTATGGCTCTCAGGTGAGTCCCCCAGCAGGACCCGTGCGATCCTCCGCGTACAGCACCGGATATCCTGCCAGCGTTTCCTCACCTGGGACAGGCTCCGCCTCCGACCATCCGCACTCCTCACGGCACTGACGGCGGTCAGCCAGATCTGCTCCTTGGCAGAGGCGCCTACCTGTGAGGATGAACAAGTGACACTACATCAATACACCAGCAACATGTCACAGAGACACATATGAGAACAAATTAGCTGGTTACAACAAGGCATGTCATGCAGCCAACGCATTGCACCTTTGCCATAGGGATATACTCCTCTGGGGAAGGGCAAAAGCAGTACGTGCCAGTGAAAGTACACAGGTGGAATGAGGGCAAAGACACAATCAATTATAAAGGCTCACACTGTGCATCACACCCACCCCTCCTGTCTCTGGGCACTGCTGGGAGTGATAGGCACACACCCCTCCTGTCTCTGGGCACTGCTGGGAGTGATAGGCACCCACCCCTCCTGTCTCTGGGCACTGCTGTGAGGACTCTGCACCCAACCCTCCTGTCTCTGGGCGCTGCTGGGAGTGATAGGCACCCACCCCTCCTGTCTCTGGGCACTGCTGGGAGGACTCTGCACCCACCCCTCCTGTCTCTGGGCACTGCTGGGAGTGATAGGCACCCACCCCTCCTGTCTCTGGGCACTGCTGGGAGTGATAGGCACCCACCCCTCCTGTCTCTGGGCACTGCTGGGAGGACTCTGCACCCAACCCTCCTGTCTCTGGGCACTGCTGGGAGTGATAGGCACCCACCCCTCCTGTCTCTGGGCACTGCTGGGAGGACTCTGCACCCACCCCTCCTGTCTCTGGGCACTGCTGGGAGGACTCTGCACACACCCCTCCTGTGTCTGGGCACTGCTGGGAGGACTCTGCACACACCCCTCCTGTCTCTGGGCACTGCTGGGAGGACTCTGCACACACCACTCCTGTCTCTGGGCACTGCTGGGAGTGATAGGCACCCACCCCTCCTGTCTCTGGGCACTGCTGGGAGGACTCTGCACCCACCCCTCCTGTCTCTGGGCACTGCTGGCAGGACTCTGCACACACCCCTCCTGTCTCTGGGCACTGCTGGGAGTGATAGGCACCCACCCCTCCTGACTCTGGGCACTGCTGTGAGGACTCTGCACACACCCCTCCTGTCTCTGGGCACTGCTGGGAGTGATAGGCACCCACCCCTCCTGACTCTGGGCACTGCTGGGAGGACTCTGCACCCACCCCTCCTGTCTCTGGGCACTGCTGGGAGTGATAGGCACCCACCCCTCCTGTCTCTGGGCACTGCCGGGAGTGATAGGCACCCACCCCTCCTGTCTCTGGGCACTGCTGGGAGGACTCTGCACACACCCTCCTGTCTCTGGGCAATGCTGGGAGTGATAGGCACCCACCCCTCCTGACTCTGGGCACTGCTGGGAGGACTCTGCACCCACCCCTCCTGTCTCTGGGCACTGCTGGGAGTGATAGGCACCCACCCCTCCTGTCTCTGGGCACTGCTGGGAGTGATAGGCACCCACCCCTCCTGACTCTGGGCACTGCTGGGAGTGATAGGCACCCACCCCTCCTGACTCTGGGCACTGCTGGGAGGACTCTGCACCCACCCCTCCTGTCTCTGGGCACTGCTGGGAGGACTCTGCACACACCCCTCCTGTCTCTGGGCACTGCTGGGAGGACTCTGCACACACCCCTCCTGTCTCTGGGCACTGCTGGGAGGACTCTGGACACACCCCTCCTGTCTCTGGGCACTGCTGGGAGGACTCTGCACACACCCCTCCTGTCTCTGGGCACTGCTGGGAGTGATAGGCACTCACCCCTCCTGACTCTGGGCACTGCGGCGAGGACTCTGCACCCACCCCTCCTGTCTCTGGGCACTGCTGGGAGTGATAGGCACCCACCCCTCCTGACTCTGGGCACTGCTGGGAGACATCAGGCATTCCCCCCCCTTGGGACCCCCCCTACAGTACATAGCATGTGTGTCACACCTGTACACAATGGCAGAAGTCACAGTCACAAAAAATGGGACACAGTCTGTGCTAGTAGCTCTGCACTCACCTGATACCCTGGTCGCCCATACAGCAGGGGGTACTGTGGGAGGATCACATCCAGCAATGCCAGGTTCTCCTCCAGGGTGAATGGCTGTGACCTCTCCACAGACCTTGACATGGTTCCAGGGAATCAGGAGCAGCAGCAGTGTGGTAGAATCGAAATATGTGCAGGCAAGTGCTCCCTCATGGGACCTGGCTGCTTTATATCTGCCTTGCTGGCCTGTTTCATGCACAGGAGTACAGAGTGATTGGTCACTCACCTTTGCATCCTATGTTTCCTCCAATCCCTTCAAACCTAGCACAGTCAGTGAGTTCTTATTGTGTTTTTTTCTTCAGCATGATGTCAACCCCACAAACACATTGCAACAAAGTAGATTCATTCCAACTGACTTCTGCTGTGCACCTTCCAGAACAAATTCAAACGTAAAACTTGGTCTCCATGACAACCAGCATGCATGTAGGCCTTAATACTTGTCCCTCATGTGTCCCCTATGTAAAATTGAGCTTCACCCACAGGTACGGTGCGTTCCGGGCCCCTAGGGCACCCCAAATGCATAGCAACGGCCTGTACACGCGTGCGTACGTTCACTATCACTATGGGTGTCCTCGCGTATGAGTACTCGTACTGGTACGGCCCGTACACACGCCTGTACGTTCACTATCACTACGAGTACGCATACGCGAGAACACCCATAGTCGTACGGCCCGTACACACGCCTGTACGCTCACTATCACTACGAGTACGCATACACGAGGACACCCATGGTGATAGTGAGCGTACAGGCGTGTGTACGGTCCGTACCACTATGGGTGTTCTCGCGTATGCATACTCGTAGTGATAGTGAACGTACAGGCGTGTGTATGGGCCGTACCAGTACGAGTACGCATACGCGAGGACACCCATAGTGATAGTGAGCGTACAGGCGTGTGTACGGGCCGTACCAGTACGAGTACGCATACGCGAGGACACCCATAGTGATAGTGAGCGTACAGGCGTGTGTACGGTCCGTACCACTATGGGTGTTCTCGCGTATGCGTACTCGTAGTGATAGTGAACGTACAGGCGTGTGTACGGGCCGTACCAGTACAAGTATGCATACGCGAGGACACCCATAGTGATAGTGAGCGTACAGGCGTGTGTACGGTCCGTACCACTATGGGTGTTCTCGCGTATGCGTACTCGTAGTGATAGTGAGCGTACAGGCGTGTGTACGTGCCGTACCACAGCGAGTACGCATACGCGAGGACACCCATTGTGATAGTGAACGTACGCACGCCTGTACGGGCCGTACCACTATGGGTGTTCTTGCGTATGCGTACTTACTGACCGTACACATGCCTGTACGCTCACCATCACTATGGGTACACATACAGCAGCACTCCCATAGTGATATGGGAACGTACACAGGCCCTCTTAGCATCGGTACGGTGGTTTTCACACATCACAGTGGTGACAGGCAGCACACAGGAAGGAATAGGGCTGACATACTTGTCCATGGATGGACATCAAGGCATTGTCTGGGCAGTACTACATGTGTGGGGCACAGGTGTGACAGGCTGTGATGTGGCACATTACTCCTGAGTCGAGAAGGCACCAGATGTATGATGAGATGTGTACAGATGTAATGTGTGACGGTGCAATGTGTGCCAGGCATGCCCTTGACTCCTTTGACATGTGTGCATGTCGTACTGCACACTTGGGATGAGCGTCACTGGCATGGCACGGACACCAACACACGGAAGTCTCCCCTGATGCCCGGTACAGGGGTTACCACACCTGACATGTCACTACCCACGGTGCATGATGTGACTATGTCATGTATGTGTGGGGGGTTCCCATTAGGTTGATGTTGGAGCACCCTCAAAAGCTGCAGCTGTTGCAGCAACCAACATGTGTCTGTGTGTAGATTGACATTGCACACTGTTCCGCACACCATGCCACATGTGGTATCGGATGTGAGGTGCGTATGTATGCATGGGACACGGAGTAGCGTAACAAGGACATGTCTGCATCCTCTCTATGAATGTGTGGTGAGTCATGACATGTACACCTTCATGGCAAGGTGTGTGGGCTGTCCTAGTGTAATGTCATGTGACCTGTGGCTCTAGTGTTCTGCTACCAGTATCTGCAATCGACATCCTACTTCTGCTGATGTGTGGATGTACGTCACTCCTGTCTTGCGTCTGGCTGTTCACTTGCACTGGGACACAGCTAATCCCATGCCATGGCATGTGGAGGTTCAGAATCTCCGTGTGTAGCTGGGTCTTGGTAGGAGTGTCACCTGGCAGCCATACGTGTCCAGGGCATGTGGCACATACCTGACTCCGTATGTAGCATATGTGTATAGACAGATTGACATGTGCTCAGTACAAAATAATTGTTGTTGTGGTGCACTCACTCTTCCTTGTCACTTCCAAATAACTGCAGAGCGCCGCCTCTTCCCCGAGCAATTCCGGACTTGGCTGCCATGCGGGAGAATGACTGTATCCGGTGCTACCGCTTCCCCCAACGGTCGATTCTGGATTTGACGGCGAGACTGGCACCACACCTGCAACCGCTGCACAGGTATCCGACGGCACTGACACCCAAGCTGAAGGTAATGGCAGCCCTACATTTTCTAGCCACGGGTACCTTTCAAAATACCATAGCTCATGTTGGTGGCATGTCCCAGAGTATGTTCTGCCGTGTGCTGCATGATTTCTTAGAGGCCATGTTGATACACCTGGATGACTTCATCCATTTTGCTACCCCTGAAATGTTGACTGGGGTCAAGCGTGGATTCTATGCCCTGGGAGGGATGCCCCATGTCATTGGGTCCATAGATGGGACACATGTAGCTTTGGTACCACCACAGGCACAGGAGGTAGCGTACCGGAATCGCAAGCACTACCACTCCATCAATGCCCTTGTGGTGTGTCTGTCGAACATGGTGATTTCACATGTCTGTGCTCGTTTTCCAGGATCAGCACACGATGCCTACATCATGAGGCGTAGCAGGGTGCCTGAAATGATGACGCAGCTGCGCAACGAACGAGCATGTGTTGTTGGTGGGTACAGTCTGTCTGTCCTGTATTTTGCTTAGACTTCCAGCACGACCGCTTCTCCTGTCCTGCTTATGTCCATGTGCTTTCCATGTAGGGGACGCTGGCTATCCCAACATGCCATGGCTGATCACACCTCTCCGCAACCCCATCACGCCGGCCCAGCTCCGCTACAACACCGCCCATGGCCGGACAAGGCGAGTGATAGAGAGGACGTTTTGCCTCCTGAAGAGCCGATTCAGGTGCCTAAACAAGACCGGCGGCGCCCTCCCATATGCCCCGGCGAAGGTCTGCAAAATCATCATGGTCTGCTGCATGCTGCACAACATGGCAGTTGAGAAAGCTGTGCCACTCATTCTGGATCAAGATGACGAGGACCATCCACCCGTGGAGGACGAAGGTCTTGGCAATGGGGCTAGTGATGTGGAGGATGTGGAGCCGCAAGAGGACATCCGGACTCGGCTCATGCGCGACTTCTTTGCTTAGTGGTGAGTACCAGTGTCTGAGTGTGCACGCATTGGTCCCCGTGTGGCATGTGTTGTGATGTGTGTCTCCACATGCATGTATGGCACGTGAGTCAGAGGTGTGTGTGGGTGTGTCACTGGAGTGATGGTGCCAGTGATGGTTGTATTTCCCCAGTCATAATTGTGACCTAGCATGTTGTCATCCATACATGTGTCGAGTAAATGCACATGCAAGTGGCTGTGCTTTTTGTGGCTGACTTCTTGTGTGTCTCTCTTCCCCAGGTACTTGCGCATGCCGTCTGCTGCTTGCATTGTTGTGGCACTGCTATTCCTCATGGACACGTCATCGTGTGCTGACTCAGCGTTACACGCACGGACAAGTTTGGAAGTCTCCTTAGGGTAAGGGATGCATCAGGGGTGTATTGGGTGTGGCAGTTGTTTCCGATGTGTGCACACTGCCCCTGTCGATGTTTGGTTCCTCTGCAGACATGTTGCATCACCATGGTACACATGACATGCAGCTGGGTACACCTGAATAGATGGTCAGACTTGTTGACAGTCATCTGTGATGGGATAGTGGATTGTGATGATGGCATCAATGTGTGTAACACTGCCCTCGGACACATACGGTTTGCATTGGCTTGACATGGTGTGGGACTTCCACATCAGAGGATCAATGGTGTATGGCAGGCTCTCCGTGAGCAGCAGGGGGTGTTTAGCTGTTAGCCGACACTTGTGTGCCAGTTCCATGGCTATCACGCATTTGTGCTGCAGAAGGGGGGTGCCAGTGTTGGACCCACATGTTACTCCACATGACCTGTGGATGTGTACTCCGAGTTGCCTCTGCATTCCCGAATACATGACTAATAAAGGTGTCCCTATGCCTCCAAGGTGCCTCTTCTCAGTCAATGCTGGTGTGTTGCCACGGTGCATCCGGCATGTCTGGCATGGTTTTCCCTGATAGTGGCTATGTGTCTATGTGTCGAGTAGCACGATGCAAGCTGTGTGTGTGGGATGAGACTGTGTATTGTGCATGATGTCCATGACTGTGTGGGTATTGTGACATGTGCCATTCCCATGCATCCAACGTTGGCCAGGCCCCAATTATCTGCATCCACCGAACTCAAGCTTGCAGGACATGGTTCTGCCACCTGTCTACACATACCTGGGTGCCCCCCAGGACACTGGACATGATCCCTGACCTCTGCGCATGACTGTTGCTGTACTCAATATGTCTGTCGGCACGGTTGTGCGGCCACCCCTCAGCTGGTTGGGCCCATCACGGGTGTGTATGGTGCTCCATGTCTGTCTTGCCTAATACACTGTGACCCGTGTGTCCTGTGCCAGACTCAGGCCCCAGGGTGTGGATGGTTGAAGTCAAAAGAGAACTCAGGCATGTTTAGACTTTACAAGACACATGTAAGGTAATAATGCAACCAGCAGGCATCTTCTCTTCATGGTGTGACTTTTTATTTTAGGGGGGGGGGGGTATGACATGAGGGGCTTTCCGGGTGTTTGGAATCCAAAGTTCAGTAGGGGAGTTGGTGTCCTTGCCATTGGAAATCCTCAGAGTCCATGCCACAGTCTTTGTCAACATTGGTCAGACAGTGACCAGCAAGGCCATGTGGCAGAGAATGTCTTTTGATGCTGTGGTGCTGTTGCTCCAGTGGGCCAGGTGCCATTCCAGGTGTCCTGGGAGATGGTGCTGTAGCGCCGACCCTCACGGTCTTTTCCGTGGACGACCCGCCCTCCTGCGGGGACCCTCAGAAGCAGGCCGTGACGATGTTTGGGATGCTCCATCGGATGTTTCCTCCTCCTCCTCCTGATCCCTCCCTGTGGGTGGTGATGTTCTAGGCCTTCTGGCGCAGGGAGTGTTGCCCATGTTGTCGGCCATCCGACGGAGTGTACTGTGAATTCCCCTGAACACCGTCACGAGCTCAGCCTGTCTGTCCTCCATCCTCCGTTGGTGTTGCAGTAGACAGGCATGTAGCTCTGCATGTTGCTGTGCCTGCTGGGTCTTGATCCCCTCGAGGACGGACACAACCTGGGCCATGCCCGTGGTGTCCTGCCGGTATGTGTCCAGGATGTTTCGGACATGGGAATATACCGGATCCCCAGCCAACTGGTCAGGCTGGCGCCTCCGCCGTCCTCCACTCCCACCACCCCTGCCCACTTGCACCTGGCCTGCCCTTGTGGGCACATCAGGTCTCCGGGACCCCTGAGGGGTGGCATTGGCATTGTCTCCTGCCTCCTCCTGGGTGCCCGGGACACCGTGTCCCTCCTGGCCAGCCTGGCTGCTTTGTGGTGGTGGGGCAGGGATCCTGGGTGTCTCCTGGGATGTTGCAGGAGTGGGGGTGGTGGTTGGCCCCGTTGTACCTGACGCAGGTGCTGCAGGTCGTTGGACACCAGAGGGGCCAGGTTGGTCGGGGTCGTCCACAGAGTGGTGAGAGTCGTCGCTGCCGGTGGGATCGGCCTCCCGCAGAGCCGGGTCCTGTGAGTCTTCCCCCCCATTGTTGGGGGGTGAACCACGAGGTTGACCTGTGTGTGAGAGAGACAATGTTAATTTTGTTCCATGCAACATCCATGTTTCATTAGTTTAAAAGTTGGAACTTTTCCTCTTGGAATTTGGATCTGTCTTGCATTCCACTCACAGTGCACTTGTGCATGGGTGTGTCCCTTGGGCACAGCTTTGGCGACTTTAACTATGTGTGGCACAGTCTTACTTGCTGCGTCAAGTGTGACTGCAGTCAGCAGTGGAGTGGGCAGGTGTGGCGAGCCGTGCATTGGCGCCTTCCGTGTTGCACTGTACGTGGGCACATGAAGTTGTTCCACACACTTCAATGATGCAGGTAGCTGTCGTTGTGCTCGTGCACAGGTTGTGACATGGCCCTGTGTTTTGCCATGGAGGAGAGGGGGTGTGCTGGCACTGGCCACCCTTGTCTACATGCACGCAGTCCACCTGCTGACGAGCAGACATTCCCACACACCACAAGGCTGATTTGCTCTCCCTGTGTCTCCCTCCCTCTCTGTTCCCCTCTCCCTCCCTCTCTGTCCCCCTCTCCCTCCCTCTGTGTGTCAGCCTCCTCCCTCTGTCCGTCTCCCTGTGTCTCCCTCCCTCTCTGTCCCCCTCTCCCTCCCTCTCTGTCCCCCTCTCCCTCCCTCTGTGTGTCAGCCTCCGCCCTCTGTCCGTCTCCCTGTGTCTCCCTCCCTCTCTGTCCCCCTCTCCCTCCCTCTCTGTCCCCCTCTCCCTCCCTCTGTGTGTCAGCCTCCTCCCTCTGTCCGTCTCCCTGTGTCTCCCTCCCTCTCTGTCCCCCTCTCCCTCCCTCTCTGTCCCCCTCTCCCTCCCTCTGTGTGTCACCCTCTGTCACCTCAGCCCAGCTTCCTGGGCACACACTGTTAGCAGTTCTTTGAATGGCCCTTGGATTGTTGCTGTGAGTTTGATTCTGATCTCCAGGCACCCATTGGGTGTAGTGTGTGTGTCTGCGCTGCTGCTGTGGTGGTGTGTGCTGCCACTCTTTCACAGAGTTGGCTGTTCATTAGCTGCTGTCATGTGCAAAACAGTGCCTTCACCCCCATGTTTGATGCATGGCGTCCGCCATTTGCTGGCGAGTCTTTCCTGTGTGGGGACACACTGTTTGTCTGGCTGTGACCTAGGCCATATGGGCAGAGGGCATTGTTGTCTGCTTCTGAGTTGCACTCTGTGATTTTTGGGGCCCACCCTCCCGCCATCCGGCTTATCGTGTCATGTGTTGGTGTCTTCTGTGGCCTGTGACTTGACATTGTCCAGCTGGGTGCATGGGGCATGGTGGCGCCAGTGGCATGTGCGTGTTCATGGAGTGTGGTTGAGTCATGCGATAGCTTGGGGTGGTTGCGTGCCTGTTTGTGAGTTTGGTTGTGGATGACGTTCCCCCCATGTGAGGTGCGTTGTTTGTGTACTCAACCGGGTCTCGGAGTCCTCCTAATCCTTCGACTGCCTCCACCGGCAGTATGGCCATCACCCTCTCCTCCCAGGGATGGTAGTGTACGGGTCTGCGGGACGGCCCTCCTCCAGTGACGTTGGCCTGGTTGTGGTTATCCGTCATCTTGGCTCGGACCCTCCTCCGCAGATCGTACCACCTGGCTTGGCAATCTTGCTTGTTCCTTCTGGTGTCCGCAACAGCATTCACAGCATCGACGATGGTCTGCAACATGGCTGTTTTTTCGAGGTGTGGCTCGACTCTGAGGATTTCATCGACAAGGACCTCCAACTCTCGGTTACTGAACTTTGGATTCTTGTTAGTGGGCATGGTGAGGGGTGTGGGTGTGGATGGTGGGGGGGGTGTGGATGGTTGTGGGTGTGTGGGTGTGGTTGTGCAGGTGTGTGTGTGAATGTGATGAGGGGGTGTTTGTGAAGGTGGTTGTGTGAAGGTGTGCAAGTGTAAGGTGTGGTAAAGCTTCTAGTATGGTGCTGTAGGTTGTCTGTGGGGTCTGGCAGCAGTGAGTCTGTTGCAAAGGCTCATGGTTTGTGTGTGTGGGCCCTTTTTATTGGGCCATTGGTGGGTGTGGCTGTGTTTGAAGTTTGGGTGGGTGTGTTATAAGGAGTGGTGGTGTTTTGGTCCTCTGTTTGTTTTTGGCAGTTGCAGGTCAGTGAATGTGTTGTTTTAGTGGTTGTTGGACATGTTTAGTGGCTTTGTGCCATTCGAATGGTGTATTCTTGTGTTGTTTTGGTTTGTCCTGGTTGTGTACGTGCGTTTTTAGCGTGTGTACGGGGTGTACATGGGCCATTTTGTTGTACAGTGCCGTCCTTGTGTGTGGCTTGGTACGACTCGTACATGCGGTTGTGATGTTGGGGCCTGGGGTGCGCTCCGTACTTAGGATGTTGTGGTGGGGGTACGACTCTAACGTACAGGGGTGTACATACACGGGTGGGGGTACGACACGTACACGGGTGTACATACACGGGGGGTACGACATGTACAGGGGTGTACATACACGGGGGGGTACGACACGTACAGGGGTGTACATACACGGGGGGGTACGACACGTACACAGGTGTACATACACGGGGGTACGACACGTACAGGGGTGTACATACACGGGGGGGTACGACACGTACACGGGTGTACATACACGGGGGGTACGACACGTACAGGGGTGTACATACACGGGGGGTACGACACGTACAGGGGTGTACATACAGGGGGGGTACGACACGTACAGGGGTGTACATACACGGGGGGTACGACACGTACACGGGTGTACATACACGGGGGGTACGACACGTACAGGGGTGTAAATACACGGGGGGTACGACACGTACACGGGTGTACATACACGGGGGGTACGACACGTACAGGGGTGTACATACACGGGGGGTATGACACATACAGGGGTGTACATACAGGGGGGGTACGACACGTACCGGATGTACATACAGGGGGGGTACGACACGTACACGGGTGTACATACACGGGGGTACGACATGTACACGGGTGTACATACAGGGGGGGTACGACACGTACATGGGTGTACATACACGGGGGTACGACACGTACAGGGGTGTACATACACGGGGGGTACGACACGTACACGGGGGTACATACACGGGGGGTACGACACGTACACGGGTGTACATACACGGGGGTACGACACGTACAGGGGTGTACATACACGGGGGGTACGACACGTACAGGGGTGTACATACACGGGGGGGTACGACACGTACACGGGTGTGCATACACGAGGGGGTACGACACGTACAGGGGTGTACATACACGGGGGTACGACACGTACACGGGTGTACATACACGGGGGGTACGGCACGTACAGGGGTGTACATACACGGGGGGTACGACACGTACAGGCGTGTACATACACGGGAGGTACGACACGTACAGGGGTGTACATACACGGGGGGGTACGACACGTACAGGGGTGTACATACACGGGAGTACGACACGTACACGGTTGTACATACACGGGGGGTACGACACGTACAGGGGTGTACATACACAGGGAGGTACGACACGTACAGGCGTGTACATACACGGGGGGTACGACACGTACAGGGGTGTACATACACGGGGGGTACGACACGTACAGGGGTGTACATACACGGGGGTACGACACGTACACGGGTGTACATACACGGGGGGTACGACACGTACAGGGGTGTACATACACGGGGGGGTACGACACGTACACGGGTGTACATACACGGGGGTACGACACGTACAGGGGTGTACATACACGGGGGTACGACACGTACACGGGTGTACATACACGGGGGGTGCGACATGTACAGGGGTGTACATACACGGGGGGTACGACACGTACACGGGTGTACATACACGGGGGTACGACACGTACATGGGTGTACATACACGGGGGGGTACGACACGTACAGGGGTGTACATACACGGGGGTACGACATGTACAGGGGTGTACATACACGGGGGTATGACACGTACAGGGGTGTACATACACGGGGGGTACGACACGTACAGGGGTGTACATACACGGGGGGTACGACACGTACAGGGGTGTACATACTGGGGGGGGTACGACACGTACAGGGTTGTTCATGCACGGGGGGTACGACTCGAACGTACGGGGGCTGGGGGGAGTGTTGGACGCGTATGCGGGCACATGTCTCCATGGTTGCTATGGGTGTTCGGTGCGGACGGTGTTTTTTCCATGCGGTTGTAACATCGGACGCATTTCACATTTGTACGGTAAATCGTCCGGGGACGTGTCGGACACGTTTTCCGACCTGAGGACGTGTGGTGAGTTATTCCCAATGCGAATCGTATGGTCTTTTCCCAATGCGAATCGTAATTGGCAGTTTTTACGGCACTTGTACGATTCGTACGGTAAAAGGACCGGATACGAGTCGTACGGGGAAATTTTTTACCGGATCGTAATTGGCACCTAATATGCATGTGTTATATGTTTTTTGTTAAGTGTTTTACTGGTTTGAAAATATATGTATACAATTTTTATATGTTAATAATGGTTTTTTAAGTCAATTTTTTGTTTTAGTACTGTAGCGGGTTGTGGGTTTATAGGGGAATAGGGTGGGAAGTAATTTAATTATATGAAATTAATTATACATTTTTAGGAATTATAAATTAATTTTAATTAATTTTTACGTTTAAGTTCTGTAGCGGGATGTGGCTTTATAGGGGAATAAAGGTGGGAAGTAATTTAATTGTAATTAAGTAGTAATTTATTTTCATTTATTGGTATTGATAATTATATTATTGTTAATTAAGTATTAATTGGTAATTCATTTTTATTAATTGGTAATTAGTTTTTATTAATTGATTAATTGATAATTATGTTAAGTGTATTATTTTATTATTGGAGTGTGTTGTGCGTTTATCGGGGAATAGTCTTGGAAGTAATTGAAATCTTATTAAGTAATTATTACATTTGTTGTTGGGGGTTGATAATTAATTAATTGGACATTAATTATTAATTGGTAAATATTTTAAATTATAAAATTTGGTAATGAAAAATAAGTTGTTGTTGATCAATCATTAATTGTGAATTAAATATGATTAAATATTCTGGGGTCGGTTCCGATCCTGGAGAAATATTCCCCGTACGAATCGTATCCGGATTTTTTTACGTACGAATCGTACAAGTCCCGTACAAACTGGCAAGTACGATTTGTATGTAAAAAACACCATACGAATCACATTGGGAATATACCCCGACACGTCCTCGGGTCGGAAAAAGTGTCTGACACATCCCCGGACGTTTTTACGTATGACTCGGTAAACCGACGTCCGAACGCGCAAGTACGATCCGTCCCGTCCGTCCAAATCAACAACCGTATGGTAAAAACACCGTACGGAGCAAACCTCCACAGCAACCATGGAGACGACCAAACATGTGCCCGCATACGCGCCGAACACCCCCCCCCCATGTCCGCGCCGTCCCCCCAACCCCCCATATGTCCGCGACATCCCCCCAGTCCCCCCGTATGTCCGCGACGACCCCCCAGCCCCCCCGTATGTACGGTGCGTACCCCCACCCCCGTATGTACGGAGCGGACCCCCACCCCCGTATGTACGGTGCGGACCACCACCCCCCGTATGTACGGTGCGGACCCCCACCCCCGTATGTACGGAGCAGACCCCCACCCCCGTATGTACGGTGCGGACCCCCACCCCCGTATGTACGGTGCGGATCCCCACCTCCCCGTATGTACGGTGCGGACCCCCACCCCCGTATGTACGGCGCAGACCTCCACCCCCCTGTATGTACGGTGCGGACCCCCACCCCCGTATGTACGGTGCGGACCCCCACCCCCCCGTATGTACGGTGCGGACCCCCACCCCCGTACACTTTCCCTACTGTTGCACTCTCTGGAGTTGGAATAGTAATTTTTACCCCTACGCTATCCAACACTTTCCCTAATGTTGCACTCTCTGGAGTGGGAATAGTAATTTTTACCCCTACGCTATCCAACACTTTCTCTACTGTTGCACTCTCTGGAGTTGGAATAGTAATTTTACCCCTACGCTATCCAACACTTTCCCTATTGTTGCACTGTCTGGAGTGCGAATTATAATTTTTACCCCTACGCTATCCAACACTTTCCCTACTGTTGTACTCTCTCGAGTGGGAATAGTAATTTTTACCCCTACGCTATCCAACACTTTCCCTACTGTTGCACTCTCTGGAGTTCGAATAGTAATTTTTACTCCTACGCTATCCAACACTTTCCCTAATGTTGCACTCTCTGGAGTGGGAATAGTAATTTTTACCCCTACGCTATCCAACACTTTCTCTACTGTTGCACTCTCTGGAGTTGGAATAGTAATTTTTCCCCCTACGCTATCCATCATTTTCCTTGCTGTTGTTTTTTTGGGAGCTGGAGTAGTAGTTTTATTGTCTGTACTATTTAATATTTTTTGTATTATTTTAGCTAATGTAATATATAATTAATTTTAACAATATTCAAATTAAATGTAATTTTTTAAATGTGTTATATATAATTATTTAATTTGTATTCATGTTATTGTTTTATGTGTATGATGTATTTGTAATTTATAATAATTTTTAATAATTTATAAGTTATTAAAACAATTATTAAAACTGATTAAGTAAGTATATATATTATATATTATATGTATAGGTTTAATTAATGTTTTATTAAATTATATATATTTATTATTCATTTTAAACATTATAAAATATAATTGATTATGTTTATTTTATTTATAAGTATTATTTGGTTTATTTAACATATTTTTTTTCAACTAAAAAATACCCTATATTTTTAAAAAGGATATTTTTGACATTCTATATTTTATTTTCGATATTTTTGTACTTACCATGTTGTAGATAGGATGTCGATATTCTTGACATCGATATTTTTGTTCCGATATTTTTGTAGGTCGATTTTTTGACCTTCGATATTTTGTCAGTGATCCCCGATAATGAACCCCCGCAACTCCTACTTCCGTGGGCGACGGCTTGTGTCACTGAGCCCAGCTCCCACCAATGTGGTCCCAGTTCCCCCATTTGAAGCACCGGGGTAGCTTCAGTCCTGCCCCTCCCTTCATCTGGAAGTCCTTGTGGTCTTATCTGTACAATGGAATCATCTTGATTGGAAGTGAGGGCCAGGAGATATGTGCTAGTACAAGCCCGATGACAAGAAGTTGCAGGATCCATTGCCCTTTTAGCGTGGGGTTTGGGTGTTGTCCCCCCCATCTCTGCATTGTCCCATGGAGGGCTTCAGGATGCTATTCAAGAACTATTTTACCTCTCATTTCCTCCTTGGTGCAGGTGGATGTTTGAAGCCACCTCTCTGTTTGATCTTTGAGGCGAAAGTACAGTTGTTTAGTTTTTTTTTTGTTTTTAATTTGATGTTTATAAAAGCATGTTAGTATGCTTCTTCATCATGACCTAAATGTCCCAAGGTAGTTTTTTTACTTTCCTGTATTCTGTTGTTCCTATGGGGTTTGAGCTTGGTATGTGTGCCTTTTGCTTATTCTCATAAGCTATGGGGCAGGAGAATGGGTCCATGCATCTTGCTCCCAAGCCCATGCTTAGGAACTCTTTCAAATATAATAATTTCTATTCAGTCTTCAGCTGCAGAATATTTATGTAGCACTGAAGAACGTATATTTGGGTGAAACCTTGAGGCTGCAAAGATATTAGGGGCATATTATCAAGAGAGGTGATAAAATTATCGCCGCTTTAGTGGCAGAAAACTGCCGCTAAAACGGCAATAATGGACTTGATAATATGCCGCAGAGAATTCCCATAGAAGCCCATGTTAGATGTGAAGGACATCTAACCTGAGCTTCAATTGGAATTCCATAGAGCATATTATCAAGGCCATTATCGCCGTTTTAGCGGCTGTTTTCTGCCGCTAAAGCGGCGATAATTTTATCACCTCTCTTGATAATATGCCCCTTGGTGAGTTGAACCAGCGACCCTTGATGTTTTCCAGCAGTTGTGATTATATTAATGAACAAGCTACGCCCCTGTTTACACTGAGACAAAGCCCTGGCCATGGAGACAAAACATGCAGTTTGAATGTGTGTGCATGTACCAAAGAAGTACATTTGCTTCAAGAACCTAACACCCAGTTCTTTACAAAAAGCTATAGCACAGAGGTGCAAAACACCCCACAAGTGAAATGTTTAACTATGCTCTAAGTGAAATGTGATATTTCCCAGTCTCCTGCCTACCCTGACATAATAAAACAAAATCCCAAACCTAATGAAGGACTTCATTCAAACTTGATCACAGTCTGAGACAGCAAGAGATTAACTACTGAGAAAAGGCTATGAGAAGAGCAAAAACGGCTACATTCATGTGCCACTTGACTTACAAATTCTGTGAGCACAGGTTCCTATGGATTCCTCTGTTGTGCACACAGTGATGGTCCACACACACCCTTGTAGTGGGGTGCCCTGCTCACACCATTGTGGAGTTGTCTGGGTGAGCACAGTGCTGCTGCTGACTTTACTTCTCTCCCTTCCAGACCCCATGCCTCCCTCTCCACAGCCACACCTCAGTTTACCACATTCCCTCTCCCTCCTCTAGCCCCGCCTCCTTCCTGTTCTGATAGCAGGCAGGGAGTTTTCTCCGGTTGCAGATTAGAGCGCAGGAGTGCCAGGGCTGAGTTCACTTGGGAGGGAGAGAGGCGAGACGAAGGAGAGCTGAGGACCCAGGGGACACCGAGACCTCTCCTCCTTCACCTCAACACCTCTTCATCACCTGCCTGAAAGGTATCTGCGCTGCAGCTGTTTAACAATTACTTGACACGTTTGTTTCAGCAATTTTCAAACTTGACATAAAGTTTCGGTGGGTCCATTTATCTATGCACACTATGCAAATTTGTGTGAAAAATATGGCTGCAAGTGGTTCCCGGTGGATACAGTTGACAGGACTTTATTTCTGAAATTTGGAGAACAGCTTTGGGGAAATGTCGGTTGTTGTCAGTGTATTATTGGAACAGGTTTTTTGAAAACAGGAAAAATTAAACCAGAAGTGTGCAATATTATGTGGCAGCAAATCTGCTATCATAGAAGGGGGGAGGGCATGCCAGTGTAGCGATGACCTAGATAATTAGAGGCTTATTTATGAAAGATTAATAAAGCCACGCAACACCACCCCGCGTGGCTGTGAGTGGCCTCATAAATCACCAGTAAAGCGCAAATCGCTGCGTTGCCTGACTATGCGCCCGGGAGGCAGTTTATATGCGTTGCGGTGGGTTTTCCCATGCAACACCCATGGAATTTGATGCTGCCCCAGATTTACAGGAACGCAAACCTGGGGAAGTGCCAAATCCATATGTCCCTCTGAGGTGAGGCACAACGAGGGGAAAAAACGCAATTTCTTCTCGATTTTTGCTTTCTCCACGTGTGCTGCATTCTGCAGCACACATGGAAATAGGAAAACACCTCTTAGGCTTGTTCGTGTAGTGGAAGATGCCCCTTCACGCACAAAATCAATCCTGACTGCAACGGAGGCACCCTTGCACCATCGTGCAAGCGCGCCTATGTTGGCACTAGGGTGCCGAAAAGGCACTAGCGCAAGGAGAAAGGACTGTAATGCATTGTAGCGCTTAAATACGATGTATTTCCTGCCCTTTCACCTTGTCTGTGCTGGGGGTACGCACCGTACATACACGGGTGGGGGTACGACTCGAACGTACACGGGTGTACATACACGGGGGGGGTTCGACACGTACAGTTCGACACCTACACGGGTGTACATACACGGGTGGGGGTATGACTCGAACGTACACGGGTGTACATACACGGGGGGTTCGACACGTACAGTTCGACACGTACATGGGTGTACATACACGGGGGGGTTCGACACGTACAGTTCGACACGTACACGGGTGTACATACACGGGGGGGTTCGACACGCACAGTTCGACACGTACACGGGTGTACATACACGGGTGGGGGTACGACTCGAACGTACACGGGTGTACATACACGGAGGGGTTCGACACGTACAGTTCAACACGTACACGGGCGTACATACACGGGGGGGTACGACTCGAACGTACGGGGGCTGGGTCGACTCGAACGTACGGGGGCTGGGGGTGGGGTCGGCGCATACATACAGGGGCTGGGGGGGGTACGGCGCTTACCGGGCCACCTACTCTGGTCGTTTCGCGCCGTACTTCGCTTTTCCGGCACTTTTTGGGTGCCGTGTAAATATTGCCGTCCGGACTGCTGTCGGTTCGAATCGTACTTCCTGGGTCGTGAAACGCTGCCTGAAAGCGTCCCGACGTCACGTCGCAGCATTCCCGGATCACATTCGTATGCATATTTTCGTCGGTCGGTGTTTTTTACGATTCGTACGGAAATGGTGTTTCCGTGCGAATCGTAATTCCATGTTTGTAAAGTTTTACAACCGGGTATGAGTCGGACGGAGAACACGCTCCGACCGACGGTTCGTACCCGGTTTTTACCGGATCGTAATCGGCACCTTAGTGTGTTGGAGGAGGTTGACTGACCAGTCGTGATCCGGAGCCTTGTACCTCAGTTAGATAATACCATGGGTACTCAAATAGCTGCAGATAGGGGTAGTTGTGGGAGTAGTACTCCAGAACATGTATCAACGCCCCACTCCATGAGTATAGTTGGGGACGGACTGGAAGTGAGCGAAACTATCGATAATGGCGGGGCCTCTCCTCCCGTGGATCTGCCATTGGGAGTCAACCCTGGGGACACCTTATTAGAAACCAACACCCAAACACGAGGAATCTGTCCAAATTCAAAAGATGGTGACCTATTGGATAGGAATAGAGTAGTAGACGGGAAAATAAAAATTCTGTCATGGAATGTGGCTAGGATAAAGAGCAAGTTATCTATCCCTGAGTGGAGTAATTTTATAGGCAGGCATGATATCTGTCTGATGCAAGAAACGTGGGCTACGGAGGAGAATCCGAGGACTGGCTATGCCACCTTCGATATCCTGGCAACTTCAAGGGGCAGAGGAAGGCCTTCGGGATGTCTCACAATATGGGTGGGGTCGCATTTGGGCGTTAAGGCAGTTCAGATACCAACCAACTCCCTTGACGTCCAATGTGTACTCCTAACACTAAAAGATAAGTCAAGGGTTGCCTTAATAAACGTATATTCCAGACCAGTTAAGAACGGCCAAGAATCTGGCACCATTGACATACTAAAGCACTTCATATTGTCTCTTGACCCCCCAGCCGCTCTATTAGTAGGAGGCGATTTCAATTGCCAATTCGAGCCCCTTGAGAGCCCTGGCACGGGAGATTTGAATGATGAGGACCAGTTCTGGCATGTTTTGGACCCACAAATTTCTCCTGTCAGAGCTTGGATCCCTCTGGTCCTCCAAATTAAATCTTTATCTCTTGCAATGTCCTTAAGGGCCTGCAATGGGAGATTGAAACCCGATCGTCCGGGGTTGGCAACGTTCAACAGACCAGGGCAAAACTCTATCATCGATTATATGTTAATGGAAACCAGACACTGGGATAAGATACACGAGTTTACGATTTACCCTAGACAAGACAGTGATCACAATGCCCTCGTTTTAACCCTCAAACCGGGAAGCTTTGGACTAACAAACCCTTCCCCCAATCCTAATAGCTCATCACTTCCTGTGTTGCTTTCTAACAATAGGAGGAGGGTTAAATGGCCCTATTTCCAGAATTCCCCTGCCAAACTTGCGAAAATATATCAGATAGCATTACCATTCCTTTCTGATATGGGGGATGCAAGTGAAGATAAGTCAAGCTATCCCACTGAGATTCACACACATTTAGTTGACAAGTTGGTGGATCTGTTCAATCCCGTGGGGAAAAAACCTCAGCAGGTTAGGACACATCCCTGGTACAATGACTCTTGCAGAAAAGCAAAAAAGGATTTGCTTTCTGGAATAAAAGATGATGACAGAGTTAACCTTAAGAAACTCCGCCTAGAATACAAGAAGGCTATCTCTAGGGGAAAGAAGGACTGGGAGGAGCAAAGATGGGAGGAACTCAGGCTAACCCTGTCTCGAAGAGACCCCAAGGCGTTTTGGGCTTTTGTGAACTCTGGTGAGAGTAGGGGAGCCTTGACCCCAACTGCAAATATAGCACCCCAAGTGTGGGAAACGCATTTTGGGGCACTGTATGGGGACTTGGGTGATCCTACCAATCCTGACCCACCCAGTGAGTATAGACCAGCGAGAGGGAGCGACTCTGTCCTTGGTGTTACTGAGATCTGTTTCCCGTTTGCCGCCTCTGAGCCCCAACAGGAGCACCGATTGTTCGGGCCCCTGGGCGGCGGACGGAAAAAGGATTCCTTGGTAGGAGAGGGTATTCCTTTCCCAGAACTGCTCGAGGCCATTACCCTCAAAGAAGTAGAGTCTGCAATAGTAAGGCTTTTACACAATAAAGCACCCGGTTTGGATAAGATGCCCCCGGATTTATTTCGCTCCCAACCAAAAATTTGGGCCCCGTACTTGGTGGTATTATTTAACTCAATCCTTAAGGGGGCTGACCCACCAGATACTTGGTTGGGTGCGGAGATAGTCCCCATATTTAAGAAAGGCTGTCCGCTAAAACCGGTAAATTACAGACCAATCAGCTTTATAGATACCTCCCAGAAATTAATGGGCAGAATTATCTTAGATAGAATCTTGGGATGGATAGAAGAAAAGAAAATATTGACTACACTGCAGGCCGGGTTTAGATCAGGGATCTCAACCATAGATCAAATTTTCCGGCTCCAGGTCTTATTCTGGAAAACGGTGAGAGTGGAGGGTGGCAGCCTCTACCTCATCTTTGTTGATCTGCGCGCTGCTTTCGACCTTGTCCCAAGAGGAAAGTTGTGGAAAGTCTTGGCAGATATGGGTCTTTCTCCCTATCTACTGAATATTTTAACCAGACTCCACAACGGTAATTATGCCCGGGTTAGGTGTGGGAGGCATGGCGATTTGTCTGCACGCTTTCCTGTCAGGAAGGGCATGCGCCAAGGGTGTGTCTTGGCTCCAATATTGTTCAGTCTCTACATTAACGGTCTTGTGGACCATCTAGCTGACATAACTGATAACGATGCCCCTAGGTTGGCTACTGGAAGAGTGCCCGCTCTGATGTTTGCAGATGACACCTTGTTGTTATCCAAAACATCATCGGGCATTCAGCGTATTTTGGATGCTTTTCTCGCATTTTGTATTGCCCGAGGCTTGGAGATCAACTTGGATAAGACCAAGTTCATGATTTTTAATCCCCCAAAGCAGACTCGCCCAAATCCCACCCTTAATGGCTCTCCCGTCGAGAGAGTCAGGACTTTTGTCTATCTTGGGATTACTCTGACAGAGAACTTTGATTGGGGCCCACAAATCTCGAAATCAAGGCTTAGGTTGTCCCAAATAGTGGGAGGGATTAGTAAGGTCCAGCGAGCCTCGGTCTTTAAACCAGCAGCACCGGCCGTAGAAATATACCGACTGCAAGCTAGAACTGCTTCATTGTATGGAGCCGAACTCTGGGGTCACAAAAACATTTCCAAGCTAACTATGGCTGAGCAGGGTTTTATGAGAAGTCTTGTGGGTTTGCCAATAAGCACACCGCTTATCCCTTTACGATTTGACCTGGGGTTAGAACCAATTGAAGATTTAGCAACTCTGCGGCCCATGCTCTATTGGAAAAGACTCTGGTCGGTGCCAGAATTGGCACCATACAGAGAGGAATCCATAGAGGTCTGGGCTCTAATAAAAAATAAGAACATCGCATGGTTATCCCACATTAAGAATCTTAGCATAAAGATCGGCAGGACCGAGCTTTGGGAATCCCCGGAGGTGTCCTGTATAAGGACATCTAAATCGGAACTCACAGGTCAGATAAGGCAACAGAAATTACTTGCCCTACATGGTTCAAGCTCTCTGGGGAAACTTACTAAAGAGTTCCTCCTAATAAAAGCCGAAATGCGAGCAGAAGTCTTCCTAGATGTAATCTATCCACCTCTCGCAAGGAAGCTCTACTTGCAGCTGAGGCATGGTAGCTTACCGCTCAGGGCATTCACCCACAAATGGGCAAACCTAGAAAATACTGCCTGTCCGGCTTGTAAATACAAACAAGAAGATGTATGTCACGTTATGTTTTTCTGCCCTGCGTATCAACCAATAAGGAAAAAGTGGCTCATTCCCCTTTGTAGGAATCTTGGGTTCAGACACTGCATGCAGGCTTGCAGGGTCTTAACATATGACACTCACCCCCCCATTGTTTTTGCTGTGTCCCGTTTTTTATATGGCTCATGGCGAAGAAGGAAAAGTTTTCTGTAAATATTCTCACCTTTTATTTACTAATTCTGTCTTCTTTGATAACAATCAGTTTAATTCATTCTTAAATATTGTATTAACTTGTCCTTATTTATTGTTTTAATGAAATGTGTATTCTTGTATGTATTTTTATCTGTGCTTTTATGGTCTCTGACCGAAATAAAGTTATCAAATGATTCGCAACTTGGGGAGATGATCCAGGGGGACATTTTTCCCCTTTGGGAATGGAGAGGCTGGCCTCTGGGGGAGCAGACATTGGTCCAGAGAGCCACTGCCTGCTAGCCGCGATGTCGCACCAATGGGAAACTGTTATTTTGAAAAAGATAACACTGGTCCCTTTAATGGACAAGGGCTGTTTCCCCCTTGAAATGAAAATGCATGGGCTAAGGTCTGCGGTCCCTTGCAGCCTCCATCCAAGTATTTACAGCCAATCGCAGTGGGTTTCGAAATGCAAATTGCCAAATTAATTTTCATCTTGCGGGTCGTTTTGTGGCCCCTTGTGATGTACAGTGAGTGTTACAACCTAACATTATTAGTACATAGGTTGCGTCACAAATTGCATTCCCATTCTTTAAAGTCAGTGTGCATATTGCACATTCCTGGTATGTGAGATGTAATGGTACATAAGATCCTGTATCCTATGCTCCTTTCTGTGAGAAACCTTCCTGTGTGCTCGGCTTCCTTCGTGGATATCTCCCTCCTTTGAATTGCTTCTCTTGATCTCTTCCTGGCCACTCGTATTTTGAAGATGGGGTAAGATGACATCACTGCTCCTCCATCGAATCATCTAGTTCAACTCAGTCACATTTTTTCCATTCACAAGTTAGGAAAGAGGGTTCAAAATTCAAAAACAATTTACAATTTTTGGGGGTATTTAGGTGCATTTTGCATAGTCAGAATGTACATACTGCCTCAATACAAGCCCACTGTAGGAAGCTGCCTCTGTATATACTATACCAAAGTAAGGTATGATGTGCAGAGGTAAAGTAGATAATACCTTACTCTCTATTTATGGTAGTGTGGGCGAGCAGAAAGGCTTTATCAGAGGGTAGTGTTAAGCATTTATTGTAAACACTCAGGCAATAAATGATGTCACACACTCAAAGACTGAACTCAGACCAATTTTTCTGTATAAAAATATTATTTCGTTGTTTCTATTTTTCTAGAAGCAATCCAGGCCTGGTACAGGAAAGTCCAATAATACTTACCTAGAATAATGCAGTTAAATACAATTTGAATGTAGTTGAATGCAAGTGGATTGATTACCGGTAAGTAATTTGTTCATAAAACAGTTGGAATGACTTTTCAGATTACTGTGCACGTTATATGTAAGATTTATTTTTAAACTACTTTCTCTACTCAGTGTGATATGCCTAGATATCATACTGGGACATTTCCTAGATATAAGTAAATACGTTTTTATAAATATGCAGTTTCTTAAGGTTTTATGCAATCCAACTCCACACTTAGAACAATTTTCACAAGAAAGCAGTCAATACAGTCCTATGGGAGAAAACCAGGTTATTGGTTTAACGGTAAGTACTTAGGTTTGGGAGTTGTGTTTCTAGGGTTAGAACAAGGGTTCCCCCAGGGTCAAAGGTGCACTCTCAATGCACCCTCAGCAGCACTAGGGCAGCCGGGTGCAGAGTACTGAGGCCCAATGCTATCCAATGGGGGATAGGGAGTCTCCGGTTGGTGGCTGCTCATCAGCAGGCCACAAAGTTGTGGGAGCAAAGCACCCACAGCGGCTCAAGGGCGGCCAGGTGCAGGGTGCTATTTTTAAATTGGGTGACCTGTTGTTTTCGACGGGGATTGCCGGTTTTGGATTTTTGATGCAGGCTCGGTCCAGGAAGTCTTCTTGGAGGAACCAAAAGCTGGGCCGGTAAGTTGGAGGGCTTGGGGATGTAGGTGCACCTCAGGTTCTCTTCTCCAGGGCGCAGGGCAGCTGCGTGCAGGGGTGCCTTTTGAGGTCGGATTTCACCTTACTGGGCCACTTGCGGTTGGGGGGTCTCCGTGCAGAAACTGCAGGTGATGTCGGGGAGTCCTGGAGGGGTCAACCCACGGTAGACTCAGACTCTGGAGTGTTGAGGGACCTTGCTGGGACCGGTGGGCCACTCAAACCCGTGGTGGCAGGCTGGTGTGTACCAGTCAGGGAACCCACCAGAGGCTAGTTGTTTTTCAGGGGGCATCTCTAAGATGCCCTCTGAGTGCATTGTATAATAAATCTCACACTGGCATCAGCGTTGGTCAATGATGCTGAGAAATTTGATACCAAACATCCCAGAATTCAGTAATGGTGCTGTGGAGTTCATAATGACAAACTCGCAGACCATATACTCTTTTATGACTTTACGGCACTTACAATGTCTATGAATGGACTTAGACACTGTAGGGGAGTGTACAATGCTCATGAAACTGTACCCTCACCAGTGGTATAGTGCACCCAGTTAGAGGGGTATCTTACCTATATCATAGGCAGTGGGTAGCAGGCATGTTGACTCTTCACTTTTTTCTGCACCAAAACATGCAGCCTGCAATTGCAGTATGTATGTGTATTAAGGTACAGGACCTCTAAGGGTGGCACAATATGTGCTGCAGCCATTAGAGGCCTTCCCTGGTTACAGTGGCCTTGGTACCCATGGTACCTTTTACAAGGGGCTTACATGTGGCCAGAGAGGTGCCAATCGGGTGTACAAAGTTACAGCTTTGGGAAGGAACACAGGCCCTGGGAACCTGATTGGCAGGGACCCAGGGCACATCAAGCCATGGTGCATCAGAAATCTGACAAAAAGTGGGGATGGGGGGGTTACTGCAACAGAAACCCAGCTTCCTACACCCATTAACAAGCAAAGTATCCTTTTGGGATTCAGAAAATATTTACAAACCATGATGACCGTAAAGTATTGTGCTACCAGTTGGCTTAGCAAATTTGTTGGAATTCTATACACCCTGTATCGGTTTCTTCTGCCAAACACAAATAATCTTAAGCTTTCACAGTCTGCTGTAAGGATGGGGAGGGAGAGGGGGAGGGACAATGGTTGCAATATAATATGACCTCTATTATAAACTTGCATTTAATGTATCAATTGCATGAAAGAATAATCATTACCAACTTTCATGTATCCACAGGTTCACGAGCGCTTCCATGAATCCGAAGTACCAAATTGCGGCTATAGTGGGCTTCTCCCTTTTGTTGGTAGCTGTCATTGCGGCCATCGTTTGCGCTGTTGTTTACACCTCCAACACGAGGAGCAATGCAGTGAATCATTACCAGTACGTTCCAATCATCGACGATGATGACTTTTTAATCGTGAAAAATATGACCACTTCACACTGATTCTAAGAGCAGATAGACTGGATCCCCACCTGGGAAGCAGCCAACCAGAGAGCATGCCCCACACGAGATCCCAATGGATTACTTCATTTACTAAGAAGCTCACCCCGGCCAACCGTGAATGGAGGATGCTGGAGAACCCAAGACTTCCATGCTTTGTTCAGTCTGCTCTCCTGTTCGCAGCAGGTGATGAGAGGGAAGCCCTTCAGCTGCTTCATAGAAGAGTATGCTGGCCTCAGTGACTCACTCACTACCAAACTTTGTGCATCTACATGCCTAGGGAGTTCCTCATCGCTTCCATGGAGAAACCGTCAGCTCAGTTCCCTGCAGACAATAGCCTGCTGGTCTTTCATACATGTCACTGTGTCTCTCTGCCAAACATCTCAGTATCACCACTCCAGAATGTCCTCACTCCATCCTATGAGAGGCTCCTAATCACCATGAAAGATGGAATACGCGCTACCTCAACTCAAGCGGAGATTGCGGTGCTTCTGAACGTGGGCCAGGAGCAGGTATGGAGAAGAATGCCATATTGTATTCTGCAATGCCTTATTCAACTTAAACTATTGGAAAAGTGATACATCCCTGCTTGATGTGTGTGTTGTTTCACATCCTGCATTCCACTAGCTAGTGCAAGAAATGCAATCTTTTGAGACCTTCGGCCACGGCAACAACTGTACCTCTTGAAGGGTCAGTTACTGCCTGACTGGTTTTGCGACTCTGGCAAACTCCTTCCAACTGCACTTAAATGACCAACAAAATCCAACTGCAGTTGGGTTTATTTCATCTTCAAAAAGTATGTTTCTGTCGCTGTTACTGTAGGGAACACTATCTTACCTGCACCGTACCCCCCCAACCTCTTGGTCGCATTCATCAACCTCCTTGCCTTCCAGTCTTTCAGACCTTTACTCACCAGCTCATACCACCTCTTTCCACACAACTCCAACAAGATATGTCAATTCTCCTCAAATCCACCACCAAATGTCCATAATCTGACATGTTTATGGAACTTCTACGTCTGCAGCCCCTATTGTCATTCAACTCACTTGGCATTACATCAAAAACACATCCTTTTCACTTAAATCTGAAGTCCACCATTCTACAATGGCCCCAAGCGACTCAACCTCTGGCATCCCCACTACGAAATCAGGGTGCGCCCTCTGCTCTGCAACTTCCCCCCTCCTATCCACCTTGGGGCTTATTTACAAGCCCCTTGCGCCACTTTTGCGTCACTTTTCCCATGTTAAAAATGACGCAAAAGTGGCGCAAGGGGCTTGTAAATAAGCCCCCTTGATTTTATGTGCTGCATAACAATGCTGAATTCAGCATTCCCAAGGGTGGAAGTTCATAGGTCAGCGCACATACAAAGGTATGTCTTAAGGAGGATACCATTTCCATAACATGATACCTTTGAGAGTCTGTTCTGAAACAATTGTGGGTATTCAGCAAGATGGTTTGGTAAAATAGGTGTATGGCATCAATCATATCGGGAAAATATAGCATCGCTTGATTTTAAAACACAGTTTGACTGGTTATGGCGCAAAATAAAATAGATTTAAGATGGAAGACCTGGAAAGGATCATTCCCTCGCTTTATCAGTGCACTGCCACTATGGCAGTGTACCAGCAGTGGCCATCGTCCGTGGTACATATCAATATTATTGATGCTTTTGCACCCCTCACAAAGACTGGGTGCAGAATCGGAACAGAATCGGAGATGAACAGCTGCAAGTAAGAAGAAAACTAAACACAAAAATGTGGAGCATGGAGCCCAGTGACGAGAATCAGCAATGTTTTCAAATAGAAAAGTGAATCAGTGGCAGTGATGTGCTGAAATGTGCAATGCTGATTCACATCTCTTTCCTTGATTTATCAAGCATGGGGGTTGGATATTCTCAGGTGTGAGAATACTGTTGTTTTCTAGTTTGTGGGCGAGTTGTCTCCTGGCAAATGGGGAATAACCACAGAAATCAAAGTTTCCCACAAGATCACCACAGTAAGTCCTGATGTATGGCCTGTTTCCAATCCAGACATTTCACCAGCTTTGTGCTGGTGTAATGTATTGGTGAGGGCAGGGCTTTAATTGGGATGAAAAAACTGGGGGTCTCTCAAAGGGGGGTGGCCAATGTAACTAAGGGCGTTGCTAAAAAAAACAGAACCTAAAAATCTGTGCTTCCCACAGTGTGCAGCCCGACTTGTATTTTGCTGTTTCTGTCATTGCATCCAGATCAGAGGCGCAACTAGAGCCAAATTTTGGGGGGGGGGGGGCTAAGAAAAAGTTTCGGGGGGTGCTGAATCTTTTAAGCCATAGGCAGAGTGGAGCTGCAAGGGCTCTTAGAAGGGGTGAAACAACATCGAGGCCTCATCAACATGCAAATGGTCTTTTAAAGACCTGTGAAGTGCTCGGGTGCGGCTGTGTGCGCGCCGGGAAGCTGTCTCATCCCGGGCTGCCACACACGACGGGGGGGGCTGAAGCCCTGTGAGTCCAATGGGTGTTGCGCGCCTGATCCAGATATATGATACAAAAAGTACCATCATACCTACAACAAGCCGGCACTATTGGCTTTGTCAATGGTTGTTAGTTGCATAGGATAAAAAAGCAGCAACTATGGCTTGTATATAATATTGAAAAAGGTTCACCTTAAAGCCCTGGTGATACCACAACGATGTTGCTGCTCCTGCGTTTCAAAAATAGAAGGGAAATCCAGAGAGAAAATGACTCTCTTTAAAGCATTTCCATTCCCCTACAACACTCACCTGGCATGACATCATGCCGTAACTTCTCCACTAGTGAGAAGTGAGCACTGTGAGCATCGCACATCGATGTGCCTGCTGTCACTGCAGTCTGGAAAAAAATGGACCGCCTGTGCCAGGGCACAAAACTGTGCCCAATAGAGACCCGTTTCGAGGCCCCCTTTATGTATGTGTGTATTTATGTACAAATGGATATATATGTCAACGAAACCGTATAAAAGACCAAACTGGGCACTCTCGTGCTAGTAGATTAATTATAAATGTATTTAATGTACCGGTGCAACCACAATAAAACTGACACAGGCGTTCCGGCCACCTGGCCTTTCTCAATGTCAGTGACCCCCAGTGTCGATCAATTTTTTAACCTTTCTTCATTTCATTGCTTAACAGTTCATCCAAATTAACAAAATCGAATACAAAAAAATCAAAGAAGGACTGGAGCCATTTGGCTTACAGGCAGAGACAGTTCAATGCGGTGGCCATCTTAGAACGTTGATGATTACATGTTAAATACTCAATCAAAAAGGAACATAGACATGATTCTCACCCTAAAAAACATTTCAATCCATGGTAAACCATTGTGGTTCATCAATCAATTGAAATACAACAAAATTGTACACCGACCGCTTTCAAAATTGTCAAGCAGTGGCAAAAATTATTGAATACAATATTCTACCATATCCTCAATACATTTCGAATAAGAAATCACTGCAGAAATTCATCATTGTGCCCTGAATGTATCTATATTTATATATATGTATGTATACGTATATATACGTATATCAATATATATATGTATATACATGTATATATATGTGTGTATATATATATTCACTTAAAAAAACCATAGGTTTCACACATGTTATAGTTAGGTGGACATTTCACTCG
The DNA here is from genome assembly GCF_964204655.1 of Triturus cristatus. Taxonomy (NCBI): domain Eukaryota; kingdom Metazoa; phylum Chordata; class Amphibia; order Caudata; family Salamandridae; genus Triturus; species Triturus cristatus. The sequence goes on along the minus strand of NC_140593.1, from coordinate 1,186,464,795 downwards.
TAAAAAACCAATGAAATTCCCCCGTTATAGTTAGTTCAGATAACTATAACTCACGCGCCCGCAATCCTCTTCTCATGATGTCACATATTACATCACTCATGACATGGTCAGCGGCATCACTCATGACATCACTGATGACATCATCCTTGTGATAGAGTGGCGGTCGCGCGAGTTATAGTTATCTGAACTAACTATAACGGGGGAATTTCATTGGTTTTTTACGAGTGAAATGTCCACCTAACTAAAACATGTGTGAAACCTATGGTTTTTAAAGTGAATTTGCAAGGTTTTTTAAATGCTAATTCCTAACTATAACGTGTGTGAAACCTATGGTTTTTTAAGTGAATTTGTAAGGTTTTTTAAATGCTAAGTTATGTATGTATCATTATATATTTTTTTTTAAAGTTCTTCACCCTGCGCGCACGGTGCGCGCACGGTGCGCATACCCCGCGATTTAAAAAAAAGAAAAAAATAATCTTTTTTCACCCTTCGGGGTCCTTCAGAGACCCCCTGACAAAGGCTATGGGGTCAGGAACTCTCTACCCTGCCCCCTTTATACGTTCGCCACCTCTCTTTTTCACTGTTGCACCCAAAACAAACAAAATGGCGGCCGACATTTCCTGATTTCGACTGATTCGAACTTTGACTGACATGTAACCACCAATCAGAATTACGCTCGCGCACGTTAGGGTGCGCGCACGGTGCGCGCACGGTGCGCGCCTATAGATATTTATGTACTTTTAACTGCAACTTTCTCAGGAACTACTAAACAGATTGGCTCAATATATGCAAAAGGTACATGCCTGACCTGAGGACTACCTCTCTGCCAAATTTCAAGTAATTCTGTTCAGCCGTTCAGGCTGTACCTTCGACTAAAGGTCCTAAGCGAAAATGCATGGGGAAAACGCGTTTTGGGACCCCCTTTTTTCTCGGCCCCCGCTTGACGAATCACCCCGAGACTTTCAGGGTAGGAGCTGAGCGGAGCGCCCCATTAGTTTTGAAAATTTTGCAAGCATTCGTCAACTGGCGCCAAAGTTATTCAAAATAGAATTTTCAGATTTCCTATGGAAACACGGTCCTAACTATAACTATCTACTGGCGACCGCCAGTAGATAATATATATATATTCATTTATTTACCAATATCTATTTACCAGTATATGTTATTTAATTAAAATGTGAAATACAAAATAATATTTTAAAATATAGTTTAATTAGTAATGCAAATCAAATATATAAAAAATGTTTTATAGATATGTGTGTGTGTGTGTGTGTGTATATACATATATCACCTTGAATCATTTGTTCACTTGCACGCTGTCTCCAGACCGAAGGGTGCGTTGTCAAATGGGATCTTTGCTGCAAAATCCAATTAATTACGAAAGTCCTTAGAAAAGGAAGACGAAGCCATGTGCGATTAAACTTGATTTATTTTTCAAGCCGCCATTGGACGCGTTTCAGCTGATCCCAGCCTTGTTCACCAATGGCGAGGCAGTATTTCCGGCATTCTTTTAACCGGCACCACTTACAAACTACAAGTTTAATTGCACAAGGAGTCATCTTCCTTTTCTAATGATTTTCGTAAATATAAATATTTATATATATATATTATCTACTGGCGGTCGCCAGTAGATAGTTATAGTTAGGACCGTGTTTCGATAGGAAATCTGAAAATTCTATTTTGAATAACTTTGGCGCCGGGTGACGAATCCTCGCAAAATTTTCAAAACTAATGGAGCTCCTACCCTGAAAGTCTCGGGGTGATTCGTCAAGCGGGGGCCGAGAATAAAGGGGGGTCCCAAAACGCGTTTTCCCCATGCATTTTTCCATAGGACCTTTAGTCGAAGGTACAGCCCGAACGACAGAACAGAATTACTTGAAATTTGGCAGAGAGGTAGTCCTCAGGTCAGGGATGTGCCTTTTGCATATATGGTGTCAATCTGTTCAGTAGTTCCTGAGAAAATTGCAGTTAAATCACATAAATATCTATAGCCGCGCACCGTGCGCGCACCGTGCGCGCACCCTAACGTGCGCGAGCGTAATTCTGATTGGTTGTTACATGTCAGTCAACGTTCGAATCGGTCGAAATCAGGAAGTGTCGGCCGCCATTTTGTTTGTTGTGGGTGCGAGAGTGAAAAATAGAGGTGGCGAACTTGAAAAGGGGGCAGGGTAGAGCGTTCCTGACCCCTTAGCCTTTGTCAGGGGGTCCCTAAAGGACCCCGAAGGGTGAAAAACCTTTTTTGTTTTTTTTTAACGCATGGTGAAAAACCATTAAAAAAAAAAATTAGCATTTAAAAAACCGTACAAATTCACTTAAAAAACCATAGGTTTCACACACGTTATAGTTAGGAATTAGCATTTAAAAAACCTTGCAAACTCACTTAAAAAACCATAGGTTTCACACATGTTATAGTTAGGTGGACACTTCACTCGTAAAAAACCAATGAAATTCCCCCGTTATAGTTAGTTCAGATAACTATAACTCGCGCGACCGCCACTCTATCACAAGGATGATGTCATCAGTGATGTCATGAGTGATGCCACTGACCATGTCATGAGTGATGTAATATGTGACGTCATGAGCAGTGGGTTGCGGGCGCGCGAGTTATAGTTATCTGAACTAACTATACCGGGGGAATTGTCCACCTAACTATAACATGTGTGAAACCTATGGCTTTTTAAGTGAATTATATATATATATATATATATCCAACCAAATTCCTCTGATACGGGGGGCCTCCAACCCTGGCAGGGCGGCATCGGCAACACAGGTTCAGAGCATCCTGCTGTGGCAACACCAAAGGAAAAAAAAAGCCGACGCCCGACTCCGAAAACGTGTGTTTTTATTAGTTGAAATGGGCGTCAGTCTTTGATCTTCTCCAGACGCGTTTCAGCTGCTAAATCAGCCTTAATCATTGGAAGGGCATACTTTCTGCGCAAGCAAATTCATGTTGCTCGCTATTCCTTCATTGCCCGTAAGGCACTTCAAAAGTATGTTGCAATTTCGGTAAGTTTGTGCTGTAGTGCTAGGTCATCAATCTCTCACATGGGGAATGAATCCAATCAAAATCTCATCCGCGTCTGAAACGTAGACTACTTACCACCTCTCCTACAAGTTCAATGGACTAAATGTGACGATTAACATGTATAATTGAGCTATGTCGAGACACAGGAACAGTTGACCTATGTTAGGCTGGAAAGGTTCCATTTCATGTGTAAATGATGTACATATGTCACCATACCTTTTTCCTGTCCTTCACTCACTGACTCACCACCTCCTACCCCACACCCTCTTCTTTATCCACTTCGAGAGCATTGTAAATAACAATTTCACTGTTATCTTTTGGAGCAACTGTGTTGCCATCTAAATGCTTTGAATTAATTTCGCATTTAATGCTTGTCAAAACTTGGAATTAAATGTGACTAGAGCATTACATAAAAAATGAGTGGTGAATGCTTTTGTGCTATCAAACTATATTACAATTTTCTACCACGTCCAGATATTTCACTGTACTGCTTAACAGACCCAGGTCTGGTAGTTTTACGTGGGTCACCCCGTTAAAACTTAACACAGACTTCATAGAAGTCAGATTTACTGTTTGAACTTCAATTTAAGTAAACGTCGGTAAAGCGGACTTTGGAGAGGTTAGATATGTAAGATATGCCATTCCAGTTACTAATCATTTTTTTGTATAAAACAAGCTTTCAAATACTCAACAACATTCAAATATTAAAACATACTCAAAATCAAAAAATATATGAATTATAAATAAATAAAATAAATGTAGCACAATAAATAAAATGCAATCATGCAAACAATTATAAAACGGAATAAATACATGTAAAACAAATGTAGATCCCTCCCAACAACCCAAAAAACACCAACAAAAACAAAAATGTAAATACATTATAAATAAAATATTAACTTTAAAATACTAATGAAGTAAGGGGTCTGCAAAACTCATGTAATTTACTGTTGTATAATTATTTGAAGGTACCACACAATTACGTGAAAATATGCACAAATATGAGAAATTCATGTTGCAAATTGCACGAATGGTCTGTTCAGATACGACTTCTACTTTGGAATCTAACTTTGAGTGCATTTCCAGTCACTTGCATTCAAAACACTGCCCCTTGCATTTGGACTTGTAGTTTTGCGCTCCGAAATTACCTGAATAGTACATCTCATGTTAAAATTTCCACCATAAATTATGCAATGTAGGGTAATGGCATTATTCTGGAAATCTTGGCATTATGTTAAGTGAAATACCAAAATTACACCAATTAAAACGGCATATTTAAATTTTGCCCCGGCCTAATTAAAACGTACAAATGTTGCTAAAAAAAAGTAAGCAATTATTATAATAATGTAATACGCAAAATAATATAATAACAAAGATATAGATATATATGCATATTACATTAAATAATATTTAATTAAACAATACCACAGTAAACAATAAAATATCAAATGGAATTTAAAAAAAGGATATTATGGGGTCGATTCCGATCCTGTAAAAAGGCCCTATGAATAGTCGTACGGAGCATTTTCTCCGTACGACACGTACCAGGTAAACTCATTTCAGAACCTAGGAAGTACGATTCATACAGAAAGCCTTTTCCTGTACGAATCGTACAAAAGACCGTACAGCAAAAAAATACCCACGATTCCGATCCGGAAGTACGCGACGTCCGTACGTATTTCACCAGCGTTTTCGGGCCCAGCAAGTACGATTCGTACCAACGTCACTCAGTACGGCTCTTTGTTTACGGGAGCCAAACACGGCCGGAAAAGCAGAGTCTGATGCAAACGGCAATGCCACGGAGCCCCGGTACGCAATGTACAGCCATGAACCCCATCGTACGTGTCTTCCCGGTCCTCTTGGCCTACGACCTGGTGCACCGCACCCAACGCACACGCCGCAGAAGGTGAGAACAACATGCGTGGGTACGGTGCGTATCACACATACCCCTACGGCGCCATGACAACAGTGGTACGGACCGTACCCACTCATGAATGCATGGGTACGGTGCGTACCTACGTGCTGGGGGTACGCACCGTACATTCGCACTGGGGGTACGGTGCGCACCTACACGCTGGGGGTATGCAACATACATTCGCGCTGGTGGTACGGTGCGTACAAACTTCGCTTCATGGCGGGCAAAGTCATTCCCCGTGTACGGGACGTTTTCCGTACGAATTGTAAATTGTAACGCCGGCCTGGATCGTACTAGTACGGTCGGACTTCATTTTTACGATTTGTACGGAGAAGTGTCCGGGTCCGTCACGTACTAATTTTCCCCCTACGATTCGTACGGATCGGGCAGATCCGTATATACTTTTTCCCGTACGGATCGTACTTCACGGGTCGGGCGTGACTTGTACGATTCGTACGGAAAAAAATACGGATACGAGTCGTAAGGGAAAAAAAATTCCAGGATCGGAATCGACCCCAATATGTATATATTAAACAATGTTTTTACCTCTTATATATTGTCCCTTGATGTTTTGCTGTCATTTTCTGAAAATACTTGGCCATTCTCTTCATTTATAAAATGATATTCAATTCCTTTATTCAGTATTCATATTCTTGTAGCAGGAGGTATCTGGTACTTTCAGTATGCCTCCACACCCTGCTTTGGTAGTATGAGGCCCTCGGTTATAACGAATAATGCATCTCCAGTTCTTGTTCCAAAACCTTCCTGAGTATTTCTTTAAATCCAGGCCATAATTGTTATGTCACCTAACATGTCCAACAAATGTGTATAATGGTGTCAAAGTGCCATCTTCTATCCCTATCCACAGCGGCAATGTCTCTCTTAAAGGATTGTGATAATTCACTGAATCACTAGTTTGTGCGTTTTCACCTACTTAGAGGCCAATTATGATGTCGTCAGGAAACGCTCCGAATGGGATTTGGATTCTGTGAATCCGATTCGGGACCTATTTTCCCAGCCGAATAGGTCACCGTTCCAGACGACTGAGTATGATGCCAGGATGCCCAATGAAGAGAGTTTCCGAACAAGCGAGTTCGATGATGATTTGGACAGCCGTTATGAATCGGTTTGTCTGAGTCAAAACCACTGTGGGATTTGGACTTCGGGGGCCCGCAGCAGGCTCTCTATCACCCGTAGGCCTGTGGACATTGTGGTAGGCACAATGTGGTTTCCACCACAGGGTGCAAGGTTTTCCCCACCCACCCATTTTTTCAATGGGAGCCTGTGTTCTTGTTCAGGATACAGGCTCCCATTGAAGTCAGTGGGAGTCCAACCGAACTGAGTCCATAAGCATCCAGACACATTGTAATCGGTCGGTAGGACTCCCCAAATATGAGTCCTATGGAAAGCATTCCTAACCCGATTCGATGGGAATGCTTTCTCGATAACATCGTAATCGGCCCCTTAGACAGGTATTCTTATCCGAAATTGCCCCTTACCAGCCCACGGAGAAAATATGCTCATATGAAATATCACAGCATGATGATGTAACAGTATATGTAAGCAAATGTACAGATAAGTGCAAATTGTCATTTTGTCTAGTCATTATGTAACTTTACACTCCTAAAAGGAGTTGTTTACACAATCGTGTTCTAATTAGGTGTGTAAATACGTTTATGACACGTGCCTTGTGAAATCCACAAAAAGCCTCAAGGCTGATTTAATTTCAGAAATGGACCCAGAGATTACCCCAGACGGTTCATTGGCAGATAATGTTCCCTGGAAAGTATAATTTCACTTTAGTTGGAAGAAGTGAAAATATGTGGCTGGTCAGACAATGGAGTTTTATTTTGCAATTAATCAGGCAATAGTGTGAGTGGAAAATGAAAACCAGTCATAACTAGAGGTGTGCAAGTTCAAGTAAACTTTTTTGCCTAAAATTTCATGAAATTCCTTGACAATTTCACATAAATACAAAAAAGAATGCTATCATTGCAAAATGTGGTTTATCAGCATCTTCCGTGATGATTTCAAGTGAATATATCATTTAAAACAGTCTCACAGGATACTGGAAGGGGACTAGTTCACACAGAAAATGTCCCTTCACTGGTATCTTTCTAGATTGTATACCTGAAGTTCATGCACACTTAAAAATGTAGGCGAAATCATGAAATGCGAAATTTTCTGTAACACAAAATTCTGAAATGTCCTAAATTTTACTGCTGTAAATAAAATATTACTGTTAGAAAGTGGGTTATTATTAGTGGTAAATATGCATCTAGCACTGGCAATAAGGCCACTAACACAGTCAAGGGCTCAGAATAGGTCTCAGAAAATGTTTCCCATGCTCAACCCTTGGTAGGTTGGCTGCAAGCAGGCAGGCTTAACTTCAGGGACAGGTATGTAAAGTATTTAAAAACACCAATTCAGTGAATAATTAAGACACAACACATAATATAAATCCAACACCAATGTATAAAAATAGGAAATACTTGTATCTTTAAAATGACACCAAAGCAACAAAAATCCAAGGTAGGAAACCGGAGATATGAATTTTTAAAGCTTTAGCACTACATTGGACAAAACCCTTACAAATCCACTGGAATCACTCAAGGCTGGGGATTCTTGGTGACGATGGTCCAAGTGAGCTCTGTTAACCTGTAGGTTGCAGGGAGTCCACTCTTTATTCCTCTTAAAGCAAGGTACATCCAAAGGACTCTAGACCCAGATAATGCAGCACGCACTGTCAGTCAGAATGCAGAGCCTGTTGATGCAAATCAAGTTTCCAGTTGGGCAAGTCTTGTTTTTCTCTTAGTTTCAAGCAGCAGATCTGAGAAGCTCTGCACTTCTCACATATTTATTAAGCGATATCTGGGGTCTAGAAGGATAGCCCTCCTGTCCAACGAGATGCAAGGCAACACCCCAGAGCATGACCACTTCTTCCAAAGTGTGGTATAAGCTTCTCTCAGAAAGCACTATTGTTCCAAAATTCAGTATGTCTGAATTTCCAGCAGAGGAACAAGACTCGAAGGGGTATGGGAGCACACTGCTTCACCTCCCAGCATAGTTCACCACTTAGCATCCTGGTAAATGTAGTTCTGTTTAAATGCTTACTTGAATTTTTGTAGAAGTGTTTTGTAAAATTGAAAGTTGAAAGGAACAAGAACTAGCTAAACAAACCTCCAGTATGGATCATTTTCATAGGTCTCCTCCCCCACCATCTGCCAATTCCTGTCTTAAGCCTGCCATCTGGCTGGTTCAGAGGGCTGGGGGGTAGGTAGACCAGGTATTCTCTACCTGTCCTGTCCCTCTTTGAAACTCCATGGTTTATGACCCCTCCCCCTGCTCTGGTATTCGTGTGTTTCAGAGCTCTCTTACAAGAGATAGCCTCTCACTGGGGGAGCCATTTATCACTTCATCAAACCAGCCTTTCTAATCCCGTTAACTCTGACCAATCAGGGGCGACCACAGCAAGGCTGCATTTTGGCTTACAGAAAAAAAGTCTTATAATGATTATTAGGTATATTTTAGGATAATTCAACAATAGCATGTTGTTGGATATATCAATACCATTCTAAGTCAGTGAATGATTTATTTTTGTGACTTCCTAGCAATAGTTATTCATTAATAAACTATTGCCATGTTAACCTATGTGGCCAGGGATCTACAAGGCGGAAAATGAAATGTACAATTTCTCCAACACCAGGGCTTATAAAACATCTTTTATAAGGACACTGCTTATATCTACAAGACCTCCCACCCCTGGGACACCTAGGGGAGACATTAGGGGTTCTGAATATGCAAACATAGTGAGGATCCCCACCCCACAGTGCTCCTAGCACAAAATTCTAATTTGGGAAGCCCTTTGCTACAATGGTTGAAGTGAAATGTGCAATTTCTCTATCCCCAGGGCATATGAAACCCCGTTTATAAGGGCCTTTCTTATAAGTACATGACCACCCATCCCTGGGACACATAGGGAAGACCCTGGGGGTACCTAATATGCCACAATATTGTCGTTTATCATTTTGTCAGTGCCCTTACCACCAATGTCGAGTTTGGACGCAATTTACATTTAAAAGCGGTGCTGGAACACAGGGCTACTTTTGAAATGACCTCAGGCTCCAAGCAGTGCACACATGCAAGTGCACAAAGGGCTGCTGGCCTCTAAACTGTCATGCCATATTATATTCTAGGGACTTAAATGTAGTTTTAATCCCCCTGCCCTATTATGTACTAGGGACCCATAGGGTAGGTCATGCCAATTATAAGTGTACCCTAATATATAGCGTACCCTCATATATGTGTGTGTTTTCACTGCGTTTTCAAAATAACACGGGCCCTTGGCCTGGTTAGGCAGTCAATGGACAGTCAGAGTCAGCTACCACCAGTACCAGTCAGCAAAACAAATGTTGGTGCCCGGGGCACAAGATGACTTTGCAACATTTACAATACTTAGACCTATATTACAGAGGTAATGAAAAGCGATAATTTTAAACTTTGACATTTGTGGCAAAGGTAGGTGGAGAGACAGGGTTTGGTCTTCTTACCAATGGGCAAGTGCCTGTCATGGGGTACTCAACATCTTCCTATGACGAAAACAGATAAGTAGGTGGGAGTTGTGGCAAATACCATCATAAAAAAAATGATTGAGTCTCTCATAGATATTCGAAGAGTGAGATGTTGGGAATGTTGGTCTTTGTGACTTTTCATGTATAAATATTTATTTTTGATGTATTTAGCATATGAAGAAACAGGCACCGCAAAATGACTGTAGCCGACAGAAAGCGCATGAAGACTCACTGGAAGGCGACATCACCATGAAACCATGAAGAATCAGGAACTGGTGCCTGAGGTGTCATCACCCACTCTCCAAGCCGATACCCTCCAGGGGTAAATGAGTAGAAACACATGTTGTAGAACATTCCTGTCTTACACAGATACCAAGCCCTCTTGAAATGTATATCTTCGCTATCCAGGTATCGTCGAGTACATGGCACGGCTACCCAGATACCACTGAGAGGACCAGATTAGGATGGATCATGTCTTATTCTGGCACCCGGGCATTATGCATCTATGAACACATTGCCTCATTATCATGGAAAGTACCTTCTGAGAGTTAAGGAGCAATTAAGACGGATACCATTAGAGCACATTCATAGAACAAACTTGGGCCTAAGTGTACAAAGGTTTGCATGGGTGCTAGCATAACTGTGGAACTTTATGAGGTATAGTAGATAGCCAAACTCATTTGCACTGTTTTATATCCTGTGAGCACCTACTAAAACCCTTAGTAAATTTAGACCACCATCTTTAACATGGTGCAAATTTTGGAGCTTTGGAGGGGTGGGTGTATTAATATTAGTGGTAATTCATAACGTCATGTTCTCAGTCAAGACCTAGTGCCTGCCTGCTGTAAAAAAGTGTCTCTTGGACACAGCCATGATGCCAAGAGCTGAGAGATTTAACACATGTGAAAGGCAGTGGGGTCCAGAACGTACCCAAAGTGGGACACCTGAAATTCAGATGAAAAATTTCTGTCTCCCTAAAAGTCAGATGATCGAACTCTCTGTAGTAATAGCTGTGGGTTTCTTATGTTTTATTTCAGATAACATGAGTAATGCATTTAAAACCACCATCACTGCTTACATCACATAGGGGATCAATTATTGTTTAATTTTTGAGAACACTGATAGCCAACAAGTGGAATTTATCAAAAAGGTCACACACCAAAAGCTCTTTTAACTTGTCCTCTATCTGGCTGGTGTTTTCTCACTGAGCCTTCTCTGGTCCTCATTTACACCAACACACATTTTAACAATAGATTTCCGTGTAAACATCCACAATCTCACGGTCTGGTCTATCTGCTGCTCTTGTCCAAGGGCTTTAATAATTCGAATGTTGATATTATTTCTTCTGCAGTGGGTCGGTATCAAAAAAACTCACTAATATAATTAACAATGTTATTAAGGAGGACATCATTATGGTGTCAGTTATGCCAGTGATATCCTTTTTGTGTTGAATGTGACAATATTTAGAGCCTCATTAGCAAAGCATAGAAGGACTCAATTCATCACTGTTCTTTGCACTTGAATGTCATTACTTGTGTGTGTTGGAGTATTGACTGCAACTTTACATTGGTTTCTGTGTGTTCAGTTGGTTTACTCTCCTTTGTCGCTGACACGGTTTACGATCACACTATCTTCAGAAAGAGTAACTAGTGGTGTCTTTTATTGGCCAAGGAAACACAAATTATACAATGAATCTGATCCAAATGTATTGAATAAGTTAGTTTTATTAGTAAGTCATTGTCATGAACTGCGACAATTGTTATACCTCCTAGGTGTGTTGATAAGTTTCGTTTACAAATTTTACAAAAATGTCAACAAAAAAAAACAAGTAATACTGTATGATTGAGCCTAATTTATTGTGCTTCTTGGTTTATGTCATTGGCAGGAACTGTGATACCTATTGTTGTACTTACGCATATGTGTATGTTTCGCTTTAAAAATTCAATAAATTATTTTTAAAAACATAGGAACCCAAAATGATACAATTATAGTATGTATAGTATTGTTTACCTTTAATGGCGAGGCAGATCTATTCTAAGGATGAAGGTCTAAAATAAAGGGAAGAATTTAAGTTGGGCTTGTGAAATGAGATGCAGGATCTTGTCCAAAATAAAACTCTGATGAAATTCTGGAAGTGGGATGCTAAGAGGCTGAAATCAAAGAAGTATAAGTTATGAATATAGCTCCTTACAACGCATGCGGTTTGATCGCATTCCATTACAATTCAGTCATTACAACGACCAGATTGTTAGTATGCAATACCATTACATGGCAAGTCATTACAACGGCTTGCAGTAGGGGGCACGCTGAACTTAGGAATAGTATTATTTACTATTCCTACTCCAGTTTGCGCAACAGCAGGGAAGGTGTTGGATTTTAAATCCAGTACCGGTGCGCCCCCTACTGCAAGTCATTATAATGACTTGTGATGTAATGGTAGAGCGTACTAACAACGCAGTCATTGTAACAACCACATTGTAATGGCATTGCGTTGTGGAGACAGCGTTGTAAACGCTATTTCCCATGAGTTATGCAGATATCACTTCTCTGATGAAGTGACTGGGACATTATGGTACCATATTTGCTGGTTAAAGGACTTTCAATCCTTGCAGAATTGCTGAATGGGATCCTCGGATACCAGACTATGAACAGGGGTGTGCATAGTCAAAGTTTTTTTCTTGCAACCTTTGTGAAGTTCTAATGAAAACTATCCAAATGGTTAAAGTTTCAAAATGTAACACACAGTTTTGTCTAAAACTCAGGAGTTTTGCAACAATTTATGTCGCAAAAGGTAAACTCAGAGAGTAAATTTCTTCATACAATTGCCATTGTGCATAGAAAGATCCGGTAAAGGGTTAGTTTACAGAGCAAGAAGTCTTTACCATCTCAGCTCCGTTTGATTAAAATGAAATTATCTCACAATGCGATTAAAATGATCTCTCACTGTGCTGAAACTTCACACATGAAGAATGGGTATTTCAAGCAAGCAATCTTAGCAAATTATGAAAATCGGGAAATTTACCAAACGTGCACATTTCCTGTTGACAAGGATCTGCCCCTAATTGACGGTGAGTGGAGTTTTACTAAAAAGGTCTCTCTCATGTGATGACATAAGAGGAGCCTTTGAATGAGAGTGAGTGCAGAGTTTCTCAAATGGAATTTTCAACTACAGGTGCCTCCAAGACCATCGATCACAACGTCCTTTAATGGAAGAAACCCAAGTGCTGTGCCTTCCAATATCTGACTTAATCAGTGCTTATTTTAAGATGCTTTCAGCTAATACGTATACTTTAATACATCGCGCTACACTGAAGGTGTTCAGGGAGTTCATAATGAAATGAATTAACAGTCTTCCTTTCTTACGTTATAGCTTTTTTCATTGCTTTTTTCAAGAATTTTTCAAAAAAACATAATACATATAATATTTACAATTATAGCCATACTAACAATAGACAAAAACTTATACAAATCAAAGACGACAAATATTACTTGACATGACTTATTGAATATATACAGTGAGGTGTCCTACATTTTTCTATTAGAGGGACATTTGCAACTTTAGTCCTCTAATCTGTAGTGCTACACAGTCCGACTTGACCCTATAACATTAGGGGGCAGAGCATTAATTTGTGTCAGGGTATGGTCTTGAATTCCATCTCCCTGAGTCCACCCCTTTATGTGCAGAGGAAACAATTTATGATAGGTCTTGGTCCCTTTAATAGCGCCGACACATTTTAACCATCGTGTTAGACCTGTATGTGTTTCGCTGAAGGTCTTCTTCAGGGCTGTAAGCTTTATGGACACTTTGAGACAGCTTTTTTCTGGTGTTCTTTTACAACATGTATGAGACTCAGCCATTTTCTCTTCTTGCCCTTGGGTTCTGCCATATTGAATATTTCTTCTTGGCTTCCCTATACTGCTGTCACAGATGTTTACTATTCTGTACTTGCTGCTGTACTGTTTAATCCCCTTCTTGTTTGTCAATCAAATCAATTTTTTGTGTCAGATGATTTGACATCTTTTCTGGGATAATTTTCTATGTGGTAGCCATATCCATTTCTTTATGTGCTTTTTTTTTAGTTTGCTTCATGTAGTCATGAGGCCTGTCTTCTTTCAGCCTATCTCCAAAACAACTGTAATGTGTTACCCGTCCGGGCAGCAAAACAATCACCCCCTCTCCTCAAACCACCAAGGGCCTCATTTTACTGCCAGCCCAATCTCTGTACATACAGAGGAATCACAATGATGGTGGTTCTTTTGAAGGTAAAAAAATGTTTGGTGAATGGCAACCATTGGTTTTGATGGAAAACCACCAAACCTTTTGTTTAAAAAAAAACCAATCTTTTAAAGTGAAAACACTTAACAGAATCTTTCCAACCAGATCTGATAGCTGCCCTAGATGTGGGGCTGCTGACTCGGATTTTATGCATAGGGTTTGGACATGCCTGATGCTGTCTCAGTATTTGACTTCAATATTGGGAAAAATAAAGGAGGCAATGGAATGGTCCGTGCCCAAAGGTATACGGGAGGTGCTGCTGGGTCTCCATCTTGCTCCAAACCAAAAGAAACTAAGTAGGAAGTTTGTAATGTTTGGCTTAGCTTAGCTTAGCTAAATAGCGAATTGCTATTTCTTGGATGGGCACTACCCCCCCGAAGATTGATTTGTGGTTGAAAGATTTGAATAAATGGGCAGCGATGGAAGCGATAAGAATGAAGAGAGTGAGATGTGAAAAGAAACTGGAGGACGATTTGCGGGCTTGAGCGACCATGCTGGCAGATATAAAGGACGTACAAACTCCGGCAATATCATCCCCTATACGCAATCCCCCACAGGACGGACAATGATGCATTGTACCTCATTAGACATTAAGGAATCAATATAGTGAATGACAACACCTAAACGGACATAGGGCATTTAAAAGGGAAGGTGACGCTGAAAAGTTGTGGGTTATATGAGGATGGGAGGGGGTGGGCTCGGAATAGTTGGGCAACTGCGATACGTGCCTACTGCAATGTTGTTTAACAATGTAAACAGACTGTACTAGTAGTTGTAATAATTGCATACAGATGTACGATGTATGTAAATTAAATAATGTAAGTTCCTAAAATGCCAATAAAGAAATTAAAAAAAAAACAATCTCTTAAAGTGTGTGTGTGGGGGAGATCTAGGGGGTTGTTTTTGAAAAACTAAAAATAATGACCCCCAGAATCAAATGGTTTTTTCCCCCCCTAGACGAGGGATATATATTTTTATTTTTCTATTTGTCACCATTAGGTTTTCCCCACTGGCATGGGAGATAGTAAGCTTTCCATTACCAGAACCATTGGGATCACTGCAGACAGAAAGCCATTGGTCCTGCTGACTTATATTAGGGTGGACTGAACAAGAGTTTGATGGACAGTGTACTCTCCCTTCTATGTTTTTGATGGGTTCCCTTTTCACAAAATTCTAAATCATGTCCTAAGTCTCCTCTGGCATCTCTAATCTTAATGATTGTGAGGCTACGGAGCCCTTGCAGACACATTTGCCCCATTTTTCTGTGGGATAGGTACCCTGCAGCCATGGTGATTGATGCTGATGCCTGTAGATGAGATGAGAGTAGAAGAGCAGCATGGCCTACGTTTAGTACCCACAAAGATTGCAAGGGAACACATCCTCTTCTGGTGTAGTCTGCATTCTGAAGAAAGGCCCCTGAGCACCCAACCTGCTGTGGTACTGGAACAGACCTCTTTAGAATATTGTCTCTTTAGGCTTGCTTCATGGTCAGGGCCATCCCGCCGTGACCAGGTATGTAGTTAGAGGGAAAGGTATGCTGCAGCTAATCATCAGGAGCCTGCACTGAAAAAGAATGAGCAAAGGTCCCTAAGGGGGAGTGTCAACATTTAGGACAAACCATTGGATGATTGGCTTAGCCTGGCATTCAAACACAATTTATTTAATACATTTCTTATATTTCAAATTGAAAACATAAGGTGCCTCAAATAGTGGTGTGGGGCAGTGTGCGTGAACAAATGATTGCAAAGTGTGCAGGTGCTAAACAAATTAATTGAATTTTGCCTATACGAGAGTAGAAGTGGTTTATGTATTAGTACTGGGAAAGATAATTCTGCGGTGATAACAAAGATTAATTGAAAAGTTTGTTGAAAAATCAATAGAGATTTTGAAATTAAATTAAATGATGAATTCACAGCAGTGAACACTGTTTCCAAGTTACTAGTAGTACTTGTTTTTCACTAAAGATTTCAGGCACGTGTGTTTGGCAGCACACACTAGAGTATTGCACGCAATAGTGGAGTACTTTACGGTTTACAACAACAAGATGAATGGAATAGTTTAGTTAACAAGGAGTGCACAAATTAGTCACCACAGGTTAGGCCCCAAACAGTCCAGAAGGCAGTGTGCAGTGTATTTAAAAAGGATGACATGTACTTTTAAGTTTTACATGTCCTGGTAATGAAAAATTCTTAGATTTGTTTTTCATAACTGCAAGGCCTATCACTCCTTTAGGATAGCATTGGGCTACCCTTTTACATTTAATCAGTGCTAACTTTCAATTGGGAGCAGGTAGTCAGTTTCAGTTTGGTGTATAACGAATTGTAATTGAAAACCCTTGTTAATGCTAAAGTTGGATTTAGAGTAACAATTCTAAAAATGTCCCTTTTAGAAAGTTGACATTTTCTTGTCCTAACCATTTAATGGCTGCAGCCTGTATCGTTGGTCACATGACTAGGTGTAGCTGGCACTGGTCTTTGTGTATTGCTCCCAGACACTGAGACAAAGGAAACATAAGTGTTGTCAGGATGGGCCACCTCCCTCTTAAAGAGGGGGCAGAACTGTCACCTACCATAGTTACACATCACAGCTGCTGTGCCCAGTACCCTCATGAATGGTTTTGACACTATATTTTGTGACCCAAGCCATGCTGGTGCCAGGTCGGGGAAGATGGACACTTCAAATCCCTGTGGAGGTGGAACCTCTAGAAGCATCTCCTATTTTAAAGGCAGCACCAAGTATAAACATTGGACCCTCAGACTTAACTCTTGAGTGCACTGCTAGACCTGTTGGTACACCATTGAAAGGACTGCTGTTTTGCCTAAAGGACTGCAACTCTTCTGCCCTGCTGCACTCCTTGCTGAGAAGGAAGACTAGACCTGCACCCTTCATCCCAGGCTGCAGTGACTCTGAGGGTCAGCTGACTGAACCTGTTCTGAGCTACAGTTACACAATAAGCTCTGGAGGATTGGAGGATTCCCTGCAACTGCCCAGATTAACCTGCTGCACTGAACGTATATCTTGACTTGCCTGAGCCTTGCTGGCCTCTACTGGGTGCGTTCCTGACCCCTAGAGGTGCTCCTCAGGCCCTGGACCCTAAGGGGCATATTTACAATGCTCCTGCAGCACTTTTACACTGGACACTTTGTGATGCTTTGGAAATGCAGTGTGTTGGCCCATATTTACGAGGCCACTCAAAGCCACCCTGCATGGCTTTTGATGGCTCTGTGAGTATATGGAGTAAGGCAATGCCTTACTTTGCATGGAAGGGGTGTTGGTGTGAGTGTTCCACGCAACACCCATAGTTTTTGACACTACCTCAGATTTAAAACTCAGCATAAATCTGTGGCGGCACCAAAACTAATGCCTTACCAAAGCAGATGTAATGAGGAAAAATGTTTACATTCCTCCTATTATTTTCCTTTTTCCAAGTGTGCTGCATTCTAGAACTAGGAAAACGCTCACTTTGATTATTTTTGTGCACATAGTGGGCCCTTCCTGCACAAAAAGAGTCATGCCAACAACACAGACACCCTTGCACCATGGTAAAAGGGTGCCTACTTTGGCGCTCAGTTGCAGTTTGTGAGCTGGCAGAAAGGACAGGAATGCACCATATCTTGGAGATATGGCGCATTCCTTCCCTTCTCTTTTGATTTAGGGCAGCGCTGCTAGAAGGCATGCAGCGCTGCCCAATGCCTGTAATTGAAAGACCAACCCAATATGGGTCGGTAACTAACACCATCGACTCTGGGCAGGATTGACACTTGGAATTCACAGTGTCGTTTGCTGAACCGCAACACAGTCGTCAGGCCTAACAACTTGCTGCCGGGGATCGGAAAGCAGCGAGTGGGTAGGTCTGCCGACTCTGTTGCGAATCAGCAAACAACACTGGGAATTACAAGTGTCAAACCTTTCGGGAGTCGATGGTGTAAGTTACGGATCCAGATTGGGTTGGTCTTCCAATTACAGGTACCATACAGTAGGTTTGTTAGGTGGCTTATCAGGGACACTTTACTGGACAACCACCTGTTGTGTAGATAGATTCACTTATATTGGTCCTGACGAATCGCTGCTAGATCATAGGACAACTAGGCGAGAAACATGTTGACCACTTGATAGAGCGCTTAATTCTGAAACATTACTTCAGCAGTGCGCCACCTTGTTTTTAATCAGGTTGGAAGCCCCACTGATTAAAATTATTTTCTCTGGTACTTCCAATTTCTGTTTTAATGTCACTGTTTTCCTGGTAGGAAGTAGGTGCTAAATTTACTGCCCCATTTCTGATAAAGGACAACACTATGGATACTTTTACACCTTAGTGAGACCAGACTGCCCATAGAATGTTAGCAACTATGCATTTGGTTGCTGTGCTTGCTGGTTTTACATCTATCATTGGGGCGAGACTTCCTGCTGCTTTTGCAGGCCACTGCGAGGAATCAAGTCTGCAGGACACAGCCATTATTGGAGGTGAGCCGCCGCAGATGCTCCAGTTGCCGCTGGGGACTTCATGTCCCACAACTCCCTTCTGTCAAACACCAGAGGCTCATCTGCGCTTCTTAAGTCATGCTGCAGCCCCTCAGGGTGGTAAGTGCATGGGCCACACCAGAGCAAAGCCTTTGCCAAGCGCCCGTCTGCACCCGTCTGTGGTAGTTCAAGGCTGAGCTGGGTCACCCCCTAACATCTGTGTCTTTTGTTTCTCCACTTGTGAACGTTAGACAAGTCGTTCTCCTGCCTTCTCTATTGTAGTCATCTGCACTTACAAATGGACAGAAGAAAGGCTGTAGAACCTCTGGAAGAAAGACTGAAAGCTCAAAGCTTTGAAGACCAGATGTGGCTGTTCCAGCTGAAAGGACATTGCCGCTAAGGGATATCGATAACCTGATTGAGGAAGTGGAATCCCTGCTGGGGGTGGAGAAAACGAGAACTAGGGGGAAGGGAATCAGTCTGGTAAAATTGCTCCTCTATTTTCTATTAAATGAAGAGGTCTCATGCGATTGTCTCTCTATATTGTTTTTGCTGTTCGCCAATGCAGTGGCTGTGTGCACACTTTTCTGAGATGTATGTGCAACTGAGTTGCAACAGGAGTCACTATGTGAGTGAACGTAGCATGCTGCCTGTAAAAAGTGTGAAAGGCAACACCTCTGAAAGTTATTTTAAATAAGAGCTATGCCGCAGCCAGCATTGGCAGCATCATATCTCTTTATATTTGTTGTGGCAGGTGGAGGGGGCAACATGGGCAGCTAGAGGAGAGAGAGGTAGCAAGCAATAACAAAGATAGCGGTTTGGTGCAAACAAGAACAAGGACAGGAGTTAGGGGCAAGCAACAACATCGACAGCAGGAGTAGCAAGCAACAATATGAACTGTGGGTATGAGCAAGCTACAACAGAAACATCTAGAAGAGGGTGGGAGTGGGCAAGTAACAGCATGGAGAGTGGGAGGGAGAATGCAATTTCACAGCCAGCGAAAGGAAGGTGGGAGAGGGTAAGCTACAGCATGGACAACAGGCAGAAGGGGCAAGCAACAACACAGATGGCAGGAGGGGGGAAGTACATGAGGGAGCTAGACAAAAAAGGCACTCTCTGGTAGAGTGCTTCAACCTAAAGAAAAAGGTAGCACCTACTCCAATGAGCAGTGGAAGACACAAGTAATGCATCAGTACTCCAGGGGAGGGACAAAAACATGAAGAGGAAGGAAACTTACGGCAGCAGACCAATAAGATGCAAACAAAGTAGAGTGACAATGAAGCCAACCAATGGTAAGCAATAGGTGGCCTCCAAGTCCACTGTATATAAAACAAAAGATCTTGCTTGCACTGTCTTAGGCAAGACCTAATAAATGGTAAAATATTCGGGTTCCTTTTAAATTCTGTCGATCAATCAATTGCCTTCATTCTACCCTCCTAAGGAAGCTTCATACGCGGTAACTGTCGAGACGCGCAAAAGTAAGCTTTTATATTTACTGCGTGTTGTTCGAGCACTATGTATGCACGCTTAGAATTTGTTTTTCAGTTTCATTTTTACTATTATGAATCGTGCTCTTATTCAGTTGTGTGCTGAGAAAGCCACTTAGACCTTTTTAAATGAGTTCCGTTTCGTTCGCCGAATGTTTGTTAACTAAGCGAACTCTGTAGATAGCGCTTTCGTTATTTGGGTCTTATATGCTTTATAAAAGCAATAACTTTAGAAGAAAGTGTCAATGTTGGTATGATGTTGCTGCTAATATTACAAATGCATTGATTTATAGCTTTGAGATTGTCATGCATTATACATTGATTGTATTAAAAAACTAGGATGTTTAAAACTGTATTTTTTCGTTTGAGACTTGCTCATATGGTTTCCTCGGTATTTATCTTACAGATCCCTGATGAAGGGTCTATGAAGGACCCGAAATGCATTGGGCGTGTTAGAAATAGCGCTATGAAGCCAAAACCATATGTAATGAATAAATTCATGGAGTAACAAATTCAAAGAGCTGATGAAAGTTATTTTGAAAAGACGTTTAATTTAGAAAAGAAACACAGTTGTTTCAACAAAAAGTGCACCCATCCTAGGGATTGATGCGTCTGTCCCACTTAGCTTAAAATATTCGGGTGCTCATATAGCATGCCAAGGCTCTTGGGCCAGGTTTGCGCTATATAAAATTGCTGGAAGGAAAATGTTTCTAGTTGTGTGAGCCCAAATGGATCAACTCAAGCAAACCAAGACCATAACTCCTAGACTGCACAGGGCTGTTAAAGGTAAATCCAGCTTTCAGCATAATAATGGGACCTACAGGAATTGAAAATGGTGGTCATTGAAACCAGAAAGGGCTAACAAGAACAAGGGACAGAAATGGGAAGGCATTTTGTGTTCTCAAATATTGGGCAGGTGGCACCCTTAAATATTGCCTTTTGGTAAGTAACAAACCCACATTGCAATACAGTAACAGGTTACAAAAATACAAAATGAGCAGCAAGACCACTATATGTATTTCTCTACAGTAACACGTTACTGAATCACAATTTGTGTTTGCCACTAAATACTGAATCGGTATTTACAAGTGGAGTGTTTAGGGCTTCCCTTCCAAATACTAATTTGGAATGGGATGCAATACTGTTTTGTGACTAAAATTAGGTTGCAAAACATTACTATTTTACTGACTACACAAATGTCGCGGTAGCCCCTGCCCCTTTGTAACTGTTGACAAAAACATTTATTAGAGTACGCAGTGGTCCTGTCCCTCCCTACTCTTTAAAAGATGTTACTTTAGCTTTTCTTTCTTTTTTTTAAACACATCCTGTTTACCTTTAAGGAAAACGTGCTGCATTTAAAAAAAAGACTGCTTAAAAGAAATCACAAACACGTTGATCTGCTGACCCCAGCAGGCCACTATCACTGTGATGGCTGAGAATCACAGTGAGTCACATTTTATGGCCTATCTTATTAGTATTGTTGAGGTAGGTCAAATTGTGACCCACTTCGATTTGGTATTTTGTATTGCTGTATATTTGATTTCTTTTAGGGGTCCAGAGTATCATGTTGTATTTAAATTATATATATCTGTAACATATTGTCTTAAGGAAAACAATGTTTATAAAAAAAGAAAAATTTATAAAAAAGCATATTTGTACTTTTAAAAAACAAAAAGACAATTAGACAATGTTGATGTAAATGCAATGAGAGAGGAAACCATGAATAATAAATTAAGAAAAATAAACAACAAAGGGGCCGATTCCGAATCGTTAAAAATTTCCCCCGTACGAATCGTATCCGGTTTTTTTACCGTACGAATCGTACAAGTCCCGTACAAACTGGCAAGTACGATTCGTGTGTGAAAAAATCCATACGAATCGCATTGGGAAAATACCCCGACACGTCATCGGGTCGGAAAAAGTGTCCGACACGTCCCCGGACAGTTTTACCTACGAATCGGGAAACTGAAGTCCGAGCGCTCAAGTACGATCCGTCCCGTCCGTCGAATGCAGAACTGTATGGAAAAAACACCGCACGGTGCAAACTCACATAGCAACTATGGAGACGTCCAAATAGTTGCCCGCATATGTGCCGAACAACCCCCAGCACACCCCCCCCACGTACGCGCCGTACCCCAGCACCCCCTCATGTCCGTGCCGTACCCCCACCCCACCCCGTAGGTACGGAGTGTACCACCACCCCCGCAGGTACGGAGCGTACCACCACCCCATAAGTACGGAGCGTACCCCGACCCCATAGGTACGAGGCGTACTCCCACCCCCCCTATGTACGGTGCGTTACGCGCTGGTGGGTCCACAGCGTACCTACGGGGGTGGTGGTATGCTCCGTACCTAGGGGGGAGGTGGGGGTACGCTCCGTCCATAGGGGGGGCTGGGGGTACGGCACGTACATACGGGGGGGCGGGTGTACGGCGCGTACATATGGGGGCTGGGGGTACTGCACGTACATACGGGGTGGGGGTATGTGCTGGGGACGGTGCTTACATACGGAGGCTGGGGGTACGCACCGTCCATACGGGGGTGGGGGCACACACCGTACCCCCAGCACCCCGTCTGTACGCGCCGTACCCCCAGCCCCCCCATGTACGCATTGTACCCTGGGTTCACGTATGTACGGCATGTACCCCCAGGCCCCCACAGCCTGCCCGTGCCTGTACGCACCCTACCCGAGGCCCCTACACCAGCACCCTCACCCAGCCGTGCGCATGTACAAGTCGTACCAAGCCATAGCAAATGTGAGCACTGTACAACAACATGGCCGATGGACGCACCGCACAGACGCGAAAAACACACGTACTGAACCAGGACACTGCAAAACACCACAAGGAGAGCCAATTCGAATCGCACAACACCACAAAACACGTCCAACAAGCCCAAATACACCCAATACACTGACCTGCAACAGCCAAACAGGTAAACAGAGGCCAAAAACACAACCACCCCTTATAACACACCCACCCAAAGTTCAAACACAGCCACACCCACAAATGGACCAATAAAAAGGGCCCACACACACAAACCATGAGCCTTTGCAACAGACCCACTGCTGCCAGACCCCACAGACAACCCACAGCACCAGACTGGAACCTTTACTACACCTTACACTTGCACACCTTCACACAACCACCTTCACAAACACCCCCTCATCACATTCACACACACACCTTCACAACCACACACACACACCCACAACCATCCACACCCACACCCCACACCATGCCCAGTGACAGGAATCCAAAGTTCACAACAGCGGAGCTGGAGATCCTTGTCAACGAAATCATCAGAGTCGAGCCACAGCTCTTTGGAACATTGGTCAGACAGACCAGCGTATCAGAAAAATCAGCCATGTGGCAGAGGATCATCAAGAGGGTGAATGCTGTTGCGCCCATCCGAAGGACCAGGCATGAATGCCAAGCCAGGTGGTACGATCTGCGGAGGACGGTCCGCCGCAAAATGACCGACGAACACAACCAGGGGAACATCACTGGAGGTGGGCCGCCCCGCAGACCGGTACACTACCATCCCTGGGAGGAGAAGGTGATGCGCACGCTGCCGCCGGTGGGAGTACACGGACTAGAAGGACTCGCCGAGCCTGGTGAGTACACAAACAAATCACCCCACATGGGGGGAACCGCATCCACAACCCAACTCCCGATAATGCACGCAACTACCCCAAAGCCATCACCGGACGCAAACACATTCCAACAACATGCACATGCCACTATCGGCTCCATGCCCCATGCACCAAGCAAGGCCATGCCAAGTCACAGGCCACACAAAACACCAACACAAGACAGGATGTCCGTGATGCCGGGAGGGGGGGCCTCCAAAATCACATTGTGCAACTCATAAGCAGACACCAATGCCCTCAGCCCATATGGCCTAGGGCAGAGCTATACAAACAGTGTGTCCCGACACTGTACTGTGTCGCCTGCAAATGGCGGCCGCGTCGCAGGATGACATGGGTATGAAGACCCAATTCGCACATAACAGAAGCTAATGAAGAGGCAACACTGTGAAAGAGTGTCAGCACACACCGCCGCTGCAGCGCAGACTCACAGACACTCTGCCCAATGGGGTCCGGGAGATTCTATACAAAGCCACATGAACAAGCCAATGGCCTTTGAAAGACCTGCAAAGTGTGTGTGCCCAGGAAGCTGGGCTGAGGTGACAGAGGGTGACAGACCGACGGAGGGAGAGGGAGAGGGAGAGGGAGGGAGACAGAGGGCGACAGAGGGCGACAGAGGGTGACAGACAGACGGAGGGAGAGGGAGAGAGAGGAAGGGAGAGGGAGAGAGAGGGAGGGAGACAGAGGGAGACAGACAGAGGGAGAGAGAGGGAGAGAGAGGGAGGGAGACAGAGGGCGACATAGGGCGACAGAGGGTGACAGACGGAGGGAGAGGGAGAGAGAGGGAGGGAGAGGGAGAGAGAGGGAGGGAGATAGAGGGAGACAGAGGGAGACAGAGGGAGACAGACAGAGGGAGGGAGAGGGAGAGAGAGGGAGGGAGACAGAGGGCGACAGAGGGCGACAGAGGGTGACAGACAGACGGAGGGAGAGGGAGAGAGAGGGAGGGAGACAGAGGGCGACAGAGGGTGACAGACAGACGGAGGGAGAGGGAGAGAGAGGGAGGGAGAGGGAGAGAGAGGGAGGGAGAGAGAGGGAGAGAGAGGGAGGGAGACAGAGGGCGACATAGGGCGACAGAGGGTGACAGACAGACGGAGGGAGAGGGAGAGAGAGGGAGGGAGAGGGAGAGAGAGGGAGGGAGACAGAGGAAGACAGAGGGAGACAGACAGAGGGAGGGAGAGGGAGAGAGAGGGAGGGAGACAGAGCGCGACATAGGGCGACAGAGGGTGACAGACAGAGGGAGGGAGAGGGAGAGAGAGGGAGGTAGACAAGGGCGACAGAGGGAGACAGACAGAGGGAGGGGGAGGGAGAGAGAGGGAGGGAGACAGAGGGCGACAGAGGGCGACAGACAGAGGGAGGGGGAGGGAGAGAGAGGGAGGGAGACAGAGGGCGACAGAGGGCGACAGAGGGTGACAAACAGATGGAGGGAGAGGGATAGAGAGGGAGGGAGAGGGAGAGAGAGGGAGGGAGACAGAGGGAGACAGAGGGAGACAGACAGAGGGAGGGAGAGGGAGAGAGAGGGAGGGAGACAGAGGGCGACATAGGGCGACAGAGGGTGACAGACAGACGGAGAGAGAGGGAGAGAGAGGGAGGGAGAGGGAGAGAGAGAGAGGGAGACAGAGGGAGACAGACAGAGACAGACAGAGGGAGGGAGGGAGGAGGGTGACAGAGGGAGGGAGAGAGAGAGACAGAGGGAGACAAAATCACCCTTGGGTGGTGTGGGCATGTCCGCTCATCAGCAGGTGGACTGTGTGCATGTTGACAGGGTCTGGCAGTGCGTGAAACACCCTTCATCCGTTTGGAAAGCACTGGCCCATGTGTCAAACTGTGCACAAGTCGATCCTCGCTGCAGGAACAAACCTAACCTCACACCCAGTATACCCACTCACTGTGTTTGTTAGAACCCAGTCACAAATGCATAAGTTTCCTACCTGCATTCTCCAATAGACATGACAAAGCAACATTTGGCCGCGTACAGTGCAACACGTAAGTCGGTTCTGCAGCGCTCGCTACGCACACTTGCTACACTGCTCCCTGCGTTCAAAACTGATGCAACAACAAAGAGTGTGTCACACATAGGAAAAGTGTTGACAGCCGTGGCCAAGGGACATACCCATGCACCATGCACAATGCACAGGGACTTGCCAAGTACAGACAAGGTAGATGACACTTGGCCCTGCTGTAGACAGCACAAGTCAAACCTGTGACCACTGTACACTCAAACACCAACTCCACATGCCACCTACCTACCACAGGAACTCACATTCACTGTCATGCCAGCAGGCACCATGAGGGGATAGACACATCACCTGGTAGACCCAATGACAAATCACACCACACCCAACAGCATGCCCAGTCCCCCCACCCCTTACACAAGCACACACCCAACGGGGCAGCCAACGCAAATTGGCACTCCCACAATGGATATGTGACACAACAAGACCAATCCATAGCCAAATACGCATTCCAACACTCTTTATACAGGCCAAATAACCAGGAGTACATATCAATCTGACCCCCGCAACATACCCATCCACAAGTGCACTGTGAGAGGAATGCTAGACATATCCAACTACCCAGAGCAACTGTGCCAACTTGAATATGTATGAAACATGGATGACGCATGTAACACTATTACCATTGTCTATCTCTCACACACAGGGCAACGTCGTCGATCTCCCCCCAACACTGGGGGGAAGACACACAGGACCAGGCTCGGCGTCACGATGATCCCACCGGCAGCGACGACTCTCACCACACCGTGGATGACCCCGACCAACCTGGCCCCTCTGGTGCCCAAGCACCTGCAGCACCTGTGTCAGGTACAACTGTGCCAACCACCACCACCATTCCTGCCACATCCCAGGATACACACAGGAGCCCTGCTCGCACACAACGCAGCCAGTCTGACCAGGAGGGGCGAGGTACCCCGGGCACCCAGGAGGAGGCAGGCGACCCCGCAAATGCCATCCCTCAGGGGTCCCGGAGACCCGACGTGCCCACAACGGCAGTCCAGGCTCAAGTGGGCAGGGATGGTGGGAGTGGAGGACGGCGGAGGCGCGAACCTGACCAGACAGCTGAGGAACCGGTTATGTCACACGTCCGCAACATCCTGGACACATACCGGCGTGACACCAGGGGCATCAGCCAGGCCGTGAAGGCCCTCAACCAGATAAAGAACGTGCAGGCCGAGCAATATGCCAGTCAACAGCAACACCAAGGATGGATGGAGGAAAGACATGACCCGTGTACTCCGTCGGATTGCCAAAAACATGGGCAACCCTCCCTGTGCCACCAGGCGTAGATCACCACCAGCCACAGGGAGGGATCAGGAGGAGGAGGATTCGTCCGACGGAGCATCCCAGACATCGTCACGGCCTGCTTCTGAGGGTCCCCGGAGGAAGGTGGGTCGTCCACGCAAAAGACCGTGAGAGTCAGCGGACCATCACCATCTCCCAGGTCACCTGGCCTGGCACCTGGCCCTCTGGCGCAACAGCAGCACCTCATCAAATGACATTCTCTGCCACATGGACTTGCTGGTCACTGTCTGACCAATGTTGACAAAGACTGTGGCATGGACTCTGATGACTTCCAATAGCAAGGATACCATCTCCCCCTGTGAACTTTGGATTCTATACCCCCGGTACAGCACCTAATTGCATCCCCCCCCAAACACGTACCCCACCACCAATAAAAATATTAGAAATCACGTGATGATGCCGTCATTTAGCATTATTCCATTACATGTGTGTGTTGGCAAGTCAAACCATGCCTCAGTTTTGAAGTAACTCCAACCATGCATACCCTGGGGTCTGAGTCTGGCACAGGACCCACATGGGTCAAAATGTATCATCCAATACAGACATGCATCACCATACTCACCCGTGATGGGCCCAACCAGCTGAGGGGGTGCCTGCACAACTGTGCGGACAGACCTATTTCGAAGAGCAACAGTCATGCGCAGAGGTCAGGGATCATGTGGAGTGTCCTGGGATGGGAGTCCCAGGTATGTGTAGCCAGGTGGGAGAACTATGTCCTGCAAGCAGGAGTCAGGTGGATGTGGAGAATGGTGGCCAGGCCAAGGTTGGATGCATGGAGATGGCACAATGGGGTCTTGGATGACAGTGCCACATGGTTGTGTTGGGGGCGTGGTTTTGGGCTGCATCCTGAGTGTGGCCGTGGATTGTGAAGGTCATCCTGCAGATGACAGTGATCCATTGCCGCTATCCCTGTTGGACGGTGATGTGGCTGGGTTGCCGGATGTTGAAGCAGAGCTGTGCAGATGCACCCTGGATGTGGACAAGTGTCATGGGAGTTGTAAGGTACTTCTCCCAAGAGTGCAGGGTAGGATTGGACATGGATGTCGAAGTTGACCTGGGGGATGGTCTGTCTTGCCTTGAGGTGGATCGAACAGTGGACCGTGTGCATAATGCAGAGTGTTCTGAGGCCTGAGGTACAGATGCTGGTGATCAGCATAGCACATGTGAGCAAGCATTCCATGATGCACACCAGCTCGTGTGCGTGGACACTGTGTGCCTGTGCAGGGCCCTTGCGGGTGGGACACAAGCAGTTGACCCAGCTGTAAGGGGACAATCCGCAGATGAACACCTCAGTCGTGTACAAGTCCAGCATCAGGTGGCCAACGTGCAGCCATCTGCCAATGGATACCATGCATTATTCAATATGGGAACTGGCAAGGACTGAGACTTTGGGGAGGGTAAGGAGCACCTGCCTGTCAATGGGACACCAGATGATGATGAGATGCAGTGCGCATGTCATGGTGTAGAGGGGTATACTGGACACATTGTAGACTGACACGCTGAGACATGATACCTGTGCCATGTGTCCCACAACACCATACTACATGCAGAGACCTGGAGTACCACTCACATGGCCATGTTGGGGTACAGAGCCGGTGGGGAGTAGGAGGGACATGACCTGGTTGGTGTGACAGGGCCTGGAAGGCGTGCCAGTGCTGTGTAGGCAGTTGGAGTTGCACACTCATTATGCAAAGGTGTTGCGTGGGCGATGAGTGCATGCCTGAGTGCATGCAACAGATGTATTGGATGGACATTGCTTTGTGGCTGGCCTCAACATCATGGTGTAGCGTGATGTGGCACATGCAAGGACATGAGGCACGTGCAATGTGCACGTAGCATGTGCAGGCGGTCCAGCCTTTGCCACCGCAACTGTGTCACACACAAGCAGATTACACCAAAATGAATGGGTGGAGGGAGGAAGGGTTGTGTGTCTTAGAGGCGTGTGTGTGAGGGCAAATCTAGAAACTCTGTGTGCCCTTGCTGCAGGGCCTGCAGCAGCAGGTGCCATGTCCTGGAAACCATGCCACAAGTTGAACACTAACACAAGCATGTCAGAAAGGACTACTGCAAAAGGTGTATGAGAAGGGAGGAGTGTCTGGTTCAACATGGCACACACACAGACAATGGATGCACATGCAGCAAAGTGGCCGTTGTGGGGACTGAGATAGCAAAATACCTACACAGCCATGTACATCGTGCACAATACATATCATAATCCCTGACAAACAGCTTGCATCTTGCTACTCTACACATAGACTCATATGCACAATCTGTGACAACTATGCCAGACATGCCGCATGCACAGTGGCAAGAGACCTGCACTATACACTTTCACTTTCACCTACACTGAGACCCTTACTTGCACTTCACCTGTCGGCTTCGGAATAAAGATCTCCGTTAAGTAGGCCCCATCACGGGCGCCTGATCGGGCATTGCAGCGCTGGCCCGAGTAGGAGCAGACCCGATGATGAAGCAAGACACCTTCTTGTCAGGTGTGTGAGGGTCTTTTTCCAACAAGGAGATTACTCTCCTGCATTATACTGGTGGTTATTCTACAGTTAGGATTTGTCCTTTGTCTTTTTTCTTCCTGTTAGGAACTGCATACTCATTGTCTATATATAGTCTCTTGGGTACGTATGCTGGACCTTATTATAAAAACCCTTATCTCTGTTTCCCCTCGACTTCGTCTCCAAGAGACCTGCATTGACAGAGATGAGGCACCTTGGAGGCTGAGGGACACCTTTATTAGTCATGTTTGCCAGAAGGCAAATGCATCTATATTAACAGATGCACAGGTCATGTGGATGAACATGTGGAACCTGCACTGGCACCCCCCTTTGCACCACAGTTGCAGGAAACCCAAAGAACTGGCACACAAGTGACAGGTTTGAGGCAAACACCCCGTGCTGCTCACAGAGAGGCTGCAATTCACCATTGAACCACTAACGGGGATGTCCCACACTATGTCAACCCGGTGCATCCCTTATGTTTCCGAGGGCAGTGTTACACACATTGATGCCTTCATCACAATCCACAATCACATTACAGATGACTGTCACCAAGTGTGACTATCAATTCAGGTGAATCCAGCTCCATGTCATGTGACCCATGGTGATTCTACATGTATGCTAAGTAACCAAACATGAACAGGAGCAGTGCACACACATTCCAAACACATAGCCCACCCAAAAAGCCGTGGTGCATCCCTAACCCTAAGGTGATTTTTCGACATGTCCGTGCATGTTATGCTGATTCAGCACACGTTGCTGTATTCATGAGGAATAGCAGGAGCACAACAATGCCACCAGCAGCCAGCATGCGTAAATACCTGGGGATGAGAGACACACAAGAAGAGAGCCAAAAGAAGCACATCCGCATGCATAGGCATGTACTCGACACGTATAAGGTTGTCAACATGCTAGGTGAAAATAGTGTCTCAGGTAAGACATACTGTTATTACACCATCACTCGAGTGACACATCCAAACACCCCTCTTACTCACTTGCCAGACATGCAGATGGACCCACACATTGCAACACATGCCACACAAGGCTCAATGCGTGCACATTCAGACACTGCAACTCACCACTAAGCAAAGAAGTTGCATATGAGCCGACTCCGGATGTCCTCTTCCTCCTCCTCCTCTACATCACTTGCCTCGTCACCAAGCCCCTCCACGGGTGGATGTTCCTGCTCATCCGTATCCAGGATGAGTGGCACAGCTTTCTTCACTGCCATGTTGTGCAGCATGCAGCACACGAGGAAGATTTTGTAGACCTTCACCGGTGCATATGGGAGTGCGCCGCCGGTCTAGTCGAGGCACCGGAAGCGGCTCTTCAGGAGGCCAAAGGTCCTCTCTATCACTCGCCTGGTCTGCCCATGGGCGTTGTTGTACCGGTGATCGGCAGCCGTTCTGGGCTTGCGGAGAGCTGTGATCAGCCATGGCATGTTGGGATAGCCAGAGTCCCCTACATGGAAACATCATGGACAGAAGTGGGTCAGGAGAAGCAGTAAGACAGAAAGATGACGCTAAATACAGGAGTAACAGAGTATACCCACCAACAAGACATGCTCATTCGTTGCGCAGCTGCAGCATCATTTCAGGCACCCTGCTATGCCTCATGATGTAGGCATCGTGTGCTGATCCTGGAAAACGAGCACAGACATGGGAAATCACCATGTTAGCAAGACACACCACAAGGGCATTATGGAGTGGTAATGTTTCCTGTTCCAATAGGCTACCTCCTGTGCCTGTGGTGGTACCAAAGCCACATGTGTCCCATCAATAGACCCAATGACATGGGGCATCCCTCCCAGGGCATAGAAGTCACCCTTGACACCTGTCAACTGCTCAGGAGTTGGGAAATGTATAAACTCATCCAGGTGAACCAACATGGCCTCTACAAAATCATGCAGGACACGGCTGAACATGGTCTGGGACATGCCACCAACATGAGCAATGGTATGTTGGAACGTACCCGTGGCAAAGAAATGTAGGGCTGCCATCACCTTCATCTTGGGTGTCAGTGCAGTAGGATACCTGTGTAGCGGTTGGAGGTGTGGTGCCAGCCTTGCTGTCAAGTTCAGAATCAACCGTTGGGTGAAGCGGTAGCGGCGTATACAGTCATGTTCCCTCAGGGCAGCCAAGCTGGGATTGGTCGGGGGAGAGGCGGAGCCCTGCAGTAATTTGGAAGGGACAACGAAGAGTGAGTACAGTACAACAACACTGTCAATGTAATGAGCACATGTTGAACAGCCAATACACATATGCTACATGCAGAGTCAGGTCTGTGCAATATATCCTGGACATGTATGCCAGGCAGGTGACACTCTTACCAAGAGCCATCTACAAACGTGGATTCACAAGCTCAACATGACATGGCATGAGACTAGCTGTGGGCCAGTGTAAGTGAACAGGCAGACGCAGTACAGGAGTGACAGACATCCACATGTGTGCAGGAGAAGGATGTTTATCATACAGACAGGTTGCGGAACACTAGAGGCACAGGTCACATGTCCCTGAAAAAAGGACAGACCACACACCTTGCCATGAAGGGGTACATGTCAAAACTGATCACACATACATTGATACTACGCAGATATATCCTTGTCTCGCAAGTCCATGTTCGATGCATACATACACACGTTGCGTCTGATTCCACATGTGTCCTGGTGTGCATTATAGTGTGCCATGCCCATCCACACACATGCACATGTTGGATGCAGCAACTGCAGATGCATTGGACGGTACACCAACCGCAAGCTTATGGGAACACATGACAGACACATGACATACTCACATCGTGCAAAGCCGGTAGTCACATGTCAGGTGTCATTATCCGTGTACCTGGCATCAGGGGACAGTTGCGGGTGTTGGCGACTGTGCCATGCCAGTGACGCAGTGCTCAACAAGTCTGTACTACATGCACACATGTCAAAGGTGTGAAGGGGATGTGTGGCACATAGTGCAGCTTGACACATGACATGTGTACACAGCTCATCACACATCTACTGGGTTCAAACATGAGGAGATTTGTGCCACATCACAGCCTGACACACCTAGGCCCGAGACATGTAGGACTGCACTGACAATGACTTGATGTCCAGCCTCGGCCAAGTATGACAGCTCAAATCCTTTCTGTGTGCCGCCTGTCACCAGTGTAAGGTGTGAAACGCACCGTACACACGCTCTGAGGGCGTGTGTAGGGTCCTTATCACTATGGTAGTGCAGCCGTAGGCGTACGCCATAGTGTTAAGGTCCGTACACGCGTGTGTAGGGTCCGTACCACTATGGTTGTGTCACCGTAGGCGTACGCCATAGTGATACGGTCCGTACACACGTGTGTAGGGTCCGTACCACTATGTTTGTGTCGCCGTAGGCGTACGCCATAGGGATACGGTCCGTACACGCGTGTGTAGGGTCCATACCACTATGGTTGTGTCGCCGTAGGCGTACGCCATAGGGATACGGTCCGTACATGCGTGTGTAAGGTCCGTATCCCTATGGCATACGCCTACGGCGACACAACCATAGTGGTACGGACCCTACACACGCGTGTACGGACCGTATCCCTATGGCGTACGCCTACGGCTGCACTACCATAGTGATACGGGCCCTACACACGCGTGTACGGACCGTATCACTGGAGTAGTGGTGCCCTAGGGGCGTGGAACACTCCGTACCTGTGTGTGTATAGTGAAATTACATAGGGGACATATGAGGGACAATTATAAGGGCCTAAATGCATGCTGGTTGTCATGGAGACCCAGTTTCAAGTTCAAATTTTTTCATCAGGTGGCCAGCAGAAGTCGGTTGGAGACAATATACAAAGTTGCAAAGTGGTTGTTGATTTGACATCATGCTCATTTTTTATAACATGCAAAGGCACCCACTGGGGTAGGTTTAAAGGGATTGCAGGAAACGTAGGATGCAAATGAGATTGACCAATCACTCTGTACTCCTGTAAATGAAACAGGCCAGCAAGACAAATATAAGGCAGCCAGGCCCCATGAGAGAGCACTTGCCTGCACAACCTTTCATTCCACACCACTGCTGCTGCTCGTGATTCCTCTGGCACCATGTCCAGGTCTGTGGAGAGGGCCCAGCCATTCACCCAGGAGGAGAACCAGGCCCTGCTGGACGTGATCCTCCCACAGTACCCTTGTCTGTATGGGAGACCAGGTGAGCAGGTGAGTGCTGACTCCATTAGCTCAGACTGTGCCCCTGTTTTGTGACTGTCACTTCTGGCATTGTGTCCAGGTGTGACAGACATGCAATGTTCTTCAGAGTGGGTCCCAGGGGGGGGGAATTCCTCATGTCTCCCATGCAGAGCATGCTGTAGTGCATGTCTGCACTCCTCACTTGCATGGTGCTTACTGTGACAATCACTGCATGGTGCATGCCACATTCAGCCTGGCTAATCCTCTTGGGAATGTTGTTTCTACAGTCCTGATGTGATTCCGTGGTCCCCCCAGTGTGACAGGTGACTGTACCCAAAGATGTGTGTGAGTTGAGTGTTCCTGTGGTGAGAGTGTCCAAATGATGTGTTCGTCCCCTGGACATTGGTGTGTGTGTAAATCCCCTGTCATGTGGGTGAGTGTCTATGTGGAGTGTTGCACCCCAGCTGCATGAGGGATGCATATACCCTACCCATCTGATGTGAGCAGGGAGCAGTGATGTGTGTCTGACATGCTGAGCCTGCCCCACACCTGTGACAACCCCCGGTCTGAGGTTCTGTAGCGATCCGAACCCGTGAATTCGGTATCGTAGTACTGACACGATTTTGGTACCAATGAACCGCAAATGATCCATTACATGCATGACAGTGTTTTCGCTACGCAACTAGCATGAATTCACTGAGAAATAGGGCATTCTGTTGTAAAGTCGTGGCATCCATTTTAGTTACGGCATCCATTTTGTTTCTTGCCCTCACATAGTCAATGAACGGGCAGAGTCACCTTGTTAAGGACACGTAAGCCCGAGCCCCGAGAAAGGCTGACGCTACATGACTAGGCAGAATCAAGCTGCCTCCCCTGCCTGAGGCCAGTCCTGCTATACTGGTTCTCGTGTCCGTTGTCCTGACTGAAAGGCCAAAGACGGTAGCCATGCCCGTTTATGATCCATAAACACCTCTTATCCTACTTTTCAATCCTTTGCACCTGGCTCTGCTCCTCTCCTTCTGGGCTTTTACAATGGGGAGGTTACGATTTTTATGATGGGGAGGTTCGGACTAAGAATGGAAAACTGTCAGGGGAATCTGATCGAATACCGAAAACCTACGACTAATTATTGTTTGATGTCAAATTTACTGTTTGTTTGGGATACCGGGTTGGGCATGAGAAATATTCGTGTAATGTAGCCTAAAGACATTTTGCGTGTATTTAAAGAGTAACCCACTTAATGCAATTTG
Organism: Triturus cristatus; assembly: GCF_964204655.1. Classification (NCBI taxonomy): domain Eukaryota; kingdom Metazoa; phylum Chordata; class Amphibia; order Caudata; family Salamandridae; genus Triturus; species Triturus cristatus. Next base: position 1,186,430,184 of record NC_140593.1, on the reverse strand, counting down.
AACAGTCTCGTAGATTCTGCCTCTGTGTGGTTCCTATGATTTCTGTGTCCCTGCAGTAAATAAACCTTGGTCTTTGACGCCACCATCGAGAAGCCCGTGTCTCTGTTTATTTGTGCACCGGGACAGGAGGAACTCAGGGGTCTTCGGGTGTTGTTTCCCTGACACCTCTGGACTCTTAAAAGTCCAGAACCTCAAATTGGCGCCCAACGTGGGGCGACGTCATCCGGTACCGGTCCAAAGCCTGAAAAGTTCGAGAAGTTTCGTGTGAAGATTCCGGAGGGAGGTACCCCGCTTCATCGATCCCTGCATGTCGTAAAAGTGGCCCGACGATCTCTTCCACAAGGGTTCCTGTTCCCAGACGGCTACAGAGGACCGCTGCCCTGACTGTCGCCCTGTCTTGGACCCGAGGTGCAGACCTTAGTACGGCGAGACGTAGACGGGTTCTCCTTGGTGACGTCTTCCACATTTCAGTTAAGTATTAAGTGGGTTACGCTCAGTTTGGTTGTTCCTTGTTGCTCTGGTTTAATTTGTAGATTATCATTGGTTGCTCTTGTCTAGATAATCTTTGTTTTGGTATTAGTTCATTTTGGTAGGCCTAAGTTCTTTGCGCATTTTGGTTGGAATTTGTCTTTGTTTGTCATGACTACCAGTAGTAATTGTTTCTTGTCCTGGTTACGTTGCAACGGGGATTCCCGGTTAGAGGATTCGTGTTCGGTTCCTCCGATTGGAACTCCTACATATGAGCTCTATTGTAAACATGGTGTTGGTCCTATTACGTATAATGAAGTATGGGTCCGTTATACCAGAAAAGATGGTGTCCTTAGTTGGCCACCGCATGGTAGCTTCGAAACCGAAATTCTAGACAATCTAGAAAAGAAGTTGTTTAAGAGATAAGCCCGGCCGGCAATGTTTGATTCTTTTCGCGTATGGCGTAAAGAAGCCAAACAGAGAGAAATTAGGAAGACGAAGAAAGAACAGAAAGAGAAAGGGTTGACTTTAATGGAGTCTGCTAGGCAGCTGCATGTCAACGAGACTGAGAAAGCAATGGAGATGGCGAATAGAAAATATAATTTGGCAATTGATAAATGTTACCCTGTATTGCCATCATGTCCTGCTAAGCTGATGGAGGATCATGAGAAGGATCCTCTGTTGTCTTACCTGTTGAATTCACCTCCACCGTATGCACAGGGTATTACAGTACCACAGTTACTACCTGTCGTACAGCCAGCTGCTGGTCAGCCTGGAATAGTTGCTCCACTTCCTTTGATTGCAACTCCTGTCTTTCCCGTGGTTAATGTTCCTTCGGCACCCCCTCTTCCTGGGTCGGCTGTTCCGTCTTTGCCTGTCGTTTCACAAACTGCATTACCTGCTACTCCCACCTTTACTATTTCATCTGCTTCAGCTGTCCTGTCCTCGAATCCTGTGAACATTCTGACTCCACTTTCCGTTTGTCGGAAAATAACCGACTCTGTAACTAATATTTTAACTCCTCTCTACAGGTCTTTAATTGGGACCCCCGTTTCTGACTCTATACAGAGACGTAGCCAGCTTCCTGGTCCTCAGGAACGAGAAATGTTAGATTCGACAGCTCTTAGGTGGATGTCGAAAGCTGTGAAGTATGATGCACAAAGAGTGTTAGATACTTTTATGCAATGGAATGAACCTACTCAACGTTATGTTTTTGACGTGATGTGTTCTCTTGTGCGTGAAGAATGGGAAGATGATGATTTAGATTCCGTCCCCTCTGATCTGATAAATATTCAACAGAAGTTCGCCGCAGGAATGGTGATAGGTTCAGAAGTAAGGGGAGCGATAGAACTGATTTTAGCTCATAGGGATGATTCCCCTCTTCGAGCGACAAGAGACCCTGACGGTTCACCGATTACTACTAGGAAAAAACGAGGTCAATATCCGATGAGGGAAGTTCCGCCGATATGGCGTGATGCAGTTCAAGCTGATGGGGCTAATAATATTGTAGCTGCCCCGGCACATTTCCAGAGAATGTGGATACACATCCCTTGGAAGCGGGCCGAAGTATTAGCAGTAAAACAAGCGTTACCAGATCCACGTAAAAATCCTGCTGGTTATTACAAAGAGTTAACGCAGACAGTTCAAGCGTGCATCATGAATTTGGCAGACATTGAAATGTTATTTGGTAATGTAGTGCCACAGCCTATATGGGCCAAAATTCGGCAAGAGAACCACCCAGTCGCCTTAGGAGGTGATTGGCCAGCTATTGTAGCAGCAGATGCGCAACAAGTTGGCGGTGCTAAACCTGAACCTCTGATTGCTGCCCTACCTGGCAGAATAATTAATCTGATGAAAACGCTGATGCCAGCATTACGTGTCAATTGGGATAAACTATCGGCATGCAAACAAAAGAAGGATGAAAGCGTCTCTGACTTCTTCACTAGATTTGAAGAGACCTTCGTAGACCACAGTGGGCAAGATATGAGTACTGAGGGAGGCCAAAGGTTGTTTGTCGACAAGTTTGTGTTTAATTTACTACCTGAGCTTAGTAACAAGTTAAAGGATTCTGAAAGTGCATGGGCAGTGTCGACGACAGCACAGATACTTGCAACTGCTCAGTATTACGAGAATAGAGAGAAAGAAGAGAAGGAAAGTCAGAAAAGAAAACAAAAGATTTAAAGACTAAAGTTCTTTTGCAACAGGCGTATCCGCCTCGTTCCAATCAGTCAGATTCACAACAGAGGCCACAGTATCAGCAACAGCCACAATTCCAGCAAGGGACGCCCCAAAGATTTAATTATGGTTTTCCCCGACAACAGTTAGCATGGAATCAGTGTGCTTATTGTAAAAAGGAGGATCATTATAAGAATGAGTGTCCAGTACTGCACCCACAAACTAGTGGTGTCCCAGCTCAGAGAGGTAATGTTGGGTTTATGCAAGCTCCTAGAGGTAGAGGACGTGGTACTATGACACCACAAGCCGATCGCCAATCGAATTATTTCGATCAGCGAAATGCACAATCAGCGCAAACAGGTAGATCTCCACAGTATCATGTTGAAGATTACTATGATCATAATGAGGAGATTCAGAGAAGCGAGTACTAGGACAGCCACAGGCAAAGAAAGGGAGTAGTATCAGTTCCAGTTGATCAGAGTGGACCTTATGTCGCAGTAGTTACCTCAGGCGTGGTCGAACCGTTTCTGTTGGATACTGGTGCGGCAAAAAGTTCAATTATGCATGCGAAACTCCCTGGCGCACCTTTGTCTGGCTTAACGAACACTTCAGTAGGTTTCTCAGGCGCCCCTGTTCACAATCCTGTTTCTAGTCCTTTATCAATATCTGTTGGGCCATGCGAACTAGAAGCACCCCTTATTCTAACAACCGGTTGTAATAAGAATCTGCTTGGTTTAGATCTGTTGAAACGCCTACATGCGACATTGTACTGTTCTCCTTCAGGAGTACAGCTCACATTAGGCAAAAGAGTCATCTCTTCAATGTATATGTCGATGGATAAGCTCCCACCGGAGCGGCGTTCTCTCCCTGATACTCTTTGGGCAACTGGTCCTAACGATGTAGGCCTCTTGGAAACTCCGCCTTATGTAGTAAGTCTGAAAGCTAATGTTAAATTCCCACGAATTCCACAGTATCGGATTTCGAATGAAGGTGAACGTGCACTCTTGCTGATTGTAAAAGACTTAATACAGAAAGATGTGATTGAGGAAACTAGAGGAAATGTCTGCAATAGTCCTGTTCTGCCGATTTTGAAACGTACTGACCCTTCCAAACCTCCAATCTACAGATTTGTGATTGACCTCAGAGAGGTTAAAAAATAGTGATTCCGCAGTTTCCTGTGGTACCAGATATCACTGCATTATTGACGTTGATTCCTGCCTCAGCTTCATGGTTTACAGTAATCGACTTGAAAAATGCCTTTTTCAGCATTCCCATAGCCGAGGAAAGTAGAGACATTTTTGGTTTCTCCTTAGGAGGTCGCAGTTTCAGATTCAAGCGCGCTCCACAAGGTTATTGTGAGAGCCCTTCAATTTACAGCCAAGCATTAAAGAGTCAATTAGATGCTCTTGTACTTCCTCCTGGTGTTGCCCTGATCCAATACGTAGATGATCTTTTACTGGCTGCTGATGACAAGGAAACTTGCAAAACAGCTACAATTTCTTTATTACGTCATTTGTCAGACTTACATCACAAGGTGTCACCTTCCAAACTGCAATATTGTTGCCAAGAAGTGACCTACTTAGGTCATCTTTTGTCAAAGGAGGGAAGAAGGTTGACCCCAGAGAGAATCAAAGCAATCTCGCAGATGACTGTACCAAGCACACAGAGAGAAGTGCGTGCGTTTTTGGGTATTACGTCATACTGTAGGCAATGGATCCCAAATTTTTCTCTCATGGCAAAACCATTGGTGGCTCTGACTGGAAAAGGTGTTCCGAGTCCTTTGCCATGGTCTGATGAATGTCAACAAAGCTTCTCGGAATTGCGTGATGCGTTATGCTCAGCTCCTGTGTTGGGTACTCCTGACTACAGTAAGCCGTTTTCACTATATGTCCATGAAAGAGAAGGTTGTGCGTTGAGTGTTTTAACGCAACAATTTGGTGACAAACAGCGGCCTTGTGCATATTTCTCATCCACATTAGATCCGGTAGCCAGAGCATTGCCGAGTTGTTTGAGAGCTACAGCAGCAGCTGCAGTGTCTATTCGACAATCTGCTGGACTAGTCATGAACAACATGTTAATAGTCATGGTTCCACATGCTGTGGATACACTCATGAATCGAACGAAAACTCAGCACCTCACCAGTGCTAGACTATCAGGCTACGAGTTGACACTTTTGGCAAGTCACATTCAGATCAAGGGATGCAACATACTGAATCCAGCAACGTTGTTGCCGACTACTCAGAAGTCGAGTGATTCAGAGCCCCATGATTGTTGTTTCAGAACTGAGGAAGAGACAAAAGGTCGGATTGATTTAAAAGACACTCCGTTGCCAGATCCAGACGGCACTTTATATGTCGATGGGTCTTGTTTTAAGTTACAGAATGGTGATGTGACGGCCGCGTATACAGTTACGACTTTGAGTACGATTGTTGAGACTGCAAGAGTAAGTCAGAATTCTGCCCAAGCTGCAGAATTAATTGCACTAACAAGAGCGTGTGTTTTAGCTGAGGGAAAGAGAGTGAATGTGTTTACTGACAGCCAATACGCCTTCGGCGTATCACATAACTTTGGACGTCTCTGGAGAGAAAGAGGTTTTCTCACATCCCATGGGACTAGGATCCAACATGGACAGTTAGTCAGTGATCTATTGGAATCTCTGACCCTACTGAATGAAGTTGCGATTGTGAAATGCAGTGCACATCGGAAGATTACGGATGATGTTGGCCGTGGAAATGCGTTTGCTGATGAGGTCGCCAAAGAGACGGCCAAGAACATGATGAGCCGAATGTATGTTGCAACGTCTGCAAGATGGATTGCTGAATCAGGGATGTGTGAGAATACCATTGAAAGTGTGAAGGCAATCCAGAATGAAGCAACTGAAAATGAGAAGAATGAATGGAAGGAGAAAACGGGTAAAATGGATTCAAGTGGATGTTGGGTTGATTTGTCCGAACAGCAACGTTGGATGTTACCTGATGCGTATGTACTTGCGGTAGTCACGATGGCGCATGGAGCGGCGCACATCAGTTCGAAAGGGATCTGTAAAATGTTAGCTCCAGTATGGAAGAACGATGGAATTACTAAGTGTGCGGAAAGAGTGGTGAAAAACTGCATGATATGCCTGATGCATAATCCTGGCAAGGGAACCCCAACCCCAACTGGTCATTTTGCTCCCCCTTCTTGTCCCTTTGAAGTGATTCAGTTGGATTATATCCACATGGATAGGTGTAACAATCTCAAATACGTCCTAGTGGTAGTCTGTGCCTTCTCAAGATGGATTGAGGCATATCCGTTAAAGGATAACACTGCTATGTCCACTGCCAAAATCCTCCTCAAAGAATACTTCCCCAGGTATGGTATGCCACGGATTGTTTGGTCGGACAATGGAAGTGAGTTTGTAGGGAAAGTTATGAAGAGTGTGTGTGCGGGGCTGGGTATTAATCAAAAATTCCACAGTGCGAATCACCCACAGTCAGCGGGTTTGGTTGAAGGGTACAATGGCACCCTGAAGCTGAAACTTGCTAAAATTCAAGCTTCCACTGGTCTCTCTTGGCCAGACGCACTGCCTTTAGCTCTACTGTCCACCAGAGCGACTGTACACTCTCGAGTAGGGCTTAGCCCATATGAGATTGTGTTCGGTCGTCCTGCTAATGTCTGGGGAGTCCCTAGGCCAAAGGAATTCAAACAGATTGAATACCCAATGTTGATTGATTATCTTTATGATCTGACTGCTAAATTAAGCCTTATTCATCAACAGGTATTCGAATCCTTGCCTACACTGCCAGAGAGTCCAGGCCACACGTTGAAACCAGGCGACCAAGTTGTAGTTCGGAATTTTGACCGTACTCGGAACCTCCAGCCAAGATTCGTGGGTCCGTTCCAGGTACTCCTCACAACAAGAACTGCAGTACGCCTAGCTGGAAGGAAAAACTGGGTACACGCTAGCCATACGAAGCGTGTCCCTCTCCCACTCCCCTATGACAATTGGGTTAGACAGGGATTTGGTGTATCCTAGACAGAACCTGTTCCTAGGCACATCCCTTTCAGTGATGCAGAGTACATAACGGACCACCCACAAACTGAAACACAGAACTTTGACACCTCAGCAGGAACCGCTCCTTTGAATCTTGGACCGAGTATTGTACAAAGTGAACATTTGCCACCTGTGGAGTCGAACATTTCCGCACCTGTAGACCAGCTATTTCAAGATCAGACAAGACCCGGAAAGTACAGATATAATCTACGTTCTCATGTTATGAACTAATGACATTGCATGATTACCTTTCTGTTTGAAAACTGTTTTGATCTTACTGCATTCCATTCAGTCAGGAAGTTTGCTCAAAATTTTTATCTTTTTGTTTTTTTTATTGTTTCTCTCACCTTGCCATCTGGGTTACCGTAGGGTCGTAACGTGTGCCTTGTTTTAATTTGCAGGGAATCAGACATAAGGTCGGTTTCTTCTGTCTATCTTGGGAACTCCCAGGGTAAACAGAGGCAAGTTTTTAACAGGTACAAACCATCCGTTGCGAAAGGTTGTAGAAGATGGAGCTTCCTGAACTGCGACGGGTTAATGTCATAAATGTGCACAAGACAAAGCTATATGACATATTGTATAGCAAATGTTTTCTAATGCAATGTACTCTGACACTTCTAATTGTTTTGATAACTTTGGTAGGCGGAATTATTTTTGGTATTCAGTTGATCTTTACACCTGTTACATCTACAGTATCTCCCCATGTTCCTGTTTCTCCGACTGTTGTTTCTCTTCATTCTTTCCACCCTTTTCCTGCCCACGAGCAAGCTCGACGCTCTGAGTTTATAAATAACACTTTCATTCAGCTCTTGCACCAACATCAACTAGTAGTTAACACAACAAACTGCTGGGTGTGTGGCTTGATACCACATACCATGGACAAGGGCATCCCTTATTTGGTTCTGCCCTTTAGTTATAATGGATCATTCTGGGCATTTCAGACCATGTTCGCTTATGCCCTAGAAACCTATCCTCCACGACCTCCGCGTTCCACTCGGTATAACTCTGCTAATAGAGCCTTAGTAAAAGGAATCACTGACATGGTTAGAGATGTCAATAATACTCCGTTCATTCCCAAGGATGAATTGCGAGTTTACATGGGTTGGAATGTTACGGAATATGGCATTACTCTGGGTGAGAACAAACGTAAAAGCTCAACTCCGATCTGGGTCGTACCCCACCAAGGTCAGGTCTGTTTGCAAGGAAATGGGAGGAATCCGAAATCTCGACTAGGGAAGAGTGACTGTATCGAAACATATGTTTTCCCGTCACAGTCTTCCCCTGCATTCTTAGCTGCTAAGGGTACTTATTTTGTTTGCCAAGACAGAGCATACACATGGTTGCCTGCTGACTTCTCAGGCTCATGTTATATCGCTCAACTGCTACCTCCGACATACACTGCTGCACCGGACTATCACAAAACTAGAGTTGTGAGAGGTGTTTTCAGTAAGGAAGATACTACTGGCCAAGAAGCAGGAGACTTCTTCAAAGGTTTCCTTCCGTTCTGGGGGCCTATGGCCAACAGTAGAAACTTACGTCAACTAACACGGGTAGTTGAATCCACTATCACCGAGACTGCGGGTGCCCTTAGTAACCTGACAGCTGAGCTTCAAGCGGATCGCCTCATGACGTTACAGAACCGTATGGTTCTTGATGTTTCACTTGCAGATCGAGGTGGAGTGTGTAAGATGATCCAATCGAGTTGCTGTGTTTTTATCCCAGATAATGCGCCAACGGTGTACAAGGCCATCTCTAAGTTACATAAGATCTCTGACTCTATTCATGTAGAGGAAGGTGACTGGACATTAATGGGATGGTTCTGGAGCCTGTTGTCTGCGTGGGGATGGAAGGTTCTGATAGTCACTGGTGTTGCATTAGTATTTTTATTTTCGTGCTGTCTCATTGTTCAGTGTGGTCCTGCCTTATGTAACGTCTGCATTTCAACATGCGTAAGAAGAACACCTGTTTTTAGAGATACGCCACGGGATAGAGTAATGCTCCAACAACATATCAGTGACCTGATGAACATAGAAATGGATTCTGACATAGAGTGAGTTATTGCCTATGTAAGGGCAAAAGGACGGTCTGAGGTTCTGTAGCGATCCGAACCCGTGAATTCGGTATCGTAGTACTGACACGATTTTGGTACCAATGAACCGCAAATGATCCATTACATGCATGACAGTGTTTTCGCTACCCAACTAGCATGAATTCACTGAGAAATAGGGCATTCTGTTGTAAAGTCGTGGCATCCATTTTAGTTACGGCATCCATTTTGTTTCTTGCCCTCACATAGTCAATGAACGGGCGATGACCCCGGCAGAGTCACCTTGTTAAGGACACGTAAGCCCGAGCCCCGAGAAAGGCTGACGCTACATGACTAGGCAGAATCAAGCTGCCTCCCCTGCCTGAGGCCAGTCCTGCTATACTGGTTCTCGTGTCCGTTGTCCTGACTGAAAGGCCAAAGACGGTAGCCATGCCCGTTTATGATCCATAAACACCTCTTATCCTACTTTTCAATCCTTTGCACCTGGCTCTGCTCCTCTCCTTCTGGGCTTTTACAATGGGGAGGTTACGATTTTTATGATGGGGAGGTTCGGACAAAGAATGGAAAACTGTCAGGAGAATCTGATCGAATACCGAAAACCTACGACTAATTATTGTTTGATGTCAAATTTACTGTTTGTTTGGGATACCGGGTTGGGCATGAGAAATATTCGTGTAATGTAGCCTAAAGACATTTTGCGTGTATTTAAAGAGTAACCCACTTAATGCAATTTGAACAGTCTCGTAGATTCTGCCTCTGTGTGGTTCCTATGATTTCTGTGTCCCTGCAGTAAATAAACCTTGGTCTTTGACGCCACCATCGAGAAGCCCTTGTCTCTGTTTATTTGTGCACCGGGACAGGAGGAACTCAGGGGTCTTCGGGTGTTGTTTCCCTGACACCTCTGGACTCTTAAAAGTCCAGAACCTCAGGTCAAGTGCCACATGTGCAGAGTGATGTTTGTACCCGCAGTTGCCAATGGCAGGTGATTGTCCTGTGCCTGTGTGTGTCTGTGTACCCTGCTGAGTTTGCGCCAGTGGCCTGGGGCATGTGACTGCGTTGAGGTGCTGTACATAACCGTGGTGTAGCTTGTGATGCACAGTGTGAGCCGGGATCAGTGATTGTGTTGCACCCCTCATTCCACCTGTGTACTTTCAATGCCACGTCGTGCATTTGGCCTTCCCCAGAGGATAATGTCCCTATGATGAAGGTGCAATGATTGTGCTGCATACTATGCCTTGTTCAAACCAGCCAAATTGTTCAAATGTGCGTCTCTGTGACATGTAGCAGGTGTATTGATGTTGTCTCACTTTATCATCCTCACAGGTAGGCGTCCATGCCAAGGGGGAGATCTGGAGGGAAGCCGTCAGTGCCGTGAGGTCGGTGGAGGGTCGGAGGCGGCGCCTGCCCCAGGTGAGGAAACACTGGCAGGATATCCGGTGCTGGACCAGGAGGATCGCCCGGGTCCTGCTGGGGGACTCACCTGAGAGCCACAAGAACCGTGGGTGCCGGCGCCTGACCCACCAGATGAAGCGTGTGCTGGCGGTGGTCTTCCCTGACTTGGATAGGTGCCTAGCGGAGAAGCAGCAGCAGGAAGGGGGTAGGTACATGTGTGTTTGTTGTGTGTCACCAGCTTTTGGAAGTGCGCAGTTGCATGGATACACTGCCAGGGTTCATATGTACAATACATATCCTGTTCCCCAAAGTAAACCGGTGCTGTTCTTCCTCCCTTCCCCTCCTTGACACGTGTTCCCTGGTCTGTGTGTAGTCACCCTTGCACAAGGTCATCTAGGCTGCCAGTTAATCCAAGTGCCCAATGCTTGCAGCATCATGTGTGGGGGTGGTGTGTAACATGTGTTGGGACCTTGCCTGTGCCCTGGCCAGTTCAGTCAATGTGGGGTCCATGTTAGTTGGCACTGATGCTGAGTCCCAACATAGGAGTGTGTTTGAAAAGTGTACTGCCTTACAGCATGCATGACCAATGTTGTGGCCTCAGACATGATGTGCATGAGTGGGAGATATGCATAGTGCAGGGACGTTTGCTTCTGTTGCAGTCATGTCCATCCCGGACCATGGAGGAGTGTGGCCACTACAGACCCCTGGGGCACCTTTTCCTAGGTATCATGTGTGTCAGCCAACAATGTGGACATTCACTGTGTCTTCAGCATAGGTTGGGCTTGGTGGCATTGTACCCTGGCCTAATGTGTATTTACGTAAAGTGTGCTACATGTGTCCACTGTACAGGGTGACCCAATTTGGCTTGTGCATACTCACAGTGGCCGGTGCCAGTGTGTTTTGGTACAACTATCTGATGATGGTTGTTTGTCAATTTTATGTGTGGACAGGCGCACAAGGGTTAGTTCGTATACATTCAGGATTTATTGAAGGGCATTTTAGTAATCCCTGAGTAAGAGGTGTAAGTACTTCCTCTGTGTCCCTCACATTGTCTCAGGTAGGGGGGGGGGTTGTGCGGGAAAGGCCTACATGTCCAAACCGTATGTGTCCTTGCCAGGTATGGCCTGTGTGTGATGATTGTCTGGACATACACTCAACATGCAGTGACCCAGTCATGTTGGGCAGGGTTTAATGTATGTACCCTACCCGTTGCTGAATTTACCTCTGGATGGGGGGGGGGTCATCAAAACAAAAATGACAAGTGTTATAGATGTGTTGAGGAATGTGAATCTATAGGACATCTATTGTTTTTTTGTCCCATGTATGCAGCACCCCGAAAAATTTGGATAAAGCCCATTTGCAGATCTTTGGGCACTAGGAGATATGAGATTGTCCTACGTATTTTGTGCACAGACACTGCTCCCCCAATTTGTATAGCTGTGGCTAAGTTTTTAGGGTGGGCCTGGGGTATACGGTCAAAAGCCTTGAGGCATGATGTTAATTCCTCTTAAAACATCTGTATTTCGTAAACCCAGGTTGGTAACAAAAACAGTATGTCCATTGAATTGTGTTACGCTAATCTAGAGTAATCGGATTGGTTTTAAAAAGTATATTCGAGGGCTGCTTAGAGATTTGATTGTAATTTTAATTCTTTTTAGATAATTTATTTACTGTTTTATGTTATGATTGTAATGTGCTTTTATGACTCAACTGTCGAATAAAGCTTGATTGATTTGATTTGTATTTGCTAAGCAGCATGTGCCAAAAGTTACAAGACATGGTTCCTGCTCATCCCTTTTTTGGCTACGGTGTGTGGTCCAGATGCTGTACTCGACTGTCCCCAGAGACTTGCTCCTCTGTCTAATTTGATATCAAGTTCTTTGCTGTTGTGTCATGCTCTCCATTGTTTCTCAGTGGCATGGTGGGTCAACCAACTGTGTGGTGCAGGGCCTACATATGTGCGTAGTATTGTAGATGTTACTCATGTTGCTTTTCATGCTATGCACTGTGACCTATGTAGGTTTGAATCATGTGTCATATGTATACAGGTGTCTGATTATTTCCTGTCTCTTCACCTTGCCCACAGCAGCGTCGGGGGAAACCGAGGGAGACACTGGCACGGAAATTGAGGAGGGATCCAGCAGCGGTGCCACCAGTGCTGGCGGGTCTGTCTCAGCGAGTGGCACGGAGGCGGAGGGGAGTGCGGCGGAGGACCCGTCCAGTCCCACCACCGACTATGACGCTGACGGGTCCGAGGCTGAGCTCCCTGAGAGGGCGGACGCTGCTCCCAGAGCTGAGAGCAGCACTCCATCTGTCACCGCCCCCTCCATTCCCATCACCCGCCTCCCACCTGCTCGGGTCCCTTCCCACCGTGCTAGGTGCCAACAGGTCTCCTTCGTGCCAGGCTCCGCACCCCCTGCCCCTGTCCCCCCTGCTGCCGTCAATGCCGAGTCTGTGGACATTCAGCGGCAGTTGCAGGTTGGTCAGGCATCGATGCTTACTGTCCTCCATGAGCACACCAGACTGCTGACACAGATGTTGTCGTACATGGAGGGCATGTCAGCAGCGATGTCTGATCAACGGATGTTGCTGAAGTCCATAGACTCCTCACTGACTGCAGCAGTGGATCTCCAGCAGCGCTCCGTCCCCCCCACCCCTGCACCATCCACACTTCCTACTCCCATGCCTGTCCCATGCACACCCAGACGTCCCCATGCACGCACCCCACCAGACACAGCCAGCACACCACCAGGGAAGGCAAAGCGCACTCCTCCAGTCATGCACACACAGGGAGAAGTAGGCACACCCACTGGGGGCAAACGGCAGGCACGCAGCCAGAGTGGGAGTCCACATTCCTCAAGACCCACTTCCTCCAAAAACACTCCCCTTAGCTCTCCTGGCCAACTGTCACCGAATGAGTCCTTGGTGGCCACTGTGTCCCTCAGCCCCAGTGTGGCACCACCCCGCACGCGGTGGAGGCAGTGCCCGGCCACGGGAGTAGAGTCCCCCCCTGTCCACACCCCCCCCAGGAGCGCCGCAACCCATGCCTCCGACCCCCCCCCGCCATGGGGCCTGTGGTTCATTCGGGTGCAGGGGAGACGCTGGGCGACCTGGCAGTAGTGTGTAGCGCCATGCTGGAATCCACCTTTGGTGCTGCCCCACCCCCTGTGGTGGAGTCGTCCGTCCCTGCACCCACAACACCTACCCTTGCCCCTCCTGTCCCTGCGGTGCTTGGTCCTTCCCCCCCACATGATGCCCCCCCTTCTGTGAATGAAATGGACATGTGAACTGTGCAGGCAAGCTAGGGGACACACGTCCCGATGTGTACCCCCCCAGGACTTTGCTGATGGCCTGGCCCATGGGCCTTGTAAATAGTGGACATTTAAAACAATTTATTTTGAATGCTGAATAAAGCATTTTGTTTTTCTTTTGCACACTTATGCTTTCCTGGACTTGCTGTTGGTGGTGCTGCTCCATGATTTGGGGTGGTGATAATGTGTTAGGTGTCTGGGAAATGTTGTAGTGTGCTGCTCATGGGGTGGACCCTGGTATCTGTGTGCCATCACAAGGGCTCTGCAAATAATCTTTGATCACGTGTGCTCTTACTGTATGGTGATATTGTCCCAAGGTGTGTTCCTTCCTCTGTGGACCCTGACATCTTCCCTGCAGGCTGTTTCCCAATTGTTGTGCTGAGCTGTGTCTACATATCCTGGATGTGTGACGGATCCCTTCAACTTTGGCCATGCCTGCTCAGCAATGTCTCCACCTGCATCATTTGTGGCATCCTTGGTGGTCACTGTACTAGTGTATGGAGTATATTGACATGACTTCATGTGGACATGTTCCCTTTTACGCCCTATGCATGTGTGTACTCCCAGCCTCGCACACATGTGTTACGTGTTCTGCAGGGTCTTTGGTCACCTGACTGACAATTTTGGGCATTGTATCTGTGAGTACTCCACCCTTTTCCTTCCATGGGAGGCACCAACTTGTTGGCTGCCCCAGCACCTGTACATTCCTATCAGTCCTGGAATGTGCGTGACAGTGTGTGTTCCCTTTGGGTCTCTTAGTTTAGTAGGGTGGCACATGAGTATACAGTCTTGTTGCATGCTCTCATTGTGTGTATTGTGCTGCCAGCACCAGGGGTGGGTATGCATGTGTCATATGTCTGGGCACTGCTGGGAGTGATAGGCACCCACCCCTCCTATGTCTGGGCACTGCTGGGAGTGATAGGCACACACCCCTCCTATGTCTGGGCACTGCTGTGGGGACTCTGCACCCACCCCTCCTATGTCTGGGCACTGCTGGGGGGACTCTGCACCCACCCCTCCTATGTCTGGGCACTGCTGGGAGTGATAGGCACACACCTCTCCTATGTCTGGGCAATGCTGGGAGTGATAGGCACCCACCCCTCCTATGTCTGGGCACTGCTGGGAGTGATAGGCACCCACCCCTCCTATGTCTGGGCACTGCTGGGGGGACTCTGCACCCACCCCTCCTATGTCTGGGCACTGCTGGGGTGACTCTGCACCCACCCCTCCTATGTCTGGGCACTGCTGGGAGTGATAGGCACCCACCCCTCCTATGTCTGGGCACTGCTGGGGGGACTCGGCACCCACCCCTCCTATGTCTAGGCACACACCCCTCCTATGTCTGGGCACTGCTGGGAGTGATAGGCACCCACCCCTCCTATGTCTGGGCACTGCTGGGAGTGATAGGCACCCACCCCTCCTATGACTGGGCACTGCTGGGGGGATGCTGCACCCACTCCTCCTATATCTGGGCACTGCTGGGAGTGATAGGCACACACCCCTCCTATGTCTGGGCACTGCTGGGAGTGATAGGCACACACCCCTCATATGTCTGGGCACTGCTGGGAGGACTCTGCACCCACCCCTCCTATGTCTGGGCACTGCTGGGAGTGATAGGCACCCACCCCTCCTATGTCTGGGCACTGCTGGGGGGACTCTGCACCCACCCCTCATATGTCTGGGCACTGCTGGGAGGACTCTGCACCCACCCCTCCTATGTCTGGGCACTGCTGGGAGTGATAGGCACCCACCCCTCCTATGTCTGGGCACTGCTGGGAGTGATAGGTACACACCCCTCCTATGTCTGGGCACTGCTGGGAGTGATAGGCACACACCCCTCATATGTCTGGGCACTGCTGGGAGGACTCTGCACCCACCCCTCCTATGTCTGGGCACTGCTGGGAGTGATAGGCACCCACCCCTCCTATGTCTGGGCACTGCTGGGAGTGTTAGGCACACACCCCTCCTATGTCTGGGCACTGCTGGGGGGACTCTGCACCCACCCCTCCTATGTCTGGGCACTGCTTGGGGGCCTCTGCACCCACCCCTCCTATGTCTGGGCACTGCTGGGAGTGATGGGCACACACCTCTCCTATGTCTGGGCAATGCTGGGAGTGATAGGCACCCACCCCTCCTATGTCTGGGCACTGCTGGGAGTGATAGGCACCCACCCCTCCTATGTCTGGGCACTGCTGGGGGGACTCTTCACCCACCCCTCCTATGTCTGGGCACTGCTGGGGTGACTCTGCACCCACCCCTCCTATGTCTGGGCACTGCTGGGAGTGATAGGCACCCACCCCTCCTATGTCTGGGCACTGCTGGGGGGACGCTGCACCCACCCTTCCTATGTCTGGGCACTGCTGGGAGTGATAGGTACACACCCCTCCTATGTCTGGGCACTGCTGGGAGTGATAGGCACCCACCCCTCCTATGTCTGGGCACTGCTGGGGGACTCTGCACCCACCCCTCCTATGTCTGGGCACTGCTGGGGGGACTCTGCACCCACCCCTCCTATGTCTGGGCACTGCTGTGGCTGATGGCCACACACCTCTATGTGTCTGTCCACTGGTGTGGTACGACCCGTACCCACGTCCTACGGCCTGGGTACGGCCCATACCACAATTGCAGTGGTGATGTAGGGGTATGCCTGGTACGAGCCATACCCACGTCCTTGAGGCATGGGTATGGGTCGTACCCCCATTGTTGGGGTGCCGTAGGGGTACTCACCGTACCCATGCCTTTAGGACGTGGGTACGGCTCGTACCAAGCGTACCCCTACATCACCACTGCAATGGTGGTACGGGCCGTACCCATGCCTGTGGGACGTGGGTACGAGCCGTGCCACCATTGTGGCGGTGACGTAGGGGTAAGCGTGGTACGGGCCGTACCCACGCTCTGGGGGCGTGGGTACGGGGCCGTACCACCATTGTTTGGGTGCCGTAGGGGTACGCACCGTACCCACGCCTTAAGAGCATGGGTACGGGTCGTACCACACCCACCCCTACATCACCCCAAGAATGGCGGTACGGTTCGTACCCATGCCTTTGGGACGTGGGTAGGGGCCGTACCGCCATTGTTGGGGTGACGTAGGAGTGGGCGTGGTATGACCCGTACCCACGCTCTTACGGCGTGGGTACGGTGCGTACCACAATTGTTGTGTTGCCGGTTCGCGTCAATGTTGACTTCCGTTGTGGGGGACGCAGGCCTTGGTGGAGACGCCCCCACCCCCGAAGTGACCAGGCCCTGGGGGTCAGGTATGTACAGGGCATGTTTGATTTTGGACTTGGGTGGGGGTTATGTTTCCTGCCCCTGCCCCCCCCCTTTTGACCCTGGGTGTTGTTCTGACCTTCTGCGGCATCTGCGTCGGTTCCTGTACACCAGGTGGACTGCAATGAGGGCCGGGATGACACGTAGGTTTGGGTCCATGGCTGTCCGTCGCGTACAGGTGCTCCTTGTGCGCATCGTCCTGATTTTGTCTGATCCTAACAAGGGCCCCTAAATACGTTTGGTCCAGGGCCCCAAAAATCCTTAAGATTTCCCTGGTGGTGCGTGCCAGCAGGGACTAGCTTCAGAAACATACATTCCTATCTTGTAGATACAAAATATGTTTCTGAAGCTAAGAGCATTAGCAGGCAGCATGCATGCTCCAAGTTCTCAGAGGTGCATGCCAGCCTAGCTTCAGAAACGTTGTTTTTGTAGCACAGGAATAAACAGCAGTGATTATGTTTTGTGTGTTCCACTTAAATAATAGTTGCAGCAATATCCTAAGCCTTAGGTTTTAAATATTGGTTTAATACATGGTGCCAATGTCAACTGCTGTTCATTCCTGTGCTGGTTACACCATTAAACATTCTATGACCAGCTTCCGTTCTGGGCCTGAGGTGAGGTTGCTTAAACTGGCACTTACCATGAATGCCCTAGGCCCACTACCAGCGTTTAAAAGTGCATGCACAGCCATTGGGTGAAGGTCTTTGGTGTGGTCTGCCATGATCGAAGGCTGCAGTGCTGCTGGAACAATTTTAGTGGTGCCAATGTTGCATGACTGACTGAAATCACACGGTTTGTAAAAATTACAAAGAATACGTGTTTCTAATTTATGTGTATTGTTGCCACTCCTACTAATTATGTTATATATTTTTTTTCAGCACCTGGTGAAGGCAGTGCAATACGCCCTATATTATATTTGGGCAAAGAACAAGAGGGCCATGTACAAAACCCAACCTGCTTCACTCCTCTTGCACTCCCACAACACACCAACTCCAGTGTTTAAGGTAATGAAACTGCTGCTATATGTGTTTTTACATGGTAGTTAAAGGCTATGTATGTGGTCTACATGCTGGGTGGGGTGGGTGCACACCAGTATCAATTCAAGGCATGGAACTGTGTAATCAGTATTAACAGAAGGATTGGAATGTTGAGAGTTCCATTGAAAAAAATGAAGTGGCTCAGGGATTATAATGGAAGGTGTAAGCTTTCAGCTCCTAGGGGCATATGTATCAACATCACCATTTGCGATTCTCAAATAGCGATTTTTAAAGAATCGCTATTTGAGAATTGCAAAACGGGATGTATTTAAAAAATTGCAAACTTTTTGCGATTTCTTAAACTTCCTTAATTGCGATTAGCAAATTGCGAAATCGCAGTTAAGGAATACCTGCCCATTCATTCCTATGGGCCAGGAGACCCATAGGAATGAATGGGAAGTAATTCTCAAATAGCGAATCGCAATTTGCTAATCGCAATTTGAGAATAATTTCAAAGGTGCAAGGGTGTCATGATGACACCCTGATGCACCCCTGAAATTAGCATGTGTGTGCATATGGCACACATACGTGCCCTAAGGGCATGTATGAGCGCCACGTGGCACTTTGTGAAATTAAAAAAAGTGCTTTTTGAAAGGAAATCGCAAATTACCACCAACTGGAAGTTGGTGGTAATTTGCGATTTCTTAAGGATAATTCGCACAACTTGGGTGCTTTTTACATATCATTTAAGAAATCGCAATTTGCGATTTCTTAAATGCTTACGCAAAATTAAGAAATCGCTAAATTAGCAATTCCTTAATTTTGCGATGGGATTTGCCTCATACATCCCGATTACCGATTTTTTAATCGCAAACGCTGTTATTTTGCGAATCGCAGCGTTTGCGATTAAAAAATCGTTTGATACATATGCCCCCAAGTTCCCAATGTTTGTTCAGTTTCTCTCTTTTTAATGTAGAACCCTCAGTGGATGGAATGTATAGCTTTAGTGTCCATCTGCCTCGGGCTATACCTGTTGCATGAGATATGTCTGCTTCAGGGCCTTCAGCAACTAGTATGGCACACTGAGGCAGCGGCCTATAAGGATGTAGTTTTAACAGTCATGTTGTGCAAAAGGGAGCAGTTGAAGATATATTGCAATAATGTACAAGATACGTATTTATACAGAAATTGTATGTTCTGGACTGAGACTTGAAGACAAAGTAACTGTAAAACGATTAGGACCTGATCGGCCTGACCTAAAACTACAACAAAGGGCCCAAGACAGAGGGAAGACTTACAGACGTACATTTTCAAACACTTGGTACACAAAGGTTTATTGGCTCACAGAGTGTACTTCAACAAATTCTCTTTTCGCCTTCCCCTGCTTGCTGTTTGGTGGTGACATTCAAAGGAATGGCAGACTTGAAGCATTTGTCGGGTAAAGTAAAGAAGCATGCACACACAAAAATCCATTAGGAAAACCTGCGAGACTGGGATTTTGGGAGACACACCGATTGAAGCCCACATAAGCGGCGCATACCGCAAACCAATACAGAAACACATTGAAGCAGTTGATAGGAACAGACACATAGGTGCCGATTCCGATCCGTTAAAAATATTCCCCGTACGAATCGTATCCGGATTTTTTTACGTACGAATCGTACAAGTCCCGTACAAACTGGCAAGTACGATTCGTATGTTAAAAAATCCATACGAATCGCATTGGGAAAATTCCCCGACACGTCCTCGGGTCGGAAAAAGTGTCCGACACGTCCCCGGACAGTTTTACGTACGAATCGGGAAACTGAAGTCCGAGCGCGCAATTACGATCCGTCCCTCCGTCCGAATGCACAACCGTATGGAAAAAACACCGTACGGAGCGAACTCCTATAGCAACCATGGAGACGTCCAAACATGTGCCCACTTACGTGCCGAACACCCCCCCAGTCCCCCCAGGTACGCGCCGTACCCCCAGCCCACCCCCCATGTACGTGCCATACCCCCAGCCCACCCCCATGTATGCGCTGTACCCCCAGCCACCCCATGTATGCGCCGTACCCCCAGCCCACCCCCCATGTACACGCTGTACCCCGAGCCCACCCCCATGTACGCGCCGTACCCGCAGCCCACCCCCATGTACGTGCTGTACCCCCAGCCCCCCTATGGACGGTGCGTACCCCCACCCCCATAGGTACGGTGCGTACCCCCACCCCACCCCGTAGGTACGGAGCGTACCCCCACCCCCGTAGGTACGGAGCGTACCCCAACCCCACCCCGTTGGTACGGAGCACACCCCCACCCCCGTAGGTACGATGCGGACCCCCAGCGCATATAGCTCTGGGGGTCCGCACCGTACCTACAGGGGTGGGGGTACGCTCCGTACCTACGGGGTGGGGTGGGGGTACACTCCATACCTACGGGGGTGGGGGTACGCACCGTACCTACGTGGGTGGGGGTCCGCACCGTACCTATGGGCTGAGGTGGGGGTACGCTCCGTACCTACGGGGGTGGGGGTACGCTCTGTACCTACAGAGGTGGGGGTACGCACCGTACCTACGGGGGTGGGCGTACGCTCTGTACCTACGGGGGTGGGGGTACGCTCCATACCTACGGAGGTGGGGGTACGCACCGTACTTATGGGGGGGTGGGGGTACGCTCCGTACCTACGGGGTGGGGGTACACACCGTACCTACGGGGGTGGGGGTCCACACCGTACCTACGGGGTGGGGTGGGGGTACGCTCCGTACCTATGGGGTAGGGGTACGCTCCGTACCTACGGGGTGGGGGTACGCACCGTACCTATGGGGGTGGGGGTACGCTCCGTACCTACAGGGGTGGGGGTACGCTCCGTACCTACGGGGGTGGGGGTACGGCACGTACACGTATGGGTGCTGGGGTACGGTGCGTACATGGGGGGGCTGTGGGTACGGTGTGGACGTGTAGGGATGGGGGTACGGTGCGTACCAGGTCCCCTTTTCGTCATGCTTCGCGACGTACTTAGCTTTTCTGACACTTTATGGGTCCCGTAAAAATGTTGCCGTCCGTGCTGTGGGTACGAATCGTACTTGCTGATCCGTAAAATGCTGCCTGACTCTGTGCGAATGTCGCGTACGCGGTGTCCCGGATCCGAATTGTGGGTATATTTTGGCCGGTCGGTGTTTTTTACGATTCGTACGGAAATGGTGTTTCTGTACGAATCGTACTTGCGGGTTTGTAAGGTGTTTTTCCCAGGTACGAGTCAGACGGAAAACGCCTCCGTCCGACGGTTCGTACCCGGGTTTTACAGGATCGGAATCGGCACCATACTGTCAAAAATAATTGATTGCATTCCTTACCGTGGTGATTTTGAACTGGCATTAAAAGGGCATGATGAATCTGAAACTTCCTCAAATCCTGGTATATTCAGAGGCCTTGTGGCTTTAATAGCAAGCATAGACAATGAAATGAAAGCACATTTAGTAAGTGCTACAGTCTTTAAGGGCATCTCTAAAACAATACAAAATGAACTCCTTGAGTGTATGCTAGAAATCATGAGAAGCTTTATTGTTCAACAGGTGAAAAACACAGGCTTTGTGGTTATTCAAGCTGATGACACCACTGATGTGGCAACAAAAACACTGTTCGTATTAGTCTTTTCATATCTTGACAATGACAGTAAAGCTGTGGAGAGCTTCTATGGTTTCACACATTTGAGAGACTCTAGTGCAGAAACCATTACTTCAGCTATACTATTTTTTATTTTTTTTATTTTTCAGAACAGCAGTAATTTAAATTAATCCAGAAAAAGAAGCAGAGAATGACGATACAAATTCTCTATACATAATACACATATCATTCCTACCAAGTAATACCTTGCACAATATATCATACCTAGACTTTGAAAGGGAAGAAGAAAAAAAAAAGGAGAGTAGAGGAGAAGAAAACAAAAAAAAAGGAAAAAGAAGGGAGAAGGCCAATTTTTGCCATGTACCATTCTCATTAAGGGGAAAAACACCAAGATACCATATTTTCTACTGAACATTCAGTGGTCCCCAAACTTGACTACCCCTTCTCTTCGCTCTCTGACCTTTACATTTATGCAAAGCCATCTCCAAATTAAATACATGAAAGAGTCTGGCATACCAAGCTTGGTATGTCGGAGGGTCCACATCCTTCCATTTTGATGCAATCATTATACAAGATATTGCTGTTACCATGAAACAAAAACATACTTGAGTCAATTCCAGCTGTAAGGTCTTATCGCAGCCAAGTAGCATCATGGTTGGTGTTAGAGGAACAGCCCGCCCTAAAGTTTGGTACAAAAAGGTTTCGATCCTCTGTTTCAGTGCATCTAGTTTGGTGCAATCGGAAAACATATGGACCATGTCTGCGGGACCCTGTCCACACCTTGGGCAATGATCATTTTCCCTTTTCCCCCATAAAAACAATTTTGCCGGTGTAAACTATAAGCTAAATATTGTTTCAAAATGTTGGGCTTTTAAGTTGGCAGATAGAAACACCTTTTCAGACATCATTAGGGATCTACTTAAATCAATATCCTGATTCTCCAGTTTGCCTGCCCAAGCACTTTCGTTCCTAACTATATCACCGGAGTTAGCACTCATCAAGATGGAATATAAATCCTTGATTTGAGGCTGCTTATACACAATACACTCTAACAACGGGATTCGAGCCATATTGGTGGACCTCAATAAAACAGGTCTAATTGTCTCCCTAAGTTGAACATACTTAAAGGGTGATCTGGACTCCATACTGTATCTTTCCTGAAGCCCTACAAATGACATAACTCCATTTAAAACAATAACGTCTCCTAGATTACTGATTCCAGCCTGTTCACAGGTTTTACCTGTTTTGTCATAGAGTGGGGCCAGAAAGACTGGTGATCGCTACAATAATAGGTATCTCTGGAGCTTGTGAATTTCTAGAATTTTACACATCTTATGCCAAATGTTCCAGGCTGCTCTAAAGGGCTTGAAACGTGTTTTCTTGTAGTAGCTACCCTCCAGCTGCCTCAGTATGACCCCTGTTGCAGCACCACCAATGGCTAGCTCAAAGATGGAAGGAGGGAATTCACTTTCCTGACCTTCCGGGATTGTTTCTGCCCACGTTTTAGATTAAAACAATATGGCCATTTGCTGCAGCGTTATGGCCCAGTAGTAATATAATAGGTTGGGAACAGCCAGCCCCACTTGGTCTTGTGGTAAAGTCATTAATTTCATCGATCTCCTGATCTTCTTATATCCCCAAATAAATTGTGAGAAAATCCCGTCTAATTTCTTGAAGAGAACGTTTGATGGTTCCAGCGGAATACAACAAAAAAGATAAAAGACCTTAGGAAACATTATCATTTTAAGCACATTGCCTCTTCCTATAATACACAGATGTAAATTATCCATTCTTTTTAGTTCTCCACAAATCTTTTTTTAGTTATTAGCTATCTCTCTGTTTGCCTCAGTTTATATTTTGCATTTTATTTCTACTTTTACTGTGTTTTTGTTACTTTTATAAAGTTCTTTCTATCTTCTTCCCCCTAACTTTTTTCCCCTTCGGACTTTTCTTTTCCGCCTCCCACCCACCCCAGAACCATGGCCAAGGGCACACCAAGTCCCAAGGGCAAGGGACCTGCAGGCGCAGAGAAGCGCCGCCTGCCTTGCGGCAGAATGCGTCCTGCAGGGGTGCAGGCCCGGCAACTGTTTGGGGAGGAGGAGGTGGCGGCTCTTGTTTTCTTCATCCAGCGCCTCCTCCCCTTGACCTTGGCAGCAGGCGGCAGGCCCGGCTCCGGGTACGCTACCCAGGAGCGGCACCGTCGGTGGGCGAAGGTGCGCCGGGCCGTGTTCCGGTGCACTGGGATCCGGCGCACCCACAACCAGCTAGCTCACCGGTGGTCCGACATCCTGGACTGGGAGCAGGACCTGTTGGACCTGCTAGGTGTCGAGGTCATCGGGCTTGGTGAGTAACTGATTGTGTATATTAAATTAGATGAACAACAAGATTACTGCTGCGTGCCAAGCGTTGCTGGTAAATTACGTTCCAAAAAGCAAAATGTTCTTTGATTTAAGGACCGAGGTGCACGGTGGTACTCTTACTTGTTTGCAACGTAGTTTGCGCTAGCTTGTGCTGATGCTGATTATGTAAGAGTTTACTTTACAGAACTGAAGTTAGGTAATGCGATTTGCTAGAGAGACTCTAGTCCTTCCATTGTCCTACTGTGAAATAGTGGTGGATGGATATTGGATACTAGGTTTAGTTTGTTAGTAGTAGTTACTAATTGTTTTATGCGGTCTGCGTGACGCGTCCTCTGTCACTGAGTGCTGCTTACCCCAGTCCTCCGTCGAACCTTTTGTACTTTGTTTAGTGAGTGGTAGGCTTAGCATGGTCAGTCAGTAGCAGAACTAGATCAGCATTATGCAACCAACCCACAATTTGTTGTATGTATGCACTAATGTATGCAACTATGCATGTGTCCTCCATCTCATCTATGCATTTGATGGCTGAAAAAAATTGAAGTGCAGACTTAGTGAACAATTGGCCCGTCTGGAATAGGTGGTGTAGGTCAGGTGGTACTTACTAGGCTTTGTTAGTATTTGGAATCAGAATGATCAAGGAACACTGGAGTGTTCATAAATAAGTAGACGATCCGTAAATGCACTAGGAAGCAGCCAGTAGTCGATCCATCTGATTAGATAGGTCAATTTTATTGCACTTGTTGTTTCCTTAAATGTTCTTTGACTTATTGTTTTTCCAAATGATTTATTATTTTTCTCACAGCACTCCTTAATGTTGGTCTCTTTCTTTATTATATTTTACATGATCATCAGCACCACCCAGGGGCAAGAAGACGGGGTCGGAGTCGGCGGGGGAACCCCAGGACCTCTCCTCTACTGATGCTCCTGCAGCTGGCCCCAGTAAGTCCTCCATTGGTTAGATTGACATTTATATTTCCCTAAATGTTATGTTACTGCATCTTTTTTTTCCCAAACTCTAAATTATGGTTCCACTTTCTGAATCTCTTTTTTACAAAAGCTTACTTCTTTGACCTTGACTATCTGTTTACTAATTCTGTTTATCCCTGCCTCGAAGTTGCTTCTAACTCCCTCTGCTATGACTCTCTGTGCTACTAATACTACTACTACTATTACTATTATTACTCTGTGTGTAGCGAAGCTTGCACAGTTGCCCACTCTTTAATAGAAGGTTTTCTTTGCAACAATAAAACTCTGATTGACCAATAGCTCTAGCCACTGGGTCCTGTCCTTTGGGTTTTCCTCTTCAAGTCTTCTCAATGTTGAGGCTTTGACAATTACCACAAACAAAATGCCCAACCAGATATTTGACTAGTATTTTTGATCGGATAGTACATGATACTACTATTGTCTAGGATTCTGCAGAGCCACATACAGAACTATGCACAACAAAATAGGATGGTGCTGATGGGAGGTTGGATCTTACTGATCACACCTCAGTCCGAAGAACCCAGGATCCCCTAACAGACTAGCTATAGTGTCTCACATTAGGGTCCCACTCCCGACCCCCCCACGAAGACGATACACAATGTTGATGATGACTGAGACAGAGACAACCCAGAACATAATAACAAACACCATTTTGCTCACACACTTGTGTAAGTCCACTCCACCACACCAAATACCACAGAGTCTATGTGTAAGTTCAAAAGGTTTATTTGAAACAAGTATCAAACTCTGTACATCGTTAATATGAAATTTAATTTACGACAGCCATAGTCAATAAGCCAGCAAAAAGCCTAACATTAAAACAGTAAACATTTACAAGTGCATGATTGACAACAAGAACAAGAGCCAAGATCTTTATAATTCTGGAAGATCCCTCACCGTAGAACGTAGAAATACTGGTTACATCATCTTGCATCCAATATGCTCTGTAAATCTCTGGTTTGTAGAAGGGAATCTTCCGCCTATGATATATGAGAAAAACGCTGCGAGTTAGCCGTTAGATAGTATACTGGTGAATGATGCTAGCATTTTGCAGTCATGCCAAAAAGTGTAACATGTATGTGTGATGGCTAAGCAATATAAACTAAACAAAGTCAATATGTTTTTTTTTTTTTCGACCTCTTCACTTGTACGCAACAGTCAAGCGGCCTTAAAGGCATCTACTGCACATGTCAATAAGCTGGCAGGTATAATATGCACCAAAAGAGTAGTAGTCGACATGATGAATCTAAAAGGGTTACTCATGGCTCAGGCTAACTTTCAAAAGAGTAGAGTAGGACTAGATGACCCTAGGAAGTGGAACCATATCCTTATAGTGTCTGTCTACTGACTGTACTTACTGTCTAGTGCTGATGTATGTTGCATCGCATTAACTTTTTTTTCAATGTTCCAAGTGAACACTTAAAATAGGGGGAGGTTTACAGGCATCTAAAAAATTTGTGATGCTTTTTTCTAGGCACACTACCATCCACCAGTGCCGTCGGTGCCAGCGATGCGGCCATTCCGGAGGGGGCAGGCGAACTGGCGGCACCTGCAGGAGACACAGGGCCCAGGGGGGATCCAGCAGCAGTGGCCGGCGGCGGTAAGTTATATTCATTACTTCTTGACATTACAGCTAGATGGAACTGTGTTCACTATTTCACTGTACTGTGCGACTTTATACAACGGTTGAAGAAGACACCCTTTACGTAGCATTACCAGCGTGAGTAGAGTAACCAATGGCCTCTTCTATTTGACTCCAAAATCAGCTGTGAATGTTTTATGGAGAAGACAAACTCAGATCAGATGACCTTCATGGATGTGTTGAACATAGAGGGAAAGCACTAAGGGTGGAAGGACGGGCGAGATAAAAAATATGACTGACCGGCAGAGAAGGATATGTTGTTGGAAGCATGTATAGGAGTCTGATAGTAATAAGATCAGATGCATGGGTTGTTGAAGGATGGGTGGAAGGTGAAAGAATGCCTGCCTGGGTGGGCGACACAGTATGGGTGGATAGTACTAGATAGCAAGAATCAGCGGTGTTTTTGGTTCAAACTCAAAGCCAAGGCAAGGAAGGAAGGAGAAGAAGCATGGGTGTTTGTTGGTGAAACCAACTAAGGTTTGTTAAGAGATATATACAAAAGTATAGACGTTTACTTTAATGGATGTATGCCTGGATGTACTATCACCAAGAGACAGTATAGGTGGAAAGTGTCACTGGAGATTCTTACTTTGAAGAAAATGTAACAGAAACTGCGCGACAGTAGCAAAGCCTAGAGGAATCAAGGTAGTATTATGAGCATACAGTACACTTGCAGTAGTTTGCAAGCACGTCATATATTATCAAGCGGAAACCCCTTCCTCCCACTCTGGGGACCACTCCCTACCTATTATTATTAATGTATTTTCGATTGGGGCAGCCAGCCTGCAAAGGGTGGCCTATCTGTTGTTTAATGTTTATGTATATTGGTTACACAATCAATGAAAGCAAAGTACACTCTGCAGTAGCGGTTGGTGGTGGGATTGTTGGCGGGCGGTGACATGGGGAGGGGACGGGTGGGTGGCACTGGCGAGTAAACTGTGTATTACTGTTACGGCCAAATACAGGTAATCAACATAAAAATAAATAAAACTATTTTCAAGTTGCGCACTGCACCGCCGAATGCGATGCAATGTGTGCTACTGTGTGCAGCAATGTTTTTTTTTTAATGTATTCTTTAATTACCTGTGAATGTCCTTAATCCATCGTTTACTATCCCCACCCTGCATCTTCCCACGTCACCGACCGGCAGCACTCCCACCACCGACCGCTACCGACCTGATGTCGTATATCGTATTAGCACTAGCAGCATCTATAATATGAATATAAGCAATGATCGTTGGATCCGATAAATAAATAATCAGCCTTTTTGTAGTACCCATGGCAGGGTGTAAGTGAAATTGTGCATGCCATTTGCCCTCATGTAACAGAGTATGACCAGTGCCAACGGCCGTAAGGCGTCAGACAAAAAGATGAGCTTCTCCACCTGCAGACAGTAGTAGTAAATAAAACTAACGTGAGTCTGCATCATGTGGCTCATATCTGTTTCTCTTGGGTGCAAGCTTAGCTGATGGACCTGGCATGCCGCCTACAACAAGGTTATGTAATTGGGCTAAACTACAGATAAGAACAGCACGACTGGTGTACCGGAGTACATACATAGTACGATTATATTTATAAATAATGTCTGAAACGGTCACAAATGTTAGAGACCAAGGAAGTAGGATTAGAGATACTTACCCCAGCACCAAATCCCAAATGTTATGAACTGTGCTTGCTAGTGATACTGTGACACTATGTGTTGAATGATTTTAGTGTTCCTGTTTTGCTAAGAGTATTGGCTCCAACATGTTCTTTTTCTTTCTTGATATAGATGATACTCCTTCCACTAAACCATCAAGGAAGGAGTTGGCCGCTAGGGCCCGGCGCCGGAAACTGGAGGCCATCTGCGAGCATTATCGCCAGCTGGTGGCTCAGGAGGAGGAGGAGGAGGAGGAAGAGGCGGCTGCAGCTGCAGCCTCCTCCAATGCCCCGGGCCCCAGTCAGGCCCGGCCTCCACTTTCACGGCGCCGTGGTCCGGCATTCGCCCGCCGCCGCGCCTCTATTTCCAGCACTGCTGCCCCCCACCCTGGAAGCAACTTTAGGGCATTTCGCCGCCAGCTGCTCCGCCGGATGGCCCGCTGGGAGGAGAACATGGAGGAGCGGGTAAAGATCCTGGTGGACACACATCTTAAGGCCCGCCGACAATAGAGGACCTCGTCGTTTGCCCCTTTTTTAATTCCTTTTGTTGGTGGGTGGGTTTGTGGGCGTTGGGGATTTCTACGGACATTGGGACTTTGGACTTTCGTTTCGTTGGGGTTAGGGAGGGGGGTGGGTTAGGTCAGAGCGGGATAGTTTATTTTTGTTAGGGGACATTAAAAATATACTTACTATTTATTTATACGATGTTAATGTTTTTTGTGGTGGGTTACAGTTTTCCGAATTCAATGTAAGTTACATGGTTGTTTACTTTGTTTCCGTGCTGCTGCATGCCCACAGCCAGTGTTTGATTTAAAAGATCTGCCGATTTTGTAACACACAAACCGATAGATGCAGCACCCCTCACTGAGTTATTTTTAATTGTCATAGTACTGTCAGTCTCTCCTCCTAGTCCATACCTCCCACCAAACTTATCTTACCTGTGATTGATGATGAAGTTCGGCACACTGATGGCTGCATGGTTGGTTTCCCAAATTGACGGAGTAGATGCCATTATAGTGGTGGTAGTAGTAGACACTGGCAATAGCGTTTGAAAAAAGGAAGAGAAAGTCACTTGACTGAGACTCTGGGAGGAGGAGTGGAACAGAACACAAAGTAAACTACAGCATGGGTGGTCAAGCAGAAGAAGATCCTTGCCCTGCCTTAGTTGAAATTCAATTAGAGTTGCTTTCACCACATCTGCCCCAGCAAGCGTGTGATCAATTGGTGTACATAGTCATCACATCACACCTCAATATAAATCACACAGCCCGGGGGAAGAGGGTTAGGGATTGATGATTGGATGGGAAGTGGGGTTTTGGGAAAGGTTTGAGAAAGAAAAACAGACAATATGCATGGACACAACAAAAGTAAAACACAATCTTGTAAGACGACCATGATCCATTATCAAAGAAATCAAAGTATGAAGTGAGAGAAAGCAAATGCATGCATGCTGAGGAGGATAACTTGATGGTTAATGATAATGAGTTGTACTATAACTACTATGACCCAATGAGACAGTACAGTCAGGGACGAAATTGAAATTTGCCTTGCCTGTCTGACGCCCTCAGAGCTCAGACCGAACCCAATTACATGCTGTACCGGGCTTACTTTTATTTTTCAAGCTAGCTAAGGAAACTAAAAAAAAGTTGAATCAATTAACAAACAAACCACAATACACAGTCGTAATGATTAAAGAGAAAAAAACAATCAAATAAATGTAAAGATGAATGATGATACTAAAGTTACTGTATTATCCTGGTCCAAATGAGGAGTTGCATCATTCTCGTCATTCTTCTTGGTCCTCCCTTCCATGGACACTCCGCACATCAATCTTGGGTACCACTGCCTGCCTGATGCGGATTGGTAAGGTACGTGTGAGTCGTTTCTCCCACTGTAGCACAGGGTAAAGGCCGGCCTGTAAGTGTAGATGGAAAAACAAACGGGGTATTGAAAAATTACAGCCTTTACAACAATAAACTCAATTACAGTGGAGTGCAAGACAACACTCTGGAGAGAACACTTTCAGACTGAGGCAGCTTGGATAGGCTACATAGTGTGTCTACTCTACAGCATTAAGGTACAACAACAACGGGACAGGATTCAGGAGCCAGCACAGCCACAGAACAGGAGAACCGCGGCACAGGCCAGGCACCCTACCCCTTACTTACATTTTGACCGAGCCAGAGAAATGTCAAATGCACTGCAGCAACCTAGAATTTTCCCAATGAAGTGACTAAATCAATGCGCCACTGTCCGTCATACCACTACACTCTACTCCAGTCCACACCACTACACGGACATCTAGCCTAGGTCTGCTGTGGTTCTTGTTCAAACTTTTTACCTTTTATGTCAGCCCATGAAACGCAGTTATTCCATAGATTTTCTCCAATCCAACTGACTGTGTGCAAAGATAGTATGCTCAGCATCCTCAATGATGGTGACCGTGTGGTACGTATTCTCCAACACCAACTCAGTCTGTAGTGACTGATTAAGTTTATAATATATTCCATATTACCAAATTGCAACGGATATTGGCCGGCACCTGCAGTGGTAGGAGTACAATGTGGTCATTATTAAACAACAAGGAAACATTAACTGTCACCACACCTGAGTCACTTGTACTTTGTCAATAAACTAGTATAGTTCTACTTCATGGCATGCACAATTCTTCGTAGTCAGCCAGCATCCAATGCAATGCATGCCACCATCATTCACAATAATCACTCATTACCTGTCTTGGTGTTCTCTTTGGCTGTCTGATCTGATGCCTGCCTAGCCTTCTGCCAGTCAGTGATGAGTTTCTTTCGGATTGGAAACAAAATGGAATATAGGTGGAGTCACGTTTCACTTCTTATGGAGGGACTGTTAGAGGCAACATGTATTGTACTATTCTCCATCTCCATCCAATGTCTGACTTGCTTGAAATGTACTTAGGGAGAGTAAGGAACATGGAGCAGGACCCTGAGGAGTGGAGTGGACAGTTATGCACAGACGTGCAACTCCAATAGGGAAATAAAAAGAGGAGACTGTTGATGGCTTTGTTGTGAATGTAGATTTTGAACCAGAAAAACAGATACACACAGTCACACACAAATAAAGGAAGGGAGAACAATTTGAAAGCCTAGTTGTCAGGGAAGAGGAGCTCGTCCTCAAAATCTGGTGGTTCGGACAGCAGTACGTCTAACAATCCACTACTTATGTCATCAAAGTCACTCTCCTCTTCCTCCTGTGATTCACGTATTTTGTACTCCGGTGGTATAAAGTGTTGATTCATTTTGATCATGGTTAACCTCTCAACACTTTTGGGCGAGAGACTGGTCCTTTTGACAGTAACAATGGCACCAGCAGCACTGAAAACACGCTCTGAAGAGACACTTGCAACAGGGCAAGCCACATACTTTATCGCCAGCCTGCTGAGCACTGGCCATTGGCTTCTTTTCCCATACCAATACACTAATGGGCTTTGCTCCATGTAGACCTCTGTTGTGTCATCTAGATAGGCCTGAACCATCCGCTCAATGTTCAGGGGTGCTCCGATTTCCTGGGCCTCTTTTGCCTTTGCATCAGTCATTGATGTGCAATACCCTTTCCGTAGAAACCAATCACCTGCCGTTTTTGTAAATGTGCCTGATGATCCTGTTGGTGCTGTTGATGTTATTGCTGCTGGCAGTGTTGACTGCTGGGAGGCAAACGCACTGCTCTTGGCTTCTGAAGTAGAACTTCGCTCTGGGTGCCCTGCAGTACTTTTTCTGCCCTGGAGGGGCGGGCCTTTAATGAAGATCCTTTCGTTTTCAAACTCAGTGGCTTCCTCAGCTATCAAAGTTTTGTACTGGGCAACATTCACTTCTGAAAAAGGAATGACTTCATTACTGCGCAGCAATAATTTGTAACGTGGATCCAAAATTGAGGCAGTAATGTAATGTGGATCTGACAGAATGTTATTTTGAATCCTTGTATTGTGAGATAAGCGAGCGGATAAGGTGTCTGCCAAAGAATGTGCGTCTACTTTGTCATCCACACCTGCGTACATTTCTGCCACCTCCTTCAGCTCTTGCTCTAGCATGTACAACAATGGGATAGCTTGGCCCATAGTACAGTCCTCCCGGCTCACTTCACGGGTGAAGACCTCAAAAGGAAGTAGCATCTCTGTCAGGCTTTTGACAAGGTCCCATTGGGCCATCTCAACTCTCATGCCTTTCACTGTAGGATCCCCTGACCTTTTCATGACATAAGCATTAAGTGGTATGTACTGCTCAAACAGACGCTCAAGCATGTAATACGTTGAGTTCCAATGTGTTGGCACCTCTTGGATGAGTGCTTTGACTGGCATTTTATGCTCACGTTGAATCACCCTCAGCTCCTTCCGGGCTTTAAAAGAATGGTTGAAATGTGTGCATATTCTTCTGCAGGTGGTCAGTAAGCTGCTGACTTTGCTTTCATTTTTCAGAAAGTCTTGCACAACAATGTTAATGCAGTGTGCCAAACATGGCACCCTGAAATACCCACCATCTTTCATGGCCCGAACTACATTACTGCCATTGTCCGTGGCAACAAAACCAATGGTAAGACCTCTTGGTCGCAGCCACTCAAACACCTTGCTGTTAAACTCATCCAAAATGTTAGCAGCAGTATGAGATTTCTCCATTGCAAACATGGCTACAGTTGCATGTTTGCGAGTGTCTTTAAAAATCTCAGCGGTGTCAACAACACCGTCAGATATCTTATCTTTAACACCCGAAAAAGAGACCCAGTGTGCAGTGATGCACATGTAATCAGTGGCTTGGCAACTGGTCCACATGTCTGTTGTCAGGTGTATACGCTGAACAGCACTCTTTTTTCAGGCTTTTCCAAGCAATTCCAGCACGTCGTGATGTAGTGCTGGAACAGCAACTCTTGCAAAATAGTAGCGGCTGGGAACTTTCCATTTTGGGCATATGGTGGTCACAAACTCAAGAAAACCCACCCCTTCAACAAAAGAAAAAGGGAGAAGGTCCAGTGCTAACATTTTTGCCAGCTTAGCATTGTACAAACGTGCTATTGGGTGATTGCGTTCGTACTGCCCCTCCGGCCTACTAAACATGCTAAGAATGGTAGGCTGCATGGTATTCATTCCTGTGGTCGACGTCGCACTTTTTGGGCGAGCAGTACTCCTTGGTGTCTCAGGCTGGCTCTTACTCTTGTGCCAATGAGATGTGGCTGAGGATGTGGGCGTTACCACTGCAGTGTTGGGGACAGGGCTACTTTGTGTACCACTAGCACAGAGAATGTCTCCCTCTTCTTCCTGTTCCACCGTGAGCGGACTTTCTACTCGTTTATGCCCAACAGCAATGGTTCCAGTTTTGATGAGCCTAAGGTGCTCCTCCCACTGGATTGCGTGGTGTTTTTTCAGATGGGTCATTTGGCCTCCGGTACCATAGTTTGTACCAAGCTTTCCACGGCTAACACAGGAATGACAAACGGAGCATACAGCAATGTTCTCCTCCTTTGGGCTAACCGTAAAGTAGTCCCACACTGGGGAGCTTAACTTTTGTCTCCTGCTGGAGGTGCCACTCCCACTTCCAATGCCGGATGAACTGGAGGGTGTGTGTTGAATTTGACTCTGTGCAGGACCACTACCTACTTCTGCTGAGGTGGTGCTTGTTGTGCTGGATGTAGGACGCTGCCGGCCCTTTGCTAATGTAAATATGGAAGCTGGAGGTCGTGTTGGTGTTACCTGTGTTGGAGGTATGCGTGCTACATCCTTCGCATCCATTTTGGATAATGTAAAAATGTTGCTCTCCATCTCCTCAGGCCCGGGAGTGATGTTTGTGATGACTGGCTCATCATCATCATCATCATCAACCTGCTCTTCTACATCAACATCCATAAGTGTAAGGCTTTCTGGAACCTTCCTTTTGCCATGCCTGCTCTTGTGATGTGTTTCCCTCTCAGACTCAGTTTGTGGCTTCCAAGTGACATCTAGATCATCAGAAGGGGGGCTTGGTGAAGAACTTGATGTACTAACCCTCCTTTTCCTTGCTGGGGATTTAAAAGCCAATGCAACTTCTAAAGGAGTGGCTTCCTCTTCTTCCTCTGCATGAGTCTCAATTTCCTGAACTGCCTCTACTTCGGGAGGAACAGCTACTATTGCGGGCGGTGGCTGCGGCTGTTGACCACTTATCTGCTGTGTTGATGATGTTCCCTCCTGCGTTGATTGTGTACTACTTTGAGATAGCGATAAGTTTAGTTCAGGCTCAGCATCACTGCTTTCTACCATAAGGCTGGCTACCTCTTCCACACTCATCTGCTTGGGCATGGGTTGGTGGGTAGGGCCCACTGATGTGGAGGTGCTGCCCCCAGCTTGCCCCCCCGACACCGCTGCTGCAGGCCTCATTTTTGGTGAACCAAAAAAGGTTTTGGGAGGCACACCAGACTTAAGTGACACTTCCTTCTTCTTCTGTTCCTTCTTCTCCATGGCAACTTTTTTGGTACCGGAGGACCTGCTACCTGCTTTCTTTGGGGGCATCTTCAACAGATGTCAAAACAGCACTCAGTTGCACAAGTTGCAGAGATGCCTGGTCAGGTCACTGACACGTCACGTTGTGTACACTACAGCAGCAGGACGTCGGTCTGGCACCACAACAGTGGAGGATGATGACACACCTCTGTCTTTTGTGCACCTAAAAGCAAAAAAGCCAGAAGAACATTGTTAGACCTGGCACCTTGGCGTGAGTTTCCCTTCCACTTTTTGCTGATGTGCCTCATTGTGTTTTGTTGGTGTTAGCTGCTCAGAGCACTGTGACACTGCTGATCAGTGCCACAGTGCAAGTGCTCCCTTTTAAAACTATATACATTGATTGGTGTCCATGATTGAGTCATTTGGTTTACTGTCAGCCCCTAGTAAAGTGCACCAGGAGTGCCAGGGCTTGTAAATACAAATACCGCTGGTGGGCCTGCAGCACTGGTTGTGCCACCCACAGAAGCGGCCTAGTAAAATATGTCTAGGGTCTGCCACTGCAGAACCTGCGCGCAGTCTGGTACTGTCGCGCTGACTGTGCAAGTGCCCCCACTTGCCAGTCCCTAAACCTTCCCTTAACTACATATTAGTCACCCCTCTGGTAGGCCCAAGGGCAGGGTGCATTGTAGGCATAAGGTAGGACATGCCCTGATGTGTGTGGCATGTCTTAATAGTGAATTACAGCCATTTTCGTTTTTCACTATTGAAGGCTACCTGCTCTCCATAGGCCAGAATGGGCTGCTGGAGTCACTACACGCTGTGACCCCAGTGGACTCATAGAGCATGGTAGAAAGTCATGTTTAGTATGCCTGAACTCAGAATAATAAAATACTTCTTTTAGTAAAGTTTATTTTAATATCCTGTGTTTGTAAATACTACTTTTAGAAAGTTAGTATTTACTGATCTGGCCATTCAGTCCGCCTCTGCGCTGTGTGTGTGTGTTCTGCCTAGCAACAGTAAGGAGCAGGGCTGGGGAATTCCAGGGGACAGGTTGGCTGCCAGGTGGTGGGTAGGGAGATTACACTAGGATGGGTGGGAGGAGTACACCCTGACTCTTGAATAGACCTGTGCTCTGCCAGCACAAAGCCGGCGCCGCCCCCTGTGGAGCGGCTGATGTCTCTGCCCTGCTGCTGAAAGGAAAGTGCAGAGTCACCATAACAAAGTGCTCCAGAACTGGACTGAGCCAGGCCCAGGCCCCCTGGCGCTAAAGAACAAAAGAATTGTGCTATAAAAGTAGGAGCCTGGCTCCTAAGAAATTAGATCCTGTTTACACAACGACGAACCTCTGCCCGAAGAGAAGGACCTGGGAAAGCTGAAGGAGGACTACTGTCTCTGACCTGTGAGACTGGCCTGCAGTGGGTGCCTTGCTGCAAGAAGGAGAGGAAAAGACTTAAAGAAAAGACTTTGCATCAACTTGTGCTGAAACTATCTCCAAGGGCTTGCTAGAGAACTTGCCTCCTGAACTGCGCCCCAGGAACAGTGGGCGCTACCCCCCCTTTTTTGAGGAAGAAGAGACTGCCGTGGGTGATTTTGCACTGCTGACTCTGGAGAACCTGTTGCCTTGATCTCCCTAAACAACGCGACCATCTGCCGCTGGAAGTAACTGTAAACATTGTGAGGGCCACCAGCCTAAACAAAGTGAGCAACTGCCCCCGTGAGCCGTCGCTCGCAAAGTGAGGAGGAGATCCCTGTCTAAACATTGAGCTCTGCGACCCCCGGGCCGCAGAAATCACCGTGAGGATTTGGGCACTGTTCGCCCCATCTGGAGAAAGCTGAGAGCGCGCTGCGCTGAAACCTCGCCCCCAGGCTGCCCCTCCTGCCTCTGCCCTCGCTGGTGTGCTGTGCGCCAAGAAGTGCCCCCACGAAGCATCCGTGTCCACGGAGGAGCCGGGACCGAGACGCGACGCGGGACACTCGAGAGCGACGTCCACAGACTGCCGCGAACATTTGCCCCCAGGAAATAAGGTACTGTGCCGATCGCGGTAAAAGTACGAGCCGCACTTGCTTTGGGCCGTACTTTCCTTGTACATGCTGGGTTCGAGCCGTACTGCCTTCTTAAACCCTGGGTTCAAGTCGTACTGCCAGGTGACCCGTACTGGCCTTGCAACGTACTGGCTGTGGAAATATCCTGGGTTTGAGACGTACTGTGCCTGAGCCGTACCGCTGTTCGCACCGTACATTTGCACCGTACATTTGCACCATAGTGAGAAGTACCGCTGTTCGCACCGTACTGCTTTGAACCTACTGCCCTTGTAAACTAAGTTGGTTCGCACCGTACTCAGCCGAGTTCGCACAGTACCGGTGCTTCCCTTTATGTACGGAGCGTCCCTGGCAGTCTGAACCGTACTACATTGGAAATCATTGCCGGTGCTCACGCGAGAAGCGTGAGACTCGGCAAGCATACTCCGGCTCACGCGAGAAGCGTGGGAAACGGCAAGGCCCTGTAAAAACCTTGCCAAAGGCACCCCAAAGGCGCTACGAAGTGCCCAGAAGATCTAAGAAACCTATTTTAAAGAGAACTGTGCCATTTTTACAACTGTGGACTGCCCGTAAAGCATTTTGAGAGTAACTGGATTATTTTGCCAAGAGAACTGTATTTATGCAACCTGCCTGAAAGAAAACCTTTTATATAAAGAATTATATTTTGGATATAAATACAGCCTTGTGTCTTTGTGTGGTGGGGTGGTGATTATTGTGTGGGACAACTTGAACGCTTAACCTATATGCCCTCTGGAAATTTAGCCTGACTGCTCGCGCCACGTTACCTAGAGGGTGAGCAGGGGTTATTTTTAAAGAGGTGATCCTTTGCCCTGACTTAGAGGAAAGGGTCCCTGCTTGTCGCAAGTGCATACCTGCGCCAACCAGAGACCCCGGATTCTAACATTGGTGGCAGCGGTGCGGATTTACGGATTTGCGTTCTTGGTGTCTGCGCAGTGATCGCTAACCATTGCACAGTAGACGGTCCAGTAGCTTAAGCCACAGAACTTTGCCATTTAATTTCGCCTGCCAAGAAAAGGTCCCTTGCGTTGAAGCCATGCCGGGCTCAACCAGCACAGCATCTGAAGCCTCTGGGATGGAATTGGAATGGGATGCATCAGAGCTGGACAACTACACAAAGGTCCAACTCAAGTACTTTTGCATGAAGTTCAAGGTTCCACATGCAGGATGCAGAAACAAAGCGGATCTCTACAAGGCGCTGAAAGCCTGGATAGAATCAAGGGGTGCAGCTGATGAAATTGTACCTGGATTTGTGCCAGTGGAGCCAGCAGAGAGCATCCACAGCTTTGGCAGAGACCTGTCGCCAGGAGAGCTGGCAGACAGACGGGCTGCAAGAGAACAAGAAGTCACTTTGGCGAAACTAAAAATGGCTCTGGAAGAAAAGAAAATAGCTCTGGAAGAGAGAAAGGCTCTGATGGAGCACGACGCCAGAATGAGGGAACTGGCGATAAAAGAAAAAAGTTTGGAGAACACTCCCTCTGGTGGCAGCGCAACGCCGGTGCAGGTAGAGTCAAGGGTGTACATCCCAAAAGATGTAGTTAAAGAGTTCTTCAGGAATGATGACATAGGGCAATGGTTCCGGGCCTATGAGATAGCCATGTCCTCCCACCGGGTCCCTGAGAAAGACTGGAGAGCGGGGTTGTGGGGACGGTTCCTCAGTGAGGGGCGGGACACACTTTTAGATTTGCCCTTTGACATGCAGAATTCTTACCCCCACATGAAAGAAGCTTTGATGACCAGATATGGGCTAACTCCTGAAATGTATAGACAGAGGTTCAGGGGGTGTACCAAGATTGCGGGGGGTACGTATGTGGAGTATGTAACCTTTTTCTGCAGAGCACTGGATGGCTGGGTGAAGGGTAGCAAAGTTAATGATTACCAAGGTCTCTTTGATTTAATTGCATGGGAGCACTTGTCGCTTAATTGTTTTCCTGAGCTACGCCAACACCTGATAGATAGCAAGCTGACTAACCCTAGGAAGCTTGCTGAGGAGGCGGACCGCTGGCTCAGCACCAGGGTCCACAAGGGTCCCGTGGGAGACTCCGCCAAAGGTGGGCAGGGTCCCCAGCAGAAGAGTGGGGGGGACAGGGGAAAACAGAAAGGGTTCCAAAAAGGCCCCCAAAGTAATACCCAAGGGAACCAGCAGAAAGGTTCTCAGCCTCCCCCACCCCCGAAGCAGACAGGGGCCCCGACAGGTAAACCTGTTCCCAAGGGGCCCCCTCAATGTTATAAATGTGGCGAACTAGGTCCCTTTGCCAGTGATCCCAAGTGTCGCCAATATGTGAAACCTGCACCCACTGGTGCTCCACCCAGGCAAGTGGCTACAGTAGCCTTTGGGGAGGAGGTAGAAGTCCAAGGTGGGTGGGACCCCGTCCAGATGACCTTAGTCTCACTAGGAGACAGTGAGATGGTCCCCCAAGCCAACTTGCCCTCTAACACTAAGAAATATGGGCAAGTGGTGACCGTCAATGGGAAGAAGGTAGAGGCTCTTAGAGACACAGGAGCCAGCGTGACTGCAGTGCGGCAGCACCTGGTATCTCAAGAGCAGGTCGTACCCCATGCCTATTGTCGGGTTGTCAATGCTGACAACACGGAGAGTCATTGTCCAATGGCTCAAGTTCCCTTTGAGTGGGGGGGGGGTCTCTGGTACTCTGCAAGTCGCTGTGAGAACTGCCATGCCTGTAGACTGTCTCCTAGGGAATGACTTGGAGAGCTCCCCTTGGGAAAAGGTGGAGAAGACAGCTCACCTACGGATGGTGGGCTTGCCTGATTGGGCGTGCGTGACCACCCAGTCAATGGCAGCCAGTAGGGGTGTTGAAGGGACCCTGGAGCCTGAGGGAGAGGCCCAGGAACCGGCCTTAGAGAGAGGGCAAGGGAGGCACGGGAGACCGGCTCCTGAAGTTCCCATGGCCCAGGAGGAAGCAGACCTTGAGGGGGATGCCCTGGAGCCTACAGGGGAACAGATAGCCGAACTGGGGGACCTGCCTGAGCTGACCCATTGGCAGCAAGAAGGAGGCCCCTCCAGGGAGGAATTCTGCAGGGAGCAGAAAGAGTGCCCCTCTCTAGAGGGTATGCGGCAGCAGGCTGCAGCCCAGGCCAATGGTGATCAGTCCGGAACTCACTTGATCTACTGGGAGAACGACCTCCTATACTCAGAGCCTAAGGTTGCTGAACCTGGGTCAGCCCGTGCGCTGGTGGTACCCCAGAAGTTCAGAACCTTCCTACTGGGGCTGGCTCACGACGTGCCATTAGCAGGGCATTTGGGGCAGGACAAGACCTTTGAAAGGCTTGTCACCCACTTCTATTGGCCCCAAATGCGCAGGAGTTCTGATACTCACTGCAGGACATGCCAGACTTGCCAGGCAAGTGGCAAGAGTGGAAGGAAGCTGAAAGCTCCACTCCAACCTTTCCCTGTGGTCAGTACCCCAATCCAGCGAGTGGGGATTGACATTGTGGGGCCACTGGACCCCAAGACAGCCATGGGCAACAGGTTTATCCTGGTCTTGGTGGACCATGCCACCCGGTACCCTGAAGCCATCCCTCTGAGGACAGTGACGGCCCCCGTGGTGGGACGAGCACTGATGGGAATTTTCTCACGAGTAGGATTCCCTCTAGAGGTGGTGTCCGATAGGGGAACCAATTTCATATCGAAATATATGAAATCCCTTTGGCAAGAATGTGGTGTGACATACAAGTTCACCACCCCTTACCATCCACAAGGAAACGGGTTGGTTGAGCGATTCAACCGAACCCTAAAGGGCATGATCATGGGCCTTGAAGGACCAATGAGGCGTAAGTGGGACGTCCTCTTACCATGCCTTCTCTTTGCGTACCGTGAGGTGCCACAGAAGTCTCTGGGGTTCAGTCCCTTTGAGCTTCTGTATGGCCACCCTGTACGTGGACCTCTGAGTCTGGTCAAGGAAGGCTGGGAGCAATCTCCCAGGAAACCTCCCCAGAATGTATTTAGTTACATGCTGGCCTTCAGGAACCAGACTAGGCGTTTCAGGCAACTTGCTGAGGCAAATCTGGAAGCCAGCCAGGAGGAAATGAAGCGGTGGTACGACCAGAATGCCACTCTGGTTGAGCTTCAACCTGGTCAAAAGGTATGGGTCCTTGCCCCTGTGGAGCCTTGTGCACTCCAGGACAAGTGGACAGGACCCTTTGAGATTGTGGAGCGCAAGAGTTCTGTCACCTACTTGGTGAACTTGCAGTCTCCTAGGAACCCCTTAAGGGTCCTACATGTCAATCGCCTCAAGCCCCACTTGGAGAGGTCCGAAGTGGGCATGCTCTTGGCCACCGATGATGGGACGGAGGAGGAGTCAGAACCTCTTCCTGACCTCTTGGTAGCCTCAGAGCAGGACGGGTCAGTGGATGGAGTTAACCTCTCACCCACCCTGACCCCTGAGCAACAGGAGGACTGCCGCCAGCTGCTGGGGCAGTTTCCTGACCTGTTCTCCCTGGTTCCTGGTATCACAGATTGGTGCGTCCATGATGTGGATACAGGAGACAGCTTACCTGTGAAGCACAAGGCTTACAGGGTAACTGACAGGGTCAGAGCCTGCATTAAAGAGGAGGTCTCAAAGGTGCTTGCTCTTGGGGTGGTTGAGTCCTCCAGCAGTCCTTGGGCCAGCCCAGTGGTCTTGGTCCCAAAGGCTGCAGCGCCGGGTGCCACACCCGAACTCCGGTTCTGTGTGGACTACAGAGGACTCAATTCAGTCACGAAGACTGACGCGCACCCCATCCCCAGAGCTGATGAGCTCATCGATCGGTTAGGGGCTGCCCGGTACCTCAGCACGTTTGATCTAACGTCTGGGTACTGGCAGATCGCCTTAACTGATGGGGCCAAAGAGAGGTCTGCATTCTCCACACCAGATGGGCATTTCCAGTTCCGTGTCATGCCATTTGGGATGAAGAATGCCCCTGCCACCTTCCAGAGGTTGGTCAACCAGGTGTTGGCTGGACTGACCGAGTTCAGCGCAGCATACCTGGATGACATCGCAGTGTTCAGCGGCACATGGGAAGAACACCTGCAACATCTCTGGGAAGTGTTGATGGCCCTGCGCAAGGCAGGCCTCACGATCAAGGCAAGCAAGTGTCAGATCGGGCAGGGGTCCGTGGTGTACTTGGGACACCAGGTGGGGAGCGGCCAGGTGGCGCCCCTACAACCCAAGATAGAAACCATCCTGGCTTGGGAACCCCCAAAGACCCAGACGGAGGTGAGGGCCTTTTTAGAACTCACTGGGTACTACAGGAGGTTTGTCAAGGGGTATGGCAGCATCGTTGCCCCCTTGACAGAGCTGACTTCGAAGAAGCAGCCCAGAAAAGTGATATGGACTGACACCTGTCAGAAGGCCTTTGACACCCTGAAAACTGCCATGTGCACGGCGCCCGTGCTCTTGGCTCCTGACTTCTCCAAAGAATTCCTAGTGCAGACAGACACATCAGAGCATGGTGTAGGGGCTGTTCTCTCACAGATGACTGAGGAGGGCTGGGACCAACCTGTAGCCTTTATTAGTAGAAGGTTACTTCCACGGGAACAAAGGTGGAGTGCGATAGAGCGGGAAGCATTTGCTGTGGTCTGGGCGCTGAAGAAGCTAAGACCCTACTTGTTTGGGTCTCACTTCCGGGTTCAGACCGATCACAGGCCCCTCAGATGGTTGATGCAAATGAGGGGTGAAAACCCAAAACTGTTGAGGTGGTCCATCTCCCTACAGGGTATGGACTTTACGGTGGAGCATCGCCCTGGCACAGATCACGCCAATGCTGACGGTCTGTCCAGGTTTTTCCGCCTTAGTGAAGAGGAACTCCCTGGGGTAGGGTAGTTCTCCCCACATTTCAGCTGGAGGGGACACGTGTTAGACCTGGCACCTTGGCGTGAGTTTCCCTTCCACTTTTTGCTGATGTGCCTCATTGTGTTTTGTTGGTGTTAGCTGCTCAGAGCACTGTGACACTGCTGATCAGTGCCACAGTGCAAGTGCTCCCTTTTAAAACTATATACATTGATTGGTGTCCATGATTGAGTCATTTGGTTTACTGTCAGCCCCTAGTAAAGTGCACCAGGAGTGCCAGGGCTTGTAAATACAAATACCGCTGGTGGGCCTGCAGCACTGGTTGTGCCACCCACAGAAGCGGCCTAGTAAAATATGTCTAGGGTCTGCCACTGCAGAACCTGCGCGCAGTCTGGTACTGTCGCGCTGACTGTGCAAGTGCCCCCACTTGCCAGTCCCTAAACCTTCCCTTAACTACATATTAGTCACCCCTCTGGTAGGCCCAAGGGCAGGGTGCATTGTAGGCATAAGGTAGGACATGCCCTGATGTGTGTGGCATGTCTTAATAGTGAATTACAGCCACTTTCGTTTTTCACTATTGAAGGCTACCTGCTCTCCATAGGCCAGAATGGGCTGCTGGAGTCACTACACGCTGTGACCCCAGTGGACTCATAGAGCATGGTAGAAAGTCATGTTTAGTATGCCTGAACTCAGAATAATAAAATACTTCTTTTAGTAAAGTTTATTTTAATATCCTGTGTTTGTAAATACTACTTTTAGAAAGTTAGTATTTACTGATCTGGCCATTCAGTCCGCCTCTGCGCTGTGTGTGTGTGTTCTGCCTAGCAACAGTAAGGAGCAGGGCTGGGGAATTCCAGGGGACAGGTTGGCTGCCAGGTGGTGGGTAGGGAGATTACACTAGGATGGTTGGGAGGAGTACACCCTGACTCTTGAATAGACCTGTGCTCTGCCAGCACAAAGCCGGCGCCGCCCCCTGTGGAGCGGCTGATGTCTCTGCCCTGCTGCTGAAAGGAAAGTGCAGAGTCACCATAACAAAGTGCTCCAGAACTGGACTGAGCCAGGCCCAGGCCCCCTGGCGCTAAAGAACAAAAGAATTGTGCTATAAAAGTAGGAGCCTGGCTCCTAAGAAATTAGATCCTGTTTACACAACGACGAACCTCTGCCCGAAGAGAAGGACCTGGGAAAGCTGAAGGAGGACTACTGTCTCTGACCTGTGAGACTGGCCTGCAGTGGGTGCCTTGCTGCAAGAAGGAGAGGAAAAGACTTAAAGAAAAGACTTTGCATCAACTTGTGCTGAAACTATCTCCAAGGGCTTGCTAGAGAACTTGCCTCCTGAACTGCGCACCAGGAACAGTGGGCGCTACCCCCCCTTTTTTGAGGAAGAAGAGACTGCCGTGGGTGATTTTGCACTGCTGACTCTGGAGAACCTGTTGCCTTGATCTCCCTAAACAACGCGACCATCTGCCGCTGGAAGTAACTGTAAACATCGTGAGGGCCACCAGCCTAAACAAAGTGAGCAACTGCCCCCGTGAGCCGTCGCTCGCAAAGTGAGGAGGAGATCCCTGTCTAAACATTGAGCTCTGCGACCCCCGGGCCGCAGAAATCACCGTGAGGATTTGGGCACTGTTCGCCCCATCTGGAGAAAGCTGAGAGCGCGCTGCGCTGAAACCTCGCCCCCAGGCTGCCCCTCCTGCCTCTGCCCTCGCTGGTGTGCTGTGCGCCAAGAAGTGCCCCCATGAAGCATCCGTGTCCATGGAGGAGCCGGGACCGAGACGCGACGCGGGACACTCGAGAGCGACGTCCACAGACTGCCGCGAACATTTGCCCCCAGGAAATAAGGTACTGTGCCGATCGCGGTAAAAGTACGAGCCGCACTTGCTTTGGGCCGTACTTTCCTTGTACATGCTGGGTTCGAGCCGTACTGCCTTCTTAAACCCTGGGTTCAAGTCGTACTGCCAGGTGACCCGTACTGGCCTTGCAACGTACTGGCTGTGGAAATATCCTGGGTTTGAGACGTACTGTGCCTGAGCCGTACCGCTGTTCGCACCGTACATTTGCACCGTACATTTGCACCATAGTGAGAAGTACCGCTGTTCGCACCGTACTGCTTTGAACCTACTGCCCTTGTAAACTAAGTTGGTTCGCACCGTACTCAGCCGAGTTCGCACCGTACCGGTGCTTCCCTTTATGTACGGAGCGTCCCTGGCAGTCTGAACCGTACTACATTGGAAATCATTGCCGGTGCTCACGCGAGAAGCGTGAGACTCGGCAAGCGTACTCCGGCTCACGCGAGAAGCGTGGGAAACGGCAAGGCCCTGTAAAAACCTTGCCAAAGGCACCCCAAAGGCGCTACGAAGTGCCCAGAAGATCTAAGAAACCTATTTTAAAGAGAACTGTGCCATTTTTACAACTGTGGACTGCCCGTAAAGCATTTTGAGAGTAACTGGATTATTTTGCCAAGAGAACTGTATTTATGCAAC
Source organism: Triturus cristatus (assembly GCF_964204655.1). Taxonomy (NCBI): domain Eukaryota; kingdom Metazoa; phylum Chordata; class Amphibia; order Caudata; family Salamandridae; genus Triturus; species Triturus cristatus. Next base: position 1,186,385,518 of record NC_140593.1, on the reverse strand, counting down.
CTGCCTGAAAGAAAACCTTTTATATAAAGAATTATATTTTGGATATAAATACAGCCTTGTGTCTTTGTGTGGTGGGGTGGTGATTATTGTGTGGGACAACTTGAACGCTTAACCTATATGCCCTCTGGAAATTTAGCCTGACTGCTCGCGCCACGTTACCTAGAGGGTGAGCAGGGGTTATTTTTAAAGAGGTGATCCTTTGCCCTGACTTAGAGGAAAGGGTCCCTGCTTGTCGCAAGTGCATACCTGCGCCAACCAGAGACCCCGGATTCTAACAAACATCAGTCAAAAGATCCATAATATAATATATAACTTATTAGTGTCTCGTGGGTGGTCATCACAATTATTAAATTTCATGAAGTCAGTGAACAACCTCAACAGTATAGCCAGCCATTAAGAGACTGACAAGGCCAGGGATCCTGTTGTATTTGTACTGTGTACATTTAGGAAGAAGAATAGCAAGGAACAAAAACCCGCCGTGATGATTGCTGAGTTGTTCCCCTGGGCATACTGTACGACTAGGCACAAGTTTGGACGCCTATGGCAAAGGCACAATGCATGTTGTAACTTAACAAGGGTACCCCTAAAAAACATTTCCTATTCTAGGGTTTTAAAGCAAGAATTTTTGCGAACAAAACTTAATAGGAAACACTTCAACACTTATATTGCACAGACATTCTGAATTTTTTTACTTATGATTATCCATTGATTAGATATGACAACTGTTGCATATTTCATTAAATCATTTTATTTCTTGTTTTTTCAGTTCTGTTTATATATATATATATACACATGTACAAAACCTTACTTTGTGTATGTTTTAAAACAAGATTATCATGTCATACTTCAATGTAAACATTTGCATTCGCATTGTACATTAGATAATCAATGAGAGACTAGAGTTGATTGGCAATCCAAACAGAAGTAATAACAAAGACAAATAATAATAATGTGTGTTATGGCTAATATTTTTTTGTTTTTTTTTTGTGTTTCTACGCGCGTTTCGGCGATCAGCCTTCTTCAGGTAGCCATAATCCTGATACCTCCTTAGGGCGTCTGATCACTCGTATTTATTCTGTTTCATACAGGTCCGTAGATATTTACTTATTTTTTCCTTTTTTCCGCTAAAAGGTTGTGATCAGAGTTTTTGTGAGATATATACTGGCATTGAGCAGAGTAGACTATTAGCGACGTGCATCCGAGGCGGTTTAAGGCTGAGTTGATGTAGTTTTCGTGCACAGTGTCAATGTATGGTCACCAGAATGTGCCGTCCTAAATCCGGCGTGTCTGTCGGCTTGTTAATATATTATCGGTTAGGCTGAGTTGATGTAGTTTTCGAGCACAGTGTCAATGTATGGTCACCAGAATGTGCCGTCCTAAATCCGGCCTGTCTGTCGGCTTGTTAACATATTACCGGTTCGGCGAAAAGCGGTGATTTTATCAGAACCGTAATCTTATTTGCTTTAACAAGTCACAGCCTGTATACTGATTGTTCGTCGTTCGTATATTTTCCCAAAACGGCTCGCAGTGACGTCGTCAAAGATTCGTCATATTTGTATCCACAGTTTTCCGTTCCCCGCTTCGTCGCTCTCCTGTAGTCGTGTCGGTTCTGATAAAATCACCGCTTTTCGCCGAACCGGTAATATGTTAACAAGCCGACAGACAGGCCGGATTTAGGACGGCACATTCTGGTGACCATACATTGACACTGTGCTCGAAAACTACATCAACTCAGCCTAACCGATAATATATTAACAAGCCGACAGACACGCCGGATTTAGGACGGCACATTCTGGTGACCATACATTGACACTGTGCACGAAAACTACATCAACTCAGCCTTAAACCGCCTCGGATGCACGTCGCTAATAGTCTACTCTGCTCAATGCCAGTATATATCTCACAAAAACTCTGATCACAACCTTTTAGCGGAAAAAAGGAAAAAATAAGTAAATATCTACGGACCTGTATGAAACAGAATAAATACGAGTGATCAGACGCCCTAAGGAGGTATCAGGATTATGGCTACCTGAAGAAGGCTGATCGCCGAAACGCGCGTAGAAACACAAAAAAAAAACAAAAAAATATTAGCCATAACACACATTATTATTATTTGTCTTTGTTATTACTTCTGTTTGGATTGCCAATCAACTCTAGTCTCTCATTGATTATCTAATGTACAATGCGAATGCAAATGTTTACATTGAAGTATGACATGATAATCTTGTTTTAAAACATACACAAAGTAAGGTTTTGTACATGTGTATATATATATATATAAACAGAACTGAAAAAACAAGAAATAAAATGATTTAATGAAATATGCAACAGTTGTCATATCTAATCAATGGATAATCATAAGTAAAAAAATTCAGAATGTCTGTGCAATATAAGTGTTGAAGTGTTTCCTATTAAGTTTTGTTCGCAAAAAAGGCACAATGCATGCCTTCCTAAAATGGCCAAAACCAAAGGAAATGATGGACGGAGTGTTGAACATTGCAAGCACTCACCCCCAGTCAACTGATCTGGGTTTAATCCATCACCGTTATTTAGCCCACTCTGCCACCCCAGTTCAGACATGGCCATATGCAAATCAGTCTGACCCTGTGCCTCATGGGAACAGTGCAGCCCGAACTGCCAAGCCATGTCTTCCCTGGACCGGAAACAAGCTTCCTAGACCAGTTTCTGGCATTTCAGCCGTCTTCAGCCAGGCTTGCTTGAATCCAGTGGCAAAGTGAGCAAGGGACTCACGTCTGAGCATACCCTGCCAACTTATGGCGAACACAGCAAAAACCAAAGGAAATGATGGACGGAGTGTTGAACATTGCAAGCACTCACCCCCAGTCAACTGATCTGGGTTTAATCCATCACCGTTATTTAGCCCACTCTGCCACCCCAGTTCAGACATGGCCATATGCAAATCAGTCTGACCCTGTGCCTCATGGGAACAGTGCAGCCCGAACTGCCAAGCCATGTCTTCCCTGGACCGGAAACAAGCTTCCTAGACCAGTTTCTGGCATTTCAGCCGTCTTCAGCTAGGCTTGCTTGAATCCAGTGGCAAAGTGAGCAAGGGACTCACGTCTGAGCATACCCTGCCAACTTATGGCGAACACAGCAAAAACCAAAGGAAATGATGGACGGAGTGTTGAACATTGCAAGCACTCACCCCCAGTCAACTGATCTGGGTTTAATCCATCACCGTTATTTAGCCCACTCTGCCACACCAGTTCAGACATGGCCATATGCAAATCAGTCTGACCCTGTGCCTCATGGGAACAGTGCAGCCCGAACTGCCAAGCCATGTCTTCCCTGGACCAGAAACAAGCTTCCTAGACCAGTTTCTGGCATTTCAGCCGTCTTCAGCCAGGCTTGCTTGAATCCAGTGGCAAAGTGAGCAAGGGACTCACGTCTGAGCATACCCTGCCAACTTATGGCGAACACAGCAAAAACCAAAGGAAATGATGGACGGAGTGTTGAACATTGCAAGCACTCACCCCCAGTCAACTGATCTGGGTTTAATCCATCACCGTTATTTAGCCCACTCTGCCACACCAGTTCAGACATGGCCATATGCAAATCAGTCTGACCCTGTGCCTCATGGGAACAGTGCAGCCCGAACTGCCAAGCCATGTCTTCCCTGGACCGGAAACAAGCTTCCTAGACCAGTTTCTGGCATTTCAGCCGTCTTCAGCCAGGCTTGCTTGAATCCAGTGGCAAAGTGAGCAAGGGACTCACGTCTGAGCATACCCTGCCAACTTATGGCGAACACAGCAAAAACCAAAGGAAATGATGGACGGAGTGTTGAACATTGCAAGCACTCACCCCCAGTCAACTGATCTGGGTTTAATCCATCACCAGAAACCGGTCCTAGGAAGCTTGTTTCCGGTCCAGGGAAGACATGGCTTGGCAGTTCGGGCTGGACTGTTCCCATGAGGCACAGGGTCAGACTGATTTGCATATGGCCATGTCTGAACTGGGGTGGCAGAGTGGGCTAAAGAATGGTGCTGGATTAAACCCAGATCAGTTGACTGGGGGTGAGTGCTTGCAATGTTCAACACTCCGTCCATCATTTCCTTTGGTTGTTGCTTCCTAAAATGGCCGCCACACACATGCTCAGCCCACCCACCACAATAACAAACAAAAAGTGATTGCAAAGGACAGGAAGAGGAAGTTGTAGTGTCTGTGGAACTTAATCCCTCTCATAAAAATGTTTTCCAGACAAATAACAGCTTCTCCCTGCTCCAAACCTACAGCTCAATGACAGCCTGAGGAGTTTTTTGTGCAGAAATGCACAAAAAAGCATTTTCGAGAAGGGTCTATGTTGCTCGCGAGATATTGTTTGCCAGATTGCAAAAGCTGCGTGTTCGGGATCGCGAACTGTACAAAAAGGCTTTCTCGCGTGCGCGAACACGCATATTGCGAGCGCAAAAATGACGAAAACTGTAAATCCGCGTTGTCGCGCTGTGCAGAGTTACCGGCCGTTCGCGAGCTGAATCCCTTGCCTTACATGCAGGCCAAAATAGCCCAATTTGTTTAGCACACACCCAAAAAATGCTATTGCACCCCAAACACACCTTTTGCAATAAAATCCAAAGCCATCCATGGAGTAAAGGAAAATCACCAGACAACACCAACTGTACATTTAAATCACGCACCACAGGTTGGAGGCTGACTACCTCTGGGCCTAGTGGAAGACTACTAGGCCACAAGCTTGGAACCGGATGGCAAAAGCAAGCACACTGCTTGGATGGCTTCACAAAATGGCCACCACACACCCACAACAACCACAAGAAATGGGAGACAGTCAATGGACGCCTATGGCAAAGGCACACTGCATGCCTTCCTAAAATGGCCGTTCGCGAGCTGAATCCCTTGCCTTACATGCAGGCCAAAATAGCCCAATTTGTTTAGCACACACCCAAAAAATGCTATTGCACCCCAAACACACCTTTTGCAATAAAATCCAAAGCCATCCATGGAGTAAAGGAAAATCACCAGACAACACCAACTGTACATTTAAATCACGCACCACAGGTTGGAGGCTGACTACCTCTGGGCCTAGTGGAAGACTACTAGGCCACAAGCTTGGAACCGGATGGCAAAAGCAAGCACACTGCTTGGATGGCTTCACAAAATGCCTGCCACACACCCACAACAATCACAAGAAATGGGAGACAGTCAATGGACGCCTATGGCAAAGGCAAAATGCATGCCTTCCTAAAATGGCCGCCACACACATGCTCAGCCACCCCACCACAATAACACACAAAAAGTGATTGCAAAGGACAGGAAGAGGAAGTTGTAGTGTCTGCGGAACTTAATCCCTCTCATAAAAATGTTTTCCAGACAAATAACAGCTTCTCCCTGCTCCAAACCTACAGCTCAATGACAGCCTGAGGAGTTTTTTGTGCAGAAATGCACAAAAAAGCGTTTTCGAGAAGGGTCTATGTTGCTCGCGAGATATTGTTTGCCAGATTGCAAAAGCTGCGTGTTCGGGATCGCGAACTGTACAAAAAGGCTTTCTCGCGTGCGCGAACACGCATATTGCGAGCGCAAAAATGACGAAAACTGTAAGTCCGCGTTGTCGCGCTGTGCAGAGTTACCGGCCGTTCGCGAGCTGAATCCCTTGCCTTACATGCAGGCCAAAATAGCCCAATTTGTTTAGCACACACCCAAAAAATGCTATTGCACCCCAAACACACCTTTTGCAATAAAATCCAAAGCCATCCATGGAGTAAAGGAAAATCACCAGACAACACCAACTGTACATTTAAATCACGCACCACAGGTTGGAGGCTGACTACCTCTGGGCCTAGTGGAAGACTACTAGGCCACAAGCTTGGAACCGGATGGCAAAAGCAAGCACACTGCTTGGATGGCTTCACAAAATGGCCGCCACACACCCACAACAACCACAAGAAATGGGAGACAGTCAATGGACGCCTATGGCAAAGGCACAATGCATGCCTTCCTAAAATGGCCGTTCGCGAGCTGAATCCCTTGCCTTACATGCAGGCCAAAATAGCCCAATTTGTTTAGCACACACCCAAAAAATGCTATTGCACCCCAAACACACCTTTTGCAATAAAATCCAAAGCCATCCATGGAGTAAAGGAAAATCACCAGACAACACCAACTGTACATTTAAATCACGCACCACAGGTTGGAGGCTGACTACCTCTGGGCCTAGTGGAAGACTACTAGGCCACAAGCTTGGAACCGGATGGCAAAAGCAAGCACACTGCTTGGATGGCTTCACAAAATGGCCGCCACACACCCACAACAACCACAAGAAATGGGAGACAGTCAATGGACGCCTATGGCAAAGGCACAATGCATGCCTTCCTAAAATGGCCGCCACACACATGCTCAGCCCACCCACCACAATAACACACAAAAAGTGATTGCAAAGGACAGGAAGAGGAAGTTGTAGTGTCTGCGGAACTTAATCCTTCTCATAAAAATGTTTTCCAGACAAAAACCAGCTTCTCCCTGCTCCAAACCTACAGCTCAATGACAGCCTGAGGAGTTTTTTGTGCAGAAATGCACAAAAAAGCGTTTTCGAGAAGGGTCTATGTTGCTCGCGAGATATTGTTTGCCAGATTGCAAAAGCTGCGTGTTCGGGATCGCGAACTGTACAAAAAGGCTTTCTCGCGTGCGCGAACACGCATATTGCGAGCGCAAAAATGACGAAAACTGTAAGTCCGCGTTGTCGCGCTGTGCAGAGTTACCGAAAGTTCGCGAGCTGAATCCCTTGCCTTACATGCAGGCCAAAATAGCCCAATTTGTTTAGCACACACCCAAAAAATGCTATTGCACCCGAAACACACCTTTTGCAATAAAATCCAAAGCCATCCATGGAGTAAAGGAAAAACACCAGACAACACCAACTGTACATTTAAATCACGCACCACAGGTTGGAGGCTGACTACCTCTGGGCCTAGTGGAAGACTACTAGGCCACAAGCTTGGAACCGGATGGCAAAAGCAAGCACACTGCTTGGATGGCTTCACAAAATGGCCGCCACACACCCACAACAACCACAAGAAATGGGAGACAGTCAATGGACGCCTATGGCAAAGGCACAATGCATGCCTTCCTAAAATGGCCGCCACACACATGCTCAGCCCACCCACCACAATAACACACAAAAAGTGATTGCAAAGGACAGGAAGAGGAAGTTGTAGTGTCTGCGGAACTTAATCCTTCTCATAAAAATGTTTTCCAGACAAAAACCAGCTTCTCCCTGCTCCAAACCTACAGCTCAATGACAGCCTGAGGAGTTTTTTGTGCAGAAATGCACAAAAAAGCGTTTTCGAGAAGGGTCTATGTTGCTCGCGAGATATTGTTTGCCAGATTGCAAAAGCTGCGTGTTCGGGATCGCGAACTGTACAAAAAGGCTTTCTCGCGTGCGCGAACACGCATATTGCGAGCGCAAAAATGACGAAAACTGTAAGTCCGCGTTGTCGCGCTGTGCAGAGTTACCGGCCGTTCGCGAGCTGAATCCCTTGCCTTACATGCAGGCCAAAATAGCCCAATTTGTTTAGCACACACCCAAAAAATGCTATTGCACCCCAAACACACCTTTTGCAATAAAATCCAAAGCCATCCATGGAGTAAAGGAAAATCACCAGACAACACCAACTGTACATTTAAATCACGCACCACAGGTTGGAGGCTGACTACCTCTGGGCCTAGTGGAAGACTACTAGGCCACAAGCTTGGAACCGGATGGCAAAAGCAAGCACACTGCTTGGATGGCTTCACAAAATGGCCGCCACACACCCACAACAACCACAAGAAATGGGAGACAGTCAATGGACGCCTATGGCAAAGGCACAATGCATGCCTTCCTAAAATGGCCGTTTGCGAGCTGAATCCCTTGCCTTACATGCAGGCCAAAATAGCCCAATTTGTTTAGCACACACCCAAAAAATGCTATTGCACCCCAAACACACCTTTTGCAATAAAATCCAAAGCCATCCATGGAGTAAAGGAAAATCACCAGACAACACCAACTGTACATTTAAATCACGCACCACAGGTTGGAGGCTGACTACCTCTGGGCCTAGTGGAAGACTACTAGGCCACAAGCTTGGCACCGGATGGCAAAAGCAAGCACACTGCTTGGATGGCTTCACAAAATGGCCGCCACACACCCACAACAACCACAAGAAATGGGAGACAGTCAATGGACGCCTATGGCAAAGGCACAATGCATGCCTTCCTAAAATGGCCGCCACACACATGCTCAGCCCACCCACCACAATAACACACAAAAAGTGATTGCAAAGGACAGGAAGAGGAAGTTGTAGTGTCTGCGGAACTTAATCCCTCTCAAAAAAATGTTTTCCAGACAAATAACAGCTTCTCCCTGCTCCAACCCTACAGCTCAATGACAGCCTGAGGAGTTTTTTGTGCAGAAATGCACAAAAAAGCGTTTTCGAGAAGGGTCTATGTTGCTCGCGAGATATTGTTTGCCAGATTGCAAAAGCTGCGTGTTCGGGATCGCGAACTGTACAAAAAGGCTTTCTCGCGTGCGCGAACACGCATATTGCGAGCGCAAAAATGACGAAAACTGTAAGTCCGCATTGTCGCGCTGTGCAGAGTTACCGAAAGTTCGCGAGCTGAATCCCTTGCCTTACATGCAGGCCAAAATAGCCCAATTTGTTTAGCACACACCTAAAAAATGCTATTGCACCCCAAACACACCTTTTGCAATAAAATCCAAAGCCATCCATGGAGTAAAGGAAAATCACCAGACAACACCAACTGTACATTTAAATCACGCACCACAGGTTGGAGGCTGACTACCTCTGGGCCTAGTGGAAGACTACTAGGCCACAAGCTTGGAACCGGATGGCAAAAGCAAGCACACTGCTTGGATGGCTTCACAAAATGGCCGCCACACACCCACAACAACCACAAGAAATGGGAGACAGTCAATGGACGCCTATGGCAAAGGCACAATGCATGCCTTCCTAAAATGGCCGCCACACACATGCTCAGCCCACCCACCACAATAACACACAAAAAGTGATTGCAAAGGACAGGAAGAGGAAGTTGTAGTGTCTGCGGAACTTAATCCCTCTCATACAAATGTTTTCCAGACAAATAACAGCTTCTCCCTGCTCCAAACCTACAGCTCAATGACAGCCTGAGGAGTTTTTTGTGCAGAAATGCACAAAAAAGCGTTTTCGAGAAGGGTCTATGTTGCTCGCGAGATATTGTTTGCCAGATTGCAAAAGCTGCGTGTTCGGGATCGCGAACTGTACAAAAAGGCTTTCTCGCGTGCGCGAACACGCATATTGCGAGCGCAAAAATGACGAAAACTGTAAGTCCGCGTTGTCGCGCTGTGCAGAGTTACCGAACGTTCGCGAGCTGAATCCCTTGCCTTACATGCAGGCCAAAATAGCCCAATTCGTTTAGCACACACCCAAAAAATGCTATTGCACCCCAAACACACCTTTTGCAATAAAATCCAAAGCCATCCATGGAGTAAAGGAAAATCACCAGACAACACCAACTGTACATTTAAATCATGCACCACAGGTTGGAGGCTGACTACCTCTGGGCCTAGTGGAAGACTACTAGGCCACAAGCTTGGAACCGGATGGCAAAAGCAAGCACACTGCTTGGATGGCTTCACAAAATGGCCGCCACACACCCACAACAACCACAAGAAATGGGAGACAGTCAATGGACGCCTATGGCAAAGGCACAATGCATGCCTTCCTAAAATGGCCGCCACACACATGCTCAGCCCACCCACCACAATAACACACAAAAAGTGATTGCAAAGGACAGAAAGAGGAAGTTGTAGTGTCTGCGGAACTTAATCCCTCTCATAAAAATGTTTTCCAGACAAATAACAGCTTCTCCCGGCTCCAAACCTACAGCTCAATGACAGCCTGAGGAGTTTTTTGTGCAGAAATGCACAAAAAAGCGTTTTCGAGAAGGGTCTATGTTGCTCGCGAGATATTGTTTGCCAGATTGCAAAAGCTGCGTGTTCGGGATCGCGAACTGTACAAAAAGGCTTTCTCGCGTGCGCGAACACGCATATTGCGAGCGCAAAAATGACGAAAACTGTAAGTCCGCGTTGTCGCGCTGTGCAGAGTTACCGAAAGTTCGCGAGCTGAATCCCTTGCCTTACATGCAGGCCAAAATAGCCCAATTTGTTTAGCACACACCCAAAAAATGCTATTGCACCCCAAACACACCTTTTGCAATAAAATCCAAAGCCATCCATGGAGTAAAGGAAAAACACCAGACAACACCAACTGTACATTTAAATCACGCACCACAGGTTGGAGGCTGACTACCTCTGGGCCTAGTGGAAGACTACTAGGCCACAAGCTTGGAACCGGATGGCAAAAGCAAGCACACTGCTTGGATGGCTTCACAAAATGGCCGCCACACACCCACAACAACCACAAGAAATGGGAGACAGTCAATGGACGCCTATGGCAAAGGCACAATGCATGCCTTCCTAAAATGGCCGCCACACACATGCTCAGCCCACCCACCACAATAACACACAAAAAGTGATTGCAAAGGACAGGAAGAGGAAGTTGTAGTGTCTGCGGAACTTAATCCTTCTCATAAAAATGTTTTCCAGACAAATAACAGCTTCTCCCTGCTCCAAACCTACAGCTCAATGACAGCCTGAGGAGTTTTTTGTGCAGAAATGCACAAAAAAGCGTTTTCGAGAAGGGTCTATATTGCTCGCGAGATATTGTTTGCCAGATTGCAAAAGCTGCGTGTTCGGGATCGCGAACTGTACAAAAAGGCATTCTCGCGTGCGCGAACACGCATATTGCGAGCGCAAAAATGACGAAAACTGTAAGTCCGCGTTGTCGCGCTGTGCAGAGTTACCGGCCGTTCGCGAGCTGAATCCCTTGCCTTACATGCAGGCCAAAATAGCCCAATTTGTTTAGCACACACCCAAAAAATGCTATTGCACCCCAAACACACCTTTTGCAATAAAATCCAAAGCCATCCATGGAGTAAAGGAAAATCACCAGACAACACCAACTGTACATTTAAATCACGCACCACAGGTTGGAGGCTGACTACCTCTGGGCCTAGTGGAAGACTACTAGGCCACAAGCTTGGAACCGGATGGCAAAAGCAAGCACACTGCTTGGATGGCTTCACAAAATGCCTGCCACACACCCACAACAATCACAAGAAATGGGAGACAGTCAATGGACGCCTATGGCAAAGGCAAAATGCATGCCTTCCTAAAATGGCCGCCACACACATGCTCAGCCAACCCACCACAATAACACACAAAAAGTGATTGCAAAGGACAGGAAGAGGAAGTTGTAGTGTCTGCGGAACTTAATCCCTCTCATAAAAATGTTTTCCAGACAAATAACAGCTTCTCCCTGCTCCAAACCTACAGCTCAATGACAGCCTGAGGAGTTTTTTGTGCAGAAATGCACAAAAAAGCGTTTTCGAGAAGGGTCTATGTTGCTCGCGAGATATTGTTTGCCAGATTGCAAAAGCTGCGTGTTCGGGATCGCGAACTGTACAAAAAGGCTTTCTCGCGTGCGCGAACACGCATATTGCGAGCGCAAAAATGACGAAAACTGTAAGTCCGCGTTGTCGCGCTGTGCAGAGTTACCGGCCGTTCGCGAGCTGAATCCCTTGCCTTACATGCAGGCCAAAATAGCCCAATTTGTTTAGCACACACCCAAAAAATGCTATTGCACCCCAAACACACCTTTTGCAATAAAATCCAAAGCCATCCATGGAGTAAAGGAAAATCACCAGACAACACCAACTGTACATTTAAATCACGCACCACAGGTTGGAGGCTGACTACCTCTGGGCCTAGTGGAAGACTACTAGGCCACAAGCTTGGAACCGGATGGCAAAAGCAAGCACACTGCTTGGATGGCTTCACAAAATGGCCGCCACACACCCACAACAACCACAAGAAATGGGAGACAGTCAATGGACGCCTATGGCAAAGGCACAATGCATGCCTTCCTAAAATGGCCGTTCGCGAGCTGAATCCCTTGCCTTACATGCAGGCCAAAATAGCCCAATTTGTTTAGCACACACCCAAAAAATGCTATTGCACCCCAAACACACCTTTTGCAATAAAATCCAAAGCCATCCATGGAGTAAAGGAAAATCACCAGACAACACCAACTGTACATTTAAATCACGCACCACAGGTTGGAGGCTGACTACCTCTGGGCCTAGTGGAAGACTACTAGGCCACAAGCTTGGAACCGGATGGCAAAAGCAAGCACACTGCTTGGATGGCTTCACAAAATGGCCGCCACACACCCACAACAACCACAAGAAATGGGAGACAGTCAATGGACGCCTATGGCAAAGGCACAATGCATGCCTTCCTAAAATGGCCGCCACACACATGCTCAGCCCACCCACCACAATAACACACAAAAAGTGATTGCAAAGGACAGGAAGAGGAAGTTGTAGTGTCTGCGGAACTTAATCCTTCTCATAAAAATGTTTTCCAGACAAAAACCAGCTTCTCCCTGCTCCAAACCTACAGCTCAATGACAGCCTGAGGAGTTTTTTGTGCAGAAATGCACAAAAAAGCGTTTTCGAGAAGGGTCTATGTTGCTCGCGAGATATTGTTTGCCAGATTGCAAAAGCTGCGTGTTCGGGATCGCGAACTGTACAAAAAGGCTTTCTCGCGTGCGCGAACACGCATATTGCGAGCGCAAAAATGACGAAAACTGTAAGTCCGCGTTGTCGCGCTGTGCAGAGTTACCGAAAGTTCGCGAGCTGAATCCCTTGCCTTACATGCAGGCCAAAATAGCCCAATTTGTTTAGCACACACCCAAAAAATGCTATTGCACCCGAAACACACCTTTTGCAATAAAATCCAAAGCCATCCATGGAGTAAAGGAAAAACACCAGACAACACCAACTGTACATTTAAATCACGCACCACAGGTTGGAGGCTGACTACCTCTGGGCCTAGTGGAAGACTACTAGGCCACAAGCTTGGAACCGGATGGCAAAAGCAAGCACACTGCTTGGATGGCTTCACAAAATGGCCGCCACACACCCACAACAACCACAAGAAATGGGAGACAGTCAATGGACGCCTATGGCAAAGGCACAATGCATGCCTTCCTAAAATGGCCGCCACACACATGCTCAGCCCACCCACCACAATAACACACAAAAAGTGATTGCAAAGGACAGGAAGAGGAAGTTGTAGTGTCTGCGGAACTTAATCCTTCTCATAAAAATGTTTTCCAGACAAAAACCAGCTTCTCCCTGCTCCAAACCTACAGCTCAATGACAGCCTGAGGAGTTTTTTGTGCAGAAATGCACAAAAAAGCGTTTTCGAGAAGGGTCTATGTTGCTCGCGAGATATTGTTTGCCAGATTGCAAAAGCTGCGTGTTCGGGATCGCGAACTGTACAAAAAGGCTTTCTCGCGTGCGCGAACACGCATATTGCGAGTGCAAAAATGACGAAAACTGTAAGTCCGCGTTGTCGCGCTGTGCAGAGTTACCGGCCGTTCGCGAGCTGAATCCCTTGCCTTACATGCAGGCCAAAATAGCCCAATTTGTTTAGCACACACCCAAAAAATGCTATTGCACCCCAAACACACCTTTTGCAATAAAATCCAAAGCCATCCATGGAGTAAAGGAAAATCACCAGACAACACCAACTGTACATTTAAATCACGCACCACAGGTTGGAGGCTGACTACCTCTGGGCCTAGTGGAAGACTACTAGGCCACAAGCTTGGAACCGGATGGCAAAAGCAAGCACACTGCTTGGATGGCTTCACAAAATGGCCGCCACACACCCACAACAACCACAAGAAATGGGAGACAGTCAATGGACGCCTATGGCAAAGGCACAATGCATGCCTTCCTAAAATGGCCGTTTGCGAGCTGAATCCCTTGCCTTACATGCAGGCCAAAATAGCCCAATTTGTTTAGCACACACCCAAAAAATGCTATTGCACCCCAAACACACCTTTTGCAATAAAATCCAAAGCCATCCATGGAGTAAAGGAAAATCACCAGACAACACCAACTGTACATTTAAATCACGCACCACAGGTTGGAGGCTGACTACCTCTGGGCCTAGTGGAAGACTACTAGGCCACAAGCTTGGCACCGGATGGCAAAAGCAAGCACACTGCTTGGATGGCTTCACAAAATGGCCGCCACACACCCACAACAACCACAAGAAATGGGAGACAGTCAATGGACGCCTATGGCAAAGGCACAATGCATGCCTTCCTAAAATGGCCGCCACACACATGCTCAGCCCACCCACCACAATAACACACAAAAAGTGATTGCAAAGGACAGGAAGAGGAAGTTGTAGTGTCTGCGGAACTTAATCCCTCTCATAAAAATGTTTTCCAGACAAATAACAGCTTCTCCCTGCTCCAAACCTACAGCTCAATGACAGCCTGAGGAGTTTTTTGTGCAGAAATGCACAAAAAAGCGTTTTCGAGAAGGGTCTATGTTGCTCGCGAGATATTGTTTGCCAGATTGCAAAAGCTGCGTGTTCGGGATCGCGAACTGTACAAAAAGGCTTTCTCGCGTGCGCGAACACGCATATTGCGAGCGCAAAAATGACGAAAACTGTAAGTCCGCATTGTCGCGCTGTGCAGAGTTACCGAAAGTTCGCGAGCTGAATCCCTTGCCTTACATGCAGGCCAAAATAGCCCAATTTGTTTAGCACACACCTAAAAAATGCTATTGCACCCCAAACACACCTTTTGCAATAAAATCCAAAGCCATCCATGGAGTAAAGGAAAATCACCAGACAACACCAACTGTACATTTAAATCACGCACCACAGGTTGGAGGCTGACTACCTCTGGGCCTAGTGGAAGACTACTAGGCCACAAGCTTGGAACCGGATGGCAAAAGCAAGCACACTGCTTGGATGGCTTCACAAAATGGCCGCCACACACCCACAACAACCACAAGAAATGGGAGACAGTCAATGGACGCCTATGGCAAAGGCACAATGCATGCCTTCCTAAAATGGCCGTTCGCGAGCTGAATCCCTTGCCTTACATGCAGGCCAAAATAGCCCAATTTGTTTAGCACACACCCAAAAAATGCTATTGCACCCCAAACACACCTTTTGCAATAAAATCCAAAGCCATCCATGGAGTAAAGGAAAATCACCAGACAACACCAACTGTACATTTAAATCACGCACCACAGGTTGGAGGCTGACTACCTCTGGGCCTAGTGGAAGACTACTAGGCCACAAGCTTGGAACCGGATGGCAAAAGCAAGCACACTGCTTGGATGGCTTCACAAAATGGCCGCCACACACCCACAACAACCACAAGAAATGGGAGACAGTCAATGGACGCCTATGGCAAAGGCACAATGCATGCCTTCCTAAAATGGCCGCCACACACATGCTCAGCCCACCCACCACAATAACACACAAAAAGTGATTGCAAAGGACAGGAAGAGGAAGTTGTAGTGTCTGCGGAACTTAATCCCTCTCATACAAATGTTTTCCAGACAAATAACAGCTTCTCCCTGCTCCAAACCTACAGCTCAATGACAGCCTGAGGAGTTTTTTGTGCAGAAATGCACAAAAAAGCGTTTTCGAGAAGGGTCTATGTTGCTCGCGAGATATTGTTTGCCAGATTGCAAAAGCTGCGTGTTCGGGATCGCGAACTGTACAAAAAGGCTTTCTCGCGTGCGCGAACACGCATATTGCGAGCGCAAAAATGACGAAAACTGTAAGTCCGCGTTGTCGCGCTGTGCAGAGTTACCGAAAGTTCGCGAGCTGAATCCCTTGCCTTACATGCAGGCCAAAATAGCCCAATTCGTTTAGCACACACCCAAAAAATGCTATTGCACCCCAAACACACCTTTTGCAATAAAATCCAAAGCCAGCCATGGAGTAAAGGAAAATCACCAGACAACACCAACTGTACATTTAAATCATGCACCACAGGTTGGAGGCTGACTACCTCTGGGCCTAGTGGAAGACTACTAGGCCACAAGCTTGGAACCGGATGGCAAAAGCAAGCACACTGCTTGGATGGCTTCACAAAATGGCCGCCACACACCCACAACAACCACAAGAAATGGGAGACAGTCAATGGACGCCTATGGCAAAGGCACAATGCATGCCTTCCTAAAATGGCCGCCACACACATGCTCAGCCCACCCACCACAATAACACACAAAAAGTGATTGCAAAGGACAGAAAGAGGAAGTTGTAGTGTCTGCGGAACTTAATCCCTCTCATAAAAATGTTTTCCAGACAAATAACAGCTTCTCCCGGCTCCAAACCTACAGCTCAATGACAGCCTGAGGAGTTTTTTGTGCAGAAATGCACAAAAAAGCGTTTTCGAGAAGGGTCTATGTTGCTCGCGAGATATTGTTTGCCAGATTGCAAAAGCTGCGTGTTCGGGATCGCGAACTGTACAAAAAGGCTTTCTCGCGTGCGCGAACACGCATATTGCGAGCGCAAAAATGACGAAAACTGTAAGTCCGCGTTGTCGCGCTGTGCAGAGTTACCGAAAGTTCGCGAGCTGAATCCCTTGCCTTACATGCAGGCCAAAATAGCCCAATTTGTTTAGCACACACCCAAAAAATGCTATTGCACCCCAAACACACCTTTTGCAATAAAATCCAAAGCCATCCATGGAGTAAAGGAAAAACACCAGACAACACCAACTGTACATTTAAATCACGCACCACAGGTTGGAGGCTGACTACCTCTGGGCCTAGTGGAAGACTACTAGGCCACAAGCTTGGAACCGGATGGCAAAAGCAAGCACACTGCTTGGATGGCTTCACAAAATGGCCGCCACACACCCACAACAACCACAAGAAATGGGAGACAGTCAATGGACGCCTATGGCAAAGGCACAATGCATGCCTTCCTAAAATGGCCGCCACACACATGCTCAGCCCACCCACCACAATAACACACAAAAAGTGATTGCAAAGGACAGGAAGAGGAAGTTGTAGTGTCTGCGGAACTTAATCCTTCTCATAAAAATGTTTTCCAGACAAATAACAGCTTCTCCCTGCTCCAAACCTACAGCTCAATGACAGCCTGAGGAGTTTTTTGTGCAGAAATGCACAAAAAAGCGTTTTCGAGAAGGGTCTATATTGCTCGCGAGATATTGTTTGCCAGATTGCAAAAGCTGCGTGTTCGGGATCGCGAACTGTACAAAAAGGCATTCTCGCGTGCGCGAACACGCATATTGCGAGCGCAAAAATGACGAAAACTGTAAGTCCGCGTTGTCGCGCTGTGCAGAGTTACCGGCCGTTCGCGAGCTGAATCCCTTGCCTTACATGCAGGCCAAAATAGCCCAATTTGTTTAGCACACACCCAAAAAATGCTATTGCACCCCAAACACACCTTTTGCAATAAAATCCAAAGCCATCCATGGAGTAAAGGAAAATCACCAGACAACACCAACTGTACATTTAAATCACGCACCACAGGTTGGAGGCTGACTACCTCTGGGCCTAGTGGAAGACTACTAGGCCACAAGCTTGGAACCGGATGGCAAAAGCAAGCATACTGCTTGGATGGCTTCACAAAATGGCCGCCACACACCCACAACAACCACAAGAAACGGGAGACAGTCAATGGACGCCTATGGCAAAGGCACAATGCATGCCTTCCTAAAATGGCCGTTCGCGAGCTGAATCCCTTGCCTTACATGCAGGCCAAAATAGCCCAATTTGTTTAGCACACACCCAAAAAATGCTATTGCACCCCAAACACACCTTTTGCAATAAAATCCAAAGCCATCCATGGAGTAAAGGAAAATCACCAGACAACACCAACTGTACATTTAAATCACGCACCACAGGTTGGAGGCTGACTACCTCTGGGCCTAGTGGAAGACAACTAGGCCACAAGCTTGGAACCGGATGGCAAAAGCAAGCACACTGCTTGGATGGCTTCACAAAATGGCCGCCACACACCCACAACAACCACAAGAAATGGGAGACAGTCAATGGACGCCTATGGCAAAGGCACAATGCATGCCTTCCTAAAATGGCCGCCACACACATGCTCAGCCCACCCACCACAATAACACACAAAAAGTGATTGCAAAGGACAGGAAGAGGAAGTTGTAGTGTCTGCGGAACTTAATCCCTCTCATAAAAATGTTTTCCAGACAAATAACAGCTTCTCCCTGCTCCAAACCTACAGCTCAATGACAGCCTGAGGAGTTTTTTGTGCAGAAATGCACAAAAAAGCGTTTTCGAGAAGGGTCTATGTTGCTCGCGAGATATTGTTTGCCAGATTGCAAAAGCTGCGTGTTCGGGATCGCGAACTGTACAAAAAGGCTTTCTCGCGTGCGCGAACACGCATATTGCGAGCGCAAAAATGACGAAAACTGTAAGTCCGCGTTGTCGCGCTGTGCAGAGTTACCGAAAGTTCGCGAGCTGAATCCCTTGCCTTACATGCAGGCCAAAATAGCCCAATTTGTTTAGCACACACCCAAAAAATGCTATTGCACCCCAAACACACCTTTTGCAATAAAATCCAAAGCCATCCATGGAGTAAAGGAAAATCACCAGTCAACACCAACTGTACATTTAAATCACGCACCACAGGTTGGAGGCTGACTACCTCTGGGCCTAGTGGAAGACTACTAGGCCACAAGCTTGGAACCGGATGGCAAAAGCAAGCACACTGCTTGGATGGCTTCACAAAATGGCCGCCACACACCCACAACAACCACAAGAAATGGGAGACAGTCAATGGACGCCTATGGCAAAGGCACAATGCATGCCTTCCTAAAATGGCCGCCACACACATGCTCAGCCCACCCACCACAATAACACACAAAAAGTGATTGCAAAGGACAGGAAGAGGAAGTTGTAGTGTCTGTGGAACTTAATCCCTCTCATAAAAATGTTTTCCAGACAAATAACAGCTTCTCCCTGCTCCAAACCTACAGCTCAATGACAGCCTGAGGAGTTTTTTGTGCAGAAATGCACAAAAAAGCATTTTCGAGAAGGGTCTATGTTGCTCGCGAGATATTGTTTGCCAGATTGCAAAAGCTGCGTGTTCGGGATCGCAAACTTTACAAAAAGGCTTTCTCGCGTGCGCGAACACGCATATTGCGAGCGCAAAAATGACGAAAACTGTAAGTCCGCGTTGTCGCGCTGTGCAGAGTTACCGAAAGTTCGCGAGCTGAATCCCTTGCCTTACATGCAGGCCAAAATAGCCCAATTTGTTTAGCACACACCCAAAAAATGCTATTGCACCCCAAACACACCTTTTGCAATAAAATCCAAAGCCATCCATGGAGTAAAGGAAAAACACCAGACAACACCAACTGTACATTTAAATCACGCACCACAGGTTGGAGGCTGACTACCTCTGGGCCTAGTGGAAGACTACTAGGCCACAAGCACACACATCCAACAAAGGTAAATCACACACACACACCAACAGTGAAATACACCACAGTCACGTTTAGCATTTCAATCCTATGCCATCCATGCCCTACATGATGTAGAAATTCTACAGACACCACAAAACATGGACCCATGGGTACCCTACTGGCTGAAATTGCAGAGAAAAACAACTAGGCCCCTATTGAAAGTAGTACAGGCCACCCACCACAACAATAATTTTTAAAAACAATAAAAATCCCAGAAAAATGTAGGTACAAACAAGCCCCAATGAAACAAACACACCAATTCTCCAACTTACTTGTAGTAAATTAAATCTCAAATCAAAAATTCCTCAAATAAATCCAAAAAAATGGTATGATGCAGCAGACAGACACAAAAAGTGATCCTTCCAGCTCCAAATCCAAATGAAAGTGAACAACACATGCACAAAGCACGTGGGAGGAGCCTGCTGGACAGGAACAGGAAGTTGTAGACTCAGGGGCACTTCCTTCCTCTTGAAAAAAAAGAGTTAAAAAAATTAAAGGACTCTTTCTTACACAAAAGACTACAGCAAGATCACAATCTGAGGAGTTTTCTGAGCAAAATGATCATTTTAGAGAAGGATTTATGAAGCTCGCGAGATATTCTTTGCCAGATTGCAGTTTTTCCATGTTCGGGATCGCGATCTTACCAAAACAGCCGCCGGAAGTCAGCTCGCGCGCACCAATGACGTGTTCGGGGTCGCACACTCTCGCGGGCTTGGGCAGCCATAGTACAAATCTCGTGGCGCTCGCAAACAGACAGAAAAGCAAGTTGGCGATCGCAGAATCAAGGTAAGACGTTACCACGCGCGCGAGAATGAATATTGAGCGCGCGAGGAAGCAAATTTACTACGCTACGCGCTAGATTGCGTAGCAATCTGCAACTTCGCGCTCTACGCGAAGCGCGAAGTTACCTAAACTTCGCAAGCTCCGCGAACGGAGCGTAGTTCAACGCCCAGGCTTAGTTAAAATACGCGGTCCAAATCCGTTAGATTTTAAATTACCCCATTGGTATGCTCATTCGACCTGGCCAAAAGCTTTTTGTGCGTCCAGAATGATTAGGGACATCTGTTCCCCTGAAGCTTCAAATAATGATATTACCCGTCAGACATGATCCATAGTCCCTCTCCCTGGAATAAAGACATGTTGCCATGGGCTCACCAGAGAGGCGATACTTTTTGGTAGTCTGAGCGCAATGATCTTAGAATATAATTTTTCATCTGCGTTCATCAGAGAGATGGGTCTGTATGAAGCTGGATCCTCTGCCACTTTTCCCTTCTTCAGGAAAATAACCATATTAGTCTCCTGCCAAGATTGAGGCGGGATTCCCTTCTGCTGTACTGCCAAGAACAAGTTTAGTAGAAGAGGGGCTAGCTCTATCTGTAGAGCCTTATAGACTTCTATCGGGATCCTGTCAGGGCCTGCCATCTTACCAGAGGCCATCGCCTGTAGTGCCTCGATAACCTCGTTGATTGAGATGTCTTCCTCTAGCTCCTGAATAATAGGGAGAATTGCATCACTTCCCGTGCATGCCATCGTTGGAGTTTCGTTCCTAGTCCTATACAAATCCCCATAGAAATCTACAAATACTTTAAGTATATCTTGGAGTTCTGTAACCATTTTACTGTCCTTCCCTTTTAGTCTCGAAATATTATTTGACGCTGCCCTTTGTCTTAGGCAAAGTGCCAGGTGTTTCCCTGTGGTCTCCCCATATTCGAAGTTATCTCGGACATGGGTTTGAAATGCTTCCACAACTGATTTACTATAAAACCCGTTAATTTTTAGCCTTGGTTCTTATGACTTCAATTTCTAGCTGGGTTTGTTGCTCCCCAGTTTTTGAGCAATAGCTATCATATGTTCTTCTTCATACTTGGACAGCTCATCCGTTAGTTGCTAAATTTCCTCTCTCTGTCTCTTCCTACGGTGTCCAGCGAAACTGACTATTTCCCCCCTTAGCTCCTCTTTAAAAGTATCCCAAACAATTTCTCTGGAGGTGCTAAATCTATTGATATCAAAGAACTGCCGGGTCCACCCCTGATGTGTTCTATGAATACTTCGGTCGCCAAAAGTTTCCTGTGGAAGGTCCATTTTTTCTGAGGTCGATCATGGCCCTGTACCATGATTTCCAGCATCAGTGGGTTATGATTCGACAGAACCTTAGGCAGTTTCCTAATGGTGGCACCCTCTATAAGAGAGACGGAGGCATAGAAGTAATCAAGCCTGATGTATTTTCTATGTGGACAAGCGAACTATGTATAGTCTGGGTCTCCTGGTATTTTGAGGGGCCACATATCGACTAGCCCGTGGCTGTCCAGCAGAGCTTCAAGAGCTTTGAAAACCTGTGGCTTCCTTCCCCGATACTCCTCCCTAGAGGGACCATTTGCATCCAGGTGGATATTAAAGTCACCACAGATAATGAGGGGGGATGGCCAGGAAGCCAGCTCTAGTTCTAGTTCTTCCAACAAGCCTGGATCATCTACATTTGACCCATGAATCGTACATAGTAAGCCACTTGATATTGAGGCGATTGTCCACTGGCCCCATTTATCGGATAGTGTGCGTTTTATGGGTGGCATCCGATTGGAAACATGAATTGCAACACCTCTGGTCATGGTATCCTGGGATGAGCATATTACCTGAGTATACCCTGGGATAGCATTGAGCCCTCTCTTTTTCCAAGGGATGTGGGTCTCTTGTTGGCATATAACATCTGCGCCCAGGGATCGTAATACCTCACCTCACCTACCCTACCTCTCTTACTCCTATCATTCAAGCCCCCGATGTTTACAGAGCAAATAGTCAGCCTACCCATCCCTAAAGCTTTCTAGGCACCCAATTTGAATATCATACCTTTTAAACATGCTTACTCCTGCCTCCCTCCTTAAGTTACACCAACATTCTTCTTTTCTGAGTTTTTTGCCCCCCCTCACCTTCCCCCCCTCCCTCTCCCCCCTGTCCCCCCACCCTCACCCACTGCTTACCCCCCCACCCTGATATGTGAAGCAACAGACCTGTCACGGTCTGTTGTTGATGGTCGGTGGTGCCCTCCCAATTAGTGGCATCTGTTATACATATATGTGACTTATGCAATACCCCCAAATGACTCTATTATTGCTTCATACTTTTATCTTTTAATAGCTATCTAGACATGCTGGGGACCTTAAACAAAAACAAGAAAGGAGGGGAGAAACAAGCAGACGACTTGACCCTAAGCAATAGAGAACCAGTTAGTCAATACTTATCCTATCTATTCAAATAAATCTCAAAGCCTTAGTCATAGTCACAAAATCATCTCCCCCCTGCATTTAAAAACTCTTTTGCTTTGATCTCTGACATGAAGAATCTGGTATGATCATTCCAGATTACTTTCAGTCGGGCCGGATTTAAAAGAAAGGCCTGTGCACCTTTCTCCTGAAAGCGTTTAATCATTTGACGCAGACGCCAGCGGCCTTCAACTGTGATATGACATAAGTCCGGTCTAGAGAAGAACGAATACCCATCCGCAGAATGCTGTGCTTTGGGTCTTGCCTTTTCAAACACATTTTGTCTCAGCAGGTAGTTTCCAAAGTAGACCAAAAATGCCAGTGGTTTGGCATCTGGGCGAGCTGGCTGTCGGAGTGTAAATGGGACTCGATCTGCCCTTTGAATTTCCTGAGACCAGTTCCAGCCTTCCAGTTCCGGGAAGGAGTTCTGCAATAGTTGAACCATGTACATTTGCGCAGCCGACCCCTACTTTCCTTCCGAAATATCCAAAATCGCAAATATTTTCGTCTCTGACAATTTTAATTCTCTTCCAGCTTCCACTGGATGTCCATTAATTGTGCTTCATGGGCTTCTACTTGACCCTTTGAGCCTGCTATGTCCATCTCCAAAGAGGTTGTTCTTGACTCCAGATCCGTCATCTGGTCACCAATGGCATTACAAGTTTTTGCAACTTTCCTTACCGCCCCTTGAAGTTTACGAGTGGCAGTCTGTGAGCGTCTGCTTTCCAGACGGGCTTCTTCCTGATGAGCTACTACACACTGCAGAATAGATTCCAATGTTTCGGGTATTGAGGGCTGATCCTTGCTGAGGTTCCTATTGATATCCCCAACCAGTTGATCCCCAAGGGAATAGTACCACTTCAGGTCCCTTTGCCTCTGATTGTCAGATCTGCCTACTCTGGCATGCGTCTTCTGAGTTGTGGCGATAGAATCCTTGCCGCTAGTGCCAGGTACACTATCCGCCTCACTTGAGTCTGAGTTGGACCCAGTGTCTGACCCTGCTTCTAACCAGGTGGCATCTGACTGTGAAAAAAAATCATTAGCCTCTGAATCCATTTCCCTTTCACTACGAGCGCATGAGACTAGGGGTGGGCGGAATTTGCAGAATTAACCTCCGCAAATTATCGCGTGAATGCAGAAAATCTCCGCAAACACGCCGGAAATATCGCGAAGATGCGGAAGTTTTTTTGCCGCCTGTTCGCGGTATTTTTTGCGTGTTCGCGGGTCGCCAACTTACCCATGCGGTCGCTCACGGGCGCGGCCATCTTGTTTTCACTTGTCCCGCCCTCTGGCGTTGTTTACTTCCTGTTCCGGGTCGCGCAATGCATGTTCGCGGTCGATATTTCCTGTTCGCGATCGCTTTTACTTGATCGCGTTGCTTTTTGCTTGCTCAGGGAGAAAATATCGCGCGAACTTGCGCACGTGGTCGCAACGGGCGCGGCCATCTTGTTTTCCACTCTATTGCATGGTTCTGGGGCCTGATTTTCAATCCTCCCTAAATCTTTTCAATCCTTTGTTTATAGCCACTTTTTTTGGATTTTTATTACTTATTATTTCTCTAACTATTTTCCTGCCTCTATATTTTTGGTTTTTGTGTACTTTTTTTTTTGTTTTTTATCTACTTTTTCTCTTTGTATTGCCCGCTATTTATTTCCTTTACTCCTTTATTTATTTTACCTTTTCTTTCCCGCCCCGTCCCCAGAACCATGTCCAAGGGCAGGGCTGTTCGCCGGCGCAGCCAGAGCCGCGACCGCCTTCCTTGCGGAAGGCGGCGCCCACAAGGGGTGCATGCACGGGCCTTATTTGGGGAGGCGGAGTTGGCTGCACTAATTTTCTTTGTGCAGCGCCACCTCCCCTCAACCCTGGCAGCAGGTGGCAGGCCTGGGTCCGGGTACGGCCTCCGGGAGCGTCGGCAGCGGTGGGGGAAGGTGCGCCGGGCAGTGTCGCGCATCTCTGGGGTCCGGCGCACCCAGGCACAGCTGACGCACCGGTGGTCCGACATCCTGGACCGTGAGCAGGACCTGCTGGACCTGCTAGGAGTGGAGGTCCCGGGGCTTGGTGAGTACCTATTTAATTATTACAACTTTGTGTCTGTTCTTCTGCTCTATGTTATATATTGCGAATATCTTTTTTTCCTTCCAACCAGCTAGAATGTTGCTGCTTGCAATACATTCCAGGTTAATAACGTTTAAAAGTCTTCTGTGATTATGACACAGGTGCTCTTCTGCGCTACTACTAATCTTACTTGTTTGCAGCTTTGCGTTTGCGCTTGCTTAGCGTGATTCTTTACGAGTTTATTTTAGAGAAATTAAGTTACGTAATGCTACAGTGACTCACGTCCACTCCTTACTTTGTCCTGTCACTAATAGATAGGGGCGGATTGATACATAGGTTTAGGTACTTTGTATGAGCTTCTAATTGGTTAGTGGTATGCGTGATGCCCCCCTCACTCAGTTACGTGACGTGCTGCTAGTACGCCAGTCTTTAGAACCTTTCTAGTTTGTTCAATGAGTGGAGGTAGGCTTTGCAGTTACTTAGCAGTAGCAGATCAGCATCAATCAAACCAAAATTTGGTGTATACAAAAAATGTAGTCATGTTCATGTGTCCTCCATGATTGGATCATACACATTGTTGAGGAATACAGTCGAAATGCATACTTAATGTACAATTGGCATGCCTGGAATAGGTGGGCTAGGTTGGGTGGTACGTTGTACTAATACTTAGGCTTACTTGTAACTTAGTTTTCTGGAATCAGAATGGAAGAATGGATTACTGTTGATAAATAGTAACTTAAGTAGTCGAACTGCGAATCCCCCGATATTACATGTTGACCAGATGAGATCGGTCAATGTAGTTATTGCAATTGTTTACATAAGTGTTTTTTGACCGTTGTTGAAAAATATTGTATTTGCTTAAGTTGACACCATCCATCAATGTTTGTCTCTTTCTTATATCTTTCCTGTTCATCAGCACCCAGGGGCAGACGGGCAGGGACTGGGCAGTCGGCGGGACAAGAACACCACGAGGAGGACACCGCTGAGGGCTCCTCTGCTGGCCCCAGTAAGTCTTCTTGTTTTTAATAATATTTCTTATTCCATAACTTTTACTGCCCCATTTCTCCCGAACTATAGTGTGTTTCCAAATGCTATTTTTTTACCACCAATTATCCTTCGATCTGTACGGTTTCAAAAAGCTTATCCCTGCCTCCGCTATGATGACTGAGTACTACTACATACTATCAGTCTGTCTGTCTGTACTGTAGTAGCTAGTCTTGCCCAGTTGGCCAGTGCCACTCTTTGTGAAAGGTTGTAATATAAAACTCATATTCACCAGTAGCTCATACAATCCGTTGGGTCGTTGTCTTGTACTACTTTTTACTCTTGTTGATGTTTAGGCTTTGAAAATTCACAGCAACAGCCCTACCAGATTTCTTAATATTTTGATATGATACCCTATAGGACATACAACTGTTGTAGGGATCTTGCACATACATTTGCACCAGAAAATAGGATGTTGGTGATGGTAGGTTGGACCTTCCTTGCACACCTCAATCAGAAATTCCGCACCCACCACAATTCCACTGCTTGACTATAGTACTGTCTTGTCATACCTATTAGGTCTCGGAACCCTCCCCCCAAGATAACCAACAAGTAGACAACCCAGAACATTAACACACCCAACCTCTGTCGTGGAAGCAATTCACATGCACACCCTTACTTTAATTTGCTCAATCGTGTAAGTTAGTCCACTCCACACCAAATACCACAAAGTCTATGTAAGTTTAAAATTTTTATTTCGATTTGAGAAGGTCTGTACACTGTTTTCTTAGCAGCACCAACCGGCAAATCAATAACATTAAAACAATATACATTGTTACACTTATACAGTTGGGAATTAAATCATGATAACTGAAGTGGTGGAAGGCAGCACCACCATCCCATAGCAATTTAGTTTATATACATTTATAAATGAAGATGTGAGTGAAGGGACCCCTCACCTCAGAAGAACCTAGTACTGGTAGTTGGTGCATCGTTCAGAAGCTCTGGTTCGTAGAAGCGAATCTTGCGTCTGTAATGCGAAAAAAGAAATGGTGTGCGTTAGTATATTGCAACTTGCAAGCATTTCTCAGCCGTGCCAAAAAGTGTAGCATCTATGGATAAGCAATATGGACTAACAGTAACAGTAGTACACCAGTTCTTCCTAAAAAAGTGGCTTGTTAATGTTTGTTGACCGCCTGTACGCAGCGCGTAGACTAGACAGTAGCAGTGTGAGGCAGGTCATGTGGGCTCAAAGGTGTCTTAAGAAGCTGCAAGGTAAAGGTAACGTCACATGTGCATGGCTAGGGCTAATCAAGCAAATGCTACAATGATCATATAACTTAGTGTCTACTCTACTACTACCTGATTTGTACTAGTGATTTATGTTAGTATTAACTCATTTTTCAACCTTGCTACTGATCAATAGGGGGGAGGTGTATATGTTGCCTAATAAATGTGTAATGTTTTCTAGGCGCACTACCGACCACCATTGCTGGGGCCAGCGAAGGCGACGCAGAGGGCGAGGATGCGGCAGTTGCAGATAGCAACGGAGGGGGAGTGGCAGCACCAGTGGCAGGCGGTGGTAAGTTAGATTCATAATCTTTAACTATTGTTGAACTTGACAGCACACTCACTGCAAAGGTGTACTGTATGTATATGTATACTGTAAAGTTGTGAATTAGGGCCCCATTAGGATGGTGGGCGTATTGCCCCCGCCGGGCTGGCTGGAATTCACTGCCGTCACAGCAGGGGCAAACCTCCCGCCATCCCTGTAGAAAATATTCAGACATGTCTAGGCGGAAAAGGGTTCAATATGGCGGTGGTGTCTCTCTCACCACACCGGCAGCCATATAATCTGCATTTTGGAATGCCTTTGCGTGGCGGCATTACCGTCCGCCACGGAAAGGCATGCACACATTGCAGAGTATGCTTGGGGGCCCCCATGGAGGGTACCTACCGATGCTATGGTACCCCCCCGACTTTCAAAGCAAAACGTGACAGGCTCCGTGCGAGGCCCGTCATGTTGTGCTTGGAAAAGCAGCACAACATTTTAGCATTGCTTTCAGCAAAGCCAACCAGAATTTAAATTTAAAATAACAGGGTGCGCCCACCACTGTGCCGGGCGCATCATCCTAATTAATTGTCCCCACGGGACCCCCACCCTTTTTTAGCAGTCGGATGGCGGGCGGACAAAGTCCGCCCGCTATCCGATGTCGTAAGTAAGTATGAGTTCTTGGGGACGTTTGAAGAGTGAACTAGAAGACTAGAATTCCCTTTAATTGGTATAGGACTAGGAGCCAGAGTATTGAGTAACCAATGGCCTCATCTATCTGATTTCAACTCCGCTTTGAAAGTTTTATGGAGAAGAGCACCTGGTGCACTGTTCAACTAAAAAGTGTAAGACAGGTGGAAGGAAGAAGGACGGGCGACATTTAAAATGTTATGTACTACTGTGCTTTATTTTATAGTGCTACTCTACCATGCCACTATGTGTGTAAATAATTACCTTGTCCTACTGTTTTATTAAGACTATATTTTACAATTGTCTTGTTTTTTTCTTTTTGATACACAGCTACTCCGAAAATCAACCGGAAGGAGTTGGCCGCCAAGGCACGGCGCCGGAAGCTGGAGGCAATCCAGCATGAATACCGGCGGCTGGTGGTCCTAGCCGAGGAGGAGGAGGAGACTGCAGCAGCAATTCAAGCCTCCTCCAGTGCCCCGGGCCCCAGCCACCGCCCTCCAGCGGTACGGCGCCACCGTCTGGCGGCTGCCCGCCACCACCGTGCCATCTCCGGTGCCCCCCCCCACTGTGGCTGCAACTGCCGCGGCCTTAGACGCCGCGTCGCCCATTTAGAGGACCAGATTCGTGTCCTCCTCCAGTCCCGCCCCACCAGTTAGTCCCTGTCACTGCCCCTTTTTTAATTCCTGTTCGTTCTTCACTCGTTTGGGCGTTCTCTATTTCTATGGACAGTCGTTGGGGTTAGGGAGGTGGGTGGGTTAGCTTTTGTGGGTTTAGTTTATTTGTTAGGGTCAATTAAATATATTTTTCTATGTTACATGCAATGTTGTTAATGTTTTGTAGGTGGGGTAACTGTTTTACATCACACTGTTTCTTTGCTGGTGCATGGCCGCCCATAGCGTGTGTTTGATTTCAATAATTTGCTGACTGTATAAGACACAAACAGATAGATGCGACACACCTCACTCATTGACTGGTCCTACTATGCATTCTTTGGAGTGGTGTTTGAAACTGACATCATTGACAACATGTCCATTATTGATTCTGCCTCCCCCAAACTTCTCTCTTACCGGTGCTTGATGTTTATGTCCAACTGTGGCACAGCACTGGCTGCATGGTGAAGATGGTTTCCTTTTTCATACATGCCATGATTGGGGTGGTGGTGGTAGTATAGTAGTAGTAGTATACACTGGCAGGGTGGCAGCATTTCCAAAAAAAGAAAAGGAGATAGTCAATCGCCTTTGAGAGACTGTTAGAGGAGTAGTTGAATGAAGTACATCACAGAATTTACCGAGCAACAATTATATGCTCAAATATTTGACAAAAAAACTGAATGCTGGTTATTATGAGGATAGCCTACTAGACAGAGTTACAAACTATAGTTTTGTCGACTTGGCTATGCCTACAGTCTAACAGTTAGTGCTGTATATGAGGAATGACAACAAACAAATCCAATCAATGCCGGCAATTCATGCTGAGGTATATGTTCCTTTGTTAAATAAAATAACCTGTGAAATATCCTACTCATGGGTGGGCAAGCAGAAGAAGATCATCGCTCTGCATTGAAATTGAAGTAGTGTTGCTTTCACCACATCCGCCCCAGCAAGTGTGTGATTAAGTATTGGTGTACATTTAATTTAGTTACACCTCGACAATAAGTCACACAGCCCGGGGGAAGAGGGTTAGGGTCCGTTGATTGGATGGGAAGGGGGATTTTGGGAAAGGTTTGACATAGAAAAACAGTATGCATACATAGACAAACAAACGACAATCATTGAAGACTACCATACCATATCCATTCCATATGTTAAGGTATAAAAAAGGAAATGCATGCATGATGAGACCCGGATTACATACACTTCTATTTCTTGTTCTGTTCCGGCCTTAATACTTTAACAGATAGCAAATAGAAATTTAAAATATTGGTAGTGAAGAATCGTAAACACAGAGCAAACGTAATGATGATTGATAATAACAACTCCAAGAACACACTGTTGTAAAGAATGTATACAAGATATTAATCAAATTATTTAAAAGAAGTGAAAAGTGGATACTGTTACTGTCTTATCCTGGTCAAAAATGTGGACTGGTTTTTTGCATCTCGGCATTCCTCTTGCTCCTCTCGTCCATCAATCTTGGGTGTGTCGCCTCACCACTCGCCACTGCCCGGCTGGAATAAAAAGGTGATTGATTGGTAAGGTAATTAATATGCATTGTAATGTTTTACAAAGTTTTGGACAAGGCCCGGCCTGTAATTTTAGATTGAAAACCAAAGGGGATATTTAGAAAGAAAGTGAAAACAAATGCACAAGTGATGGTGTAGTGCAACAAGAACACTTTCCGAGGTGGCATGTATGCATATGCATTATCTCTACTGTAGTCTGTTTCCAGCATAGACCTTCAACAGTAACAGGAGAGATCAGGCCCACAGTGCTTACCATTAGCACATCCTACGTTAACACTTTAGAGTCCTTTTTTTTTTTCTCTCAAAGAGTTGGACAAACGCAAAGCACATTATCCATTCCAGACATAGCATTTTACAGTTAAAGTTAGTAAAATCAATGCACTGCAGTCATCCCACCGCTACACTCTATTCAACTTCTACACAGACATTTGGGTGTGCTGTGGTTGTGGTTCACGTGTTTACCTTTAGGCTTTTCCGTTTTATGCCACTCATGAAACATCCTCCTGACTTCATCATCAGCTCTGATACTTCTACTGACTGAAGATCGGCCTGCAGTACAAGTGTAATTTTTATAACACAACAAGAGTAGAAATATAAATATTACTGACTTGAGTCATTCTTTATTGTGTACAGAAAGATAGATTAACACTAGTACACTTTGACATCACTTTGTGCACAACAAACAACGCAAACACAAAGACCAATAGCTCAGAGTCAGGTGTCCAATGCATGCCATTAATTATCATCATTTATTACCTGTTACTTCTCATCTTAAGTTAACGGGCCGTCTCTTTCGCCATCATCATGACGGACGGTGCTGTTAAGTCACAGTCATTTGCATTGCGCAGATTGAGTGAGTCCCCTTCCTGTATTGAATTAAAAGCAATGTATCACCAAGATGCAGGAGAAGTACACATTTCTTGTTTGCCAGAAGAGGAAAATTAGTAATTACTAGTGTGTTCTGTAGAAAGTTGATTAGTGGCAGTGCACAATTACATCAATTCATGCGCAACACACCACAAAATCTACATCATTCAGTCTGCTATTCTGCGGCCAATGCATGGCATCAATCATTACCTGTTGCATCTCATCTCGTTAACGCTGCAGGCCGTCTCTTTCGCCATCATCATGATGGACGGTGCTGTTAAGTCACAGTCATTTGCATTGCGCAGATTGAGTGAGTCCCCTTCCTGTATTGAATTAAAAGCAATGTATCACCAAGATGCAGGAGAAGTACACATTTCTTGTTTGCCAGAAGAGGAAAATTAGTAATTACTAGTGTGTTCTGTAGAAAGTTGATTAGTGGCAGTGCACAATTACATCAATTCATGCGCAACACACCACAAAATCTACATCATTCAGTCTGCTATTCTGCGGCCAATGCATGGCATCAATCATTACCTGTTGCATCTCATCTCGTTAACGCTGCAGGCCGTCTCTTTCGCCATCATCATGATGGACGGTGCTGTTAAGTCACAGTCATTTGCATTGCGCAGATTGAGTGAGTCCCCTTCCTGTATTGAATTAAAAGCAATGTATCACCAAGATGCAGGAGAAGTACACATTTCTTGTTTGCCAGAAGAGGAAAATTAGTGTGTTCTGTAGAATGTTGATTAGTGGCAGTGCACAATTACATCAATTCATTCATGCGCAACACACACAACAAAATCTACATCACTCAGTCTGCTTTTCTGCGGACAATGCATGGCATCAATCATTACCTGTTGCATCTTATTTTCAGTTAATGGCCAGTCTCTCTCGGCTCTGAAGGAGGATAGCTATAGAAGTCATCAGATTCATGGTCCACTTGTTTTGGAAGGACGAGGAAAGTTTGAATTTGTTGTTACCATCATCCAATCATCATTCATGAGGGAAATGGAATTGACCAGGAGATGCAGTATGATCGAGCGGAGGAGCTGGATTCTGAGGACTGTAGTGTCAAATGGCAGACACCTGAAACTTGTATCTTAAATTAGAAGATTAGAAGACGGTGATAATGCATTGGTTGCGATTCACAAGTTTATAACCGGAACAACAGACACAAACAAAGGGGGAAAAAAGGGAGGAAGACAGTAAGTGCGAGCCTAATTGTCAGGGAAGTATAGCTCGTCCTCAAACTCTGGGGGATCTTCCAGTAGTAGGTAATCATCTGACACAATACTTCCGTCACCTGAGCCGCTGTCCTCATCTTCCTCTGTTGATTCATGCATTGTGTAATTCGGTGGTATGAAGTGCTGATTCATTTTGATCATTGTTAACCTCTCCACGTTTTTGGGAGATAGACTGGTCCTTCTCAAGGTTACAATGGAACCTGCAGCACTGAAAACACGTTCGGAAGAGACACTTGCGACAGGGCAAGCCAGATAGCTTATCGCCAGCCTGCTGAGCTGTGGCCATTCAGACCTTTTCCTATGCCAATACTGCACTGGGTTTTGATCAACGTACACCTCTGTTGGGTCGTCCAGATAGGCCTGGACCATCCGCTCAATGTTCAGGGTTGCTGCTGGTAAGCTTTTGTGCTGTTTTTTCTGTGCATCAGCACTGTGCTTAAGGCCCATCTTTACATACCAATCTGATAATGATTGTACTCGGCCGAATGATCCAGTTATTGTTTTTGTAGTCGATGGTGATGGTGAGTGTTGCGATTGTGAGCCAACCGCACTGCCCTCAGCCGACGAAGTTGCACTTGATTCTGCATGGCCTGCTTCAGTATCAGTACTTGTTGTGGGTTGATGTGGCGGGCTTTTAATTAGCAGCCCTTCGTTTTCAAACTTGATGGCTGCTTCAGCTATACAACTTTTGTAGCGGGCAACATCAGTGTCGGAAAAAGAACGGAATAGTCCTAATTTTGCACGTGGATCCAGAATTGTGGCACAAATGTAATGTTCTTGTGACAAAATTTTATTTTGTATCCTTACATTTTCTGATAAGCGCCTGGATAAGCTCTCCACCAAGTCATGGGCTTGCCTTCTGTCCTCTACACCTTTGTAGGATTCAGACACATTATTCAGCTCATGCTCTAGCATTTGCAACAATGGGATAGCTTGGCCCATTGTACAGTCCTCCTTGCTGACTTCACGTGTGAAGACCTCAAAAGGAGACAGCATCTCAGTGAGGCATTGAATTAGGGTCCATTGCTCCCTCTGAAGGGTCATGCCTTTAACACTAGCATCACTGCTTCTGTACCAGACATAATCATTGAGTGACCTGTGCTGTTCGTACAGACGATCAAGCATGTAATACGTTGAGTTCCAACGTGTTGCCACCTCCTGGATGAGTGCCTTGACTGGCATCCTACGGTCACGTTGGATGATCCTCAGCTGCTTCCGAGCTTTAAAAGAATGGCTGAAATGAGTGCATATTCTTCGGCAGATGGACAGTAAATTGCTTACTATGGGTTCTTTTTTCAGTAAGTCTTGCACTATAATGTTTATGCAGTGTGCCAAACACGGAACCCTGAAATAGGAACCAAGTTCCATGGCCTTAAGTACATTACTGCCATTGTCTGTGGCAACAAAACCAATACCAAGCCCTCTGGGCTGCAGCCATTCCAAAACCTTGGTGCGAAACTCTTCTAAAATGTTTTCAGCCGTATGAGATTTCTCCATGGCGAACATGGCTACAGTTGCATGTTTCCGAGTACCTTCAAAAATCGCAGCTGTGTCAACAACACCTCGTGCAGATAGTTGATCTTTAACCCCCACAAAAGAGATCCAGTGTGCAGTGATACACATGTAATCTGTGGCTTGGCAACTGGTCCACATGTCTGTTGTCAGGTGGATATTGTGCACAGCACTCTTCTTGAAAGCTTGTCCAACCAATTCCAGCACATCATGATGTAGTGCCGGAACAGCAATTCTTGCGAAATAGGACCGGCTTGGAACTTTCCATTTCGGGCAGATGGCAGACACAAATTCAAGGAAACCCACCCCTTCCACAAATGAAAAAGGAAGAAGGTCCAGCGCTAACATTTTAGCCAGCTTCGCATTGTACAATCGTGCCGTTGGGTGGTTGCGTTGGAACTGCCCCTCCAACCTAAACATGCTGTCAATGGTAGGCTGGCTTACTTTCCTTAGTGGTGCCATTAACCCACTAAGGCTCAACGACACAGATTGTCTCATTGAGGTACTCGCCGGTCGCCTTGGTGTCTCACCCACACTCTGAGTATGGCTCTTACTGCGGTGCCACTCTGATGTTACTGAGGAGGATGTGGGCGTTACCACTGCAGTGACTGCACTACTGGAGACAAGGCTAGAAATGCCTCCCTGTTCTTCACCTGCCACCACAATAATATCGCTCCCTGATTCCTGACCAACTTCAAAGGGTTTAGTTTTCCTACTTTCTTTTAACTTAAGTAGGTGATCCTCCCACACAATAATGTGGTGTATTCTGAGATGACTTGCTTGTCCTCCGGTACCATAGTTTGTACCAAGCTTACCACGCCGAACACCTTGCCGACAAATTGCGCATATAGCAACGTTCTCCTCCTTGGTGCTAACAGAAAAGAAGTCCCAAACTGGGGCGGAGAACTTTCTGGCACTGCTGGATGTGCCACTTTCAACACCAGATGAACTTGAGGGGGTGCTTGAAAATATGTGACCCTGTCCACCTACACTGTGACTTTTACTACCACTTCCTACTGAGGTGGTTGAGCTGGATGTAGGTCCCTGCCGGGCCTTGGAAAATATGGCAGCTGGAGGTAGTGGTGGTGTAACCTGTGTTGGTGAGATCCGTGCTACATCCCGCTCAGTAGCAGCCTTTCTGGATAGGGTTAGAATGTCGGTCTCCAATCCCTTTGGGGCGGGAGTAATGTGCGTGATGACTGGCTCGTCTTCATCAACATCATCACCCCCCTCTTCTACATCTACCTCCATAACTCTAAGTTTTTCTGGGACCTTCCTTTTCAGAAGCAATGTCTTGTGGCGTACTTCACTCTCAGACCGAGCTGGTGGGACCCAAGTGTCATCACGATCATCAGAAACGGGGCTTGAAGAAGAAGATGATGGACTAAGCCTCTTTTTCCTTGCTGGTGGTCTGGAAGACAATAGATGTTCTGAAACAGTGGTTTGACTTCGCTCCGCTTTGTCTGCAGGAAGCTCGATTTCCTGAAATGCCCCTACGTCAGGAGCAACAACTACTATGGTGGGCTGTTGTGGCGGCTGCTGCTGTTCTGGTTGCGGCGGCTGCTGCTGTTCTGGTTGCGGCGGCTGCTGCTGCTGTTCTGGTTGCGGCGGCTGCTGCTGCTGTTCTGGTTGCGGCGGCTGCTGCTGCTGTTCTGGTTGCAGCGGCTGCTGCTGCTGTTCTGGTTGCGGCGGCTGCTGCTGCTGTTCTGGTTGCGGCGGCTGCTGCTGCTGTTCTGGTTGCGGCGGCTGCTGCTGCTGTTCTGGTTGCGGCGGCTGCTGCTGCTGTTCTGGTTGCGGCGGCTGCTGCTGCTGTTCTTGTTGCGGCGGCTGCTGCTGCTGTTCTTGTTGCGGCGGCTGCTGCTGCTGTTCTTGTTGCGGCGGCTGCTGCTGCTGTTCTTGTTGCGGCGGCTGCTGCTGCTGTTCTTGTTGCGGCGGCTGCACACTGATCTGCTGAGTTTGCGCCTGCGTTGAACTTGATTGTGTACTACTTTGCGGTAATGACATTTCTTCAACATCGCTGCCCGTTAGTAGACTGGCTACCTCTGCGACAGTAAAGCCCTTGGGCCTAGGTTGGTGGGGTTGCTGGACCGCTGTGCTGCTCCCAGCTTGGTTCCCGGACAACGCTTTGGTGCCAAAAAAAACCTTGGCCGGCACACCACCAGTCGTGGTTAATGGCACTTCCTTTTTCTGTTCCTTCTTCTCACCAGCAACTTTCTTGGTACTGGACCTGGTACCTTTCTTTGGGGCCATCTTATTCCGACGTCAGGCAGGAGGCAGATGCACAACAAGTTCTGGTCACACGTGGGCGTGATGCGCAGCAGGACTTCTGTCTGGCTGGCAGTACAACGGGTAGCCAGGTGATGCCGATGACACCTCCTACTCTGTCTTTTGTGCACCTAAAAGCAAAGAAGACAGGAGAAGAACATCAGTGAAATGTTGCATTTGTTTTTGTGGTTCAGTTACTTAGTACTGTACTAGTGCAAACAAAAGATAGTCTAGCCATTTATGAATTTTTTTTAACTAGAGCTATGTTATACTACTAGTACTGTGTACAGCCACACTACACTCTCAGGAAGGTGATGTCTAAAAATTCAACAGATCACATAGAAAACACTTGATCAATAAAGCTGTGGCTACCTGCTCTGGTAGCAGTGGATGAAAGCAGGCCTGCTGGCAGACAAGGCCAGGCAAGCTTGCAGGCCTAGGCCTCAAAATGGCCACCAGCCACATGGCGAGCCCCAACAACATCAGCAAGGCCACCCCAAAAAACACACTTCCCCAACTCAATCCAATGCCATCCATGCCCTAAATGATGTCTAAATTCAACAGAGCAAACAGAAAACAGTAGATTACTAAAGCTGTGGCTACCTGCTCTGGTAGCAGTGGATGAAAGCAGGCCTGTTGGCAGACAAGGCCAGGCAAGCTTGCAGGCCTAGGCCTCAAAATGGCCACCAGCCACATGGCGAGCCCCAACAACATCAGCAAGGCCACCCCAAAAAACACACTTCCCCAACTCAATCCAATGCCATCCATGCCCTAAATGATGTCTAAATTCAACAGAGCAAACAGAAAACAGTAGATTACTAAAGCTGTGGCTACCTGCTCTGGTAGCAGTGGATGAAAGCAGGCCTGTTGGCAGACAAGGCCAGGCAAGCTTGCAGGCCTAGGCCTCAAAATGGCCACCAGCCACATGGCCAGGCCCAACAACATCAGCAAGGCCACCCCAAAAACACAGTTCCCCAACTCAATCCAATGCCATCCATGCCCAAAATGATGTCTAAATTCAACAGAGCACACAGAAAACAGTAGATTACCAAAGCTGTGGCTACCTGCTCTGGTAGCAGTGGATGAAAGCAGGCCTGTTGGCAGACAAGGCCAGGCAAGTTTGCAGGCCTAGGCCTCAAAATGGCCACCAGCCACATGGCGAGCCCCAACAACATCAGCAAGGCCACCCCAAAAAACACACTTCCCCAACTCAATCCAATGCCATCCATGCCCTAAATGATGTCTAAATTCAACAGAGCACACAGAAAACAGTAGATTACTAAAGCTGTGGCTACCTGCTCTGGTAGCAGTGGATGAAAGCAGGCCTGCTGGCAGACAAGGCCAGGCAAGCTTGCAGGCCTAGGCCTCAAA
The DNA here is from genome assembly GCF_964204655.1 of Triturus cristatus. Taxonomy (NCBI): domain Eukaryota; kingdom Metazoa; phylum Chordata; class Amphibia; order Caudata; family Salamandridae; genus Triturus; species Triturus cristatus. Next base: position 1,186,348,115 of record NC_140593.1, on the reverse strand, counting down.
ATGGCCACCAGCCACATGGCCAGGCCCAACAACATCAGCAAGGCCACCCCAAAAAACACACTTCCCCAACTCAATCCAATGCCATCCATGCCCAAAATGATGTCTAAATTCAACAGAGCACACAGAAAACAGTAGATTACTAAAGCTGTGGCTACCTGCTCTGGTAGCAGTGGATGAAAGCAGGCCTGTTGGCAGACAAGGCCAGGCAAGCTTGCAGGCCTAGGCCTCAAAATGGCCACCAGCCACATGGCCAGGCCCAACAACATCAGCAAGGCCACCCCAAAAAACACAGTTCCCCAACTCAATCCAATGCCATCCATGCCCAAAATGATGTCTAAATTCAACAGAGCACACAGAAAACAGTAGATTACTAAAGCTGTGGCTACCTGCTCTGGTAGCAGTGGATGAAAGCAGGCCTGTTGGCAGACAAGGCCAGGCAAGCTTGCAGGCCTAGGCCTCAAAATGGCCACCAGCCACATGGCGAGCCCCAACAACATCAGCAAGGCCACCCCAAAAAACACACTTCCCCAACTCAATCCAATGCCATCCATGCCCTAAATGATGTCTAAATTCAACAGAGCACACAGAAAACAGTAGATTACTAAAGCTGTGGCTACCTGCTCTGGTAGCAGTGGATGAAAGCAGGCCTGCTGGCAGACAAGGCCAGGCAAGCTTGCAGGCCTAGGCCTCAAAATGGCCACCAGCCACATGGCCAGGCCCAACAACATCAGCAAGGCCACCCCAAAAAACACACTTCCCCAACTCAATCCAATGCCATCCATGCCCAAAATGATGTCTAAATTCAACAGAGCACACAGAAAACAGTAGATTACTAAAGCTGTGGCTACCTGCTCTGGTAGCAGTGGATGAAAGCAGGCCTGCTGGCAGACAAGGCCAGGCAAGCTTGCAGGCCTAGGCCTCAAAATGGCCACCAGCCACATGGCGAGCCCCAACAACATCAGCAAGGCCACCCCAAAATACACTCTTCCCCAACTCAATCCAATGCCATCCATGCCCTAAATGATGTCTAAATTCAACAGAGCACACAGAAAACAGTAGATTACTAAAGCTGTGGCTACCTGCTCTGGTAGCAGTGGATGAAAGCAGGCCTGCTGGCAGACAAGGCCAGGCAAGCTTGCAGGCCTAGGCCTCAAAATGGCCACCAGCCACATGGCCAGGCCCAACAACATCAGCAAGGCCACCCCAAAAAACACACTTCCCCAACTCAATCCAATGCCATCCATGCCCTAAATGTGATTGAAAATGAAATATATTCAAAAAACAAAAGGAACAGTTGCTTAATCATGCACACACACACCCATGAGGCCATGCCCATGGCTAGCTCGGGCCTACTACTACAACCCACAAAATTAAAATAAATTAAAAAAAAAAAAAGGAATGATGATAATTAATTATCAAAAATAAATTGTAGTTACACAACAACTGCAATGCCCACAATCAAACACAACAACCACTTACTTGTAAAATATCCTATTCCAAAAATCCTGAAATCCAATTGCAATGATGCAGCAGACAAAAAGAGTGATCTTTCCAGCTCCAAATCCAAAGGCAGAATGAGCAGAAGATGGACAAAGCACTGGGAGGAGCCTGCTGGACAGGAACAGGAAGTTGGAGAATCTGTGTCACTTCCTCCCTCTCTCCACCTTGTAAAAAAAAAATGACTCCTTGCACAAAAAAGGAAAGCCAAATGTGAATGTAAGGAGTTCTTTTCATCCAAAATCAGTATTTGCAGATGGTTTCATGCTGCTAGAGCCGATATTCCTCTCCAAATTGTAAATTTTACGTTGTTGAGTTCTCCAGCTTCACATTACTTCCGCCGGCGTGTCGAAAACGATATGATCGCGTTCTCTTCTTTGTCCCTGTCGCGTTGGATATGACGTGTTCGCGGTCTCTTTCTCCTGTTCGCGTTCGATTTCATGTGCCCGCGTCCTCATTCTCTGGCTCGCGATGTAGAATGACATGTTCGAGATCTCAATCTTCTCATACTCGCGCGGTGCATGATCGCGAGAAGAAAGACGTGATCGCGCGACAAATGACGTGATCGCGTGAAAAATGACTTGAATGCGGCCGCGAACTCTCGCGAGACAGCGCAAAATGGCTACCAAAATCCAACATCTCGTGGAGAACGCGACCGGGTCAAGAAAACTTGTCGGAGAACGCAGGGATTCAGGTAAGGCGATCGCGCGCGCGCGAGAATGTATTGTTTTACAGCGCGAGCAAGAAAAAAATTATCGCTAAGCTGCAGAATGCGGAAATTTTGACATTTTCGCGCTTTCCGCGGAACGCGAGAATGCCAAAATATCGCAATTTCCGCGAACGGAACGGAATTTTGGCCCAGGCCTACATGAGACCCTGCGGGTCCTGGAGATTCCCCCAGGTTTTTGCTTTCCCCGTAGCTCCTGTATAGAAGGGTTCCACTCAACTACCCCAAGTGGGTCATTCAATGCCTTAATGGGACCCTTTTTTGCTCCCATGTTCTTACCCTTCTTGGTTAGGTCATCTTTTTCTTGTTGATGAACCAGTTGATTTGTTTCCAGCTGGCATGGCTTTATTTGCCTGGATATCCCTGTATCTAACCTTTTGCCACTGTCTTCTACCTGATCCGGGGCCTCTTTGTTGGGTTTTGCCAATACTGATTCCTGGGCTTGATCTCCCCCCCCTTCGCGCTGTGTTTGCTTATCTACAAAATTCTCCTGGGACCCAGATTCCAGCAACCCTGCACAGTGCACACTGAATGTCTCGTCCTCCAAGGGCTCCCCAGGCTCCCCTAGACCCATCAGGGACTTACCGGTCTGTGTAGTGCTCAGACCGCTTGCCTGGTCCAGAGTCTCTGTCCGTTCAATCCGCTGGCCCACTCCCTGTGCTGTGGAGCTGCTCCCTTCTCCCCTGAGCATCTCAATCACTGTAATAGCGGTCCGAAGTGGCTGGGGCTGCATGCCTGCACCCCTCCCCTTCCCTTCTTTTGCCTGCGTCCCGTCTGTACTGTAGCGGGTGCCACCTCCAACTCTGTCGCACTTCTCTGCGGGGACTCCTGGGGGCCAGCATGTAGAGTTGCACCTCTCCCTCTCGCGCCTGTCCTTGGCCCCATGGCAATCGATGAGCTGATCGAGGATCCGGCCGCTACACTCCGCCTTGAAGTGAGGACCAGCTCCCGTTTGAAGCACCTGCAGCCGGCAATCAGCTGCTCGGCCAGCTCCACCAACACCGCGACCCAGCACCATAGTCCAGGTAAGGCCCAACCGGGTTCTGTGAATCTGCTAGCTGCCTGAGGACTTGTCATTCTAGCCCTTCATCACCCGATTTTTAAAGAAAATGCCGCCACCTTGGGAGCCACCTACGGCTGACTCGTACGGCCGCCATCTTGCTTCCCTCTAGAACTGCCGAATTCATCAGCTGTGTACGCTAATGCCCATTATGTACACTGTTACATCCCCCAACTTAATCTTACTATGAAACAGGCAGTATCAAAGATCTCCGACGCACAAATTTTATTTTTGGATGTATGAGGCATGGCAGCATTCTTCTCACGTTCCCCCAAAATAGCAGGAGTACTTCAGGAAATTGTGGCCAACAGGCTTCCAAGGGGACCCCCAACTTGTTGAAACTTTCACATTTGTGCAATCAACCTAATATTCTAATATAAGGATGATCTTGAGAAATGTTTCGACGCCATAGAAGCCAATGCTGACTTTGAATTCAAAAGTCAGAATGAAGCTTGTGGCTTTAGTAGAACACTACAAGACAGAGGTTTTCAGTTCTTTCTGTTTTTATTTCATGAAATAATTCCTCATGTCAACATATTATACAGCCAGTTACAAAAATGAGAAATGGATACTGTCTTTGTGCAAAGAGCAGCCAGTCTGTTTGTCACCAGCATGAGCAAGGTGAGAGATGGGGTTGACAATTTAGACAGCAGACTCACAATGAATTCTAATTTCTCAAACCACAGGAAAAACATCAGCAGCCTGGTCCGAATTGCAAAGGAGGTATGTGAAATTATAATTGTGCATGCACAGGAAAAATTTTCTTTTACCAGACATCTGGCGAGTGTCTCATTACTGCAAAGTGATCAGTTTTCAAAATATGATACTTCCTTCTTTGAGCAAACTCTGAATGAGGCTGTGGAAGCTATTCCTACGTTCAACAAAGAGGATCTGAGAACTGAGTTGACTGTACTGTACGGAATGCATGTATACCAGCAGGCCACTGGTGCCATTTCTTTGCTGACTTCAATTCAGAAACTTAATATGGAAAAGTCACTTACAGAGACAGTGGCTCTACTAAAAATAGGCATTACCACTACTGTGACAACAGCAAAGTCGGAACAATGTTTTTCCACTTCAAACAGAATTAAGACATTCCTGAGGAACACCATGATTGAGGAAAGACTGAACGCTTTAGTAATGCTCTCAATAGAGAGAGACCTTGTCAAAAGAATCCCAGACTTTAATGTTCAAATTATTGAGAATTTCACAGCTATTAAAGACAGACATGCTGATTTTGTCTGCAAAAAGTGAACAATACGTTAATCCTAACATTTTTCTTGAATGCTGCTAGTTTGTGAGCTGCTTAGTTGTTCGATAAATAAAAGAATGTGTGAGGTACTCAGCATTGTTATCTCGAAGTCTGTTATGAAACTCTGTGGTTTTAATGAATAAGCAGCTAACTATGTTATTATATGACATCTCTTTATTAATGTAATAACTGCACTTTCACAATTGCTTTATTAACCTTCCGGTGTTCTCAAATTTGCTTGAAAATGCACTATTTGCCCACTCACTCTTTTTTCAAAATGTTCTCAGGGGGAGAAACCCCCAGAACCCCCCTTAGGTCGTTCAGGCTCGCTCGCAATGCTCGCTCGCTGCTGTGCGCTCCACCACAGTACTTACACATCACTACTTTCAAATCTCACCAGCCGCCACTGTTGATATCCCCTTCTAGGGTCATGTGCAAAAGCTGCGTGAAGAGTTGAAGCCTAGTGAAAAAAAATTATAACTGCTAGATTGAGCCTAAGAATGTGGCTGTATATTTTTAAAATAGCAACAGCACATTTTAGTTTTTTTTATGGTTTTATCTTTTAGTATTGTATGTTCTATTTAATTATGAAGAGGAACATTGTGAAAATGCTAGCTTTAATTGAGCTATGGTGGTTTTAATTTAGTTGTATATTTATTGTGAACCTGTTCTCATTTTAAAGAAATTCTTTTTTGATAATGCTTGTTTTTGTGTAAGTATGCTTTATGGTGCATTACAGAAATAAAGCAGTTATGATGATTAAAGGGGTAACGGAACATAATTGCAGTATCTCAATTATTAGGCATATTTAGAGCTGCCAGTTTTATAGAACAATTGCAAAAAATATATTTGTCATTTTGGCGTTCCCAATTAATTTTTGTTTCACAAAGGAAGATGCAGCCCTAAGAAGTTTGAAGGCCATTGATTTAGAGGAACAATGACATAAAATACCTTCTTGTATGCATTCATGTCTTGTCCTGCATTAAAAATAAAGATAAGGGTACTGCACACCAGTCTCTACACCACATCAATTCCATCCAGTCTCTCATCCCTTTAGAAGTGGCCCGTGGAGATTCCGCTTCATCACCCTCTGCAAGGCCCCATTCACATCTTGGTTCCTCAAGCTGTAGATGATGGGATTCAGCATGGGTATCACGACTGAGTAAATGGCAGAGATCAGGCTGTCCTGTGTCTGTGAGTGGCTGCTGGAAGGCTTCAGGTACATGAAGATGGCTGTTCCATAGAATAGAGTCACCACCGTGATGTGGGAGGCACAGGTTGAGAAGGTCTTGCTTCTCCCATCTGCTGTCCGGATCTTCATAATGGTTATGATGATGAAGACATATGAGATGAGAGTGAAGAGGAGGGAGCCTATTCCAAAAGCCCAACTTGCCAGGGTCAGCAGTATGCTGTTTACCCTTATGTCACTACAGGAGATCTTCAGTAGAGGTTGGACCTCGCAGAAGAAGTGTTCCACCTCGTGGGAAGCACAGTATGTCAGTTTGGAGGCTAGTGAGGTCTGCACCAAGGAGTGAGTGCAGGCACTTGCCCAGCTCCCAGATGCCAGGGTAATGCAGGCTACCTTGCCCATGATGGTGAAATATCTCAGTGGGTAGCAGATGGCCACATATCGGTCATAGGCCATAACAGCCAGAAGGGCACACTCTGTTGAACCAAAGAAGGTGAAGAAGAACATCTGAATGAAGCAGCAGTCAAAGGATATTGCCTTCCTATTCCTCAGGAAGTGTATTAGCATCTGTGGTACAGTAGTTGTGGTGTAACAAATGTCCAAGAAAGATAGATTACCAAGGAAAAAGTACATTGGAGTGTGAAGGTGCACATCATACCTAATGGCTGACAGTAGTGACACATTCCCTATCCAAGTCATCAAGTACATACTGAGGAACATTACAAACAGTGGGATCTGAAGCTGGGGCAGTGAGGAGAGGCCCTTGAGGATAAAGTCGCTCCTACTCGTGAGATTGCTCATAGCTGTTGATTAAAACACATGTAAAAGACACGAGTTAAACCGGATTGTTAGTGTGCACCGATAACTGATTTTTAGTTTAAAAAAAAAAGCATAAGCCATCTCATTATATTAATGACATTCTGACATCTTCCAATCTCTTTCATCAAATGATCAGCAGCAGCTGCTGCGAAAACATGGATATCTTTCCTAAATGGAATAACCCTAGTCTCTTGGTGGACTGGTCCAGGATGACTCAATGAAATTATGAATTTCCCTTCTTGTACGTTCCAGTAAAGTTTCTCTTTATGCACTCAATCAATGTCAGGCAAATCCAATGTAGACTAAGCATGTACCATTATCCAGTGCTTTACTCGTCTGTGAGCTATGTCAGCTCTTTAGTTGGACACCCACATCAAGGGCTAAAAGAAGGTCATGATCAATACAATAACTCATAAATCATTGTACCTGCACTCCGCCATGGTACAGCCTTCTCAGCTTAACACCCCAATGCCAAAGTATATTTAGACAATCAATTAGATAAGGCATCAAAAGGAGCCAAAGCTGCCTATCACCAGCGCTGACACCTTGGGAAACAGCCTGCCAGAAGTTGTCCATCACAGCCTTCTAGGCACCTCTTTTTGTCCCTTTAGAGATGTCTCTATTCCATCTATGATCCATTGAAACATATATATTGGAATAGTGGAATATGTATTTGTAAAGAAGTGGCTTTTGGAAGGGTTCACCCTCACTTTTTGGCCCACTGTTTAGTAACTTTGGACTGATGTGGCTGATTTTCTGACTTTGTAAGTGTACTGAGTCCTGCCAAACAGAGCTCAGTGACAGTGTTCTTTCACTTTAAAAGGTATATGTCTTATTGGCTCACCCACGATTAGCATACATTCATTTACTAATAGGTTTGTATTATATGATACCAGGGGTACAAAGAGCCTGTAAGTTAAGGGCCACTCGTACACTGCACCACTGGGGGTGCCACCAATAGTGAGGCAAGGTAAAACATGGCACCCAGACTGCCTATGCAGGATGACACAGCAGTTTCTAAACTGCTAACTCGACTTTGCCTCTTAAAGTAATTGCAACGCCCAACCCTTCTTTTTAATATATATAAGTCATCCCTAGGGCAGGCCCAATAAGCCCTTAGGCAGGATGTAGTATATTAAAAAGTAGGACACGTTTTTACATGCCCTGACAGTAAATACCCCTCATTGCCCTTTTATACTGTAGAAAGGCTAATAGCCCCATTGCCGAGTACAGGGTCACATGCTGGCAAATCCATAGAGCTAAGTTCTGAATGGGACTACTGGATATGGTACTTCAAGATATCAAAAGAATCATTTCATTAAACCGACCTTGTTGCTGGAGTCAAATTTAATGTAACATTTACACAAATGGCAACCGAAGAAAGTTGTCACTTTGTTGCCCAAATGTTTGCAGTGACCGCCTATGGTTGCACACAAACTTCTGTCTTTGAGACAGCCTTCTGCTACCCTGAGGAGAGGTGTGAACGACTCTTAGGAAGAACACAAAAGGGGCACTGAGGGAAGAGGCATGCCCTCCTCCTGTCAGGATTGCCAAATGGTGTGAACTCAAAAGACGAGCTTCAAAGGGGAATCCGCCTTGAAAGGGCAAATGGTGATCACACTTTCGAGGGGCTGCTCTTTTGTTATAGCAGAAAGGCTGAGAGAAAAGCTGTTGCCAAACTGTTTTTTCAAAAACAGTGAAGCCTCCAAGTAGACACGCCCTGGGCAGAGCTGTAGAGCTAAAGACTGCAAGAGAAGGATTCTGTCATGTTGGGAGTTGGCAGAATAGTCTACCTTGGGATAGTTAGATGACACACTTCACTGGAAATTGGCATCAGATGGGAGAGATCTGCTAGCCCTATTGGCTATTTAATCACCCTGTACCCCTGAGCTCAAAGTGGGCATAGAGTGGCACCCCTGACACCCAGATCTCAGATCACATCTGAACTTTAGAGAGGACTGACAAAGGACTGCCCTGCTGCTCCCGGAAACCAGCTAAGAAAGTCAGCACCAAAGACTGGTCTACACCTGCTGCTCCTTGGACAAGCAAAGAGAGGATTGTGCCTGTGCTGAATTGCTCGAGGGAAAGTCGTCCCTGAGCCCCGGACAGAGAAGGTGACTCCCCAGGATCAGTTGGCTGACTCTCTGTTACATCTACAGGACCATAAATGCTGAGGGAGCCTTCCATCTAGTTGGCAGCCAAGATTGCTTGAGATCAGATGACCGCCGAAGTTCACACTAGGAAACCAAGTTCCAATCCTCAAAAGTTGCACCCGAGTTTTATGGACACAGGAGAGTCATCGGGAGTGCAGTTTGATCATCCAGCACATGAAGTTAATGGGAACCTCGGGTTTGGCTGAAACCGGAGACCAGATGACCAGTGTTAACAGGTTTTGTGCTGGACTACACCAGGATTTTGTGGGACATCCTGAAGCCAAAGTTGCACCACTGTGTTTGTGGGCCCTGGGGTGGCCACAGGAATACCCCTAACCCTGGCTCAGCACCTGTGAGAATCTTCAGCATCCTGTATCTCTTGCATCAAGATAAGCCCATTGATTCCTAAGGTAGTTTGCCCATAGGGCCTGAAACTGGATTGGATACTGCCTGTATTGCATAGTAACTAGCGAGGTAAGTGTTACACGTTATGGCTTACCCTAAACGCTGAATGATTTATTGCTCTAAGGGCCATATGTAGGTGGGCTAATACCGGTCGGTAACGGACGAAAATTGGTAAATTTCCCGTTACCGACCGGAATTTAGCCCTTTGCGATGTAGGAGGCTGGAGTTCAGGATTCGTTAATTTACCGATTCGTTATTTTAAGGAATCGGTAAATTACCAAATCCTTAAATCCTATGTAGGGAGCACTCAAGTGAGTGCATTTCTGGTTTAAGGATTCGTTATTTACCACCAACTACAAGTTGGTGGTAAATACCGAATACCTTTCCAAAAGCAATTTTGTGCTTTGTTAAAAGTGCCATGTGGCAGACATACATGCCCTTAGGGCATGTATGTGCGCCACATGTGCACACATGCACGATTCAGGAGTGCAACAGGGTGTCAATGTGACATCCTGCCACCCTTGAATATGCTTCCCCTATTACCGATTCGGTACTTACCAAATCGGTAATAGTGAATGGCTTCCCATTCATACCTATGGGCCTCCAGGCCCATAGGAATGAATGGGAAGGTATTCCTTATTACTGATTCGGTAAATACCGAATCGGTAAAATTTATCGATTGTTTACCTACATTCTATTTACCGATTCTTAAATACCGAATCGGTAAAAATTCGGTATTTAGGAATCGGTAAATAGAAATTACCTAGATATGGCCCTAAGTGCTCTAAAAAAATTCTTCTGAGCTTTCTGGTGAATTTTTGACATGGAAGTGTTTATCGAAAGATAAAATGAAACCTATTGATACAAATTGGTGCTGGATTTTTATTATGTCGCCTTTTCTTCTTATTTAACTATTTTGCAGTTCCAAATGCTTTACACTTGTTCCTTTGATAAAGCTTGACTGCTCTGTGCCATAGCTACCCAGGAGAGGGATACGGTTTTGCAAATTAACCTGAATAGAATCGATACAGATTTGAGACTTCGTTACTTGGTGAGGTCGCACAGCCACGCCATATAATAGAGGACTTTCCTCACAATATTATTATAAATCAGTCTTGTAATGTATGCAATGCCTTGCATTGCCACTCATGAACACATGTAACATCAGTACACTGTAAACTGTTGAATTTTGAGCATTGCAAAACGTGCTGTTGTGTACATTTCATGCTGAAATATCCATGCTAACATACTATAAGTAAATACAATTCTCAGATTTGCTTGACTCATGGTTTGCTGTGAGTTGTGAGAAATTCTATGCTGTGACTCTTTGCAACTGGATCTGCCAATTTTGGCCATAATCTGCATACACTGCCTGCAATTAGGAGTTAGATGCCTCAGAATGGGGAATAACTGCGTGGACCCGTATTTACCAGATATTCTGCACAGAATTCGCAATCCCAGAACATTAAACAAAGATATTAACCAACTGCGGTGGGGGTGGTGTGAGGGCAAGGCTGCTTTGACCTCACCACCATAGAAAGATTCTCAAGTGGTCTCCAACTTCATGTTAGAAAGGCATTTATGACTCATAATTTCCCCTTTCTATATTGTAACTCTATTCTTTGTGGTTATTAATTGTTAATCAAAGCCTTTTAAATCACAAAACAATGTTGTACATCGGCGCTTAGTGCCTGGATTGCTAAAATACTTACTTTGGGAGCTGTATTCTCCATTATTCCCACACTTGCCCGGCTTGTTTGCAAGATTGCCTCCTTATTCTTGTCATTGTTTTCTAGGCACTTGTCAGTGCTTTCTAGGCACTTTGTATAGGTGCCATGGGCTTATTTATAAAAAACTGTTGCATCACTACGACAAAAGAGTGATGCAACAGTTTTTACTGCACCCTCCTTGTGTCACTATGAATGCCCCTTATTTATTGCACGGCACTCCATGTTGCACGGAAAGACAGATACGTCAGGAATCCTGATGTACCTGTCAGTGCAAAGGTCACTCATTGTTGGAGTTGTTCTGCAAGCATGATGCAACTCCAGACAAGTGAGGAAGACCTATTTTTAATGCACTGCGTCACCCATCCGACAGCAATGAGGCAGGCGTAAGGTTCTGATGCAATGGCATCCTAGAATTGGCGCACTGAAATCGTATAGATTTCAATGCGCCAATCCTAAGAGGCTTTAATGCGGGAAAGCCCACCCTGCATACATAATTGGCATAGGTATAATGTGGCGCAAGGGTTTACAAAGTGACGCATCTGCCTAGATGCGTCACCCGGTAATTATGGAGTAACGTGGTGCATTGTTTACTCCACCACTGCATTACGTAAAGTGGGGCAATGGCGCAAAATGTGTCGCAAGGGGCTTATAAATAAGTCCCCATATGTACTGGGTTGAAAGTTATCTCCAAGGTACCAGGAAAGGTGTACAGGGAAGGTGAGGCTCTAGAAGGCACTCTGGTGGGCGAACCTCGATGCGTGGTCCCTAGTTAAGCACTTCCTGAGGGTGTCCCCCACAGTTCGCCCTAGTAGCCCACAGCGGGTGGAGACGGGTTCTGCAGATCAGGATTCATACACATCTTGGGCCAGTTCCTGTACCATTCTGTGGGAGACTGCTCCTGTGGGGTTTGTGAAGAGACTGCACCTTGCTTGGGGTCCCTGACATTGTCTGTCACCATGTGTCTCAAGGTAAAAATGAGAGGTAGCGTTGAATGTCACTGACATTACTTGAACATGTGGGACATGGCATGAACTGGGGGCATGCCCTATGTGATGCCCAGTACCAGTGTCTTCATCACTTTTGTTTTGCTCTTCAGCGACTTAATGATAGACACCGTGGACACACCTACTGTGACCACAGTTGGCGTCTTGGTAGTTGTCCCCACCCTGTTCCTAGATATTCCGGGTCTATTGGGCCAGAAACTTTAATGCCTGATTAAGGAAGGAAGTGTCTTAAAAGTGAATTCCTCTATTTCCAGGAAGTACAACATTTGATGACGCTTATGTGCTGAATTTAAGGGACAGACCTGTGAAAATTTCAAGGCATGCATCTTGTAAATCCCAGAAATTTGTTTGGGGTTTTAAAACTGCCAGTAATACTGTTTCCAGCAAAGATCCATAAAAATACATATTTTTCTCTTTTTTTTAGAAGTGTTGAACCTGAAGTGCTATAATCAGTCAGAGCAGTTAATTGTGCTCAGTGAGTGAATGCCCTGGTCATGTATACAATCTTTAGGTCCTTCTACAATGAGATGGCTCTGTTTCAGTACCTGTATATAGGAGAGGTTCATGGATGCATGCTTCTAGGTCAAGTGTGGCCTGCAGAAAGGGATCCCTGACCGATCCGCAGGTATGCTAAAGTCACAATATTGTTCCAGTCCCACATGAACAACTGCCTTGTTATATGGCATTCCCAAAGAAATGCAGGAGAGCTAACCACAAATTTGAGATTGCATTTTACCCTCTTTTGGAATTTCCGTAGTCATCGATACCCATTTGTGAAGGAGCAACACTGCCCGCCCTCATCCTGAAAATAAGGACTAGGATTCACCCTCACTAATTCATCAGGTTGCACCCCTAAGCTGAGCTCAAAGACCTTGTGGGAGCATATTCCTTTGTAGAATGACCACCTCCCTCCAGGCCATTATGAACCCTGTTTCCAGTCCTCGACTTTTGTGTGATAACCTAATGCATTCTGGGTGTTGTAGTCTTATTTTCCTTCCATTAAAATCATTAGAATATAGCACTTAAAATCAATGATTGGTAGGTGAAAAGTTTGGGATGGGAGATAGTAGTTGGTCTCTCCATTTATTTCTGACTTTGACATAAAGGGTCTGGTTTAGATTTTGGGGGACAGGCACTCTGTCACGGCCGCCTTATTACATTACACGCTCCAGTGAAAAGTGTCCTTGACAGGGTCCATTGGAATTACTACACCTTCCCAGATCTGGGAAAATAAGTTAATATTAGACTGGTTGCTTGGTGTTTTTCTAGCACATCCACCACCTTGTAACATGTTGAATTCTTCAGTGTTTCCAACATTTTCAAAGCCAGGATTTGCCACCCATAGACTGGGGCGCGGCCTTCATGGACAAGCCGAGGTTGTATTGCGACCGCTGTTACCTTTACCTGCCTTTTTTTTAGACAAGAGGTCAAGGCTGAGTGTGTGGACTCACTTCTGCTAATGCACAACTACATTCCGTTATTACTTATATATTAGTATTGTGTGAAATGAATACAAAAATGTCTTATTATTATTATCTTTTCATTTTTTTAAATTGTGAGAGTCATTGGAGGTTACATAACTGAGGTCAATAATATGGACTTAAAGAAATATCTCATCCACACTATCGACTTCCACAGCATTGAGTATAGATACTGACGTATACATTTACTTTTCTTAAATTCCTATTCTGAGTTTCAGGTCCACTTACCTTGATGACATGGCGGCAGTAGACGCAGTGTTGTTGCAGTCGGATACTTCGACTGTAGTATTGTGACCCCGAACAAATCAGGGTATTCAGTCAAAATACCAGCGAAGCAATAATAAATTAATGCTATTGAAAACAACCATACATGCATCCAATAATGATGAATTTTCACTAAATAAAAAACATTCTCCTCTCATAAATGACTAAACTGAGGAATTCCATTTCAAAAGGGAGAATTCAAATTTGATTTTAGGATCTATTTTGGTTTTGTCCATAGGTACCACATCATTTGCATATACTCTGAATAAATCAATGAAACATTTGTCTTTATCGTTCACTTTTACTCTGCTCATAACTGATGATGTCATTGATGGGGGGCGGATATGTTGCAGCAATGCCATTTCTCAACCAATGACATAGACACAATCTCTAAAATAATGTCTAACAAGCATTGGCATAGCCAATAGGTCTCGCCTTTGGGACCTTATAAGTGTTTAGCCATGCAACAGTAGCATAACTAAATACTTATAAGGTCCCAAAAGCGAGACCTATTGGCTATGCCATGCGGCCGCGAAAGTGAAAGTAATCGCGGTCAAGCGCAGCGCGCACGCCCGCGCACATGCACTGTAGCTCTAGGCTGGACTGGTAGCACTTTTTGGAGCCCTCTCAATAAATCTCGCCAGACCAGCGCATGCGCTGGGTCAGGCGAGACCTAAAAATGAGAAGATTGGGTCAAACAGAGGCGGGGCTCGTTCAAAGCTTGCATCGAGTTCATATCTTCATCTGACATTTATTGGGGTACAGGAAGCCTTATGGTGATTTTTCATATAAATAATGTCAGTGGAGATGATTTGCATAAATGATTGAATGACCACTCAGGCACGTCTTAAAGCCTCCCTCTGTGCTGACGTAGGCGCATGTAATGGGATTCATCTCTCTCAAGACACTGATTGTGTATATTGCAAATTCAAAGACAAACGAGAGGCGATGTAATGTGCCGGCAGACAGGCAGGACAAGCAGGACGGGAACAAACTTGTTACAATGAACAAAACATCATGTTATGTGCAGGTAGGACAAGCAGAACCAGAACAAACTCATTATAAAGGGCTCCATGATGACCAAAAAAACATGTTATGTGCATACAGAACAAATAGAAGCAGAACAAACTATTCATAAAGGGTTCCACAAGTACAAAAGATCATTTTATGAGCATAGAGGACAGGCAGAACCGGAATAAACTATTCATAAAGTGCCTTGCGACGAACAAAAGACCATGTTATGTGCATACGGAACAAACAGAAACAGAACAAACTCATTATAAAGAGTTCGACAACCAATAAAAGACCACGTTATGTACATACAAACAAACCGAATCAGACGCAGAACAAACACTTTGTGAAGGGTTCCAAGACCATGTAATGTGCATACAAACAAACAGAACCAGACGCAGAGCAAACTCTTTGTGAAGGGTTCCAAGACCATGTAATGTGCATACAAATAAACAGAACCAGACGCAGAACAAACACTTTGTGAAGGGCTCCAAGACCATGTAATGTGCATACAAACAAACAGAACCAGACGCAGAACAAACACCTTGTAAAGGGCTCCAAGACCATGTAATGTGCATACAAACAAACAGAACCAGACGCAGAACAAACACTTTGTAAAGGGCTCCAAGACCATGTATTGTGCATACAAACAAACAGAACCAGACGCAGAACAAACACTTTGTAAAGGGCTCCAAGACCATGTAATGTGCATACAAACAAACAGAACCAGACGCAGAACAAACACTTTGTAAAGGGCTCCAATACCATGTAATGTGCATACAAACAAACAGAACCAAACGCAGAACAAACACTTTGTAAAGGGCTCCAAGACCATGTAATGTGCATAGAAACAAACAGAACCAGACGCAGAACAAACTCTTTGTAAAGAGCTCCAAGACCATGTAATGTGCATACAAACAAACAGAACCAGACGCAGAACAAACTCTTTGTAAAGGGCTCCAAGACAATGTATTGTGCATACAAACAAACAGAACCAGACGCAGAACAAACACTTTGTAAAGAGCTCCAAGACCATGTATTGTGCATACAAACAAACAGAACCAGACGCAGAACAAACACTTTGTAAAGGGCTCCAAGACCATGTAATGTGCATACAAACAAACAGAACCAGACGCAGAACAAACACTTTGTAAAGGGATCCAAGACCATGTAATGTGCATAGAAACAAACAGAACCAGACGCAGAACAAACTCTTTGAAAGGGCTCCAAGACCATGTAATGTGCATAGAAACAAACAGAACCAGATGCAGAACAAACTCTTTGTAAAGGGTTCCAAGACCATGTAATGTGCATACAAACAAACAGAACCAGACGCAGAACAAACACTTTGTAAAGGGCTGCAAGACCATGTATTGTGCATACAAACAAACAGAACCAGAACAAACACTTTGTGAAGGGCTCCAAGACCATGTAATGTGCATACAAACAAACAGAACCAGACGCAGAACAAACACTTTGTAAAGGGCTCCAAGACCATGTAATGTGCATACAAACAAACAGAACCAGACGCAGAACAAACACTTTGTAAAGCGCTCCAAGACCATGTATTGTGCATACAAACAAACAGAACCAGATGCAGAACAAACACTTTGTAAAGGGCTCCAAGACCATGTAATGTGCATACAAACAAACTGAACCAGACGCAGAACAAACACTTTGTAAAGGGCTCCAATACCATGTAATGTGCATACAAACAAACGCAGAACAAACACTTTGTAAAGGGCTCCAAGACCATGTAATGTGCATAGAAACAAACAGAACCAGACGCAGAACAAACTCTTTGTAAAGAGCTCCAAGACCATGTAATGTGCATACAAACAAACAGAACCAAACGCAGAACAAACACTTTGTAAAGGGCTCCAAGACCATGTAATGTGCATAGAAACAAACAGAACCAGACGCAGAACAAACTCTTTGTAAAGAGCTCCAAGACCATGTAATGTGCATACAAACAAACAGAACCAGACGCAGAACAAACTCTTTGTAAAGGGCTCCAAGACCATGTATTGTGCATACAAACAAACAGAACCAGACGCAGAACAAACACTTTGTAAAGAGCTCCAAGACCATGTATTGTGCATACAAACAAACAGAACCAGACGCAGAACAAACACTTTGTAAAGGGCTCCAAGACCATGTAATGTGCATACAAACAAACAGAACCAGACGCAGAACAAACACTTTGTAAAGGGATCCAAGACCATGTAATGTGCATAGAAACAAACAGAACCAGACGCAGAACAAACTCTTTGAAAGGGCTCCAAGACCATGTAATGTGCATAGAAACAAACAGAACCAGATGCAGAACAAACTCTTTGTAAAGGGTTCCAAGACCATGTAATGTGCATACAAACAAACAGAACCAGACGCAGAACAAACACTTTGTAAAGGGCTGCAAGACCATGTATTGTGCATACAAACAAACAGAACCAGAAGCAGAACAAACACTTTGTGAAGGGCTCCAAGACCATGTAATGCGCATACAAACAAACAGAACCAGACGCAGAACAAACACTTTGTAAAGGGCTCCAAGACCATGTAATGTGCATACAAACAAACAGAACCAGACGCAGAACAAACACTTTGTAAAGCGCTCCAAGACCATGTATTGTGCATACAAACAAACAGAACCAGATGCAGAACAAACACTTTGTAAAGGGCTCCAAGACCATGTAATGTGCATACAAACAAACAGAACCAGACGCAGAACAAACACTTTGTAAAGGGCTCCAATACCATGTAATGTGCATACAAACAAACGCAGAACAAACACTTTGTAAAGGGCTCCAAGACCATGTAATGTGCATAGAAACAAACAGAACCAGACGCAGAACAAACTCTTTGTAAAGATCTCCAAGACCATGTAATGTGCATACAAACAAACAGAACCAGACGCAGAACAAACTCTTTGTAAAGGGCTCCAAGACAATGTATTGTGCATACAAACAAACAGAACCAGACGCAGAACAAACACTTTGTAAAGAGCTCCAAGACCATGTATTGTGCATACAAACAAACAGAACCAGACGCAGAACAAACACTTTGTAAAGGGCTCCAAGACCATGTAATGTGCATACAAACAAACAGAACCAGACGCAGAACAAACACATCGTAAAGGGATCCAAGACCATGTAATGTGCATAGAAACAAACAGAACCAGACGCAGAACAAACTCTTTGTAAAGGGCTCCAAGACCATGTAATGTGCATGCAAACAAACAGAACCAGACGCAGAACAAACTCTTTGTAAAGGGTTCCAAGACCATGTAATGTGCATACAAACAAACAGAACCAGACGCAGAACAAACACTTTGTAAAGGGCTCCAAGACCATGTATTGTGCATACAAACAAACAGAACCAGAAGCAGAACAAACACTTTGTGAAGGGCTCCAAGACCATGTGATGTGCATACAAACAAACAGAACCAGGCACAGAACAAACACTTTGTAAAGGGCTCCAAGACCATGTAATGTGCATACAAACAAACAGAACCAGACGCAGAACAAACTCTTGTAAAGGGCTCCAAGACCATGTAATATACATACAAACAAACAGAACTAGACGCAGAACAAACACTTTGTAAAGGGCTCCAAGACCATGTAATGTGCATACAAACAAACAGAACCAGACGCAGAACAAACACTTTTTAAAGGGCTCCAAGACCATGTAATGTGCATACAAACAAACAGAACCAGACGCAGAACAAACTCTTGTAAAGGGCTCCAAGACCATGTAATATACATACAAACAAACAGAACCAGATGCAGAACAAACACTTTGTAAAGCGCTCCAAGACCATGTATTGTGCATACAAACAAACAGAACCAGACGCAGAACAAACACTTTGTAAAGCGCTCCAAGACCATGTATTGTGCATACAAACAAACAGAACCAGACGCAGAACAAACTCTTGTAAAGTGCTCCAAGACCATGTAATATACATACAAACAAACAGAACCAGACGCAGAACAAACACTTTGTAAAGCGCTCCAAGACCATGTATTGTGCATACAAATAAACAGAACCAGACGCAGAACAAACACTTTGTGAAGGGCTCCAAGACCATGTAATATACATACAAACAAACAGAACCAGACGCAGAACAAACACTTTGTAAAGGGCTCCAAGACCATGTAATGTCCATACAAACAAACAGAACCAGACGCAGAACAAACACTTTGTAAAGGGATCCAAGACCATGTAATGTGCATAGGAACAAACAGAACCAGACGCAGAACAAACTCTTTGTAAAGGGCTCCAAGACCATGTAATGTGCATACAAACAAACAGAACCAGACGCAGAACAAACACTTTGTAAAGGGCTCCAAGACCATGTAATGTGCATACAAACAAACAGAACCAGACGCAGAACAAACTCTTTGTAAAGGGCTCCAAGACCATGTAATGTACATACAAACAAACAGAACCAGACGCAGAACAAACTCTTGTAAAGGGCTCCAAGACCATGTAATGTGCATGCAAACAAACAGAACCAGACGCAGAACAAACTCTTTGTAAAGGGCTCCAAGACCATGTAATGTGCATACAAACAAACAGAACCAGACGCAGAACAAACACTTTGTAAAGAGCTCCAAGACCATGTAATGTGCATACAAACAAACAGAACCAGAAGCAGAACAAACACTTTGTAAAGCGCTCCAAGACCATGTAATGTGCATACAAACAAACAGAACCAGACGCAGAACAAACTCTTTGTAAAGGGCTCCAAGACCATGTAATGTACATACAAACAAACAGAACCAGACGCAGAACAAACTCTTTGTAAAGGGCTCCAAGACCATGTAATGTGCATAGAAACAAACAGAACCAGACTCAGAACAAACTCTTTGTAAAGGGCTCCAAGACCATGTATTGTGCATACAAACAAACAGAACCAGACGCAGAACAAACACTTTGTAAAGAGCTCCAAGACCATGTAATGTGCATACAAACAAACAGAACCAGACGCAGAACAAACACTTTGTAAAGGGCTCCAAGACCATGTAATGTGCATACAAACAAACAGAACCAGACGCAAAACAAACTCTTTGTAAAGGGCTCCAAGACCATGTAATGTACATACAAACAAACAGAACCAGACGCAGAACAAACTCTTGTAAAGGGCTCCAAGACCATGTAATGTGCATGCAAACAAACAGAACCAGACGCAGAACAAACTCTTTGTAAAGGGCTCCAAGACCATGTAATGTGCATACAAACAAACAGAACCAGACGCAGAACAAACTCTTTGTAAAGAGCTCCAAGAGCATGTAATGTGCATACAAACAAACAGAACCAGAAGCAGAACAAACACTTTGTAAAGCGCTCCAAGACCATGTAATGTGCATACAAACAAACAGAACCAGACGCAGAACAAACTCTTTGTAAAGGGCTCCAAGACCATGTAATGTACATACAAACAAACAGAACCAGACGCAGAACAAACTCTTGTAAAGGGCTCCAAGACCATGTAATGTGCATACAAACAAACAGAACCAAACGCAGAACAAACTCTTTGTAAAGGGTTCCACCACAAACAAAAGACCATGTTATGTGCTGATAGGACAAGCAACATCTTCTAAAGGGCCCAACAACACATGAAAGATGATTTGAAACAAGACAGGGAGAAGCATCCAGCTGCATCGTGTTAGCATAGTATGCGAAGAACACATGGGCAAGCTGACGTGAACCTATATAAACAGAACCAGACTGACTTGGAATGAAACAGGAACAAAGATCGAGAAAACCCAAGAGCAAATATGCATTCGACTAAAATACACCTATGCCTGTGCTAGAAATACGCTTACCTTGCAATTCTCAAACTACAAATGGTTATGTGTATATCTATGGCTTACAGAGATTTACTTGTGTTTTTTGTCTAATTCCATATACATATTCAAAGCGGACAATCCATTCATTTAGGTGAGGTCGGGCGTTTCTTTCTCTACAGGAAGCGTATTTGTGGACAGCCCATTGCCACCTGTTGGGGGGACTCCTTTTCCTACCCAGTGAATCAATATGTGTTTATTTGCTTGGGGGAATCCCTGTTTTAACACCCTCTGGACGAGTTTCAAAAACTTCGAACCCTATTCATAAAACTGCAGGGTTGGCTGTTGGCAATGCAGTCACGTCTGCTTACACCCACGTTATGTGCATATGTGTGTCTTTCATGGAAATTATAAAGAATTCTAGGACATCTGTGACCGTCGCATATTAAGAAGCGTTCTTAACTTATGTATCCATTTACATACATAAACATGTGCAGGTGTGCATCCCCATATGCAGAAATGTAAGTCTAAAGCGCATTTTCACTATGTCATTTTTGTTTTTGTTTTCCTGCAGTTAAAATATTTTTTGGTGTGGACAAACCGTTTTCAGTGCACCCCTACGATTTTTACCCCACTAAGTTCTACCCTGAAATGCATGTACTCATGCCTCAGGTAAATAAATCTCCAAATATTGTCATGAGGAGAATTTGTCTGAGAATAACCTCCCGTTTGTAAATTTGTCAATGTTCACTAATTTTCACAGGGCAACCCAATTTATAATACCAACAAACCTGCCCCTGGGAACAGATTTTCTCACAGAGACAATCAGTCAGTTTGGCAGAACTATGGGGCATATTATCAAGCCAGGCGATAAAATTATCGCCGCTTTAGCGGCAGAAAACTGCCGCTAAAACGGCGATAATGGGCTTGATAATATGCTCGATGGAATTGCAATTGAAGCTCAGGTTAGATGTCCTTCACATCTAACATGGGCTTCAATTGGAATTCCATAGAGCATATTATCAAGCCCATTATCGCCGTTTTAGCGGCAGTTTTCTGCCGCTAAAGCGGCGATAATTTTATCGCCTGGCTTGTTAATATGCCCCTTACTCTTGTTAAGTTAAAATGGCGATAGCTGTAGTGTCAGGGGGCGATAATAAAACACTGGCACGGGTAATAGCTCAGTGCCATCACTACTGGGCATAGCCAACCTGCTCTGCTCTTTTTATTAAACCAGGTGACATCAGAAGGATGAAACCATTAGTCGACTACTGATAGGGCGGCCCGGCTGTACCACCACCACAGACCTGCGACAGTAGCACATTTCCACCTGATTCTGTGAGTCAGGATGGCATCTTGAGTTTCTATTTGTCATCACAGGCAGGCAGATAGTTTGATGAATTGGGCACGTGGGGAATTGGGAGTCGCGCAAATGCAGAAAACCGATGACACATATATATATATATAGCATACTAATAGATGAAGACAAAGAAAACACACACAAACACTAACCTGCACATATCACTACACACGCACACGTGGCTATAGAGGTAGCATACAAGCATGCAGATAGCAGGCACGGAAGACATCCTGATTCATTGCCGTATACAGACAGCATAAAAGGAAAAACTCACAGAGACACCGGGCTGAACATGCACTAAAACTGGGGCACAGAAGCATTCCAATTGGCAACTCACACAAAAACATAAAAAATGCTGTATAAAAATACGGAAAACACATAGGGGCAGATTTATGAGCCCCTTGCGCCACTTTTGCGTCACTTTTAACATGGGAAAAGTGACGCAAAAGTGGCGCAAGGGGCTCATAAATCTGCCCCATAGAATTTAAGCTAGAGACCCACAAATGCGGTCACACAATCAACACTGAGGATGCAGACAGGGATCACAAGCAGACAGAGCCACACACACGCACATGCGTGCACACTGCCAGTATAGGAGAAGAGGGACTACATATACAAATAGGTGTGAGATGTTTAAGTACAGAAGGGCTTATTTACAAACCTCTTGCATTGCCACTGCATCTCTTTTTTTTGATGCAGTGGCAGCGCAATCAGGCGCGTTTTATTACTTTGCGGGACCTTTCCACGTTCGGTTATACTCATTACCGTTCCGGGATAGCGTGTACACTCGTATCAGGGAGTTGTACCAAAAGCTGATATAGCGTGATTGAAGCTTGTCGTTTACTATTTGGTCTACATTTCTACTCGAAACTACGATTTATTTCAAGATTCATGATCTTCTTTAGTTGAACGTGATTTCGGCTTGACTGGACGATTTGCTCATGGTCACCTACAAGTACCAACAGAGATGGTTGTTACACACTAATCGCCTTGAAAAAGTCCTAGTAAAAGACGAAACACGTGTCGGCTAGATCATGTGCTAGGATTTCTGTTTTAAATAGAAAGAAGACTGTCAACTGAAATTGAAGGGGTTTGGATTCTTTGACAATGGAGACTATTGAGTGATGGAACTGATCTTTCCCACATGTACTGACGAGTACATGGAATTTTGGATGCAGTGATCAACCTACATTAATGTTGGACTGAAAATGTATTATACAAGGGTGTGCTGTTCAGGCCCTTTCTGATTTTCAATGCATGCATGTTTTTTAATATGCTGGCGAATCACGCTAGGTAGTAGATGTCAATACTTACCTTGAGCACCCCGATTTAACTGTGAACAATTTAAACTATATGCCGAAAGATAACTTGTTCTAGCTAATAATTTTGTGTTATATTCTGCTGTGCGGTTATTCCTTTATAAGGAACACTACTACATATTAGTTGTCGTATAACAATCAGAGCACAGCACTGCTCCATATCTACAAACGGACGCATTGGGTCCATTGCGTCAGTTTGTTGAGTCCTACGTCACATTATACCTGCACCAGGTATAACGTATGCAGGGCAGGCGTTCCCACACAAAAAAGCCATGTAGAAGGGGCTCAGTGAAAGTTACAACATTTCACTTTGCACTCTACGACTTGACTGCGCCAAGATCCTTAAACCTGCTCAGACCAGGCGTAAGGATTGGTGCAGGGCTTTTTTCATAGGACTCGCCTATGTGTACTGACTCTTTGCTGGAGATGTGTCATTTTTACAACCAACTGCAGCAATGCATCAAGTTTTCCCCAACAGATGCATTTGGTTTTCTGACACATCTGTTAAATGCTTGCACCATGGAGTCTTGTGTTGTAAACATAGCGCATTCATAGTGTCATAAGGACATTTGGTGCAGGTGCAAGAAAACTGACACATCAATGTCATAAGTGTGGCCCAGAGAATGTAGTATTGTGTTGTCGTGTAGAGGGCCATGAACATATATACACTGATAAATATACCAACATTAATATATTTACAAAGAGCACATCGGCATGCCTACAGATCGAATAAGAAGGAGACAGGTTTGCGGGTTTGAAACATGAAATAGCACAACAACATACTGATAAACTACAATAATACATGTACACAAGGCTAGTAAATAAACATCATATACACACTGATATGTGCTATTGACAAGACTGTTAGGAAAGACATCATATGCATATAGGTACTGATAACTGTACAGGACAGAGGACAAGACAGGCAAATAAACTACACACATGCGCGCGTTATACTGACAAAGCGGAAGGTAGCAGGACAGCACAGACGGAGGAGAGAAGCCAAGGCAGAGCGCTCACACTGTGACTCCATTCCATGCTTCCCCAACAGAAATCTTGATGTCAATGACAAAGCAGGTGACTTTGAGGAACGCTGAATCCTCAGACCACAGTTTCCATCAGCAAAGAGTACATTGAGCAGTGATGAGCCAAGTCAAAGTTTTCACTCAACATTCTTGGAAAGAAGGAACAGTTTCATTAGCCCTTAGCTCAGCCTCATGGGCTCAGCATGGATGCTGCTGGGCCACAATGTGTTAACACTAGCTCGCTTGCCAAGCTCCTTCCCGGCAGGTGACTCTGGTGGATTACCTTCCATCAATTTCCTGAATAATGCCACACCTCAACCAACGGCATTTACACCATTCCGTCCCCCTTCAACCTTTTTTCCAACGTCAAACATGGTACCGGTGGAAATCGTCACCTTTGAAAAAATGGTACTCAAAGACCTCAATACCCTGAAAGATACAAAAAAGTTTATTCCATTTAACATCACCCTTCCAGAAAAGAAAGCTATTGAATCTCTAAAAAATATCGACTCCCTTATCATTAAATCCGCAGACAAAGGTGGAGGTATAGTTCTACAAGAACTAACTGATTACAAAGCAGAGGTATTCCGCCAGCTACACAACACTGAACACTACTGCAGACTTCCTAGAGACCCTACAACTGAATTACAGGCTCTTATATCTCAAATTACCACTGAAGGAAGAGATGAGGGTTTTCTTAGCCCTAAAGAATTCCAATTTCTCAATGCCAAATCACCCAGAACACCGGTTATTTACACTCTTCCCAAAATACACAAACACCTTACCACTCCCCCCGGCCGCCCTATAGTCTCTGGTTGCGGTTCTATTCTAGAACCGCTCGGTCAGTATGTCAACTATTTTATAAAAGACTACGTACCCCAGACTCAATGCTATATTAGAGACAGCATGGATATGATCAATTTGATAGAGCACCACCCATTTGATCCTTCGGAGCACCTCCTGTGTACTCTTGACGTGGAATCACTTTATACCAATATTCCACAGCCCTTTGCCCTCAGAGTTATCCAACAAATTCTTGAATCTAGACCTAGGCCACATGGAGTCCCCTCATTATTTATTCTGAAATTACTTGAGATTTGTCTTACTAGGAACTTCTTCTGCTTTGATGACATATTTTTTCAGCAGGTCAAAGGCACGTCGATGGGCGCTATTTTTGCCCCGAACTTGGCCATTCTTTGCATGGATTTTCTGGAAACCACCACCATTTTGTCACCCACTAACCCCTTTATATCTGGCATCAAAATATGGCGTCGATATATTGACGATATTTTTCTAATTTGGCACAATAGTACTGCCTCACTGACCAATTTCCAACACTGGCTTAATAATAACTGCCTTGGTCTCCAGTTCACACTCTCCACAGACTCTTCATCCATTCCCTTCCTTGATTTGACCATATATCACTCTGAAGGTGAGCTTCTCACCAAACTTTACAGAAAGCCCACCGAACGAAATACATTGCTTAGATATGAGAGCAATCACCCTAGGGCCTTGAGGGACTCTTTACCATATTCTCAATTTTTGCGCATTCGGCGCAACTGCTTTTCAAAAGAGAACTACTTCACCGAGGCTTCGGTCCTGTCTGAAAAACTCAAAGCACGAGGTTACCCCAAGCGACTTGTTCGCAACGCTCAGAAAAGAGCATGGTATTGCCCCAGGGAAACACTGCTTACACCCAACCCCAAGAAAGAAACCAAAAGAATTGTTTGTGTCACCACTTTCTCTGTCATCTCCAATCAGATGCGGAAATCGGTTCTGAAACACTGGCCCATACTTAATGCGGGCAACCTCAATCTGGAAAGACCACTATTTGCCTTCCGAAAAAACCGCAATTTAAAAGATCATCTAGTGCGCGCTGCAATCCCCAAAAAAACATCTCCCACAACCCTTAATGCATGTTGGGGGCTCACGCCATTACTGGGACACGCGAAATGTGGTAATTGTAATTTATGTGACCTAACCTTTGAAGGTAAATCCTTTTCTTTCGGTGACATTACTATTAAATCCAATGGTTTCTCAAATTGCAATACATGTAATGTGGTCTATTTAATTCAGTGCCCTTGCAAGAAGAACTATATAGGGCAGACTACCCAGAAGATTAAAACGAGGATTGGTCAACACCGCAGCAGGATTCGCTGTAATGTCCCTAATGCACCACTGGTTGAACATTTCCAACAGGCCAATCACAAGGACAAGGACATCAAATGGACTGTACTACGAGTCATCAAGCTGCCGCCAAGAGGTGGAGATCTGGCACAAATCCTGAATAAAGAAGAACTGAAACTTATTATTCTACTTGATACTATCCGCAATGGTCTAAATAGGAATGAGGACTGGCTTTCCCTAATTTAGACGCTTCCGAAAACTATGTCCCAAATCCCTGTTGTCAGATTTTTCTATGACTGTCCCCCTTGCCTGTATAAAATGTGCAAATTAATTTTGTTTTTACTTAACCTCGTATGGTTTTCATTTACTTTCCTTCTGTTACTTTCATTCACATGAATCACACAACACTGACCCAACATGTCCGCCGTCTATTCACTTCGGCTTTTCACATCCTAGCGCAGCCGGCACTTCCTATCACATGACCTTGGCTGTCACGTGTCTCCTGTGGCTTTCTTATACCAACAAGCCGAGGCAGGCACTACCAACTGGCGATCGTGCAATCCCCCTTGACACTGGTAAGTGCTCCAGCCGGTTAGTTTTGTTGTCCTCGACCCTGTTACTCTCACCCCTAATTCCCACGCTACGTTCTTCCACAGGCGGACCTTGGACTCTCTGGCCGTTATGTTGGGTAGTTGGTCGTGCTTTTAATTCCCTCAACTAGCTGGAGCCTACAATTGGTAAGTCCCTTCCCTCCCCTCCTTCCGCCCCTCCCGCATTGGGGAGCCCCGGTTAATATCCCCTTTGTTCTTAGTTTTCAGCTAACAGCCGTGGTATAATTCTGGCCGTTTGATCCGCGTAACCACTGGAACTGTTTGTATCTTCTCTAGAGGCGAATCGTCTACCGAACTGGGTTAGTTTCGTGCCTCCTTTGCTTTTCAGTCACGACGTTACTGGCTCACCGTACTCCTCACGTCCGCCTGACTGTTCGGTCTAACTCGATCATGCACTAGCAACGAATTCTTCGCACGGCCCACCACACGCCTTGCTAGTCCTTAGTGCGCACTTATGCACTCATAGCCTGAATGCGCTGGTTCGCAAATTTCGTTTAGGTAAATTCACCAGTTAAAATTCACATGGACAACTACCTTCGCGCCAATAACCAACCACTTGTTGTATTCCTCACGTATGGCATGCCGTGCATGGTAACTGGCACCATTGATTCTTCTCAGTGTTAATAGGTTTAAAAATATTTTTCCTTTTCTCCTTTCTTCCTTTCCATTCCCACAGGAATTGTAAAATCAGGCTTTTTATTCCTTCTAGTCCTGATGATGATCTATGTAATTTTTGAATAGATCGAAACGTCGTCGACCCCATGTACAACCATGTATTTTAAACGCATTTGTTAAAAATTGTGCATGACGTTGTACTTTAAAGAAAGCTTGCCGTGTATCTCGAATTGGCCAAAAGCTTCATTCTTCAGCCTGATGTATGTCTTTTTTGTTTGACTGTCTGTACCTTTTGTTCAAGTTGTTCAGGACACAGGATTGTGTCCCACTCTTCAATCTATTATATGTTTGAAAATAATTCTATTGATTATTAAAACTTCAATGCCCGGCTGGGCATTGTACGAGCAATATAGAGCCGATTCTGGTCTATATTTATTGGATGTTGTATTGTTTTTGAAGGACCTGTTGTTTTTCAAATAATAGCGTGATTGAAGCTTGTCGTTTACTATTTGGTCTACATTTCTACTCGAAACTACGATTTATTTCAAGATTCATGATCTTCTTTAGTTGAACGTGATTTCGGCTTGACTGGACGATTTGCTCATGGTCACCTACAAGTACCAACAGAGATGGTTGTTACACACTAATCGCCTTGAAAAAGTCCTAGTAAAAGACGAAACACGTGTCGGCTAGATCATGTGCTAGGATTTCTGTTTTAAATAGAAAGAAGACTGTCAACTGAAATTGAAGGGGTTTGGATTCTTTGACAATGGAGACTATTGAGTGATGGAACTGATCTTTCCCACATGTACTGACGAGTACATGGAATTTTGGATGCAGTGATCAACCTACATTAATGTTGGACTGAAAATGTATTATACAAGGGTGTGCTGTTCAGGCCCTTTCTGATTTTCAATGCATGCATGTTTTTTAATATGCTGGCGAATCACGCTAGGTAGTAGATGTCAATACTTACCTTGAGCACCCCGATTTAACTGTGAACAATTTAAACTATATGCCGAAAGATAACTTGTTCTAGCTAATAATTTTGTGTTATATTCTGCTGTGCGGTTATTCCTTTATAAGGAACACTACTACATATTAGTTGTCGTATAACAATCAGAGCACAGCACTGCTCCATATCTACAAACGGACGCATTGGGTCCATTGCGTCAGTTTGTTGAGTCCTACGTCACATTATACCTGCACCAGGTATAACGTATGCAGGGCAGGCGTTCCCACACAAAAAAGCCATGTAGAAGGGGCTCAGTGAAAGTTACAACATTTCACTTTGCACTCTACGACTTGACTGCGCCAAGATCCTTAAACCTGCTCAGACCAGGCGTAAGGATTGGTGCAGGGCTTTTTTCATAGGACTCGCCTATGTGTACTGACTCTTTGCTGGAGATGTGTCATTTTTACAACCAACTGCAGCAATGCATCAAGTTTTCCCCAACAGATGCATTTGGTTTTCTGACACATCTGTTAAATGCTTGCACCATGGAGTCTTGTGTTGTAAACATAGCGCATTCATAGTGTCATAAGGACATTTGGTGCAGGTGCAAGAAAACTGACACATCAATGTCATAAGTGTGGCCCAGAGAATGTAGTATTGTGTTGTCGTGTAGAGGGCCATGAACATATATACACTGATAAATATACCAACATTAATATATTTACAAAGAGCACATCGGCATGCCTACAGATCGAATAAGAAGGAGACAGGTTTGCGGGTTTGAAACATGAAATAGCACAACAACATACTGATAAACTACAATAATACATGTACACAAGGCTAGTAAATAAACATCATATACACACTGATATGTGCTATTGACAAGACTGTTAGGAAAGACATCATATGCATATAGGTACTGATAACTGTACAGGACAGAGGACAAGACAGGCAAATAAACTACACACATGCGCGCGTTATACTGACAAAGCGGAAGGTAGCAGGACAGCACAGACGGAGGAGAGAAGCCAAGGCAGAGCGCTCACACTGTGACTCCATTCCATGCTTCCCCAACAGAAATCTTGATGTCAATGACAAAGCAGGTGACTTTGAGGAACGCTGAATCCTCAGACCACAGTTTCCATCAGCAAAGAGTACATTGAGCAGTGATGAGCCAAGTCAAAGTTTTCACTCAACATTCTTGGAAAGAAGGAACAGTTTCATTAGCCCTTAGCTCAGCCTCATGGGCTCAGCATGGATGCTGCTGGGCCACAATGTGTTAACACTAGCTCGCTTGCCAAGCTCCTTCCCGGCAGGTGACTCTGGTGGATTACCTTCCATCAAGTCCACCTTGAAAATGCTGAAAGGCAGCCATAATGAATGGTGATTACCTACCTCTTGGCCCAGTAGTCTGTGTGGAGAACTCAAACTGATGCAAATTTTGACCTATCTGAGTCTTGTGTGAGCGTGTGTGTTTTAGAAGGTCCACCCCGATTCCATGTTTGGAAAACTGCACATCCAACCAAAGGTATTGACTTCCTCTGATCTGCCAAGTCTGGTAATGCGTCTCCTTAAATACCCTCCTTGCCGTAAGCACAGCACAAACATCTCATTATTGGTAATGACTGCACAGTCCCTGGAGGGTTCATGTA
The DNA here is from genome assembly GCF_964204655.1 of Triturus cristatus. NCBI lineage: Eukaryota > Metazoa > Chordata > Amphibia > Caudata > Salamandridae > Triturus > Triturus cristatus. The sequence continues at coordinate 1,186,318,070 of NC_140593.1, read as the reverse complement.
AAAGATATCCTATTAAACACTAACGGTTGCCTTTGTGTTCCCTTTGCAGTAAACAAGTACAGATGTTCATCCTTCATTTGCAGTAGTTTTCACAATATTGAACAAGCTATCCTATGGTCTAGTTCAACTGGGAGTGTGTCCCCAGTTCTATGTTTCCCTAATGAGGGATACACAAGCATGGCTTATGGGTACCCCAATACTGACAACTGTTGAAATTAGTATATGATTACCATGCTGTCTGGGACGTTCTTTTATACTCATGATCATTGAGTTCAAATTTCTTCAAATTTACAAAATCTGTGGAAAATTTCTATAGCTAACCAGATAAAAAGCCACACAAAATAAAAATGAAAAAAGCTAGCTAAGATTTTTTGGAAGAAGGAAAACAAATGCAATGGCAATACATCATAAGCCAGATCATAGTAAGTAGCTTTAGCAAAACTTACCTCAGCATAACACTGTGAACATCTAAGAAATCTAAGAACTTTGAAGGTTCTTTAGACTTTGGCAGTGTCTTCTACATTCAGTCATGGTAGTGGGAGCAAGCAGTCTGCTGCCTGGTGGAATGCAGACCCCATATTTAGAGATCTATACCTGCTTGGTGGAGATGTCTATTCCTTCAGAGGAGCTGCAGCCGTGGCAGCTCCACTCAAGACACTGAAAGTTTGATGAGTGGCTGACATGCTTTGCATAGATGCTCTGAAATCCTTTCTGTTTTTTCAAAAACAAATCCTGAAGCAGAAGTTTGTTCGTGAAAAACAAAAACCTAATAACCCTGAAACTTTGGGAGTTTTCTCCCAGGAAGTAGGGCTAATTTTTTTCTGCAGCATCCAAATCCATCTATCCTTGTTGCAGACTTCGTCTTCTGGAGCGGGTTCTAACACAGTCCACTATCATCACACAATTGCCTCATTCAGCCATATTCTTATTGGCTCTCTGTGTCGGCAAACCAGCTACCAAGAATCCCATTAACAGTCAGATCATTAGACAGCTCAGTGTATGGTCTAAAGGCCCAATTTCAACTTCCATTCAATTGTGTTTTCGACAATATATTGTTCATAAATATCCCTATTCTTGATCTGTTGATGAAATGTTAAATTTTATTATTTATACCTACATAATGTCCCTTCTTCCCAAAGAGGAAATGTCCTTTATGTAAAGTGTGAAAGACGTAAAACACAATGTTCTCAAATATTTTAGTACCTGCTGTAAACTAATACAGACTCCATCAATAATTAAATATAAAGCTGACCACACATATTTGGCACTGATCTCAATCTTTTTTATCCATATTTAATGTCACGTCAACTCTTTTATGTCACCCGCAACATTAAAACAGAACCTGAAATCACTGTAAACTATAAAGTATTATGACTACTATTTTTCTCATTGTCAAGTCTCAGCGCTTAAGGCTCATCAATGCCTAAACCTTACATCCAACTGAAAACTATTGTCCCCCTACATCTGGCTCCAATATTCCACTCCATTAATTCATATACTGTCTAATCTTTGGGATTCTTGCCTTTCTTAAAAATACATCTGCCATTACGGGTCCAATCATATGATTGACAGCCTGTATGCATCTTATTCAGCAAAGGATAGAATTGACTATTATCCGGGGTTCAGAATTGTTACAATCCCTCCAAGATATCCGAAAGAGCCAGGATTCAAGTAAATCAAAGAAATCAAAGAGGTCATTTGTTTACTAAAGCATAGATGTCCCATAACTAGCTTGCTTAAGATACATAAAGCATACCTAGTTAGTTCTTACTGGCTTGGTACATATTCAGTACCAGGCATACATAAAATGATGGGTTCAATATCAAAACCTTTCTAAACCCTACAATCACATCAACCAATAGGGAGTACAAACATATTTCCTTCAATGTCCTAATCATTATTCTACAGCTAAAACACTGTTTGGGACCTTCTTAAGTTTCAGATCAACCAGACCAAGGCATTATAAACTCATAGAAAATAATGGAGCTCATTCTCAATGTTGAGTCCTTTTTACAAATCTCAACCAGCTAATCCATTTAGCCTCTGCGTGGCAGAGCCTAAGCTCCATATCACCTCCCATTGGATCTTTATCTATCCTTCGCAACACATTAAACTGAAAGCTCATATCATCAGAATGGCACTCTCTCATGTGCTGCGCTATGGTGCAGTGTTGGTCTTGATTCCTAATGGCTCTTGCATGTTCTTTTATTCTGAGCTTGAGAGTTCTTTTTGTGCTCCCTGTATACGTATTTGAACATCCACAAATCATAACATAGATAACATAGACGCTATTAGAATTAATACATTTTTGAATGTGGTATGTCTGTACTGTATTGTATCTGAAAGACTTTGTTTTATTGTGTCCAAACTCACATATATTGCATTTAGTGCATATATAAAAGCCTTTGGGGGGTTAGGGTAGCCAGTTCTCACTTTGTGAACCTACTGGTAACAAATAATTACTAGATCCTTTTTCATTCACAGTATTCCATCCCCTTTAAATTACCAGTAGTTTCTCTGTAATAACCCCAGTCAGACCTGGCACACATAACAAAAGTGACCAAAGTTTTTCAAAATACTTTAAATAGTTTGTTCTTGAGTGTACATGGTAATCAAGTTTAGTCTATTCTCATCCAAGCTTTTAAGGTTTCTGTATCAGAGTGGTTTTCCTGTCCACTGCCCGAATTCTTCATTCAGCCTGATCCAACAAGGTATTATTGTACTCTCAAGCCACCAATCATTTTCTCAGATTTCCGACTTCCGCTTCAAAATTGTTTTCCTCACTACAATTTCTATATAGCATTACCATCTGTCCCAAGGGCATATCCCTTACAACTGAACCAGGATAAAACGATCTGCTCTTAAGATATTATTGGTAGTAGTAGGTTTCCCATACAAAGTACTTTGGATAGACTCCCCTTTTACATACAGTTCCACATCTAAGAAACTAATTCTGTTCTTAATATAACACATTGTACACTATCCATTCAAGTTGTTACTATTAAGGTATTGTAAGCAACTTTCCAATTGTTCTGTGGGACCTGTCCAAATCAAGAGTACACAATCTATGAAGCACCACCAGGAAAAAAAGTAACCCATGCATTCCACTGCTAGTAAGGCCCAGGCATGCACCCTCTCAAACTAGAAAAGCCCATAAAAAAGGTTAGCATAAGAGGTTGCAAACTTGGACCACATTGCTGTTCCCCGAATCTGTTGATACCACTAATTGTCAAAGAGGAAACATATTTTAGTTGAGAGCAATTCTACCATTTCAATGAGAATTCAGAATGCTCATACAAACTTGCAAGAAGTATTCTACTACAAGAAGTATTCTAAATCCTTGAGTCAGAATTCTTTCTTAATACATGTATAGAATCCAAACTAGGTCATACTAGGATACCAGACTATACCACTTAACTTGTTAAGAGTGTCCATTGTGTCTCTTGTGTAAGATGGTAGATTAATCACAAGAGGCTTGAAGAATGCATCCAAAAATTCTGAAAGGTACCCTGTTTAAACCACCCAAACCTGAGATGATGGGTCATCCAGAGGAGACAGTCTTGACTTGTTCATTTTAGGTCAAATATACAAAAAAAGGAAAACATGGATTATCAACCATGATGTATCTATATTCAGTATCGATAAATAATCCTGTTTCCTCTCACATGTATAACTTTTAAAAAATACATTGTTTGATCTCTGGAAAGGGATTATCTGTCAACTTAACATAACATTTGTGGTCATACAATTGTCTTTTGATTTCTTTGTCATAAACTCACAGATGACAATGGAGGTATAGTTACCTAAACTTTTAAGGGCACTTCATTCATCATTAAATGACAAATTATCCTTTCTATAGAATGAGCTATTATTTTCACTCTTGAAGGACCTATCCTCCATCTTATGCAGATCCTCCAGGGCTTTTATTCACAAACATATTAATAGCCATAAACTGGCTCCCTTGAGGTGTCAGCTTGGATAAAGGGCCCAAACCACTCTCAAAATTCAAAATTCTCCTTCTTGTTGAGTTTTTATGGACTAATGGAAGAAATTCTGTACCCATCTGGATGGACTTTGATATGATTTAATTTTCTTTTTGCCCTTAATATGAACACTAATCCAATGCCCCAGTGACTATTATAAGAGCACTCTCTATTTTGTTTTTCATGTTTAACCTCTTCAATGCCCGTGACGAGCTGGTCTCGTCATGGGCCGCGGTTGCGCTGTGCCCATGACGAGACCAGCTCGTCACAAACCCCGCCCGCTAATGAAACGGCCGGCACAGGGCGGGGAAAGGGGCGGGCACTGAAGGGGTTAATATATCTTGTAGAAACAGTAAGATTTTTCCTTTAACCTTCTATCCCTCACAATTTTATACTTTGTAATCACCTTTTCTTAAGTTCAAGGTCTACTTAAGAGTCAAGGTCCAAGGAGCCTGTGAAGTTGGATCATGAAGCAATGCAGAAGCTGTTAGTTTTGGCACCTAAAGCTGTGAGTAGGAAAAATCTGGATTTTATACCCCCAATGCTGGTTTCAATGGTGGGATAGCTTTTCAGTTGTAGCCCGGCCCAAGGTTTTAACTTAAGACTTATGCCTTTTTTAAGAGTTTTACCCCCAGTGACATTCTGCCACTGTTAGAATTGAAACATAACATTGCCATATTACTTGTATTTTACCCAATATTGTGTTAGCATTTATATAGCTAATACATTATATTTGCATATTGTATGTAGACACAACTAGTAAATGCAGATGTTACGTTAGTTAGGTTGACATCTGTGCCACCAGTTTAGCTCTCGAAGACGCTGTTTTCTATTATAATCGAAACTGTTACTTGATCGTTTACGAGAAATGGTTCTTGGTAAGTTTCGTTTCTTCAAAGCTGAATCTTGCTCATTAACGCATGCCTTTTCTATTACATGGAGGCCTTCTCCCACCTGTCTAGTGGGGAGGATAAGCCAGACGACCGTGAGCAGTAGATAGCTCATACCAGGCTGTGGAATTGAAATTTCAGTTCTGTACCCCATTGTATTAGGACAGCTACCAGTGTTTTTCCATAGTAGGTGGGTGTTTGTGGGCTCCGCAACATACATAATGTAACTTTATGCTTACTAAAGGTAGTCCCTCATCAGCCATCATAGGAGGCTGTTCAGACTGGACTCCACTGCATGGTACTTTGTGCATAAACTGGTTTTCTTGTATTCTCTACTGCATCATCGACTCTTCATTATCGGAAGGCTAGAGGAGGCCGAGAGTGACCAGGGTGGCCCTAGTGGGCCATTTCCTTCACAACTCACAATTCCAAGTGTCTCTGGCTCAGAATCATTGGGTTTGTAAACTCCTGTACTGATAATTATGGGCCTGGGCATATGGAACCCTTTTTCAGGATGAAGGGGCAGTGGCTATGGACAGCAGCACAGTCAACATCCCTCCTAACCCTTGCAGAAATACAGGGAGAGCAGACAGTGTTCTCCCAGACAGGCTGAACCCTACCCTGGGCACATGTCCCCTCCACTGGCCATTCTGGTCACATTTTATACCTGCTTTAAGCAGGTGGAAAATGTCAGCAGGTTTATTCCAGGAATCAGGGAAAACTGTACGGATAAGGACTCACCACTGGGTCAATCTGCTTATTCCCTAATCTGGGGGCATTGGTCATAATCAACAGATTCTGGTGCAGGGATAATGCTAACCCATTTTCAGAAAATCAAAAACGGCAGAACTGAATATATCTGTTTTTCTTGTCCCAGCTTTAATTCATTTGGACACAGATAGGGTTTTGTGATGACAAAATGTATTGTCTTTTTATTTTCTCTTTTTTCCTATTTCTGTCTTTTATTTCTTCACTGATACTTAGTCCTATGACATTGCTGCATGCTATTAGTATTGTTTGTTTGTACTGTCTGTATATATATATATATTCACTGAAAAAAACAAAGGTTTCAGGGGCGTTATAGTTAGCTGGACATTTCCCTCGTACAAAACCCTAGAAATTCCCCTGTTATAGTTAGTTCAGCTAACTATAACTCGCGCCCCCGCAATGCAGTGCTGATGACGTCACATATTACATCACTCATGACATGGTCAGTGACATCACTGATGACATCACTGATGACATCACTGATGACATCATCCAGTGAATGTGTGTTTTTCTGACAAGTTTAAATATGTTTTATATATTTATAGTGAAAGGCCTATAGAAGAATGAGTGGGTGTATAAGTGTGTGAATGGGTGATTTTCTAGGTGCGTAACTGACTCTATAAGTGAGTCATTAAATGTATCTTACTGCAGACTAGTGACTAAACTGTGACTGTCTGTATGTATCTGTGTGTTGGTGTATAAGTGGCTGCATGGTTTTGGGAATAGCTATATGAGTGTCTATATGGGTTATTGATTGGTTGTCTGAGTATCTGTATGGATGCATGAGTGTTTGTGTGGGTAGGGTGTGTGTGACTCTGTGCATAAATGTGTGAGTGGGTGATTCTATGGGTGCATGGTTTTAAGAGTGCAACTGTGATGGACTGTATGGTTGGGTGAGTGTATGTATGAGTGTGTTAGTGATTGAATGTATATCTCAGTTGTACATGTGTCAGTAACTACATATGTGAAACGCAGTGTATATGTGTGTAAGAGTATATAACTATCTATATGGGAGAGTGTGTGATTGTGGGAGTGGCTGTATGGATGAGTGTGTGCTTGTATTAGTAATTGTATAAGAGTGTCAGAATTTGTTAGTATTTTTATGAGTAAGTGAATTTGAGTGTGTTTAACTGTATAGGCGAGTAAATTGGACTGTGTTTAATTATTTGCACAACTGACTAGATGTGTCAGTACCTCAATGGATGATTGGCGGTGTATGAGTGTCTATATAGGTGTATAAATGCATATGATAGTCTTGTACGGAGTGACTGTAAGTATGAGTAACTGTACAGGTGAGTGAGTGGAGGTGTATGTAGTCCTAAGAGTCAATGAGTGGGTATGTAGTTATTGGTATTGGAGTATCTATGGTTTTCAAAATGGACGTCTGAAATTTTGAGTCGGTGTATCAAAGGTTATATTAGGGTGTGAGAAGATGCACTAATTTATCACATGGATGACGTCATCAGTGATGTCATCAGTGATGTCATCAGTGATGTCATTTGAGATGTCATCAGTGATGTCACTGACCATGTCATGAGTGATGTAATATGTGATGTCATCAGCAGTGCATTTCGGGGGCGGGAGTTATAGTTAGCTGAACTAACTATAACAGGGGAATTTCTAGGGTTTTGTATGAGGGAAATGTCCAGCTAACTATAACGCCCCTGAAACCTTTGGTTTTTTCAGTGAATTTCAAAGGTTTTTTAAATGCCAATTCCTAACTATAACGTGCATGAAACCTATGGTTTTTTCAGTGAATTTCAAAGGTTTTTTAAATGCTAATTCCTATCTATAACTTTTCTCTAAAGATATCATGTTTAATGATTTTTATTGGATTTCTATATTTTTCAAATTCAGTGCGTCAATTTAATTAATTATGTTTTTTTTTAAAATACTTTTTTATCACCATTTTTTAAACTTATTTTTTGAATTAATTCTTTTAAAAATTAAAAAATATTATTTGAATTTAATGGGTTTTTCAAACATATTTTTTTATATTTTTCAAAATATTTTTTAAACTATATGTTCAAAACTTTATTTAAAATATATTTTTTCATGTTTTTGGATCCGCGCACCCTATGCGCACCGTTCTCGATCCCTACGCGTTAGCATCCACGCATGGTATGCGTTGGGTATGTGTTTAGTGCGCGATCGCAATGCGACCGGTACGCGACTCCTAGCCTATACGCAACACGTTCGATGTACGTAACGCGACGTTTCCGCGTTTCCACAATACGTCATCTGCGTCTATGACGCGGTAGGTGCGCGGATCGCGCAAAATATTTAACATTTAAAAAGACATATATATGTATTTCATGTGAATTTTAATTGAAGACAAACTCTAAACTAGTCTTAAAAGTAATATATTTTTACATGTAACCCTATATTTTTTTTTTATTCAATTTCGCGGATGCGCGCTGGGTGCGTGATGCGTATGCGCAGGGTGCGCGGATCCCATGTGACCTGCAAAAAAAGAGATTTGATTGGTTCATTACACTTCCTGTTCTAACTATTGAAAGACCCCACCCAATTCAATCATTCTTCTTTCACCTTCTTTGGAGGAGCATCACTTTGCAGAGAAGAAGATTTTTTAGACTAAGTTTACACTTAGCTCTAACTTTTTCCAACTAAAAATGGCTTCAGGGCAGCAGGCATCACCTGCATCTCCTCATTCATCTGAGGATGAATTTGTGGAGGAGGCACCACGCACACCACGTTTTTCTTCAGTGATGTGGAAATTTTGTACTTTTCCCGAGGGGCAAACAAAGACCAATGCCACCTTGGTCACGTGCAAGATTTGCAAAAGAGTGCTGTCGCGAGGGGATCCTAACAAGAAATACTCGTGCGGCACGGCGAGTATGATGAAGCACCTAAGGACCCTTCATCCGAACAATCTTGCACAAGAAGAGTGCAAACGGATGAGAAACACTCCTGCTCCTGCATCTAACACCTCATTGCAGCCGAGCACTTCAAGAATGCATCCATCAGCCCAAAACTTGGACATCCGTCCTCAATTTCAATATTTAAAAGTTCCCTGAAGTTCATTGTTTGGTTAAAAATTGTTCAGAAAACCCAAAAAAATATACAAAAGAAGAAAGAAGAAAAAAAAAAAGTTCTTGTAAGAACTAATTTTCCTGGTTTAAAAAAAGAGCTAAATTTCTTTGTTAGTGTGTAAAAGTTTAGATGAATGTATGTGTAGTACGTAATTGAGTGAATGAATGCATTAGTAGCGTATGGTGAATGTATAAGTGCAGAACTATGAGGAAGTGCTGCAGCATCACACAGTAACCTCTTTAACTACAATGTGCTGTAGTACTTCCGAAGCACAGGGATGCAACATATGTACATAAATATGTTGCAAATCTATGTTTCTCTCTGCACGGCTGCTTAAACTTCAGCCATGTGGTGACACAGGCACCCTTGCACCATAGTGCAAGGATATCTGTGTCATGAGCTGTTTGTTTTTGTGCAGGAAGACACACCTTCCTACACAAAAACAATCAGTAAAGGCATTTTTCTCCTTCAATGTATGCTGAGCTTTGTAGCATGCATTGAAGATATAAAAATGTGGAGAAATGAAAACAATTCTCCTTGTAGTGCTTTCCTACACCAATTTTAGAATGGTGCAGCAATCACACACATATCGAGATTTATGATTTCTGACAAATCTAGACATTTGTCTTGTTCTATGAGTATAAAAAGTGCACAGAGTGCCTTTTCCTCTCTTTGTAAATATGAAAGAGTGTCTTGCACAATAACTATGTTACAAAAAGTGACATATTTCCGGTTTTAAAATTCCTTGCGAATGATAGAAGGTAAGCACAGAGTTTTGTCTGCAAAGATGTTCAAAGAAGAATGATTGAAATGATTGCGGTCCTTCAATAGCTACAATGGGAAATATTATGAACCCCTCAAATCTCTTTTTTTGCAGGTCACATGATATCTGATTATGGTCAGATTTCAAAACTACATAGGTATAAACAGAGTGTTTTTAGAAACGTGTTTCAACTTTGTAGCTTCTTGCAGACCTCCTCATTCTGCATATTGAGACTTAGTTAAACTTACCTTCACAGTAATAGCAATAAAAAATGGTATACATTTTTTTCAGATTTTAGTTGCAATCTAAATTCATATAAATTGCTTATTTTTAAATTTGGATCTGTGAAAGAAAAGGAAAAAAAAATTATAACATGAAATAATACATTTTTTACAGCACAGCATAATTTCCACAAAGTAATTTGTTTGCCTTTTTTGCTGTTCTCAGAATATATTGAATTTCACTAAAAATAGTGATTTCAATCGTACTCATCACTTAACAGCGGGCAAAAAAAAAACAATCAGAAAGATTGTTAAAAAAACAACAACATGCTATTCTCAGCAAAATACCACAAGATACAAATCACAGATCTATAAAATGCTTACAGCTAACAAAATGTTATAAGTTTAACTTACAAAACTGTAAATGTTGTCGCTTTAAAATATTCACCGAATCTAAGGATGAATTTTTGGAGGACGCACCACGCCCACAACGTTTTTCTTCAGTGGTGTGGAATTTTTTTACTTTTCCCGAGGGGCAAACAAAGATCAATGCCACCTTGGTCACGTGCAAGATTTGCAAAAGAGTTCTGTTGCAAGGGAATCCTAACAAGAAATACTCGTACGGCAAGTATGATGAAACACCTAAGGACCCTTCATCCAAACAATCTTATACGAGAAGAGTGCAAACGAATGAGAAACACTCCTGTTCTGTATCTGTAAAACAGAATCAGAAATAAATGTATATTAATAATTTTCAAATTTATACTATTCCATTACTGTACAAACACATTTTATATAAAAACTGACTAAGAAACTATAGCCCTGAACCACAAGTGTGACGATGGTTAAAACACTACATGCATAGTGCATACTACTTTGAAGCAGTTCATGCCCTAAAGCCTACCTCACTAAAAGACTACATGCTAGCTGACTGAATGATTACAGTACTATAAGGAGACACACTGGGTGAGTGACAGTGTGTTTGCTAGAAGTGTATGAATACTGACTGGGGAATTGAAGGTGTGAAAGACAACTGTGTAGGTGGTTAGAGGCCTGCATGCATAGTGAATAGGCATTTGAAGCAGTCTATGTGCTAAGGCCTGGCTCACTGCATGAGTACTTGGGAACTGACGGAATGATTAGAGTACAGCAAAGAGAGTGCCTGGGTGAATTTATAAGTGGTTGGCTTTTGACACAGTGAATGGATTAGTACTTGGTACTGAATGGGTCACTAGAGGAGTGCAAAGAGAGTGACAGGATGTTTGCTGGACTGTATGGATACTGACTAGGGAATTGAAGATGTGAAAGACAAGTGTGTAGTATGTTAGAAGGCTGGATGCATACTGCATAGACATTTGAAGCAGTCTATGTGGTAATGTATGGTTCACAACATGAGTACTTGGAAACTGACTAAATCATCAGACTACTGCTAGGACAGTGCCTGGGTAAAACTTTTACATTTTCAGTTCTGGCACAGTGAAGAGAACAGTTATCTGTCAGCAAATACACGATGTTACCAAATGCTTCTATCACAATCCTTACCCAAATGCACACAGACTAACAGTGTGATTTTAGACAAGCAACACTATCCTAGGAGTTTATCAAAACTCATTCACTAGTCTAGAAGAGGTAAGGGTACTGCACACAATCTACATATTTCAGGACTGCACTTTTGTGTCAAAGCCTGACTCATTTAATCAAAGCATAAGCAAAAACTGGCTTCTAATGCTACTAAAACTTGACAACAAGACAGGTTTTAAAACAATTATCTGTCAGCAAATACACGATGTTACCAAATGCTTCTCTCACAGTGGTTCCCAAATGTACACAGACTCACAGTGTGATTCTAGACAAGCAACACTATCCCTAGCAGCTTACCAAAACTCATTCACTACTGTGCAAGGGGTAAGGAGACTAAACACAATCTACATATAAAAGTACAGCACATTAGTGTCAAAGCATGAATCATTTTATCAATGCATAAGCAAAGACTGGCTTCTAATGCTACTAAAACTTGACAACATGACAGGTTTTAAAAGAGTTATCTGTCACCAAATACACAATGTTAACAAATGCTTCTCTCACAGTGGTTCCCAAATGCACACAGACTTACAGTGTGATTGTAGACAACAACCACTATACCTAGGAGTTTACCAAAAATCATTCACTACTGTGGAAGTGGTAAGGGAACTGCACACAATCTACATATTTCAGGACTGCACTTTTGTGTCAAAGCCTAACTCATTTAATCAACGCATAAGCAAAGACTGGCTTCTAATGCTACTAAAACTTGACAACATGACAGGTTTAAAAAAAGTTATCTGTCAGAAAATACACGATGTTACCACATGCTTCTCTCACAGTGGTTCCCAAATGCACACAGACTCACAGTGTGATTCTAGACAAGCACCACTATCCCTAGGAGTTTACCAAAACTCATTCACTACAGTGGAAGTGGTAAGGGAACTGCACACAATCTACATATTTCAGGACTGCACTTTTGTGTCAAAGCCTGACTCATTTAATCAAAGCATAAGCAAAAACTGCCTTCTAATGCTACTAAAACTTGACAACAAGACAGGTTTTAAAACAGTTATCTGTCAGCAAATACACAATGTTACCAAATACTTCTCTCACAGTGTTCCCAAATGCACACAGACTCACAGTGTGATTCTAGACAAGCAACACTATCCCTAGCAGCTTACCAAAACTCATTCACTACTGTGCAAGGGGTAAGGAGACTACACACAATCTACATATTAAAGTACAGCACATTAGTGTCAAAGCATGACTTAGTTTATCAATGCATAAGCAAAGACTGGCTTCTAATGCTACTAAAACTTGACAACATGACAGGTTTTAAAACAGTTATCTGTCAGCAAATACACAATGTTACCAAATGCTTCTCTCACAGTGGTTCTCAAATGCACACATACTCACTGTGTGATTCTAGACAAACAACACTATCCCTTGCACTATACCAAAACACATTTCTTCATCTAGAAGGAGTACTACATTTTAGTATAGAAACATAACTCCTTTCACAAATTCATAGACAATGACTGGTTTCTAATTCTACCAAAATATAAAAACAGCAGTTATCTGTCTGCAAACACATGAAAAACACAAATGCTTATCACAGAATGGTTTCTACATGCACACACACTGTCAATAAGAATGTAGAGAAAAAAAGTACTCCCTACACTTTAGCAGGAGAAATATATTAGTCTGATTAAAATCAAAATAGTCTACATACATCCCCTCACAATTAAATAACTCACCTTTCAAGTTGTTTTGTAGATTAAGAAGTATATCAGTCACACACCAGATATCAGTCACACACCAGATTTTCTTTTACAGAATCTCTGCACTGTGCACCTCTCAGCAAAAACAAAGAATGGAAAAGTTTCCCTTTCATTTTCCACACATATACATGTAAACATCAAATCACAATCCTTCACACATAAATTCAAAAGCAAACACAGATTTCTATTGGTTAAACATTTCAACCCTTTCCAAATGAAATACATTTCAACCCTTCCCCCAATCTGCCTTCTGCCTGTTACCATTGAAACAGGTCATGGAACAATGCACTGAGCACACAGGTCACAAGTTCAGCACACAATGTTGCTAAACAAGACAGCAAGTGTGATTGACTTTTCAACATATCAGCTTATCATATATAATGTTCCTTACAATCAGTTTTTGTTAACCAATAAGAATCATGCTTTTAAAAAACAGAAATATACACGCTACCTTTCAGTGTAGAAAGTAGTCATACAACCAATGATTTCTTGTCTTTTTTAAAAAAAAATTCCTTGGATCCGCGCATTTCGCCATTTTTTTTTTTTTTTTTTTAAAGGGGGCCTCAGGGGGTCCTTCTGGTACCTCCTAAGTACCTCTAGAGGGTCAGAGTATTTCCACTCTGCCCCCTTTATATGTTTTACACACTTATTCCCCTTGCTTCTTCAGCCTCGCTTCTACCGAGGCAGAAAATGGCCGCCAATAGTTCCTGGTTTCGAATGTAGACAGACACTCGACAGCCAATTAGCATTCAGCGCGCGATTGGGAGGGTGCGCGCTCGGTTCGAGGAGGGTGCGCTTACGGTGCGGGTAGGGTGCGCGGATCCTCCCCGGCCATAGATATATATGTACTTTTAACTCTAATTTTCTCAGGAACTACTGAACGGATTCACACCATTAATGCAAAAGGCACGAGTCTGAACTGAGGACTACCTCTTTGCCAAATTTGGTGTCTTCCGTTCAGCGGTTTGGGCTGTAGCTGCGACAACAGATCCTATGGGAAATTGCATGGGAAAAACGTGTTTTGGGACCCCCCTTTTTTCTCGGCCCCCGCTTTACAAATCACCACGAAACTTTCAGGGTAGGAGCGGAGCGGAGTTGGCCAAAAGTTTGGAAAATTTCATGAGGATTCATCATCCGGCGCCAGACTTATTGAAAATAGAATGTTGCGTATTTCCTATGGAAAATAGGTCCTAACTATAACTATCTACTGGCGACCGCCAGTAGATAATATATGAAATATATGCTAGTAGATTTTTTGCAACTTTTGTTTTTAATCATGACAAATTGTTTTAAATGATTTTAATAAATTGATATGTACACATTCTATTACCACATTTGTGTGTTGGCACACTATTCTTGAGTTGATAACTATACTCCTCCCTCTGTGTTCGTTTTTGTACTGAGTGGTATGTTGGATGAATGTGAGTAGTGAACAATACATGGTTCACCAAAGGATAAATTGCTATTTTTGACAGTCTACTATGAGTGCCAAGGATGACCAGAATCTTTTAGAAGAGGGGAAGTTTGGAAGCGCTGTTGTATGTGTTGCTCAGACTCTCAGTTTCATGCTCTGACATTTCCATAGAGGTTTGTTTTGGTTTGCCTCAGTAGTGAGTGAATGGGTAGTAGGACTGGGGGGTAGAGGGTGGTATGTTGAGGTGCATATTTGTGATTGGATCAGTGTGCACCATTGCTGTGTGGTTGAGAGGTGAGTTGGAGCAAGTCTTTATGTCTTTAAATAATACAAATATTTAATCCATGTGAGAGGCTGGCTCAGAACATGATGTACACTTATACAAGTGGACACCTGCACTGATACAGAGACCCATTATGGTTATTTTAGTGGTCTCAGACAACCTTAGAAAGCTCTTCAAATGGTAGCTATGGAGAGCAGCCTTTGGGCTTAGTACAAAAGCAGCTTGTTTTACCAGAACATGATCTAAAGTATAGATCAAATGAAAAAGAACCACATGATGTATTTATAAAAATATTTATTTATTATAAGACACTCACTAACACCTATAGATATCTCCTATCTGGAGATACACACAAAGCACACAATACTTTGCGATAGAAATAGGTAAGTAGCACAGAATACACAGTGGTCCCCGGGGAGACCAAACCATATACTAAAATAGTGGTATGCGAACCATGATTCAAGTCGAGACAATACTCAGAGGATGTAGAAGGGCCGGAGACCTTAGGAACCAGCCAAGGTGAGCATCTAGGAGGTCATGTGCAGTGTAGGAACACAAAAGTGTTCTCCGTACAAATCAACGTGTAAGTCACGGTTGCAATTTTAAAGAAAGAGGACCCTTCCCAGTGGACTCTGAAAAAACCCTGTGTAAGACAAGAGTTTGGAGAGCCACCCCACCCGTGGATAGCTTAGTAACCAAGATACCTGCACCAGGGAAGCTGGGTGCATAGGTGAAAAGTGGCGCCGGAAACCGTTGTTGAACTTAATGGGAGACTTCAGAAAGATGCCGCTGCTGGAGAAAGTGAAAGTGTCCAGTGGAACCCAAAGGTGGATTCAAGATGTGAAGAACCTGCAAGCAGAGAGGACAGCATTTATGCCACTCAGGAGTGACCAGGAGGCACAGAAGACGAACGCACACTGATGTCAGGTGTTGCAAGGAGAGCTGACGGTGACCTTGAAACTGAAGCTGTGTGTCCCAGGCAATGCTGTGGATGACCAGGAGCCACTAATGTGCTGTCCCACGTTGGATGTCGAGAGTTGAGGGGGCGGTGTCCGTCAGGAGCACCAGCAGGCCTTGGCAAATGCAACCAACGAAGGAGTAGAAGAAGGTGCAATGTCGGGACCAGCAAGGTCCAGGAGTCTCACCACAAGCAGGGGAGTCAGGGCAGGCCCGAGCAATCAGGGAGCACAAAATAATTCAAATGTGGCCCTCGACAGGACCCACAGGGTGGAGGACCATGAGCAGCTACCAAAGAAGCAGGCCCACGGTGCAAGCAATGTGGTGTGGTCGAAGATTCTTTTCACTGAAGATGCTTGAGGATGGGGCTACTTAGAACCCGAAGATCTTAGGGGAAGAAGGCCAACAAGCCTCTGCAATGGCAAGCAGATATGTTGCACAGGGATTTGGTTACTGCGGTTCCGACGAGGGATACTGGCCTAAAACTTGGTGAGAGGATAGGGCAGACCTCGAGGGATGTGAAGAACCACCACCTGTGTAGCTGAGCCTTTCGGAGTCTGTGGGTGCCCAGGATCATCAGACGGGTCAGCTTAGTTGCGGTGCCTGCAGATGCAGGGAAGGGACTCCTTCACTTCAAGGGTGATTCCTTCAGGTGTCTTGGATGCCCACAGGCCTGGGAAGGTTTCCTGTATGGAGCCCAGGCACGGATGTTGCAGCAGACCAGCAAAGAGGTCAAGAGCAGCAGGAGTCTTTCTGGATGCAGCCTTGATGCCCAGAGTGAAGTCCAGTGAAGTCCAGAGTGCCCAGACGGTCGAAGTTGAAGTGGTGTCTGAATCGGATCATGTCCCATGATGAATCTAGGCACCCACTCTCACGTAAGCCCTTAAATACCCTAATGAATGGGTTGGGATGATCCAGGGGTCCCTCCCTAAGGAGGGCTGGACAAGGGGGAGGATACTCCCTTGTCCTTTGTCCAGTTTCGCGCCACAGCAGGAGCCAATGGCTCCCTGAACTGGTTTGAACTTGACTATGCAATGAGGGCACCAAACATGCCCTGCACACAGATTATGTAGCGCTGGCAAGCGCTCCCACCCTGTTCCAATACACTAACGCTGTCTGGGAGGTGTTCACACCTCCCTGTGACAGGATGCCTACTGTTCTGCCTTCCCCTGCTCGAGCTTGGGTCAGCAGCAGGAGGGCAGAATGGTGTCTCTGGTCAGCAGCAGCCATGTTGTGCTGTCTGGGTCTAGAAGACTGGAGCAGGAGCACTGAGGGTCTAATGGAGGTCCTTTACAGTGCTTGGAATCATACCTTCCACACCGTTTACGGTGTGGGGGATAATTCCAGCATGTTTGATACCAAAGATGACAGGATTCATAACGGTCGGTTTCAAGAATGTCATTGTGTAATGACTCGGTGCCCTTCTATATGTTATATGGCTGTCTCACTTACAACCTGGGAGAATGGACTGTTGTAGGGGTGACAAAGAAGCATCTGTCAAACACCGTGGTGCTTACCCCAGGAAGCAAAAACATACTCCCAAATGTCGCTTCTCAGTACTAGACACTCATTGTCACTCACTCCCACTATCATACTAGGCAGTTATTTACTTAAAATTTATCGTAATTTTGCATATTAAGGTTACTCTTATATGGTTCTTCTCATCAATAAAATGTGATCCATATGTGGGCGCGGGTTTTCTTCCTATGATGCTGACAATCTGCAATATTATATATTTAATTAATAAACCTATTGAGTAATAGTCCTATGTTACTACAATTAATTAGTGGCAACTCTATTTGTTCACCCTTAGGTTCAGGATACTACAGCTTATTCCTAGAATCCAAAAGGTATTATGATGCTGTAACCTTCTTTATAGTTTATGGTTCTAGCATGAGACTCAATAATTTCTCCGCCCAATGACCTATTGTTAGGAGCGACGTCTTGTATAGGTTCTCAGTGTCTGTTAAATACACAAGATTTATTTTTTTTAAGTCCACATTATTATTTTTTCTAACTCGCTCAAGGGAAGTCAAAAATAAACCGGACAACAACTGTTATTTTAATATTACATACCCTCTCATTAAAATCAGTTTTAATCAACATACAGTCTCGACCGGGTCTTAAATTTAATTAGAAACTCCTAGCTTGGTTTTTATACACAACTCTCTCTCCTCGCAAATTCAATATTATGTAAGATAAAGAGTAAGAGCTACTCAACAACAATATTACAGACCATAAAGTAGGTTTCCCTAGAAAAACTCAGTGCGCACGGATGAATACGTGTGGTCCGTTCAAACCCCCCTTGTAATATTTTGCGGTCAGTTAAAACCGTATATATAGGCTAAATGTGTCTCCTACTGTCTTAATTGGCACCGCCTTTTCCCTGCGGTCTTCATTTTTTTAGTTCCAAGTACTTCCGGGTCATGCGTCCCTCGTGTCTTATGCCTTTGAGTCTTATTTTGCATGACCGCCAAATTTTCAAATAATAATAGTACAGATGTACTTTAAATCATTGTAGGTGATCTATTTATCTACGTGTCATTATATCTGAGATCGTGATTATGTCTTAGCAGGTATCCAATACAGATAATGGCACTTGTCTAAATATTGCTAAGGGCTATATTAATTCAGTTCGCCATATCACACAACTACAGGGGCAGCCATCTTTGAACATTGTATATATATTTCAATTACAAAAAAAGGGATTAAAACATGGCTAAAAATTGATTAGGGTCGATCACTCGCTTAGCACTGTATTAATTACTATGTCAACAGTG
Organism: Triturus cristatus; assembly: GCF_964204655.1. NCBI lineage: Eukaryota > Metazoa > Chordata > Amphibia > Caudata > Salamandridae > Triturus > Triturus cristatus. The sequence goes on along the minus strand of NC_140593.1, from coordinate 1,186,299,652 downwards.
CTTTATAATAGTGTGTTCCACTCTCATAAAGGCTAATGGTAGAGCTAGAGGCAGTCCAATCTAATGCCACATAGTGGTGGCCATCTTTGTAGTAAATCCTATGTGTTTATGTCCCTCATTTACAGGAAACAAAATTGTAACAATCCCTTTTGTCAGATAGTGTCTCATCAACCAATGCTAATACAGTTTAAGGCAATTCCAAATAGGGAAAGATTCTCAGTATCAGTGGGTTCCACATATTAGCATCTAACCTGAAAATTCATATCTAATCAAGTACCTATCTTAAAATTCTTTCCCATTCCTTCCTATTGTTAAGTCCATAAATATACGTCTTACATTTTCTCAAGAAAAATTGTTCTTTGCATTTACGTTTTTTATCAAGGTTGTCTCCTCTAGAGGTTCCTGTAATTTTTGCTAGTATGCACCACTTCTTGTCATCCACTTTCTGGTTACAGGCAAGCCAATGCTCTGTTAAAATGGCATCCTTTTGCGTGCACGTAATGCAGATCTATGCTCATTAAGGCATATACGTACTTCTCTGGAGGTTTCGCCCATGTATCCTTTGTTGCAGGGGCATATGATTAGATATATTGCATTTTTTGTCTTGCAGTTTAACATGGAATTGAAGGTATGTTTGATACGTCCAATACAATTTCCTTGCCTCTTATGATGGAACTACAGTTTGTGCAAGTACTACAAGGGAAATTCCCCACTACTTTTTTGGTTACATCTATACTCCTCTGTCGGACCTGTTTTGGTTCTTTATTTTATTTATTTAAGAAGTTTTATATAGCGCTAGCTCCACCCGGGGGTATCAGAGCGCTTTACATTCCATTCGCATAATCATAATTAGGGAATACAGAACAGTTGATTTAAATGAAGCATTCATACATGGTGGACTAAAAGAGTCAATTGAGTAATATAGACAGTAACAGTATACCAGTACACAAGGGTAGTCTCAGTGGTCAGAATAAAGCAGGAGGTGATTGAGTACTAGAGAAAGGGTGGGAGGGGAAATGTTAGGATGGGAAAGGAGGGAAGCAGGTGGAGAGGAGTCAGGAAGGGAGAGAGGGGGAAACTGTAGTGCTTTAAGGTTGGAGGGGGAGTATAGCAAGTACGGTAAGAGAGGGATTAAGTACTCCAATATTTGTTGATCACGTGTATTCTAAGGTCTTTTTTGAAGTTGACATAAGAAAGGTTACATTGAAGATCTTTGGGGAGGGCATTCCAAATGCTGGGGGCCTTACCAGAGAAGTAGCGGGATTGAGAGGCTTTTTTTTTTAACAGCGGGGGGACGAGGAGAAGAGAGTTGGTGCTTCTCAATGTCCGGGCGCAACCTGCTTTATTGAGTTTGTTGAGGTAGAGCGGTGTCTTTTGGTAAAGGGCTTTCAGGCACATGCATCAAGCGTTTAAAAAATCGCAAAATCAGCAAATCGCTAAAAAATGGCTTTTGCGATCGCAAAATACCGTGTAGCAATGCATCAACTGTATATTTGCCAAAAACACAAGCTTTCACAAATATAAAGAATCGCTAAACATTCTGCAAATAGTGAATCGCAAATAAAGATTCGCAAAATATATGCATGAAAACTCACAAATTGCGATTTCACAGAAAATCGCCATTTTGCAAGAACTAAATAAGAAGGATCACAACCAGGTGGTAATCATCAGTGCAAATCAGATACAGCTGAAAATCAACTTAAACCTATTTAAACACACCTAGAATGAGCTAGCACATTTCACAATGGCAGGGATTTACCTGATGGCGAGGAGGATGAGGCTGCAGGCTGCTGGACACAGACGGAGGCGAATAAATGAGCGCATTTTCAGAGTCCGCATAACTTTGCTAGGGCAGCAAGAGGATGAGATATACGATAAGTATAGGCTCAATGCAGCAATGATCCATGATCTAATCAATGAACTGGATCCCATTCTGCAATGACAGACACGTAGGACCAATGCTATCTCAACGCATGTGCAGGTCCTCTGTTGCCTACACCTTCTGGCGTCAGGCAGTTTTCAGGGGGCCATTGCTGTAGCGGGAGGTGTGTCACAAAGCGCACTTTCAAGAATATTCAAAGTATTCCTTGATGCCATGATGGCCTTGATTGGGTCACACATCAATTTCCCTACCACCGCGCTTGACCTTGCGAAAACTAAACAGGGGTTTTACCAGATAGCTCGCTTCTCACATTTTTTGGGTTGTATTGATTGCACCCACGTGGCAATATGTCCCCCCGCAGCACAGGAATATTTATTTAGAAATAGGAAATGTTACCATTCCCTCAATATTCAGGTTGTTTGCAATGCCAAAAACATAATAACTGACATTGTTGCGCAATTTCCCGGGAGTGCACATGATTCTTATATATTCAGGCAAAGTGGCATACACACCCGTCTTGTCAGGGGAGAATTTGGAGAGGGACATCTGCTTGGTAAATATGTGTAATTGATTCTCACAGTCATTGTACGTATGTCAATGTCAAACTGCCACTGACCCTTTGCTTACTTACATGTAGGTGACAGCGCATACGCCTTGCGTAATTACCTTATGACGCCTTACCTCAATCCAACATCTGCCAATCAACAGAGGTACAATGCAGCACATATTTCAACAAGGAACATCATAGAGCGCACATTTGGGCTGCTGAAGAGCCGATTCAGATGTCTCCATAAGACCGGTGGAGCACTTCAGTACATCCCTGAACAATGCTGCAAGACAGTAGCAGCATGTGCCATGCTGCACAATATTGCGACAAAGGGAGGAATGGAAATCGAGGTGTCTGACAGCGACTCAGAGGATGGGAACCAGCAAGTACCACACCACTGTGCAGCACAAGGGGCAAGCGCAGCAGAAGGGCGCAGGATAAGATTGGACATCACACAAAATTATTTCTGAGGTGAGTAATGATGACACAGAAAGTTTATATTGCAATCAAAGTAATCTTTAATTAAATAAATAATGACATGAGTGTTGAAGCACACTTTTAATGTGACCAGTGGCACAGGATTCTAAGTAATGGACATAAGTGGATTGGAAATGAATAATGTCTTGTAAGTCAGTCAAAAGGTCAGATTACAACAATGGTTACGTCACCATATTGGAATGTTATTGTACATGGCAGTCTAGCGCTTTCTCCCACGAACACCCAGACGCCTGTCAGAGCCAGCATCGTCATCCCTAATGTTGGAAGCGGAGGGGGTACTGCTGCATGTGTTGCGTCTTCCTGCAGTGGCGACTGGCATTGCCAAACTACTTATGCTTGAGGCCCCCTCACTACCCTCTACCTGCGTGAAAATGTTGGCCGCAATTGTGGAAGCATTAATCAATTCCACTGCATTGGTCACCTGGTCCAGTGCTTTAGCCATATCCCCGCTCCAATGGCACATTTCTGTTTGCATGGTCACAGACCTACGTGCCAGCAGTGCAGTTGTTGTGGCCAGCCTATTGTTTGATTTAGCATACATTTTGAGGTGCTGCATTAGTTCACGATGGTGTCTTTTCTGGGATACATGGCCCTCCTGCATGACCTTGGTCAGTTGCTGCACACTATCGGAGAGTACTGCAATGTTGCTTGCCATCTTCCCAATTTGTAACTGTACTGCACGTGTGTTCTTGGTCTGCAGGCGCTGCATACGGAGTATCTGTCCCTCAAGACCACCCCAGACATCATTTGGTTGCTCCTCCTGCTGTGTTCTGAGTGATCTAGCTCTTCTACACCGGACTCTGACATTGCTTCTGCGGACCTGTGTTTGTGGATTTGGGATGGTAGTGGCTTGGCTATGGCTGGCCTCTGGTGTTGCATCAGCCTCATCATCAGAATCCATGGTGACCAGTGGTGGGACAGTTGCCCTGCGTGTGTTTGGGGCACGTGATGGATGTTTTGGCAACACTGGTGTGTACATATGTTCAACTGCGCTGGTGTCCTGCATATCCTGGAAATCACTATCCTCAGCTTCTACACGTTGTGCATCTGTGAGGTGAAACAGTGCAAAATAGCATTAATTAATATCTGTGATGTCATGTCACAGTAATATATTTTTGGCTTTGTTATTACATTGAGAATATATTACACTATTTAGAGTTGTTTATCTCATATTTGTGTGTTTGTCATTCTAACTGCTTGACCTGACTACATTTCCCATAATGCACCTCCCTTTATGAATACATTGTGTACTGGATGTTCAACGTGTGCACTTGTGCTGTACTGAGGTCATGTTCTACCTTTATAATTTAGGACAATGGTAACATGCATTCATCTTACCTTCAGATGTGTTTGCAGCTCCTGACGTGTCTAGCTGTGTCACACCAACAACAGCTTCAGGCTGGATTGTGGATTCTACCAAGTCCTCCATGGGAGTGTTCCCAGTGTCTGTCGGTGTTCCCCCTCCTGTCTTCATTGCCTCCTAGAGCCGGTCAGCATTGCGCACCTTAGCCCGACTGCGCAAGTTGTACCATTGTTTTTTCAGCTCTTCGATGGTGCGGTGTGTCACCCCAATGGCATTCACCCTGTTTTGGATCCGGATCCATATTTTTCTTTTCTCCTGCTCTGCCACTTTTAATGATAATTTGCCAAAAAGCTTATCTTGGCTGTGGACTACTCCCTCAATGAGGGCGTCAATTTCTTTTTCAGAAAACTTTATTTTCCTGCCTGTTTGGCTGTCCTCTGCTGTTTGTGAAGCTTCCATTTAGTTGAAATTCCAGGTGTTTCCAATGTCTCTGTCCCACTCCTGTTCAGCTCCCAGAGCCAGCTCCCTCCTCTCCCTGCACTGAAAATGAGGCTGGAGCTGCTCACTTCCTGGTTCTGATGTCATCAAGATGCATCAAAAAGCGACTTCGGTAATTGCGATTTCGCAAATAGCAAAATCGCTAATAGCGAATTCGCAATTGCCAGAATCGCTATTATATTTGAAATTTTTAGCGATTCTTTAATTTATCGCAATTTTTTTGTTGCATCGCGTTTTGCGAGTCTTTATGTGCGATTCCTTAAAAATCGCAAATAAGGAATCACAATCTTGAACATTGATGCATGTGCCTGTTTGTGCATAATTAGGGGTGGGTTGAATTTGCGTAGTCGCGCTACGCAAAGCTCCGCGAAATGGTAAAAAATCTCCGCGAGCACGCAGAAATTCCGCAAACACGCGGAATTGCTTGTTCGCGATGCTTTTTTCCTGTTCGCGAACGCTGTTTGTGTGCTCGGGGGGATATATCTGGCGAATATGCATTTTTTAAGAATGCGAGCAAGCAAAAAATTCCGCAAAGCCGCGGAATGCAGAATTTTGGGCAATTTCACGTTCTCCGCGGAACGCAAAATTACCCAAAATTTCGCAAATTCCGCAAACGGAACAGAATTTACCGCCCAGGCCTATGCGTAATGCAGGCAATTTTATCGGAGGCTCTGCCTTCGTTGGGAAGCCATTTGAGGTCCTTGAGAGCAGGTGAGATGTGGTCGAAACGCTTACAGTCAGTTGTTTGCCTGGCTGCTAAGTGGAGGACAGATTTGAGGGGGGCAAGGTGAACTTTGGGTGTTCCGGAGAGTATGGCATTTCCGTAGTCAATTTTCGAAAAGACTAGAGATTGGATAACTGATTTGAAAAGTTCCGCTGGAATGAAAGGTTTGATTTTTTTGAGATGCCGGAGTGTGAGGAGTGCTCCTTTTGCCGAGTTGTTGATATAGGCATTGAGAGTTAGCTTACTATTGATGGTAATGTCAAGAGATGTAACTGATTTGGCGAGGGAGAGAGAACAGTTGAGGGCATTAAGGTCAGCGAACTGTGATTGAATGGGGAGAGGGTTGTTTTTAGGAGCGAAGAGAATGATTTCATTTTGTTACGATTGAGTTTGAGATGTTTGGTGTAGAACCAGGTTTGAATCTTGGTTAGGGCAGTGTTGATGTGTAAGATATTGGAGTGGGATTTAATTTTATAGTACAGTTGGGTGTCATCAGCATACAGGTGATAGTTAATTCCGGCTTGTTTAAGTATGAGGGTAAGGGGTTCCATAAAGAGGTTGTAGAGAGCGGGAGAGAGGATAGATCCTTGGGGACACCGAGGGAGACAGATGTGGGGCAAGAGAGGCAGTTTTGAATTTTGATTTGTCGGGGTTCTATGTTGGAAGTAGTAGGTGAACCAGTTTAGGACAGTGCCATTAAGGCCGAAGCGATCTTTGAGTGCATTGAGTAAGGTTGAATGGTTAACTGTGTCAAGAGCAGCAGTGAGGTCGACAAGAATGAGTAGGCAGGTCACGCCCTTATCCAGGGAGAGGTGGATGTCATCGACTATGTTAAGCAGTGCAGTTTCAGTGATGCAACCTTTGCGGAAGCCGGATTGTTGGGGGTCGAGCAGATTGTAAGTGTCAATGTGTTTATCCAATTGAAGTAGGGCACATTTTTCATGGGCTTTGGAGAGTAGGGAGAGGTTGGAGATAGGGCGGAGGTTGTTAGGGTTGGGTGTGATTTGTCCCAGTTGGAGGGAGATAGGAACGCATCCTGTAGAAAGGGAGGCGTTAATAATATTGGTCCAATAAGGGACAATGATGTGCTTTAGATCTTGGACAAGGGCAGATGGGAGTGGGTCTTTTGTGTGAGAGGACAGTTTTAGTTTGGATGGGATGTTAAAGACTTCCAGTTTGGAAACGGGGTGGAAATTCTGCCAGGAAGCAGTGGGTTAGTGAGGTAGGGTTCAGGAGGGGTAGATTAAGGAAGGTGTAGGGAAGAGGTAGGGGGTGGAATCAGGGGGAAGGGAGGTATTGAGGTAGCATTCATAGGACATTGGGGACGAGAGGGAGCTGGGTTACAAGGAAGGATTGATCAATTTTGGCAAATTTTTGGGAGAAAAAGTTAGCAATTTCCTCACATTTGCTTGTGGAGGCCATCAGGTTGGGAGGGGGCCAGGGGAGGTTTGGTTTCTCACAATGTTGAACAGTTCTCCGGGTCTGTTCTTGGCACGGGAGAGTTGCAAGCAAAATAAAGATGTCTTTTCAGAGAAAATGTGTTTTTTGTAGGTAGATCTAGTGGTTCTAAGGAGGGCAAGATGGGAGGGGTGTTGTCTTCATGTTCTTTCTGCAAGTCTAAGTGAGCGTCTTTCCTTGTTGAGGTCTGAGGTAAACCATGATTTGGAGGGGACATTTGTTAGCGTTTTAAGTTTTGGCAGGGCAAGTCGATCAAAACCCTCAGAGACAGTTTTGTTAAAGTGCTCAGTAATTTTGTTTGCATTGAGAGAGGGTGGGGTGAGAGGAAGTTGGGTTGGAGTTTGGACTCCAGTGTGCCAGGAGGGATTTGCTTAAGAATTCTGGCCACGATCGTGTCTTTATTGTTTTTAGCTGGGGCGGGCGAGTTGGGGGGGGAGATCGTGAACAATATGAGGTGGTGGTCGGACCAGTCGATAGGGATGATGTTGGATAGGGACGCCAAATCAATGTTAGAGATGATGGCCTCAAGAATAACTCCTTTGGAGTGGGTAGGGGAGTAGCAAAGTTGTTTGAGGTCGCTAATCTCAAGAAGATTAGTACGAAGTCTGATTGTAGGGTCCTCGGGTTCATTCCAATGAAGGTTAAGATCTCCTAGGAAGAGATTTTTGGAGTTAGTAAGTAACGATTGCTTGAGAAGGTCAGATAGTTCCTCAGCGAAGGGAAGAGGCTCACCCGGTGGATATTATATAGTCGTATTGGGGGGGAGCTTTTCATCTTTAGTTCTGCTCCAAGGTATTCAAAGGTTGTATAGTCTGTGTTCTTGACTAGGGAAAGTTGTAGTTCGTTTTTAAAAATAATTGCTAGACCACCCCCTATTTTTTTGGATCTGTCTTTTCTGAGAATGGAGTAACCGGGGGTGGGGGAGAGTAGGTCGAGGATGGGTGTTGAGTGCTCTTTGAGCCAGGTTTCAGTGAGGAAGGCAATGTCAATATCTTCGCTAAGGATGGTTTCTGATATTTCGGTCGCATGTCGAAGAGCTGAGCGGAAGTTCACGAGCATGCAGGTCAGGGATTTGGGGATGGTATTGGTGGGAGGGCATAAGTGAATGGCGGTAAGTTGAGGGGGGTTCTGGGGGTGCTGGGAGAAGAGTGGATTCTGCAAGTCCCTGTGACACAGGGATGTTGGAGTGAGGGAAGGAAGGATCCTTAAATGGGGACTTGTTTATGTAGGAGTTGCAGAGGTCAGAGAGGTCAGAAGTGGAGTAGTCACTCAAGGTGCAAAGAGGTCTGTATGCATAGTAGTGTAGAGGTGTGGTTGGGATATGGGCATTTTAGGGGGCCAGAGCATGGAGAGGAAGACCAAGAGGGGCGGGTTCTAGGGTTGGAGGATTTGAACTGATTGAAATCCGTTCTGAGTCGGGCAAGTTCTGTAACGAAGGTAGAGATATTGCAGTCAATGTTGCGAAGTGTCTGGGTAAGAGAGTGAGGTGGGATGTGGTTGGGACAGAAGTAGGGGAGGAGGTATGGTCTGAGTTGGCTGGGAGGAGGTTTGTTGTTCGGAGAGGGCGAGAGGCTGGGGGGGACGAGGGTAGTACTGGGCCTGTGTGAGTGGGGGAGGTCAAGGGAAGGGTGGGAGGTGTGATCCGGCATTGGGATGTAGGGAGGGGCATGTCACAGGACGGTACAGTTAAAGAGGTAGGTGAGATATGGGGGGATTCGAGAGAGGGAGATAAAATAGAGGACAAAGAAAGTGGTATATCATAAAGGTTTGGTATGTTTAGAGGGAGAGGGGGTAGCTTCGGGGAGGCAGGGGAGAGCCAGGAGGGGTCTTGGGGGAGAGCAGGTGTGGGGAAAGGAGTAGGAATTAACTCAAGGGAGGGTTCAAGAGAGGGTGATGGAATAGAGCTCGGAGAAAGGGGAGTGTCATTGGGGTTTGGTATGTCAGGAGGGAGAGGGGTTAGAGTCGGAGAGGCAGGGGAGAGCCAGGTTGCATAGGTGAGGGGAGAGGAGTAGGTGTGGACAACTGGTGGGATAAGGTGCTGAAATGGTGCTCGAAAATGATGAGGTGGTGTTCGGAGGCTTGAATCAGGATGCTGCCAGTTTTTAAAATGGAAATGTCAATTTCACCAAGTAAAAATGGGGATGGAGTGGTGGATAGTTTGAAACCATAATGGATATTGCTTGATTTAGATACTGGGAGGTGGCGCAAAAAGGTGTTTTTCCATTTGGAGGGGCGTTTGGTGTAGAAAATGTAGTTGGTTTTTATGTGGGACGTGAGGCTGTGGTAGTTGTCAACAATTAGGGTTTCGGGATGCCGGATTAGTAATTTATGTTTACATTTTTGGGGGGCATTTTTAGGAAGATTGGGAGGGTAAGGAATGGTCCAAGAGTTGGGGCCATGTTTGGTGAGGGAGGGGTGTTTCGACGTGAGGGCGGGAATGAGGTGGGATGTAAGAACGGGATTGAGGTGGGATATAACGGTACAGTTGGTTGGGGGAGATGGAGGAGAAAAGAAGGCAGAGTGGAGTGATAAAAGAGATTTAGGTGACAGCGAGGAGTCAGGGGTAAGGGGGTAGATGTAAGAGGGTGAGGAGAGTGCTCAGGGCAGAAGATAGGGAGAGGTTAAATGACGGGGAGTGAGAGATAGACAGTGAGAGAGAAATAGATTCAGGAGGGGGGAATAGACAAATTGGGATGATTAAATGAGAGAGTATTAGGCAGAGGAAAAAGACCTGGACGGGGCTGGAGGCCGGAGGGAGTGTGGGGAGCAGTGTTTAGGGGGGCTAGAGGAAGTATGAGTAAGAGTTAAAATAGGGAGTACCGTTCCTACAGGGGGAGTACCGTTCCTACAATCCACAAGATTGAGTAGAGTATAAGATCAATACAGGCAGTTTATAGTGAATGTCTCTTAGATTAAATAGTAATGAGGAGATGAATGTCAATGAGGAATTAAATGGCAGTGAGGAAATAGAAATAGAAATGGGTTTAGTAAAAGATAAAGAAAAACAGCAAAATTGAATAGAGCATGCGGTCAATACAGGCAGTTTATAAGTTTATAACGCATATATATACGAATTAAGTAGCAATGAGGAAGTACATAAAAAGATCCACATGAAAAATTAGGTTAACAATAGCGCATCAGAGTCAGAGTGACCGAGTTAGTGCATTTGGGGAGGGCGTGGGCGGGGTAGCGATGATCTTAGGACAAGAAGGCCCACACGAGAATTAGGTCCAAACGGTAGCGCTTCAGAGACAGAGTGTCCAGGTTAGTGCATTTGGAGAGGGTGAGGGCGGTGATCGGATCAAGGAAGTAATCATTAGTACAGTGAGCCTGAGGAGCGCGAGACCAGGCAGCTCATTGCGTTGGGAGAACGTGCTCTGTAGACTCAGTCAGCAGATGGAGGGGGGAGCGGCCGCAGGCACAAATGCTATAGAGCCGGTGCCCAAATGCTGCGGAGGCTAGTCGGCGGGGGCCGGTTCAGGCCTGGGGGGGGCGAGGGGTTCAGATGACACAAGGATCGGCAGAACAAAAGCCACACCAAGTTATGTAGCGTTAGTCACAGTAGCACAGTGGCATAGTCACAGTACGTTACATAGCTGGAGTTACGTCTGGTGGTTAGCACCACCAGAGTAGTGTACCTCAGTGCCCCCTTTCCGAAGAGGTCAATCTCGTGGGCTCGGCTCGTGGTGGGGGTCACCAAGTGACTAAGAACCAGGAGGAAGAGTTACGGTCAGCTGAGGTCGAACTCGTGGGTCAGGCTCGTGGTGGGGGAGGCAACATGGCTAAGAACCCGGGGGAAGAGTGACGGGTGAAATCAAATGTGTAGGTGTAGGTGGGGTGCCAGGAAGCAAGCCTCCCCACTTGTATGAAGATCTGCGGCTGCCGCTGTCTACAGATCTGCCTGGATGATCAAGGAGATAGTGAGCGAGAGCATTCTCCGGGACTGGAGAGAGAAGCAGGGAGCCAGTGATCGAGAACCGACAGGAGAACAGGAGAACATACAGTATGGTAACAAAAAGTGGCTTGGTGATGAGTGTTAGGAGGTCTGACCAACATCAGACATCCAGTCCCCCGATCCCTGGCGGGGAGGAGTGGGTAGCGAGCCTCCGCCTCGGGGAATAATGGTCGAATTGTCTGGATAGTCATTGCATCTGAGAGTAATGGCCGAATCGTCTGGTCCCACGTCCGAATCGAGGGCGAATCGGCTCCTTCCCGGATTGTTGTAACTTGAAACAGCAATGTGATTAAGCATTTACCAAAGACATTAATGCTTCCCTTCAGATCATGTTTTCTCCGTTATGTTGACCGAAGTTTGGACTCCATTTTGTGTTGTCATGCTGCCACGTGTTCACCACGAGGAGAGTCCGACCTCTGTGTTAGTTGCCCTTGTAATCTGCCCAGTAACAGTCTATAAATAGCCCTTCTGTCCATCTGGCGCATGCCCAGACTTGACCACATCTGTTATTAGTTAGCCTTGCTTGACCATGTGTTCGCAGACTCAAGGAGTGTGTTGGCTCCGCCCATGTATTGATTCAGTATCGAGAATGACCATAAATGGTAATGTTCTTCGGCCTCATGTTGTATCCACCCACTTATGAGCCCCTCTAATGTGTATAAAAGGGGACCATGTACGCAGGTTCTTTGTGCTACTCTATGCAATACTGAAGAGTGTTGTGTGGATTGTAGGACCACCCTTAAGGGTTAATAAATGCTGTTTTTGTACTTTGCAGTTTCCGTGCCAACTTCCTTATAGATTTCCGTTACAGGAGAGCGAACCCTTGTGTCTTGCGGGCCTAGCTGGGGCTTCTATTCATCAATTGGCGCCCGTCACGTGGGGCTCATCGGCGACTCGGATGCTCGAAGGACTGGTCGCGACGAAGGTGAGGAGTTTGGCCGGGGACGTGATCACTGCCAGCGGCGTCTTAGCCCTGGCATCCCGAGGTTTTTCTTCCTTCCCTTCCGAGCTGACCGTCTGGGTGGCGCCGGTCATCGACTGAGACCTCTTCTGTCGGTCCTGCCGTGAGAGCCGTTTGGGCGATTGTGGAGCTTGGCAGTTGGAATCTGGACTCTTGATTGGTAAGAACCGTTGTACGGTACTTGCTCCGAGTTTTTGAAGCCTGGTTTGGCTATTTGAGTTTGATTTGTGATGACTAGTCATATTTTGTATTTGTCTTTGTGAAAATATATGCGTTGCAACACATATAGGCAGGTAATGTGGAGAGATTTCTCCGGAACTGTGTAAACTTTGAACGGCGCAACGATTAAGTGCCATTTTCTTTATAATATTGCATATTTTGCATTATTCCTGAGCATGCCTGCTTTCAGCGCACTTCGTAAGTGGTGCTGCTGTTTCGGAAACCGGTTGAACCTCGAGGAATCTGCTCCGGCTCCCCCAGAGGGGACTCCTAATAGGGATATGTACGTGAAGCATGGTCTTTCTTCCATAATGTACAGCACAGTATGGAGGAAATACACAAAGAAGGATCCTGAGTTGCGATGGCCTTTGTATGGATCGTTTGATATACGTAAGATTGAGTATGTGGAACAGTGTATGTGTAAGCGACGTGCTCGTCAGGATATGTTTGAGTGTGTGCGATTATGGGTGAAGGAAGTGCGTGAGCGAGAGAAGCGTGAGAAAGCGCTGTTTGATAAAGAACAGCGGAAGAATGATCATGTGCGAGCGCAGGAAGCGAAGCGTCGGGAGGACAGAGAGCAGACGGACAGACAAGAGAAAGAGCGTAGGCTACAAGTTTCGGGTCAATATGTTGTTCGGCAGCCACTTTATCCTGTCCTTAATAATGCTGATGATGATTTTTATTTGCTAGATCGCTCTCCGCCCCCTTATGTTGGCGCATCTGCTCCGAGGCCGCAAGATTCTGGCCCGGGTCCGGGTAAGGTAGATACGCGGTCCATGCTATCAGCCGACCAAATGGCTGAGCTTCGGCAAATTTCCTTCCGTGCACTTAACGGCAAGATATCTATAGAGGAATTATTTCATACTTGGGGGTCGTGGCAGGAGAGAGAGAAATTGTATTTTCTGGGTCATTTCGCGGATGAAGTGATTGATGCTTTCCGGAAACGTTCTGGTGTTTTTGAGCCCGACGAAGTATCATCGGATGCTAAAGCATTGCGTAATGGTGTTTTCTCTTTTTCTAAGGCTCCAGATACGATTCGGCGGCTGTTCGCCTTGCGGGACGAGGTGCTGGCCTATAAAGAGAAAGCGCGCCAGCGAGCAGGGAAGGAGAAGCAGTCGGATTCGTGCACAGCAGAGGGCCACTCATCCACCTCCCAGTCAGATAAGGATGACGTAGTGCATGTTAAACCAATGCGAGAGGCGGCGCCTTTGTATGTTCCTCCTAAAGGAGCGGGGACTAGCTCGGACATTAACTCCGCCGATGCTAAGGGATATTTCGTGTATAATTGGGTTTATACTCCGTGGCATAGGGCTGATGTTATGGCATTAAAGAATGCATTGCCTGACCCCCGCAAGAATCCAGCGGCCTTCTACGAAGAAGTCGAGGGGGCCCTGAATTCTTGCATCATGACCTTAGCGGATATAGACCTGTTCTTTGGCCTTATCCTACCGCCGGATACGTGGCGATCTGTCCGAAGGGTAGATGATACAGTTGCCTTCAAAGCCCGGTGGTCTGAGCTTGAGGATGAGGACAGGGAGAGGAAGCCCGCACAGAAACCACCCCAGAGTATTTTAGATCTCCCTGCTGCTATTGTGGCTACGTTGAAAACTATTATCCCCCCTAAAAAGATTGACTGGAATATGTTAACTGCATGTAAACAGACAGCTGACGAGTCAGTTGCAGATTTTTTCACGCGCTTCGAAGAAACGTTTCATGACTTTAGTGGCCAGTCGCTTACTGACGAAACGGGCCGCCACCTTTTCGCGGACAAATATGTGGCCAATCTGCTACCGGCAGTTGCGGCCCGTCTAAAAGCGAGCGAGAGTTCTTGGTCCTCCGCGACCCCGACGGCCCTCCTGACTATCGCTCAGTATTATGAGCGTCAGGAGCACGAAGCGAAGGGCCAGGAGGAGAAGAAATCAAAGGATCTAAAAACCAAGGTGATGTTGGCGCAAGTATATGGCCCGCCCCGACGGGGTAATAATAGAGGAAGGGGAGGATCTTATGGTCCCCCCTCGGGCCGACCTGATTTGAATAGGAACCAGTGTGCGTATTGTAAGCAATCGGGCCATTGGGCCAGGGATTGCCCAGTGTTGCGTGCTTCGCGTCAGGGGCATACTCCGGGTGGCCCGAGAGGTAGAGGGGGTTTCTCGAGTTCTAGAGGGAATTCTAACGATAATGTCCGTTTTGACACTGCTGGGCAGCACCGAGATAGATCAAATGTTTTCGATCGCCAGCATCAGTATCACGTGTCGGAGATTGACCGATCGGGATATCATGATTCTCAGCATGCATAGGAATGCGTTGGATGGGGGTACGAATCAGTTGAGGTGCCGGTCGATCAGACGGGTCCTTATGTATCGGCTGAGGTTTTAGGCTCTACTGATCAGTTCCTAGTGGACACAGGAGCGACACGTAGTGCATTGTCTAGGCACTTGGTTCCGGGGGCTCCCCCATCCGGCTTAATGGTTACATCGGTAGGGTTTGACGGTACACTCTCCCGAAGCCCTCTTTCACAGCCCCTTACATTTAAGGTTGATTCTTTTTCTGCGCCCTGTCCGTTTCTGCTTGCTCCGTATACACCGGATAACATTATGGGCCTTGATATGTTAAAGCATTTTAGGGCTACGATCCGCTGCTCCCCTGAGGGTGTGAGGGTGATCTTAAATGACAACTACCCCCGGTCTGAGCGGATGTGTGCGATATCAGAGGATGCGTTGTTAGCTACCCTCCCTCGCGCTTTATGGGCGACTTCGGACACAGATGTGGGACAAATGGTGATTCCTCCGGTCCACATTAGTGTCCAGGGGGGGGCGGTGTTACCACGCCTCCCGCAGTATCGTATTTCCCAGGAGGGCGAGGAGGCTCTCATACAGATTGTGCAAGATTTGATCGCGGTAGGGGTAGTGGAGGAAGTCCCCTACAATATTTGTAACAGTCCGATTCTTCCCATACTGAAAAAGGATACGGATGCCAGAGTTTATCGGTTTATAATTGATTTAAGAGAAGTGAACAAGATCGTGATACCTCAATACCCAGTGGTTTCCGATATCACGACGTTGCTTACCTTGGTCCCGCCAACGGCGACCATGTTCTCAGTGATTGATTTGAAAAATGCCTTCTTTTCCATTCCCATTCACCCTGATAGCCGATATCTTTTTGGGTTTACATTGAATAATAGATCTTATCGTTTTTGTAGGATTCCCCAGGGCTACACAGAAAGCCCTAGCATTTACAGTCAGGCTTTGAAAAGACAATTGGATTCCTTTGTTCTGCTCGAGGGGGTCGCCCTCATTCAATATGTCGATGACATCTTGCTGGCGGCTGACACCCTGGAGTTGTGTGAAAAAAGTACGTTATCCTTACTTTCCTTTTTAGCATCCCACAATCATAAGGTATCTAGGAAGAAATTGCAATTCTGTAGACCAAAGGTGACGTATTTGGGTCACCTTTTGTCTAAGGAGGGGCGTGCACTCACACCGGATCGTATTCAAGTAATTTTGGACACACCGAGACCATCCACGCAGAAGGATGTGCGTGCATTTTTGGGTCTTGTTTCTTTTTGTAGACAGTGGATATTGGGGTTTTCTCACATAGCTAAGCCATTGCTAGCTCTCTTGACAAAAGACACGCCTATCCCAATCCCTTGGTCAGATAAGTGTGATGCTGCTTTTCAGCAACTGCGACAGGCCCTTTGTTCAGCACCAGTGTTAGGGACCCCTGATTATGCAAAACCCTTTTCGCTGTATGTGCATGAGAAAGATGGATGTGCATTATCAGTTTTAGTGCAGATGCATGGCGATAAGCAACGCCCTTGTGCATACTTTTCGGCCGTACTTGATCCTGTCGCCCGAGCATTACCAGGGTGTTTTCGCTCGGTTGCGGCGACAGCTGTGTCAATACGCCAAAGTGAAGGAATTGTGTTATCCCATAAGCTGTTGGTGTTAGTTCCCCATGCTGTTGATGCCCTGCTTAATCAAACAAAGACACAGCATTTGACCAGTGCCCGTTTAACGGGATATGAGTTGACGCTCTTGGCTCCTCATATTACGTTGAAAAGGTGCGTAACGTTAAACCCGGCCACATTATTGCCATACCCTGAGACCCAGCCTGAGGCGCGGAAAGCGCATGATTGTATTCTTGTGACTGAGGAACAAACAAAGGGTCGTATTGATCTCCAGGATACGCCCTTTCTAGATGTAGATGGAGAACTGTGGGTAGACGGATCATGCCTGAAGCTACCAGATGGTACGACTTCAGCAGCGTATGCAATTACCACGTTGCAAACGATAGTGGAGACAGCACGCATACCACAGAAGTCAGCTCAAGCAGCGGAACTGATAGCATTAACACGAGCATGTGAGCTCAGTACAGGATTGTGTGTGAATGTTTACACAGATAGCCGCTATGCCTTCGGAGTAGCGCACGACTTCGGCCTACTCTGGAAGGAGAGAGGGTTTTTAACGTCACATGGGGTACAGATAATGCATGGAGAGTTAGTTCACAATCTTTTAACCGCATTGACATACCCAAAGAAAATTGCCATTGTTAAGTGTAGCGCCCATAGGAAAGTGGTTGATAAAGTTGGAGAAGGGAATGCGTTAGCGGATCGAGTAGCACGGGAGACTGCGATGCAGCCCGGTACTACTGCCATGTATGTAGTGAAGTCACAGGTGGAGAGATAGCATGATGCGAAGGAGGAAGTGCGAGAAATGCAAAGGACCGCTTCTGACAAAGAGCGGGAACAATGGGCTAGCGAGGGAGAACTGGATGACGAGGGTTGCTGGAGAAATAAGCAGATGGATAGATGGAAATTACCCACGGCCTTTGTACAACCTATGGTTCAGATGGCACATGGGCTAGCACATGTTGGAGCTTCCGCAATTGTGAAATTGCTTACCCAAGTCTGGGAGCATCCAGAGATTGCTAGCACGGCAAAGAGGGTGGTGCAGACCTGTATGATCTGCCTGAGGTATAACCCAGGAAAGGGTACTCGAACTCCAGCAGGAGGATTTGCGACACCCACTGCACCCTTTGAGGTTCTGCAGATGGATTACATCCAGCTTGAGCGCTGTAACAATTTGAAGTATGTTCTGGTAGTGGTTTGCGCCTTCAGTAAATGGGTTGAGGCGTACCCTACGAAAGACAATACTGCAATGACTACAGCGAAGCTGCTGCTGAAAGAGTTTTTCCCTCGATACGGCGTCTGTAGACTTCTGTGGAGTGATAATGGGCCTCACTTTGTAGCGGATGTTATAAAGTATGTCTTGAAGGGCCTAGGCATCACTCAGAAGTTCCACGCCGTGTTTCACCCTCAGTCTGCAGGACTAGTCGAGAAGTATAATGGTACACTGAAGCTTAAGATCGCTAAAATTCAAGCTTCAACGTCTTTGACTTGGCCAGACGCCCTGCCACTGGCGTTACTGTCAATTAGATCAGTACCGCACTCCCGAACTGGCCTTACGCCATACGAAATCGTATTCGGACGCCCAATGAACATTTGGGGTCCGCCAAGGCCTAAGGCTGTGTATGATGTACCTTGTGTAATGATGAGCGATTATCTGGCACAGTTAACGGATAACTTGGTTTCTATTCATCAACAGGTCCGGGAGGCGCTCCCTGATCGGTCTACCGGCGAAGGACATGGTCTCCGGCCTGGTGACCATGTCATGGTGAAAGTCTTCGACAGAACGAACAGTTTGGAGCCGAGATGGGTGGGCCCTGAGCAGGTCCTCCTCGCGACGAGGACGGCTGTGCGAGTCTCGAACAGGAAGAATTGGATCCATTCCTTGCACTGTCGAAAGGTACCGCCCGGATTGGTGGAGCCTGCCGTGCTGACCGATCAACGAGAAATCCTGGCAGCAGAGACAGGCCGTGCTGCGGAGCCGAACGTCACTGAGGAGCTCTTTCCGGACCACGCGACTCCTGGAGGAAGGCGATATCATCTTCGACCAAGGAAGTGAGTTTTCCAGTACCGGGACATACTGTCAGAACGGCCCTTGGGTTAGTGAAACGGAGAGCCGATGAGGCAAGGGGGGGGGATCAGCCCTGCATTAGTGTAGTGACACCCGTCTTGGCCTGCTGGTGAAGAAATCAACCGCTGCCCAAGGGGAAGAGTTCTGACAGACCTATTAGTTTCAGGAAGATATCAGGGTATTGTTCTTTTTGACATGGAGAAGAAGAAAATCCTTTGTGCATCGGGGTTCATGCTGACAGTAGCTATTGTTGGGATAGCCACATGGTTTGTGGAGGAGGTAACTCCTGCTCGGAAAACACTTGTGTTGACGACTCCAGTGCCTGCGGAGCACTACTTTTATACATTACCATATCAAGAGTTGAAGCATCGACAGTCCTATTTGAATAACACTTTCATTCAGATGCTGCATCATACCCACGTTGCTACGAACGCTACGAACTGTTGGATATGTGGGATGATGCCAGCCCATCAGAAGAAAGGAGGTACGCCATTCATACCACTTCCTTTCTCTCATAATGGCTCTTGTAGAGCATGGTACACTTTGCTTTTTGCTACTCGGAAACCGACAGTGGGACGATTGCTTTTTAGACTCAATAAAGAATGCCATCAAGACAAGAATGGGTATCCACAAGCGAATGGGACAATTTGGGAATGGGAAGAGTACCGACCAGACAATGAATCCATTCCCTACATCTTTACGAACACAAGAGACACTGTGGGAAAAGATAAATTTGTAATTCAAGTAGCACAAGCTCAAGCGGACCTGTGTGTCCAGAGTGTGGGCTTTATCCCTGTTGGTGTCAGTGATTGTATCACTGTCTTGAACATTGATGGATTGAATAATAGTACCTTCCTAGCGTCCCATAATACCTACTTTGTGTGTGGAAATAAAGGTTATTACCGTTTGCCGGCTGGGTGGTCTGGGGTATGCTATGTATCATTCCTATTACCTCCTGTATTCCTAGCACCCGCATCTTATCATAAAGATTTGAAATTGTTGAATAATGTGACTGTAAATAGGTATAAACGTACTCTATCGATTGATGATGTGGATCAGACTGATACCAGCTTGCAGCAGTATATTGATTTTAACTTAGGACTGTTTTTCTTTGTTGGAGCCGCTTTGAATAGTAGGAAGATCCGAAGATTAACAAGAGTGGTAGAAGCTGTAACAAATCAGACTGCTGCTGCTCTTGGGAATCTTACGGAAGAGTTACAAATCACTAGGATTGTTGCATTGCAGAATCGTATGGTATTAGATGTAATGTTAGCTGATCGAGGTGGAGCTTGTAAAATTATTGGAAGTAGCTGCTGTGTGTTCATCGCTGATCATACGCCATCAGTTTATAACGCCATTAATAAGCTGCATAAAATAGCAGCTGAAATCCACACAGAAAACGGCACTTGGTCCTTTTCTGGATGGTTTTGGGCATTGGTTACTGCCTAGGGATGGAAGGTCTTAACTGGTCTCTGTATTATTATAGCAGTTCTGTTCCTTTTTTGTATGTGTGCTCAATGTGGACCATTGTTCTGTTCTGTATGCATTTCATTCTGCATCCCAGATAAGAAAGCTATTGCCGAAGTTGCTCACCAGAAGCGTCTAGCTAAAGAGGTTGAAGGAATGATGACCATTGACATATATGATGATTATTCTGGTAAACCGGATGTCTTCAGTAAATGCTGAAAGGGTCGTCTGTTGTAACTTGAAACAGCAATGTGATTAAGCATTTACCAAAGACATTAATGCTTCCCTTCAGATCATGTTTTCTCCGTTATGTTGACCGAAGTTTGGACTCCATTTTGTGTTGTCATGCTGCCACGTGTTCACCACGAGGAGAGTCCGACCTCTGTGTTAGTTGCCCTTGTAATCTGCCCAGTAACAGTCTATAAATAGCCCTTCTGTCCATCTGGCGCATGCCCAGACTTGACCACATCTGTTATTAGTTAGCCTTGCTTGACCATGTGTTCGCAGACTCAAGGAGTGTGTTGGCTCCGCCCATGTATTGATTCAGTATCGAGAATGACCATAAATGGTAATGTTCTTCGGCCTCATGTTGTATCCACCCACTTATGAGCCCCTCTAATGTGTATAAAAGGGGACCATGTACGCAGGTTCTTTGTGCTACTCTATGCAATACTGAAGAGTGTTGTGTGGATTGTAGGACCACCCTTAAGGGTTAATAAATGCTGTTTTTGTACTTTGCAGTTTCCGTGCCAACTTCCTTATAGATTTCCGTTACAGGAGAGCGAACCCTTGTGTCTTGCGGGCCTAGCTGGGGCTTGAATTCATCAGGATGGTGCCTTCACAGCCTGTGTTTCTTTCACAGCTGGTGTCAACTCACCCCTTGGCCTAGGGATGTGCTGTGGGTGCAGCTTGGTGTGTATTAGTGAAGCGTGGCAGGGAGGCAAACCGGCACCAGACATCCATTCCCCTGATCCACGTCTTGGGCCAAGAGGGGCAAAGGGCTTCAGCCACGGAGAGTGAGATCCAAGTCGTCGGATGCCCACAGCAGTGAGGCAAAGGGGGTATGACCAGGAGGGCAGGTAGGTGGCTCAAACGGCTCGAGGTCGCATCATCCCTCGGCCTAAGGATGTGCAGAAGGGCACAACAGCATTGGGTGTAGATATATTCTCTATATGTCTGCACCACACTGTTTCTTATGGTTTTGGTCCTACAGTAGGAAAGAAGTTGTTTATCTAGCACTTCTTGATCTTTTTCTGAAAGTAGGGACCAATTTCAATTAATTAAAATTTTATTTTATTACTGATGTTGGAAAAATTCATTACGCACGCTATTATGTCACTATTTCTATTCTTCTCTTTATCAATATCAACTAGGAGTTCCCCATTAAAACATTTCGCTCTTTTTTTTTAGTGTAGCCTCTGCCATTTAGTTTATATTTCAAAATTCTGGCATGGATCTCAAAGTCCCTTCTATTCGTACAGTTTCTCCTCAAACGGAGAAGCTGACCATAGGGTATATTATCTTTCTGGCATCTCGGATGATTACTTTTATAATGAAGGATCATATTTCTATCCGTGGGTTTTGTATATAGTTCTACCTCAAAACCACCTTCTTTGGATTTAATTTTAATATCTAAAAAGTCACAGAACTTCTGACTCATGGTGGATGTAAATTTTAAATTTGGATCTCCACAGTTCAACCATTGTATGAAGCTATCCAAATTATCTTTGTCGCCTTCCCAAATGAAGAAACCATCATCTATGAAGTGCAACCAGTGTGACACATTCTCGTAGAAGAGAGCTGCTTTATTAAAAATATGCTTCTTCTCGAATGCTCCTACGTACAAACATGCCAGACTGGGAGCACTTGTGGCTCCCATGCTGGTACCTTTTATTTGGCAAAATAAATCCCCATTAAAAAGGAACATTTTATGTTTTTAAATCAATTCAGTAAATTCAATGATTAGGAAGGATTGTGCAGTTAGTTCCCCATTCTCATTTTGCAAAACATCCTTGATTGTTTCCACTGTAGCTGTTTGCGGAATATTTGTACACAGTGCCTCGATGTCTAACGATACCAGCCACTGACAGTTAGGGTCAAACCCAATTCCTTCCACTTTTCTAATCATATCTGTAGTGTCTTTTGCTGGGATACTATAGGTCTTAGAAAGCTATCTACGTATTTGCTGAGAGGCTCTGAGAGTGAATTAATGCTAGATATTATGGGAGGCATCGGAGGAGCATGTATAATCTTGTGGACTTTAGGTAGCCCATACAAAGCTGGTAACACTGGATGTGGGTTATAAAGATATTCATACTCCTCTTGACAGATTGTCTTATCCTTTTTGGCCAAATATAAACATTGTTTTCTTCTTGCTTGTAGGTCCCATTCATTCTGGCTGGATGGTCTATAATGTTCCCTCACCGCTAGAACGGCCATCATCCTCTTATTATAATCACACATATCCTTTAAAACAATGCTACTGCCTTTGTCACCTGGTTTTATTGTGATGTTATGACATTTCTCTAAATTCTTTAGGGCGGTGCAGAGATCCTGTGATACATTATTATTGTAATTAATGCCCTTTCTTATTAAGTAAGTCTTCTGGGCCCTTCTCTACAACTCTCTCCAAAATCTCAACTCCTTTGTCTACCATCTGACGGGAAAGAGTTCAGGTTGAGGTTGGTTTTAAGCCTGAACAATTTTCTTTTTGGATAGGACAACTAACAGTGCCCAGAGTTAGATTAGTAAATATGCTTTCTCCGTCCACACAAAATTATATTACTTACCTTAATATCGGTTTGCCTGGATTTAGAATAATAAATACTCCTCCCTTCAATTCAGGCAATCTGGAGCGGCAATCATGCCCGCTCGATACAGTCTGGCCCGGGTGAAGTAGACCCTATGCAGATATTTGAGTTGTATAAGGCACAGGCGCATCGCTATAGGCGCTTCTCTAGGAGCCGCCAGGGCTTCCCGCCAGTCCTCCTCATCCAATGCATCCACGTCTGTCTCCCAATCTCCCTGCAGCTTCTGAAGCTTTGTAGAACAATGGATAACTAGGGCCTGATAGATCCTTGAGATCTTCTTGGTCCCTAAGTCCCCCATGAAAAGTCTTGCTTCCAAAGGACTAATCTCGGGGAGGGATGTCAGACCCTCCAGGCTAGGGGACAGTGCTTGTTGGAACTGGAGATATCTATAAAATTGTGATTGGGGCATAGAAAATTCTCTTTGTAAATCCTGAACTGACATAAGCGTCGTGCCACTCATAACGTCTCCCAATGTCGAGATGCTAATATCATCCCATCCGCGGAAGCCCCATAGAGCCACCAGTTATGGGAAGCGCGCATTATTCCAGAGGGGGGTCTCCTCAGTCAAGACATTCCACCAACCCATTCGACGCAACGCTTGCCGCCATATCAGGAAAACCACACGCGTGGCCGACGGCATGCTGCTGCGCAAAGGCGCCGAATACAGGATAGTGTGCAGTGTATTAGATCCCATAAGCAGCCGCTACAATGCGTACGCCGGATCCCTCCTATCGCCATACCACCACTC
Organism: Triturus cristatus; assembly: GCF_964204655.1. Taxonomy (NCBI): domain Eukaryota; kingdom Metazoa; phylum Chordata; class Amphibia; order Caudata; family Salamandridae; genus Triturus; species Triturus cristatus. The sequence goes on along the minus strand of NC_140593.1, from coordinate 1,186,276,607 downwards.
GTTGAGGACATGGAGATGCGAGGCCTGATAGTAAGACAGGACATCCGAGGACGCAATTCCCCCGCAATAAGAGGATAGAAAACATGTTCTAAGGGCCACACGCACATTACCCCCTTCCCACAGAAACTGCCCCAACACAGAATTCACCAGCCGGAACCATCGAGGCGGGATCGGATATGGGTAGTTTTGCAACTGATAGAGTAGCCTAGGCAGCGCCATCGGATCCTCTCCCACACCGGCATCATGTTGCGCTCCCAAGAAAGAGCCAGTACCTCCGAAAGGAACACTCCCAAATATTCCAGCCCACCTGCAGCCAGCTGAATATCCCTCGCCCACGCACCGGGCGTCGAGCGGTCCCCTAGAACCCACAGTGTAGATTTGTGAGGATTCATATAGAGCCCCGACGTCTCCCCAAAGATCTGCATGATCCGTAGGAGTCGCGGCCCGACACATCCAGCTCCGTAAGGAAAAACAGGACGTCATCTGCATATAATGCGATTCTGTCCGATACCTCCGGAGACCATTCAAAGCCTCGGACCTGCGCATCCATGTGTACCCACGCCGCCAACGGCTCCATCGCTAGTGCGAACAGGTATGGGGACAGGGGACATCCCTGCCATGTACCCGACTGAATTGGAAAGATAGTAGATGCCGCCCCGCCACCTGCACCATCGCCGTCAGATCTGTATAGAGGAGCATAAGGTAGGAGAGAAAGCGCGGGCCCAGGTTGAGTCGGCGTAGTAAGGCAAACAGGTATATCCAGCTCAGGGAGTCAAATGCCCTGTCCATGTCTGCTAACAGGAGCGCCGCCTGCTCCCCAGTTTGTCGAACAGCCGCCACCACCACATGTGTCCTCCTTATATTGTGTCTGGTGGCCCTCTATGGCATGAACACAGCCTGATCAGGGTGTATAAGAGCCGATATGTGTGGCAGAAGGCGATTAGCCAATGCCTTGGCCAGGATCTTAGCCTCCACATTAAGGAGGGAGATAGGGTGATACGAAGCCCGCTTATCCGGGTGCCGGCCGGGTTTAAGAAACACCACCACCTCTGCGTGCCTCCAGTCTGGGGGGAGCATGCCCTTTTCCCTGGCCTCCTCCACCACGGCCCGAAAATATGGGGCTTATTGCGTGTTATAGCGACTGAAGAATTCACTCGGGAACCCATTGGGCCCGGGCACCTTCCCAGAGTTAAGCTCTCCCAAGGCCGTGCCGAGCTCTTCCTCCATTAATGGAAGCTCCAAGTGGTCCCGCACTTCATCAGATACCGCTTTCGGCGGCAGATCAGCTAAGAATTTATCGACTGTGGCCGCTGGCAGGCATTCCCGGGGGGGCATGGAGATCTGCATAATAGGCAGCAAAACTTTCGGGTATGATGAGCTGGTCGGTGATCGGCACCACTTTATCATCCAGTAGACCCGGGAGGGCCTGGGCATGAAAGGCGCCCTGGCAAAGCCAATGGATCATCTTTCCGGACTTGTCCCCCCACTGGTATATTCTGCTACGTGTCGCCAGCCAAGTCTGACGAGCTTCGTCCATTAGAAGGGCTGCGCAAGACTGTTGGGCCTGGAGTAATTGCCTCACCAACTGCCCTCCCCCTTCTTCCCGGGCCTGACGTTCGAGTGCCTCAACGGAGGCCTCCGCCCACGTCAACTCCTCCCTGCGCTTACTTCGAACCGCCGAACACCAAGATATATCCACACCTCGTAAAGTGGGCTTCAAGGCCTCCCACAAAGACCCAGCACTAGACACCGATCCCTCGTTTGAGGTGAAGTAGTGAGCAATGGCCTCTCTCATATGCGTACTGTAGTCTGTATTCTGCAGGTGCCACGGCGAGAGGGACACTGGAGAATGGTTGGAAAGGCCACGGAGTGGGATCTCTGCCAACACCACTCTACTAGCCCTCGCCTGGGGAATAAATAGGTAGTCCAGCCTTGAGAAGGTGTTATGGACCGCCGAAAGATATGTGTACTCCCGCCTATCGCCGTGGGCCCACCGCCAGACATCAATCCAGTCAAGACTAGCCACCAGGGAGCTTAGTTTCGTTGGGCCTCCCCTCCTCGAACCACCCTCCCCCCCACTCCGGTCCCGGGCCAAGTCCATAACATCGTTCCAGTCCCCTCCCACTACAGAGAGCACGTCCGGCATATCCGCCCAAAGGGCCAGTAACCTCTCAACAAGAGACCACTGCAAGGGGGGCATACCAACAACCCAAAATCAGGGGGACCCCCCCAACCATGCCCGAATAAATAAATACCAGCCCTGAGGGTCAATCCACTGCTGCGCATGTGTATATGGGACCCTACGATGAACCAGTATCGCCACCCCTCTGGAGCCCCTCGCAAATCCTGCATGAAAGATCTGTTGATACCCATACCGCTGTAGGCATGGGGTCTTCGTACCCATGAGGTGTGTTTCCTGCAGCATGAGGATATCCGGCCCTGCCCGCTTGGCCTGATGCAATATTGCTCCCCGCTTAATTTTGTCAAGGGCCCCTCTCACGTTCCAGCTTATAATACGGAGGGTGCCCGGGATCTCCCGTGTCCCTTAATGACATGCTAGCCATAAGGAAGGGAACCCATCCACCTCACAAATAGGGGGCTGCGGCCATGTGCATGAATAGTGTTGTGAACCCACAATGGAAGTGCGACGCGGAACCTATAGCAACTCCCCCCCAACAAACTCCCCACCCCATACCTCAATAACTCTGAAGCATCTGTCACGGTGGGCTAGTACCCAGGTCCCAACGGGGGAAGTGGCACTGCCCCATCCAATGGATCCCCAACTCACAGCCCATGTTCCTCGGGCGGAATCTCGACCAGTACAAGCCCGGCGGAGAACCAGCCCACACTTTAACTCTCCCGACAATTACATCACAAAGACTATGATAAGCACATTGTGGGCAAGGGAGACCACCCCTGCACCATACTAGCCCCAAGCGGCAGTGTACCAAAGATCAGTGTCCATGCTCCAGACCTCCCCCAGTGGAGACCCCACCAGACACAGAGCGCCTCCTGGATCGTGACCGCCTGTCACCCCTCTGTTTCTGTCCCTTCGGACCCTTCCGGGCCATCTCACCGGAGGAGGAGTCCGACTCCCTACCAGGCGGCGTAGGCACCCTCACCCGCACGTTTCGTCAGTCCACTTAAATACCTCCTCCGGGGTGTCAAAGAAGTGGGTGCGGGATTGGTACACCACCCGCAGACGAGCCGTAAACAAAAGGGCATATGGGAGCTTAAGATCTCTCTGGCGGGCCTTGCTTTACAAGTCGAGTATAATCGGGAAATATTAATATGCACACATTTTCATATAGCAGCGGTTCCTTAGCCCGGGCCTGTTTCAAGACAGCATCACGGTCTAGATCGTTAAGGAATTTTGCTATTATTGCCGTGAGCGAGCCCCCGGCGGCGGCTTCTGCATCAGTGCCCAGGGAGCCCGCTCCACCACGAAGCAACGTGACATAGCGTCCGGCGGGAGCCAACTTTCCAACCACTGCGTGAGGAAGTGTTCATATTGCCTGCCTCACAGCCCTCCGGAAAACCCACGAATCTCAAGTTGTTCCGCCGGGCCCGCCCTTCTGCATCCTCCACCCGAAGCGCCAATCCCGCTGGATCTTTACCATGTTCGCCATTTTGTGCTTCAGCGTGGTAACGTCGTCTTCCACTCCAGAAATCCGGGTCTCAGCTTCTGTGATGCGAGACACAACGTTGCGCAGATCTTGGCGCAGCAGCGTGACATCCGACCCAACCGCCCCGATCTTGGCATCGAACATATCTCTGGATTGGGTTATGGCTGCCATGAGGGCCGCATTGTCAGGGATAGTCTCCGGCGGCCAACCAGTGGCACCAGCCGCCACCCCCGGACCAGTGGATTTATTGATAGGGCCATGTCTAGCGGAGCCACCGCCCTTGTCTCTCATCATGGCCGCCCCCGGACCAGTAGATTTATTGATAGGGCCATGTCTAGCGGAGCCACCGCCCTTGTCTCTCATCATGGCCGCCTCCGGGGACCCCCTGCGAGGCCAAAAACGGCTGGGCCAATTGCAGGAGCGGCGGCACAGGGCCCAGTGAACCCCCTCTAGGGGCCCGACCCCTCTGGCCCTCACGCAGGACAAAATCCGCAGATACAATCCGATCCTGCCGACAGCTGAGTGGCCTCACTGAACGCTGCAAGCACCGACCGTCCGGGAGCCTCCGCCCGGACAGCCCTCAATGCGACGGACCACTGGGCCAAGAGACAAGGTTCCCAGCTGCACCTCACGCGGCCCGACCGTGCCGCCAATCTCTGCCGCCAGGGTGCTCCGCCGATCCTCAGATGCAGCCTCGCACGTGTCGGGGGCACCCACAGCGATCCCACTCTGCTCCTCCATCAAAGGGCTGCCCCCCCGTCCGCCGACGACATCGCACCCCCTCTCTCCTCACCTCTGCAACCCGGTCCGGTCGCTGTGTCGTCGATTGCAGCCCCGCCTAGGCCACCACTCTAATCCAGGAGGGGGCCAACGCCCCCGGTCCGCAGTATGGAACAGCTCGCACGTGAACGGCCTCCTCCACGCATATGGGGGTCAGGACTCCGCCAGGCACCGTCGCAAAGACCCACGATTCTAGGGGGGCCGATGCCGTCCTCACAGGGGGCCACCACGCTGCCTCGCCCCGTGCCAGGCTGATGAAGAGGGAGCAGGGGGGAGGGGGGAAGAGGACCCCGGATCCTCCCAGCGGCTGTGTCCCCCAGCGCTCCCCCACTGCCAGCCCTCGATGTGCCTAGGCTGAGTTCAGGGGCCAGACCCCTCTGCAGAGCCCTCCACCACCGCTGCCACCTTCTCTAGACGCTGGGCGGTTCCCAGGTATCACACCGTCCGGCTCCCGCCTATGGAGTCGGCTCTGCAATGCCACTCCCGTGTCCCGCAGGAACCCGGTCCTCAGCGCTGCCCTCACTTCCTGCCGGTCGGCACAGTACTGACGTCTACTCCTGGGGCCGGGCTCAACGCAACCCGCTGCTCCCAAGGGTCTACAGGACCCAGCACGCAACTCCCCGGCTTCACCGACACCTCAAGGACCCATCCCGTGCGTGGCGCGACTCCGCCGCTGATCACATGCGTGGGCGCCCCGGAGCACAGTCGAGTGTCCGCCCGGGGAGACAGCGTCTCAGCGGCCTCTTCAGGATATATAAGATGTCGGGGGAACCAGGATATTGGAGGATTTTAGGCGGGCTGGACGGAGCTCGCCTAACTCACGTCCGCCATTGTAGCTCGCTAGGCCATGCAGAAATGCATTTACTTTTATAACGCCACTGTTTGTATATTAGCATTTATTCAGTTATAACATGTATTGAAGTTTTTTATTGGTTAACTTTAAAAAAGGCATTAGGTACTTGGGTTTTGCAATGTTTAACCTTCAATGTGAATGTTCTCTTGGATCTAGTGTTTTTTCTCCCCTCTCTAGATGTCTGGCACAGTGACTTAATGATGGAAAGAAAGCTCCTTTGTGTGAAACTGATAAAGTAGGGAGAAGGGAGTCAAGGATGTGTCTGTGTAGAATGAAGGTATAAATTCAAGAACTTTTAAGAGATATGTGGATCAAGCGAGTAAGAATTATCGATGTGTTTTCAAAACATACACCTAAGAAGAAGGAATTACGACTGTGTCTTGTTAAAGAATGTATTGTTTGAAGGTGGTCTCTCATTCAGTCCATGACAATAATATAGTAGGGTTTTTGAGAGCATAACTGGTAATGCTTGCGACTGAACACTACACTGAAGCTTCTTAGGGGAGGAGAGATTTAGACCTCTGTGTCCTAAATTTCTATGCTTTATTCTAGTTGTATGGGTTTATGCTAGACTTTATTTCGAATCTCCTACTGAAGTTTCATGATGACACTTTTCTCTTAAATATTTGGATCCAATCGAACCATGTTGAGCATCTTATAGAGTAGCTTAATTGAAGATTTAGAAATCTTCATGCATCATAGACAAGAAGATCGGACTTTTTAATCCTCTTATTCTCTTGTGGTTTTGTTATTTTGTATTGCATAAATGGGGGACCCCCTCTAGAGAGTTATACTTTTAGGCCAGGGAGAAGAGGGGAAAAGCCAAAAAACACTAGAAATGCTCCTTCAAGGCCTTTCTGTCTATTACACTGAGGACTGAATCACTACTGGGCTCAATTATCAGATAAATCACATCAGTGACACTCAACAATTACAATTTGATTCTCGGTTCCTTTATTATTTCATTTCTTTATATAATTTATAACATTTCATTCTTTCCTTCTTTTTTCATTTTTAAAACTTTTTCTAAGAGTGTATACATTACAAAGAAAGCGAAAAACCCATCCAATTATTGCATCAAGTACAAATAACACATATAAATGTATTTAATAAAGAAACCCCTGGAGAAACCATATAAATACATCAATTACACAGAACTCATTCAAGCACATTCAAACTCACACAACCTGCATACAAACTGCATCTGAACAAGCGGGAGATTATAGATGACAAAAAATCCCCACAACCAGATTGAACCAATATGTTCAAAAACGGGTCTGAACAATGGGTAGACGCGCGTTCTGGCGGTGTATGAAGGGTGGTCAAACCACCTTCATCAGGACCTTTCCAGACACCCACATAACTTTCGCAGCACCCAAGGGACCTGAAATGACATTAAATCATGACTGTTATGAGCCCATAACTTCTTCTTTCATTTATTGATTGGACCAAGATTAAAAAACAAATACACAAACCAAATGTATTATTTATTTATTATTTATTTATTGAGCTTATTAAGCGCGACAGATACCCAAAGAAGGGCTTCCCGGCGCTAGGCAGAATACTGAACCAGAGAGACAGGAAAGAGCAATGGGATAAAAATCTGAACCGGTCACTGGTTAAAAAGCCAGGTCTTTATGGCTTTGCGGAAGTAAGTGTACCTTGTTTCAGAACGGAGAGGTTGCGGAAGGGAGTTCCAGAGCTTCGGGCCAAGAAGGGAGAAGGATCTTCCTCCCATCCTCGCACGGAAAGTCTTAGGAACACAAAAAAGACCTTGTGTGGTAGATCTCAGGCATCGAGCAGGCGTGTAGGTGTGTACAAGGGTTTGAAGGTATTTGGGAGCATTGCCCCACTTTATCCTATGCATGAGGCTGAGGGTTTTGAATTTGACCCTGTTGTGAATTTTTAGCCAGTGGAGTGCCTTTAAATGACTGGACATACGATCTCTTCTGTTACACTTACGAAGCAGTCTAGCTGCCGCATTCTGTACCAGTTGGAGACGCCGCATGACTGCCTGGGATGCCCCTAAGTAAAGGACATTCCCATAGTCCAGACGGGAGGTAATTAATGCATTGATCACTGTCTTTTGGGAGTCATCAGGGAGCATCCATATGATTTTCCTGAGCCATCTCAGGATTGTGAAGCAAGTGGCTGTGAGATTGTTTACCTGGGGCTCCATGGTTAGGCCACTGTCGATGATAATGCCCAAATTTCGAACTTGGTGTGATGGAATTGGCAGGGGGCCCATTTCAGATGGCTAATGTCTGGAATTCCAGAGGTTATGATTGGGACCTACTATCAGAACCTCGGTTTTACTACCATTGAGTTTAAGCATATTTTTATTCATCCAGGAGGAAATATTCCTAAGGCCAGTCTGTAGGCGTGAGGGAGAGTCCTGATTTTCGTTTGATAGTGAAAAGACGATTTGGGAGTCGTCAGCATATGTGAACATGTTAAGACCAGCTGATTCAGCTATCTGGGCCAACGGGGCTGCGTAAAGGTTGAAAAGCAGGGGGCTTAATACTGATCCCTGTGGAACTCCGTGCGGAGAAAGGTGGACCTTGGACGCCGCATTGCTGGAAGAAATTTGGAATGTCCTGAGAGTCAGGAAAGAGGCAATCCAATCTAGTGCCTTTCCTCTTATGCCTATGTTGGAAAGGGAAGCGAGCAGGGTACTGTGGGAGATGGTATCGAACGCCGCGCTGAGATCAAGAAGGATCAGCGCGGCAGAGTTACCCTTGTCGACCAGAAGTCGAAGATTTTCCACGACTCCAAGTAAAGTGGTCTCCGCCGAGAATCCGGTGCGGAAACCCGATTGGGAGGGATGTAGAATATTATTTGCCTCCGTAAAATTGGTGAGATATTTATGGACATGCTTCTCCAAGATTTTGGAGAGAGCAGGTAGAAGGGATATTGGACGGAAGTTTGCCAAAATTTTTGGGTCGGTTGATGGTTTTTTAAGAAGGGGCGAAACCATGGCATGCTTCCAAGATGGCGGGACCGTGGCAGAGGAAAGGGACAAATTTAAGGTTTGACATAATACTGCAAGAAGAGGAGTGTCCAGGAGTCTAAGGATAGAAATCGGGAGGGGGTCGGCAGGGGATCCAGATTTAACCATACCTAAGATGTCCCGCAGACCTTGGACATCAATCTCGGGCCAAGAAGTAAGTGGCGCGTAGGGTAAGTGGGGTTGGGCACAGATGTCGTCTGTCTTGGGTCCGAAGTTTTGCGTACTATTTGATTGAGCTTGCTGTTGTGTTGTTATGTCCTGGTAGATATTCTCAATTTTTGATGTGAAATATTTCGCCAGTTCCTCACATTGCAGACTATTAAGGGGCGGAGGTTTAGGTGAAATGTTTGCACCTGCTAGTTCTTTTACAAGGTTAAAAAGAATTTTAGATTTGTTGGTTGCTTCAGATATGGATTTTGCTACATAATTAGCTCTAGCCTTGTAGCATGCTTTATGATAGAGCTTGAGCTCACTTTTGTAGAGTGTGCTGGCAGCCAGGGAATATTCCTTCCTCCAAAGGCGTTCTAGTCGCTTACATTTGGACTTAGTAGCCTTCAGTTGTTCGTATTATTGTCAACACAGAAACTGACAGACAATAGAACCCACACCACTAAGTTCTCTTACTCCTGCTACTCACCAATAGGAGTGTTGAGATAGTAGATTTCAACAATAAATAATTGATCTAAAAAGGACAATACAACGTGTATCAGCAAGTGCATAGTATAAAAATACCTTAATTACCCTTCAACATTACATAAAAGGACACTGTAGCCCAATAGAGTGTAACAGTCCCTACTCCCTGAATTAACCAAGAATAACCTGTGAAATAAATTGGCTTATTCATGACTATATACATATCAGTACTTACAAAAGAAGGCAAATGGCCAACAGGCAATCATCCACTCAAGAATAAAACCACTGGTCTGTCTTTTTGCGAGACGATATTCAGTCTATGTATAGACAAAATATTAGAAAAGCATAAGCACTGAATAGATAATTCTTTTCCTTTTTCCATCTCAGTTGATATTCCCAGGTCTTAAGATCAAACTGTCTTACCTAGAAACATTCTCCTCATAGTTCTCAACTCACTAGGCAGTCATATTTCTTTCTCCAGAGACCCGTGACCAAAAAAGGGCAGAATAATCTAAGCAAAGAAAACAATTTTGATGAAGCTCAGAGAAATGTCTGGCAAATGACTCAATAACATGGTAGTCAAAGCTTCCAAGCGAGATCGTTATAAGGTTACAAACCAGATAATGCGTCAATTTTATGTCCGGAGAAACCCTTGTTTTACTCTCCTCCATACATTAATAGTCCAAAGCACGATTTTCATAATCTGGAGCCGATTCAATGTGCAGAGCAGCCCCCTCATAACATTAGGCTCTCAATAAAGGTCTATGGAATGGAAGGGAGACAAGATCCTAAGAAGTCCTGTTAGATACAACTACACATTACTTTCTTAGATGTGATAGATACCACCATAGCTGAGCCCGACAATCTAGATGAGTTATATCTTGCTTTGGAGTCAATATAAATTCAAATGTTCAATGTGCTTGGGGATTAGGCCTGGGCTGTAAATTCCGTTCCGCTCGCGGAATTTGCGGAATTTCGGTAATTTCGCGTTCCGCGGAGAACGAGAAATTGGCCAAAATTCTGCTTTCCGCGACTTCGCTAAATTTTTTCTTGTTCGCGTTCTCAAAATGCGTGTTCGCGAGATATTTCTCCCCGAGCACGCAAACAGCAACTGTGAACAGGAAAAAAGCATCGCGAACAAGCAATTCCGCGTGTTCGCGGAATTTCTGCGTGTTCGCGGAGATTTTTTACCGTTTCGCTGAGATTTGCGTAACGCGATTACGCAAATTCCGCCCACCCCTATTGGGGATATGTATAAGCTATTGTCATCGCTATCAAGCATACTTTCACAACCCCATATATCCAAAGAGCGGACCCATTATCCGTCTTTGATGTGTATAGGCACTGAATCAATGCATATCGCCACATGTATAACTTTAGATGGAATCCCGAATACAACTTATAAAGATATTTAAAACTAGTAACTCTGATGATAAAGAACCTTCAGCACATTTACATAAAGGTTGATATAGAGATTACGATCCCCCAAGCACTTGTTAGCTGTTGCAAAGTGCTACCGTTAACCATTAAGGCTCACGCAAGATTTAATAAATAACCTCCTAAAGAAATGATATTTAGCATAACTATTCCATAACCCTCCCTCCTTAGAGTGCACTTACCTTTAAGGAATGCTCTGCCTACAGCCACGGGACGCCCAACGTCTCTCTGGCAGGAACGTGATGAACGAAACATCGCGACCTATAAGTAGCGTAACTCCGGCTAGAAAAAAGCAGAGCGAAAGTTGAAACAGTGCGTCGCGTTTGTCGCTATTGAAATAGGACTGGCGCATTATTCAGTCATGAGCCCCATCTTATAATGTGTAAAACTTCCCATAAGCTCAATAACTCTCAAATTAAATGAAAAAATATATTGTCAATATACGCCTAAACATCATGAGATAATGGTAAATAAGTTGATAGGGGTTTCAACAAGAACTACAGGATCTAATCGAGGGCCGAGTGTTGATCAACACACCCAAGGCTCATCCTCAAGAAGACAGATAGATATGGATTTAATCTCGATTGAACCTTTCAAATTCTAAAGACAATTGTTGTCTCTTCACTAAAGTTAACAGGAAAAAGCCGATATATGCAAAGCCTCATTAATCTACATCCCATCAGGGACTATGTGTATACTGATCGTGCACAGACATATTTTAGCTTACATTCCAGTCTCCATAGTTGGGCAACAAGACCGAAAGGCCAGATCCCAGCAATAGACTATAGTCCAAATATTCAGATAGTCAAAAGTTCCATTGGAAGGAACTCATAATGAATAACGCAGTTAATCAGATCCCTAAAGAACTGCTTTATGATCTGTGCTCCTCTGGTTCTCAAAAACAAGATTACTATCACCATAACAATCTTATAGGATAGAACAGATCTATGCAGAGAGACAGAGTCAAGTTTTGGTGACATGCCAGGCTATATCTTCATTTAACTCTTCCTTCACACTGTTCAGGTAAAAAATCCAGAAAGTTTCCCGTTTCTTGCATGTGACTTCTGCTGATTGACCTGCCTTGTTCAGGACTTTTTCTATAATGCACCACTTCACATCCATCACTGAATGTTGTTTGTCCAGGAAATGTTGTACTAGTGGTGCCGTAATTCTTCCTGTCCTTATTGCAGATTTGTGCTCACTAAATCTAAGGCGGAATTCACGTCCAGTTTCTTCAATATAAGCCAAACTGCATGGGCAAAATAATATATATACAATATTACAGCTTCTGCAGTTTGTAAGGTGCCTGAGTTTTACATTCTTATCCTTATAACTAAAGGATTCAGTGACTAATGCTGCATCGCAGGCATGTAATCCCCCACAATTATGATTTCCTTATATCGGAGGTAATCCAGTGATGGTAGATTGACCCTGAGTTTTGGGTGCCTTTTGTCTTGTATGAACCAAAAGATCTTTTAGGTTTCGATTCCTCCTATATGCCACTAGTGGTTGTTTAAGTCGAATCCCATCTTCTTCTGTGTTCAAAAATTTCCAGTTCTTATTAATCAAATGTTTTATTTTGTAATTTAGTGAAGAATGGTTTATAACACACGTAATCTGAACACGTGGTGCGCGATTAGTGCCTTGTAAAAGAGCGTCTCGATTATAATATTTCGCTCTTTTATAGGCATGTCTCACAAGTCGATGTGGGTAGCCACGATCTAGTAGCCGTTTTTTCAAGGCATCTCTATGTATATGGAAATCCTCCATCTTTGTACAGTTACGACGTACACAAAGGAATTCCCAAAATGGGATTGAGGCCTTCTGGCACGTTAGATGAAAGCTTTGGTACTGTAATATAGTGTTCATAGCTGTGGGTTTCCTAAAATAAGCTGACTTGCAAAGTGTCACCTGATCCAAAGATTAGAATATCCAGAAATTCCAGCTTGGAGCTGAACTTGGCAGTGAATTTCAAATTCTTGTCACTAGCATTAAGCTAAAGGATATACTCCTGGAGGGTCGCAACATCTCCCTTCCAAACAAAAAAAATAGCATCAATAAAACGTTTCCAAACAAAAACGTTTAAAAAAAAGGGTGCTGCTTCGTTGAAGATATTTCTCGACTCCCACTCGCCCATATAGATGTTCGATACGCTCGAAGCGCCCATACTGCTGCCTTTTATTTGCTGATACAAGGATCCATTAAAGTCAAAGAAATTGTTCAACAGAACTATTTCTAAACATTGTAGGCTAAAACCATCAGGTCTCTTGCCTGGGGATTGTTGGAGCAAAGTTGCTACCCCCTGTAACGCTTGACACTGAGGGATATTCGTATATAAAGCCTCAATGTCAAGTGTTACCAAGGCATAACTCTGTGTAAGTGGACAGAGATAGGTATCCACATACTTTGACAAAAGCTCCGTACTTGAGCCAATGGTGGAGATAATGGGGAGTAAAGGAGGGTCATCCACATTTTTATGTGCTTTCGGCAAGCCATATAACGTTGGAGTTATAGGATATGACTTATTAAGAAAACTACATTCTTCTTCACAAATGAGTCCATCTTCCAAAGCCACATGGGTGACCTTTTGGATATGTGCACTCAATCTCGTAAACTCTCTCAAGTGTGACCTTTTATAATGTTCAGGAGCTGCCAGCATTTCCAAAATCTTGTTGTTATAATCAGATTTATTCATGATGGCAATTCCACCGCCTTTATCACAAGGTTTCACAATAAGGTCATTATTGAGTTTAATTTTGTCAAGAGCTATATTGTCTATTTGTGACAAATTATGTCGTGGGTTACATGGATGTTTCACAATGCGAGCTATCTCTTTTAAAACATTTTGCTAGCAAATGTTTACTTCTGGACCTACCATATCTAAAGTTGGTGTGAATACCGATGGAGGTTTGCACTGAGACTGATTCACTTCTAAGGATTGTTTGTCATCTATAATCTCCCCCTTGTTCAGATGCAGTTCGTATGCAGGTTGTGTGAGTTTGAATGTGTTTGAATGAGTTCTGTGTAATTGATGTATTTATATGGTTTCTCCAGGGGTTTCTTTGTTAAATAAATGTATATGTGTTATTTGTACTTGATGCAATAATTGGATGGGTTTTTCGCTTTCTTTGTAATGTATTCACTCTTAGAAAAAGTTTTAAAAATGAAAAAAGAAGGAAAAAATGAAATTTTATAAATTATATAAAGAAATGGAATATTAAAGGAACTGAGAATCAAATTGTAATTGTTGAGTGTCACTGATGTGATTTATCTGATAATTGAGCCCAGTAGAGATTCAGTCCTCAGTGTAATAGACAGATAGGCCTCGAGGGAGCATTTCTAGTGTTTTTTGTTTTTTTGTATCACTGTTACTGAGGTTCTCATTGGTTACTTACTATTGAGAATTAACTTTGTTTATAGAGCTGGAAGTCTATTGATAAGTCTGTATTGTTATGCAATGTTCTTGAGATTGACATATATTATGCTGACTATAAATTTGTAATAAATACATGTTTCATCTGATGTTCCGACTTGGAGTTTTACTGTGTAGCCAAATAGGTTGCACCGTATTTTGAATTTGAGTTGAAAACGAACTCCTTTATTCCTCAAGCTCCCTAAAAAGATCACAACCAGAGGGGACTAAAAAGCCCAAAATCCCCTGTGCTAGAGCAGATTAAAGGAAGGAAGAGAATTGCAGATTCATGGAGGAAGGAAGGGAAGCAAGGGAGAGTTTGAGTCATGAGGGAGCAAAGGAAGCAAAATAGAGATAGAGGCATGGAAAAGATAAGAAAGTTAAGGTGTGACATATTCATGGATGGAGGAAGGGTGGCAAGGGAGGGTTAGAGTCATGGAGGGAGCAAAGGAAGCAAAAGAGAGATTTCATTTCTGCCCCAATGAAGGAACAACCAGAAGATAGATCAAACTGCTACCTTAGCAACTCAGTTGGTCACACCCATCTCAGTCGGTAATCCCCTCACACATAAGGAAAACATGGTGAATGTTGCTTTATATTTGTGTACATTATATACTAATTTTCCATATAAAAATATGGTTTGTCCACAATTTTAAAAGTACTATATCACTGTAAAAGAGCACCGATTTTAAGAAATATGCTAAAATGTTTTGAAAGGAATAACCCTGAAGCCATTTTGAAGATAGACATAGAGGAGTATACTTTCTGGGGCAGAGTTACACATTTTTCACATAGTGCAACACAGCAACCACATTTGCTGTGCTCTATTGCACAAGTGTAAAAACACAATGCAGAGACATATCTATCAAGATTAGCCTGCAGCTGCTGTCGTCCCCTGAACTGGTGGAACATGGTGCAGAGGTGAGTGTGCACTGTCTAGCATAAAATGTGTACAAGAAGCATATGCTTACAGTACAGTACAGATTCCTATGCCTAAACAAACATAGAAGGACTCCCACGCATTGGGTGACTGCTGTGCACAGCACCACCCATGCAGTGCATGTGTTTTTTTTAAAGAAATAAAAACATTTCCACGTGTCAAAACCTGTTTCAAGGAAGCATTAGAATTTGATGCAAAGCTCTGACTGACTATCTTAGTTAATCAAAAATCTAGGGTGCTTGCACTGATATGCCAAAGTATCACTCCCTTGATACAAAGAAATGCAAAGCAGTGCAGTGCAAATTGCACCTTTACATTGCAAAATACGATATGGACTGGAAAGTAAATATCAATGTGTTACTGTGTGTCACTTTGCAGTGGTGCAAAACCTTAATAAATCTGGACCACAGTTTTTACATAATACAACTTACCCTTGTATATTAGTATTTATTTTAATTTCAAGATCAATGGGTAAAAACCAACTATATATTTTATGAAATGTGATTTTAAAAAACATTACAATATAAAAGTGTGATGGAAACAGAGCATCCTCCTTACAAGGCTAATGTAGGATTATGTCTGGAGAACAAAATCAAGAAAGAGAGTAAACATCAGGTGACTTCTTCAGGATATCATCATCTCGATTGGGCAGAACACCTATATACATCAAGTACTCTACAGTAGGTTAAGCTTTGGGCTTAATGTTTGGGATTCTTCAGATTCTGGGAATAGTTTTCTAGTGATATTACTGTGTTATAGGTGTAAATAGTTGCTTCTGTTTTTTTAGTTAAAAGGGAGTGTGTCCTGGAAGAGTAGGGTAGGTTGCCCCGGCCAGGGCATCCTCTCAAAACCTAGCATGCCAGGTGAGAGTCCCTTCCTATCCTCCATGTAAATAAAACTAAACAGGTATCACAAGGTTCTACCAGGACACTTGGATACACTTGGTGTTATGGTTTGCTTTTTGTGAACCTTATTCACTTTTTATTGTTCTTGGACTGAGAATCTCCATCTGAGCTGGTGAGAGTGAGGCCAAGCTCTCTTCAAGGGCAACGTTTAGTCTGCTATTATTTCCTAGGTCCCCTTACTGCTATCTCTCACATTATTTTTCACCTTGTTGGACCCGTGCCTGCATTCTGGCGGCAAATCATGTTTAGTCTATCAGGAATGTATGCCTTGCAATGTGTCAAACATTCTTTTTACCATGTCCTCTTGGGCTTTATGCTACTGGGGCTGCATACCCTGCCCTGTGTCTCACAATATTTTGCCTTTGAGTTTACCCACTTGGGCCTTATGCTTCTCGGGTGGCCCCTATTTCATCACCCTTGATTATGAGTCTGGCAGTTCACGGACCAGCAGACTCGCAATGGTGTAGCGGTGGCGGTCTCCCGACTGCCCTAACACGACTAGGGCGGTCGGAACACCATAGTCTAGCCACAGCCACCAGGGAACGACTGTCATTACCTGGTGGTGTTGTGGCAGTCAGGAGGCTGCAAAATGCTTAGAAAATCCCGTGCCCTAAGGTAACTTTAATTCATGCCTTCGCCATGCACAGTTTTCTCATCAATAATTTTACTGCAAATATTGCAGTGATATTATCAAGGATGTCATAGAAGATGTCATGACTGATGAAATATGTTGGGTAGTTAGCTGTGCATGTCAAGAGCGTGAGTTAAAGTTACCTTAGGGTGCAAGTTATAATTACTTGAGATAACTCCATAACTATAACTGCTGAATTTCAATGGTTTTGTACAAGTGAAATCTGAGTCTAATTATAATGTGCCTGTAACCTTTGGTTTTTTCGGTGAATTTGTAAGGGTTTTTTTGTTTTATTTCCTAACTATAATGTCCCTGTAACCTTTGTTTTTTCACTGAATTTCTATGTTTTTTAAATGCTATTTCCTAACTATAATAGCCCTGCAACCTGGGTGTGTGAGTGGGTATGTGAGTGTTTGTATGGGTATGTAAGTGGGTGTGTGAGTGAGTGGTGGGTGTGTAAGTAGGTGTGTGAAAGCTGTGTGGGTCTGTGAGCGGGTGTGTGAATAGTTTTGAGAGTCTGTGAGTGGGTGTGTGAATGGTTGTTTGGATGTACAAGTGGGTGTATGAAAGCTGTGTGGATCTTTGAGTGGGAGTGTAAGTTGTTTTGAGATTCTGTGGGCGTGTAAGTGGTTGTGGAAGTGTCTGAGTGGGTAAGTGAATGGCTGTGTGAGTCTGTGAGTGGGTGTGTGAGTGGTTGTGTGGGTATGTGAGTGAGTGTATGAGTGGCTATATGGGTGTGTGATTCTGTGTATGGGTGGTTGTGTGGGTATGTAAGAGGGTGTCTGAGGGAGTGTGTGACAAGGTATGTATATCTGTGAGTGATTGTATATATTTTTCTAATTGGGGTCGGGCTCCCTAGATTCTCCCCAAATCCACCCGAACAGAGTAGTTCGGAGGAGGATCCGGGACTCCTGGCATGGTAAATCAAAAAAGGTTTTTGATCAATTTCTTACCCATAATGGGTCCCTCACAGACCCCTCCATTAGTCTAGGTACCCTAACCCCTTCTACCACTTTTTCACTTTATTTTGCAGGTAACCGAGTCCTGATGAACAAGATGGCGGGTGCAACTTTCCGCTCAGGGCATTGCTGATGGTCATGGGTTCCCAAATCCAAGGTGGATCCAAGTGGAATCCGCGTCCCTATATATACACATTTGGATTTCCCTTAATATTTGCAAAACTACTGAACAGATTTACATCAAATAAAAAAAACACTTCTCTGGACCAATATCTACATTTCTGCCAAATTTGGTCTAATTTCGTTCAGTGGTTCGGGCTGTAGCTGTGTCCGAATTTCCTATGGGAAATTGCATTGGAAAACACGTTTTGGGACCCCACTTTTCCTCGGCTTCCGCTTGACAGAATAACTCTGAATGTTTCAAGACAGCAGCTGAAGTTAGTGGCAACGTAGTTCTGAAAATTTCTAAGGATTTTGCAAACAGAGCCAAAGTTATTAGAAAAAATGTATTGAAGTTTGGCAATAACTATACTATTCCCACTCCAGTCTCTGAAACAGTAGGGACAGCATTGAACTTCATAGAGGTTACATTTACTATTCCCACTCCAGTGTGTGGAACAGTAGTGAAAGCATTGGACTTCAGAGGGGTAACATTTAATATTCCCACTCCAGTCTGTGCAAGAGTAGGGAAAGCATTGGACTTCAGAGGGGTAAAATGTACGATTCCCACTCTAGTCTGTGCAACAATAGAGAAAGTGTCCAGTCTTAACATGATTATTATACAATTTGATAATTAAATACCAAGTAAAAAAATTGTCACTTATTTATTACTTAATTACCTTACCACACTATACCCCCACAAACCTAGCAGCCCACACTTACAATATAATTAAATAATTAATATGACACAACTAACGTAACTAGTTAATCAATTAAATATTCATCAATAAATTAATAATCAATTGTTAATTAATTATTACTTAACTTCCTACCCTATACCTAGGCTTTCTTGTTTTCAGTTTCTATTTTTGGTAAATTCTGGTGGGGTTTTTTCAGTGTTTTCAAGTGATTTCAATACCTTAAAAAAACAGTTGTCAGTGGTTACACATTTTCGCGCCACTAAAAACAATAGAAAAAGTGTTTTTCCGGTTTCTATGGAATGTTTTACTATTATTGTTGCTTGCTTTCTGCAGAGATAGAACATGGTACATAGAAGTGTACGTATAGTGTATATGAGGTCCAAATAGATTTTTGCAAATTAAACTTATTGTAGTACACCATACAATACTTCTTGAGTGAGTCCTTGGTCATGTGCACTCGCTCTTTCATTCTCATGTAAACTTCTGTGAAAAGGCCCTCTCAACATTGGCACTTGAGACGGGCAACGCCAAAACAGCCAGTGCACAATTTCTTAACTCAGGACACTGACATAGCTTTCTGTGCCAATTCTGGTGCACTTGAAGATTGTGATTCTCAGGGACGGTCTCTGCAATATTTGCGTTGAGCTGGGCGCTTATGCCCTCAGAGTTATTTAAGCTGTCAAAAATGAAGCAACACTTTTGAAACTATGGAGGAAATTTCCCTTTACTGAAGGGATCTAGAACTTGTACAGAGTACCACAGTGAGGTTTCATTGAATTCAAATGCCATTGGTGGTGAAGGGACATTTCTATGCATCATTGCAAGCCATTTCTCATGCACTGTAAAATAAACGTTCCTGAATTGCTCTTCAACATTGCTTTGCTTACCAAGTGGCAAGCACTCTAACATGGAACATTGTTGCAGTGCCAAAGTCAGTAAAGGTGTCACCCAGCCTACTCTCAAGGAGATGTTTCACATCTGCACCAATTATGCTGAACACTTGGCAGACAAGGGTTTTTTCAGACTTTATTTTTTTTTTATTATGTCCACTACAGCAGTTGTATTTTCCTGTAAAAATCTAAGAATGCAGTAGAGTGTACTTTTTTCACATCACTATCAATATGCGACCAAAGATCCTCACATTTCTTGCCTTTGGCATCTTCACTCAGCACAAATTTTGTAAACGGTTGCCACATGGATAATATAGCATTCATAGCCCCTTGGACTGATAACCATCAGCTAAGGGACACAGTTTGGATGACTCTTTCTTTGATGACACACAAAGCACGAAATGATAAATATTTGCGTTTTAGTTCCTGTGAATAAGAAAACATTGCACCAGAATGGACTAAAAAGTCAAAAGCATCCCTCATTAACTCTGAAGATTGTAAAGATGCTTTCAGCATACCATCTAACAAGTGGCAGGATCTCCTACGTGGAATCACTTCAGCTCTGGTATCAATTTTGACAGGTCATCACACAACTTTTTCATATATGTAGCTGAATCACAGCAAATACAAACAATATCATGCCAATCTTTGTTGACCTTGGAAAGAACCTTTTTTGCAGAGCATTCCAAGTGACACTGCATTCCATGTTTTCCAAAAGTTTGGTGTTGTGTTTTCACCACTATCTCAAATGCTTGGTGATAGCGCTCTTTATACATATACTTGTCACTATACCCTGCATTGAATGTTTAAAGCCTGAGGTGTTGGCAATTCACCTACAATCAATACTGACCCATTAGAAACTGTGGACCGATGTATTAAGGGTTTTTACCCATTCTCTGTGGGTAAATGTGATGACACATATTAGGGAAGATTCTTATGAAACCAGCTATTTTACCGATCAGTGAAAGAATCAAATGCAGCAAAAATACCAAATATGATTTTGATATTTCCTGATACTCTACAGTTTATAAAATAATTAAACAAGACCTAAAACATGTTTCTAAACCCTGCATCTTTAGACCAAAGACCACAAAACTGAAAAAAGCAAAAAGGAAGAATAAACAATATTTTAGTGGCACCCATAAACAACAAAACTTAAGCAGAATAATGTTAGCCCAGTCTTTCTTACTAATAGCTTGTACAACAAAGCTATATTGTATTGACCCCTTCAGGAAGAAAAACAATGACTTTTTCACTCTTTTTCTTTGAATGGCATTTACTTTGTGTTTGTGCAGGTGTTTTTTCAGTGTTTATATGTTTTCACTGGTGAGGGCTATTTCTCTTTCAGTGGGGTTTTATCAGTTATTATAGGTTTAAACCTAAAACCCCACAGCCTACCTATACCCCTACAAACCAAGCAGGCTGCACCTACAACATAAATAAAACATGTCATTATTACACAATTTGCATAGTTAATAATCAATTACATGATTTATAGTAAAGTTAGTAATTCATTGTTAATTGATTATTGCTAAATTAACTTCCCACCCTATACCCCTACAAACCCAGCAGCCTGCACGTAAAATATAACTTAAAAAATATAATTCTTACATATGTACCATAGTTGACATTAAATTAAATAATTCAAAATAAATTAATTAATGATTTATAAATTATACTTAATTAACTTCCCACCACACACCCCTACAAACCTAGTAACCCGCTGTGACAACATGAATTGCTATTAGTAATTATATTTCAAAAATTATAAAATTACAAACTATATTTAATAATATTGTAAACAATTGCACAAACAATAATAATACAGAAAATTAATATATGAACCGAAACTCAAAAAGATTATCAAAAAAGAAAATGTTTTGCAAGTATATTATGGAAAACGATATTGACAACAGTATTTTTGCAAATATTACTTACCTGAAAAATCAATATTCTCGATAATGATATTTCAGCATCACAATATTTTTGTATCACAATATTTTTGCTGATATTCCTGAAACACCATATTTTGTCCAAATATGATCTCAGCCTTTGGAAAAATGCTACCCAGTGAGGCCAATGATGTCCTGGGTGCAAGCAAAAAAATGCTAGCCTTCGACACAGTTTCACATTGCACACTCGCAGCCAGACTTCATGACGCGGGGATACAAGGAACCGCCCTCGACAGGATGCAATCCTTCCTGTCCGGCTGAACCCAGTGGATCAGACTCCCCCCTTCCTCTCCGAACCCACCGATATCAACTGTGGAGTACCCCAAGGTACATCGCTCAGCCCCACCCTCTTCAACATTCACATGGCCCCCCTCGCAGCCATCGTCAGACAGCATGGGCTCAGTATTGTATCCTACGCCAACGACACCCAGCTCATCTTCTCACACACGAAGAAGCCCAAAGACACCAGACTCTGTTTCCAGGAAGGAAAGAAGAATGTGGCAGCCTGGATGGAAGACAGCTTTTTGAAGCTCAACTCTGAGAAGACCTAGGTCCTCATCCTCGGACCCTACACCTCTACCTGGGACAACACCTGGTGGCCCGCCACCCTCGGGAGCCCGCCCACCCCCACAGACCACACACTAAACCTCAGCATCATCCTTGACTCCTCCCTCTCCATGAACCACCAGATCAACGCCGTCGCCTCCACCAGTTTCACTTGCCTATGCATCCTCCGCAAGATTTTCAAATGGATCCCCCCAACTGCAGAACAACCGTCACCCACGCATTCATAATCAGCAGACTGAACTACGGCAACGCCCTATATGCCGGTATCAACAGAACCCTTCTACACAAACTCCAAACCATCCAGAACTCCGCAGCCAGACTCATCCTCGGGACACCACGTCACAAACACATGACCCAACACCTACGAGACCTCCACTGGCTCCCCGTCGAGAAGAGGGTCACCTTCAAACTCTCACCCACGCCTACAAATCACTCAACAACATCGGACCCAAATACCTCAATGAGAGATTATCCTTCCACGCACCCAAGAGGAACCTCTGATCCGCCGACCTCGCCCTGGCAGAGGTCCCCCCATCCACAGAAACAGAACAGGCGGGAGAGTCTTTTCCCACATCGCAGCCAAGACCTGGAACGAGCTCCATGTGAACATCAGACGCTCCCCAACCCTGCACACGTTCAGGAAGGACCTCAAGACCTGGCTCTTCAACTTATCTGGAGCTGCCCCCCTCCCAGTGCCTTGAGACCCTCACGGGTGAGTAGCTCACTATATAAAACCCTGATTGATTGATTGATTGATCCCATGCTACAAGCTGGGAGTCCAGACATGATGAGTGGGCTGAATCTAATTGATCCATTAAACGGTAATCCTCCAAATACTGCTAAGGGTAAATTCAACAGTTCAGCAAACAGTCAATAGCTTTCATAGTTGCAGCAGGTGCAGGACACTGGGGAATAATGATGTTAGGGGTCCTCCAAATCACTATTAGAGTTTTCTTTTACTCACCATCAAAAGACAGGGCCCTTTTTTCTTGCTTGCATTAGGGTACAGGGCACCCGTCCTATGCCACTGTCTGCTGATGCCTCACTATGTTAGAGGGTGGGTGAAACATTTTAATGAAAAACAGAATTCACACCTTTTTTCAGCAATAAAAACACCAAAATTTGCTCTGAGGGGTACCTAGATTGATCCCGAGAGATGGGCAGATTTTAAGCATTTTATATGCTTTAAGTGAATCTCTCTGGGACTAGTAAAACATATTCCAGAGAGAACCACAAATCACAAAACCTTCCAAACTGCCCAACAACCTGATAGTTTGAGACTCATTGACAATCCACTGGCTGCCTCTGTTTGTCTTTTATCTGTAACCTGCAAAATGTTATGGATACGCATCCCCATCAGCCTCTTACCATGGAATGATGTCCTTACCAGTGGCAAGAAAAATAAAGATTTGGTTGGGTATCCTCTGATATTTCTTGTGGCTCGCCAGACCACCAGCAATGGAGGCTAGTACTGTTAAGCCTTAAGGAGATGTGCAGCAAGATTGGGTTGCATTGAGGTCTGTCCTTGATGCAGAAAGCAAAGCAACAACATTGGGTCACAAGGGTACAACAAGCCCTAAATCGTTATAAAGGTACTGTAAATCACCAGAACTCAGGTTAAGCTCCTGTGCCTTAAAGATATCCCTCAATGATCAGCCCTTTTTGAGGAAAGTTCAACTGACAAAAATACTGTTAGTAATCTTTGTCACCCCAGGGATCTGCTTCAAAAACCCTTTTGGAGGGGCTTGAGCATCCTCGTGCACACACACACACACATACAAACACACACACACTTTACATGCCAATTCATTTTTGCAACTTGCCTCTGCTTCACTGCCATCACTCACCTGGTGCCAACCCAGGGGTTTGAACTATGGTTTCCTGACTGAAAGCAAGGAAATTACCCACTGGACCACAATAGCTCTCATGTCTGTAGCTCAACAAAGCACAACACAGACATTGCAGTGACACACTCGGCATACACACAACTGACAACGACAACAAGTATGTGTACCCCAGGATTGCAAAATCACACTGACACACTGCACAGTGATCGATAAACAACTCCTACATGTGCCCACAATCTAAAGCACATGGCTGAGAATGTAAACAAACAGGCACTCATTACCTGGATCATACATGTGTGCAGGTATCATGTTCAGGGCCACATACACATCAACACTTCTGACAATGACAGGCCAATCACACTTTATGATTACTCAAGTGCACACATTATAATGTACCCATTTGTCTATGAAGCCAGGCCTACACAAGATGACTACACATCTACACTGCTGTTCACACACCAAGAGATATCCCACAGATAGGACAGACCCTGGCCACCACACAAGTTATCCTGTGGCTAGAATTCACTTCTGTTGTGGTACAGCATCCAAATATGACATGTGTACAAAATTGGAGACCTGACAATAGAATGATTAGGATAAGAGGACATCATTACAGACAACCATCATTGCACCCTCAAGCCTCTGAGTCAAGAAGCACAAATGATGTGTGTCTTCTCTTCTAGTTCTGTTTATTTTACAGAACCATATTGAGTTCCATATTAAGGTCCCTGGGAGCAGTTATGTGGACACTGTTAGAAATGGGGTCACCAATTCTGACGTGGTAGCTTGGCGCGAGGTAGGAAGGCACCCGAAGGCAATGTGTAAAGCAGTTGTGCAGCACTCACTCTCACGGACTCAGCCTTGTGCACACAATTAAGGACACGACACCAAGTGGGTTTGATGAAAGCAAGATTCTTTATCGACTTCAAGGTGGGGAGAATCAATTAATTTCAGGAATTGGGCGGGCAGATGCAAGTCAACCATAAATTTATTCAAGTCAATGGATCAATACTCCTCAATGTAACAATCAATGTATTCAAGGATAGGGAAGGTAATTCAAAGTAGCAATCAGTTCATTTAAGGGACTAAACCAATGGTCGCAGGGCAACAATCAATTACTTAATGCAAATAGAGAATTGCAATTCAGCGCAACAGTTAATTCATACCTGTGAACAAAGTAGTGCATTTTATACCACAATTAATTCATTCCTGGGCATCAAATAGGGCAATTCAATACAACAATAAATTCATTCTAGTAATGAGATAATGCATGTCATGGCAACAATCAATTTACTGAGTAAAACTGGGGTAAATTCACTCATTGGGTTAGCACCAACAACTTCTCAGCACAGTTAATTAGCTCAGGTCACCCGTGCAGGTAGTTCTCTTGGGGGGCAATTCATGCCTTTCCAGAAGTCTGGCCTCAAAAGAGCATCAACACCTTAGGCCAATACTCCCCGTTGTCAAGGGCAGTTTATGTTCTTTCCGGCCCCCAGGAACCCTGCACTCACCACTCTGCACTGGAGGCCCGTAGGCCGACCTGTGGCACATTGGCGCTGGCGAGCCCCTCGCGCCTCTGCCCCCAGGCAGCCCGTTCCACTCTGCACTTGGGCCTCGCCTGGATAGGGGGGGGGCAGAGCGGTTCAGGTCCTTTGATTTCACTTTGGAGCCCCGGCCCCGCCACACCACTTCTCAGCGGGCTCCGGGCTTCCCTCTCCACCCAGGACCCGGGAGCCAATCAGAGCGCGGCTCGCAGGGGGGACGGCTACATCCGCCAATGGGTGCACGTTTCGAGCGGGGGTGCGGTCAGTGACGCGGCCGGCACCCCCGTCACGTGATGAGGCCCGGTGCGGCCTTCCCCGGCACTCGCGTCACGTGGTGGGGCCCAGCGCGGCCTTCTCTTCGATCGCGGCGGCCCTCCCAGGCTTCGGGGGCCGCAGCGGGGTCCTCTAACAGCGCTGGGCTGTGGCGGTGAATCAGGGCTGGTAGCGCTTCAGCAATCGCGGTGCAGGGGCCGCGGCGGTGACTTGGGGGTTCACGGCACCGAGAAGGCTCAGCGCTTAAGAGGCACGGCGCTCACAAGGTACAGCGGATACAACGCATAGCACTTAAAGGTCATAGCGCTTAAAAGGCCTAGCGCTTGAAAGGCACCACGTTTACAAGGCACCACGTGCAGGCAGGGGGGGAGGCACAGCTGCAATTCAGTCCTGGAGCAGGGAGAGAGCGCTGTGGGCAGACTCAGCACGTAACAGCAGGCCACTTCTTTCTTAGGGGCACAGTCCTGGCAGCACAGCGCTAGGTGGACACAGCGCTTTACCTGTTGGTCCTGCAGGGTGCACAACGACAGTCCAAGTTTCAGGGCAGCACTTATCTTGGAGGGGGAGAAGATGGCAGGTCTCCCTGGTAGGCTTAGAAGGGGGAGAAGGGGGTTGAGTTGGCAGGCAAGATCAGCAGGCAGGCAGAGTCCCTCATCTAACTTGGGTCCAGCAGGGCCTAGACTCAGTCAGTCCCAGTAGTGTAGGTTTCTCCCCTAGGCCCAACCGCCTACGCTCCGGCAGAGGTTCCCCCAGGTCCAGTGGTGCCCCAACTGACTAGTCAGGTTTCTCTCCTTTCCTCTTATACCCCCAGGTCAGGTGACCCTCCTGCAAAGGCGGCAAAGCATAATCCCTCCCAAGGCTGGTAGGTTCTAGGAGCTTCCATATAATAGTCTATGGGACAAAAAGGCGGGATGGAAAAAGATACCGTATCAAAATGTCCCAGCCTGTTCCTAACCACTAGTGTGTGTATGCAATGGCCACTCTGCAGTAGCAGGGGCCTGTGGCAGCCATGTTGTTAGGAGAGAGCACCTGCACCTCAGCACTGTTTAGCAGTGGTAAGGCGCCCAGAGACCTAGGGCCAACAAAAAGGTGGCGGAAAAATGAGGCAACAAGGGCAAAAAAACGGGGTAGACCACCCTAGGGCCGACAGGTCTAACAGACACGTTCGTGGGACTCGCGGAAATACATGATGGAACTTAATATGGTACCATTAAATAAACAGAACTGGAAGAGACGACACACATCATATATTAGCATTTGGGACCTTATTTTGAGATCGAAGATGACAAGAAGAGCACTGTGACATTTTAGCATTAATTGATCTATGAGACTGTATTTGCGACTTTTATATTATAAACGTTATGGTCAAGTTGGAGACATAACGCTAACACTACAATAATAGTGAACCTTGAGGAAGCCCAGGAGGGCAAAACACACGTCGGCTGCGATTTTGTATAAGAAATAAAGGATCGAATTTGGATTAAATCTACAGCTATGATCATTAATTTGGGGACTTTTTTTGTGCTGATATTATTCTCAGAATCTTTTGGGAATAGTGCAGAATGCACGTAGGATTAAAGTAACTACTATGTGGTGTGCTCTTGTGTCTTTGGTTTAGAATGTTACCTGGATTACCTTGGTAAATTCAGGAGTTTGATACTCTCGGTGGATGAGTATTTTGCACCAAGGCAGCACCCAAGATTGAATATAAGGATATTCCTATATTGCTGTGTATACCACTTAGGAGACATATTGATGTGCAGATCACTTGAAGCATATTCACCATAGTATATATAAAAAAGTTTAACTCACTCTTGCCCACACATGCCATGTCAGTGCACATGATTACATGCATTGGCATGTACTTCCTCACATGTCACATATGATATTTGTGTGCATGTACACAGTTTTGGTGTGTAATGGAGTCTCATATTTGTGAACATGTCAATGTGTAAGATGGCTAATCAACCCACAGTACTGATGGACTGACCACAACATAATGTGGATTCTTCACTTTGTACATTTCTGTATTAATTTTGATAGCTGATCAGATTACACACACTGTGCTTATTGCGTAAAAAAGATGTGCTCTGTGTGACTTAAGCAAGAAGGTGTGTCAGGTACAGCAGCTACGTAGCAGTCAGCAGTGTTGCTGTTTGCTACATGTGCTGTCTCACCTACACCCAGGGCTGGTGACACAAGATGTAGGACTGTACCATTTACATAGTCATATTCTGGTTTAGAAGTAGTCAATATGTACATACTGACCACATGTACGACTACATGAGATCAAGGTGTCTGTGCATGTGACTTGTGCATTAAGCTGTTGTTACAGTCCTGTCAATGTTGGCCTTGTGTTAGTTAAGATGTTTGACAGATCTCATTGGTGAATTAAATTTACATGTGTCCTCTTTCATGTTATGTAGGAGACGACCAAATGTGCATCGGCCTTTCCCAGTGCTGGCGAACATGGAGGATGAGGACATCATAAGGAAATTCTGTCTGGATCGTCTTACCCTTTAAGACCTATGAGGTCAGTTGGAGCCCCATCTGAGGCCTCACAGAACCTATTTATTTAATGTATTTTTATTTATAAAGTTTTATATAGCGCAAACAAGATCCTGAAGGATATCAGAGCGCTTCACAATATGATGGGAGGAAGAACATAAATGCAATATCAACATCCAGTAAAGAGAGCGAGAGAAAAAAAAGACTGGAATGGTCGCAGAGTGCGAGACAATTGCGCCCAGGAGGGTAATACAGTGAGAAGGTGTACACAGGCAACAAGGGTCGGTCACAGTGTGCATTAAAGAGGAGCCATCACAGATGGAGGTAACATGATAGTGGGAACAATGTCAATGAGCAAGTGAGCCTATCCCTCTTGGGGTAAGAATTTGTTCATTAGGAATCGTTTAGCTTCCAATTTGAAAGCCTTCGTTGAAGAGATTCTGCATACTTCCGGTGGAAGAGAGTTCCATAACTTTGGGGCAGCGCCGGAGAAAGCTCAATGACCAGTTCTTTTCTTGTTAAGGATGAGTGGTTTCAAGAGGAAGGTAGTGGCGCTTCTGGAGGCTCTTAAACCACATGATAGTTCAAGATTTTTGTGCAAGGTACCTGGGAGTATTGAAGTGAAGGGCTTTGTGCACCAGAACAGCAATCTTTAACTGAATTTGTGCTTCGTAGGGCAGCCATTTGAGAGATTTTAGGACTGGGGATATATGTTCGTATCATTTGGTGCCTGTGACTGGTCTAGCCGCCGCGTTCAGTGATTACCTTAGTGGAGCCAGGGCATATTTGGGAAGGCCACAGAGAGTAGCACTGCCGTAGTCTAGCCTCAGCAAGACACGCACTTGGACCACCAGCTTGAAATCATTTAGTGGAAGGAAAGGTTTTAGATTTCTGAGTGACCTCAACAAGTGGTTTGCTCCCTTACATACATTGCTGATATGATTTTTCATATTCAGGTGCTTGTCCATGGTGACTCCGAGAGATGTGGCTAAGTCTATGATGAGAGGAGTCCAATTGAAAGCAGTGAGGTGACTCAGCCATAGGTCTAGCTTGGGAATGTGGTTCGGAGGGGAGAGTAGCAGGAATTCCGTTTTGGAAGTGTTAAGCAGGAGATGGTTCTCCGTTAACCAATTTTGAGTAGACGTTAGGGTAGTGTTGAGAGAGATGATGTTTTCCAGGAAAGAGATTTTCAAATAGAGTTGCGTGTCGTCCGCATACATGTGGAGGATAATGTTCATGGAGGTTAATGAGTTAGCAAGAGGTTCCAGGAAAAGGTTGAAGAGGATAGGAGATAAAGCTGACCCTTGGGGGACCCCCATGAGGACAGGAGAGGGCTGGGAGAGAGAGTGGTTTGCCTTGCCTCTTTGTGATCTGTGATGTAGGAAAGAAGAGAACCATTGAAGCACCTGATCAGCAAAACCCATTCTGTTTTGCAGGATGGTTAGGAGGTTGTCATGATTAACTGTGTTGAATACGGAGGAAAGGTCAAGGAGAATCAGATTTGTCAGCGTTAGTTTTTTTAGAATAGGTGATACTTGGGCTGCTTTTAGGCAATTTGGGATCATTCCTTATGATAGAGAAGCGTTTACAATCCTTGTCCAGGTGGGGAGTGCATTCTTGATTTCTTTGAAGATGGCCGGGAGCAACGGGTCACTGAACTGGTTGGAAGGGTTGATATTCTGAAGAATCTTGTGGATGTCATTTTCACTAAATGGGGTAAAGGTGCCCCATGACGCATTGTTCTTGGTGTTCGATTTGCCCTTGTCAAAGGGGTCAAGGGGGGAGGCGGCACTTGAGGAAGGCAATAGAGCCTTCTTAGAGGTGAGGTCAGCAGAGATGAGTCTTTATTTCTTCGAGAAGAAAGCGGCAAGTTCGTCGCATGAGGGTGGGCGGCTACCAGGTTCAGAGTAGTTTGGACCAACAACTGATTGCTGTTTGACTAATTTGAACAGTTTCTTGGAGCGGTTTGCCACTTAATCCAGTTGGTGTCTGAAGTAGTCAGCCTTAGCACTCTTGATTTGTTTGTTGTAGAGGCTCCTGACATCTCTAAGGAGTTTTAGTTGATCCGAGGAGGGATTGGATCGCCACGAACGTTCAACTGCCCTAAGGTTGCGGTGTTCTGTGTTTAAGTTGTCATTATACCAAAGTTTGGATTTTTTGTTGAGGCATTTTTATGTTGTAGTGGAGCAATGTCATCCATGATGTTGGTGATTGTCGAATTGTAGGCGTCGGTGAGTGATTGCACCTCGACCAAGTCAGCTTTGGAGGAAAGGGCAGAGTTACATTAGACAGCTAGTTCATCAGAGTTTATTGATCTGAGGTCTCTTTCCCATATCTTTGATTGCAATGGTTGAGCCTTCCTCATTAGCACCTCCCTGTCAATGTAAAAGAATGCTATGGTGGTCGGACCAATCACAAGGGGTAATGCAATCTAGGGTGATGGTCCTTTAAAGATGATGAGGTCTAGAATTTCACCTTTAATATAACTGCTTTGACGCCAACAGTTAAGGTGATGGCAGCCCTGCATTTCTTTGCCATTGGTTCGTTTCACACTGTGGCCATCCCCGGTGGGATGTCTCAAGCTATGTTCAGCATGGTGCTACGTGATGTCCTGTCCGCAATGTTGACCTACAAGGACCGCTACATCCACTTTCCAAAGAGACTTGAATTGGCAGATGTGAAGGATGATTTTTATGATCTTGGACACATACCTAATGTGGTTGGAGCCATTGACTGCACACATGTTAGCCTAGTTCCACCACAGGCAAGTGAGCACATCTACCGTAACAGGAAGCATTTCCATTAAAGTGCAAGTGGTATGCCAAGCGGATATGATTATCTCCCATGTCTGTGCCAAATTTCTCTGTTCAGCACATGACTCCTACATACTGAGTAACAGCATCATCCCAGAATTGATGGCAAATCTGCATCCGGAGCTTGAGTGCCTTGTTGATTAGTATGTAGAGTCAAGTAGTGTGCTGTATGTGTGACATGCTGTTCTCACCTACTGTTTATATTGCAAAATTGGTCTGTGTCAGAAGTTGGCCTGGCATATGCTGGTCACTAGTTAAAGTGGCCACCTTGCACCAGTCCAATTCGACTCTTCTGGTAGATAGGTTTAAGACAACCTTTTAAAGAAAGCTATCCTCGTGGCAGCTGTGGAGAGCAGCCTTCAGGCTAAGTCTCAGAGGAATGTAAAGCAGCTTGTTTTACCATATAATCTCTTGAATTACCAAATGAAAGGACACCACACAGGTATATATATCAAATATATATGTATTTATTTCTAGACACACTCTACTAATCTCTTTATGAGATTAGAAGTCAGGAGCACATTCAAATATCAACGTTTCACAATAAGTTAAGCACAAATATGGCTGGGGCCCTAGGGGCGTACCAGACCATATACTAAAAAAGAGGTTTAGGAAAGTCGACTTGCAAGGGGACAAGGCCTAGGGCCTGTAGAATCGCTGGGGCTTCACTAATCCACCCAAGGCAGGTAAGTAAAAGACCCACTGGAGACGCGTGCAGTGTGAGAACACAGCCGCGGGTTCCCTAATGATTTCAATGGAGCAAGTCACGGTTGGATTTTTAAAGTTCTAGGGTACTTCGAGGAAGTCTACAAGCAAGCCACTCACAGGTAAGCAATTCGAGGGCCAACACACACTGGGGTACTGGAGTGCACAAGTTACCTCACCCAGGGAAGCCGGATGCATAGGTGTCTTTTGGTGTCGGGTCGCGTCGCTGTTTTCTATGGAAGCCAAAGAAGATTTGCTGCTTGCGAAGACTGAAGAAGTGTCCGAAGGCTGGATTCAAGATGAAGATGACCTGAAAGCAGAAGGGACAGTGTTCACAGTCACTTGCCAGTAACCCGGGACCAGGAAGATGGATGCCCACGGAAGTCGGGTGATTTCAGGTGATCAAGGGTGTTTTGACTCTTCGCTCACGAGGTCCAGGAGGGATCGATGATAACCAGCAGCTGTATTCGGAGTGTCCCACAACGTCTGCAACTTACTGAGGTGTTGGCAACTGGATTGAAGCCAACAAGCCTTGGCAACAGCAAGTCTTGTGGAAAGTGAATAAAGTCAGTGGTGCAGACCAGCAAGGTCTGAGGGACTCACCCAGCAAGGGTGAGTGAGGGCAGGTCTGGAGCCACCAGGGGAGCCATTTGGTTTGATAAGAAAGTCTTCGAGGGACCCACAAGCCAACAGGCAAGGTATCGCAAAGATGCCTCATGAGGAAATGCTTTACAGGAGCCCACGGTCACTCGGGGCAGGGTAGGCCTCTGATTTTCACTGCAAAACCTGCTGGAGGCTTGGGCCACAAATGGTCTAATGCACAAGGTCGTAGAACGTCGTGAAGGGGTTGCACTTGACAATAGTGCACCGTACCCGGGTATTGCTGTTCCTCGTCACTCGTGGGGTCCACTCACCACAGCTTTGCTGGGGACTCACAATGGCTGTCAAGAAGTCATGAAATCCACTTCTGGGGCTGCAGGGTCTTCGGACTCCAGCGGGAGTGGGAAAGTATGCGACTGTTGATTAAGGTTTTTGGTGCCTGCCAAGCAGGGGTGTCACTCCTTGACTCCAAGGGAAATTCTTCTGTGGAACGTCGAAGGGCCAGGATTCTTCTTGTAAAGCGTCATCCAGGGATATCTAACTTGCAATGGCAAGGTTTCCCTAACTTATACTAAAGGTAGGGGAGGGACTAGCTCTATCACCACTCCTCTGGGAGGGTCAGGGTAGGGGGTGGTTACACCCACTTCCCTTTGTCCAGTTTCATGCCAGAGCAGGGACAGGTAGCCCCTGAACCGGTTTGAGCTGGCATATGCACAGAGGAGCCTCCTGCTCCCCCAGTGCAGGACTTCAAAGCACTCTAGAAGTGCACCCACCGAGCCCCAATACACTAAATCCTGTCTGGAAGGTAGTGACACCTCCCTGTGACAGGATTCCTATTTTTGGGCCTCCTCCACTGCGAGTTTCGGTCAGCAGCAGGAGGGCAGCCCAGTGTCTGTGCTGGTGGCATCCATTTTGTGATGCCAGGGCTCTTTCAGATTTCTACCGTGTTACCACAGTAGGTACATGTCGTCCCCTCTAGAAGGGTGAGATCATACTCCCACACCAGTTACTGGTGTGGGGGTATGATTCCAAGTTGTTTGACACCAAACACAACATGTTTTGATGCAGTCATACCAAAATTAGCATTTACCGGGAGGTTAAAATGCACTTAAGAGTATATGGTTTAACCGCATTCACAAACAGCCACAGAGAATAGGCTCTGCCAGCTGAAGAGGGGTCCTGCTCATGTAGGGGCACCCCCTCACATTGTAAACCAAGCACCCTGCCCTCAGGATTGATAGGGCCTGCCATAGGGGTGACTGATAGGTTTATATGTGTGTGTATGGTGAGATATAGGGAACCTATACCTCAGTGAGGAGTGCTAACCCTACCTCACCCAGGCTGCTGTAGCAGGCCTGTGGTGTCAGATTTAGTCTGCTTCCCAGGGGTGGCATAATACATGCTTCAGCCCCTGGTAGGCCTGTTAAGTACCTATGCCCTTGGTACCTAGGGTACCATATACTAGGGGCTCATAAGGCACCACAGTATCCAATCACTAGTGCATCTAATATGCACTCCAAGTTGTTTAGAGAAAACAGAGAAACTTGGGCCCTGATTAGCAGGGACCCAGCCAGACTATATCCAGAAACCAGTGTATACATCAGAAAAAAAGTGGGGGCAACATAAGTGCAGATCCTACTCTCCTACAGTCTGTGTATCTCACACCTAGGTGACTCTGCGTATCCCAACCGTCCTTGGTTGCTGAGCCCATTGAGGAATCTAAGGACCCCGGGTGAAGTCCGCTACAATGATGCACATGGGAGGACACGTCGTGTATTGGAGCGTGCTTTTCTAGTCTAGATTCCGGTGTTTGGAAAAGAGCGGAGGTGCACTACTCTACTTTCCCCAAAAGGTGTGCGAGATCATAGTTGCATGCTACATGCTCCACAACCTAGCCTTGCGCAAAGAGATCCCCCTGCTCCTGGACGATGATGAGCAGCAGATTCCCCCTGCTGCAAATCCACACAGGCCCAGTGACGATGATAGTGGAGAAGAGGAAGGTGTTGACCTGCGTCAACAGCTCATCGACAACTACTTCCCTTGAGTATAAGTGACATTGTACAACAGTGACATTGTCTATTGACTTTGATGGTAGTGGCAAGGCATAGATGAGCTTTTTGACTGCTGGCTGTTGTTGGCTCAGTGCTAATGGCTGATGTATGTGGCACAGGGTATTGTTTTCCATGTACCTCATGTCTATGTTGCTGTTGTTGCTCATTATTA
This sequence comes from Triturus cristatus, assembly GCF_964204655.1. Classification (NCBI taxonomy): domain Eukaryota; kingdom Metazoa; phylum Chordata; class Amphibia; order Caudata; family Salamandridae; genus Triturus; species Triturus cristatus. The sequence goes on along the minus strand of NC_140593.1, from coordinate 1,186,242,639 downwards.
TGTGTGGTGGTTTTTGTACGTTGTTGACTAGTGATGTGTTTTATCTGTAATGGCATCACCTGACAAGTAAATGTCATTCTCTTGTGTCTTTCTAGGTTCCTTTACCCTATCAATGCCTCTTCACAATCAGAGCTTGTGGTACATTGGAATCTGAGTTGACATTGTACATACTGTGATAAACATGGAACTGACACAAAGATATAGGTGTGTAAAGAGTGTTTATTTTCAATACGTTTTTGTGAAAGAGAAGTGATTGTTTTTAAAATTGTTCAAAGTGAATTTATGAGTTGTCAGTGATGGTAAATGAGACAAATAGAGTGGCCACCACATTGATGTAGTCACACAGTCCAACAAACTTCTGCCATCAACATGGCAATGTGAGTTAGGGTAGTTAACAAAGTCAATGTCAAGGGCAACACAGGTGCCATCATGGCTGGATCAGCGACTTGCCTTTGGTTGGTGCTTTGCCACATGATCCTCCCATGGTGTTTTGCGGACGTTCCCTCCTGCGTTTGGCAGGGGTCCTCTGCTGCAGACTCAGCGGTGTCTGAGGAGTCATTGTCTTGCAGCTCACCCCTCTCTTTGGCCGTAGCTGAGGTGGTGGGAGTATCAGCAGGCTGGCCACTGGCGGGGTGTTGAGCCGTCATTTGAGCCGCATGTCTGTCCCTCAGAACACCCACAAGCTGGCCCATGAGGTCCACAAGTTGGTCCATACATGTGTCCATTGACCTCAGCACCAGGCGGAGTTCATGCACTTCTTCCACAACCTGGCCCATCTGTCCCTGGTTCTTTTCATATGCATCAAGGATTCTTGCAATGGTGGCCAGGGCTTCTGTCTCAGTGTCCTCCTGTGATTGTCCCCCAGTTGCCCTCCCACCTTCCCTGCTGACACAGACCTGTGGCGTTGGGACTCGACGCACCTGCACACTGTCCCTGGAATCCTCAGATTGTGTGGTGGTGTTGGTAACCACTGAGGCAGGGTGAGTGTTACAGGCAGCAGTGGTGATGGTGGAGGTGGCTGCCGCACATGTCGCCGTAGCAGGGGTTAGCGCTGTTGTTGTTGCTGTGATGGTGGTGGTGGAGACAATGAGGCCCTGAGACATAGTGCACCCTGGCAGTCCTGAGGAACCAGGTTGTTGCTCCTCACTTGAGAAACATAGGGAATCTGCATCAGAGAGTTCACATTCCGGGGGGGGAGACAGGCTCTGCAGGTTGGTGGTGTTTACTTCTGTAGTTGCTTGTGGATCTCCTGTTGAACAGAGGTTAAGATGTCAGTTAAGTGCACTCCACAGGCTTGGTGTTGGACTTTTGGATGTTAAATGTGAATGAACCAAACACTTTACATTGCAATCACTTGGTATGGCTGAAAGATATTGAGCATCATGACATGATGTTGAGGTACATACATTACTTGTCCATAGTGTAACATGTAAATTGAAACCATGTGCCACCTACAGGTTGTATGATTACAAGGACATGTCATCATCTGCCAACTTGCGGCACATCAGCTTTTGATAATGCATCTTTTTTGTTTACTCTTCATGGAATCAGTTTCAGCTGAGCAAGAACTAGCCGTTGGAATGTTATACATACCTTTTTCATATCATGTATTTTACTTTGTTTGTCAGGTTGACCATGCATGTTTTTTGTTCGTATGGGTCTTCATGCTCTGACACCATGGCACTTACACATTGCATTCTGTGCTGTGCATGATTGGGCCCTGAATTTCTTTCACATGTGACTTGGTGAGTCAAAGTTTAATTTCTGTGACAGTTACATGCGCTTAGCTGTCAGCACACTGAATGTAACTTTTGGATGTATCCCAAGTTGGCTGACGTTTGAGGGCTGGTGTGGTCATATGGCTCCATGCATTTTGAGAAGGATGGCAGGGTTCATGCACTGACTACCTACCTGTTCTGTGACACAGTGGAGGGAAATGGCTGCCCCTCCCTGTTGAGATGGCTACCTACGTGTACATTTGAGGTGAGCAATGAAATGGCTGCCACATGGTTCTGGGTGGGGGAGTGGTCCATCTTGCTCAGCTCTGGGACAAGGGTGCCTGGTGGGAGTTATAGTGCTGGCTGCCTGTACACATACCCCATGGAAATATTGCTAGCTACCTTTGAGGTGATTCAAAGGAAGGAAATGTTAGATATGTGAGACATGTGTTGGGAAGTGTGTGTTGTACATTTAGGTCCAGGAAGTGTAGCTTTCTAGTTGTGCAAGACAGTACATAGCAGTGTAATGGGAGACATTTGTTGGTACTGACCAGCCTCCACTCCCCCGGGTATTACTGTGAGACTCTCTGGATGCAGTATGGCAAGCACCTTCTCCTCCCATTTGGTGAATAATAGTGGTGGAATGGGATGGCCACCGCCAGTGTTCTGAGCCAGCTCATGGTTCTTGTTGGCACGCTCTTTCACCCTGCTCTTGAGGTCATGCCATCTCCTCTTCATGTTACGTAGGGTGCGCAGGGTGGTTCCTACTGCATTGACTTTGTTGACTATCCTTTCCCACATTTGATTTTTTCTGGCTACTGGTGTCTGCTGGGCTTTGCTTCCAAACAAATGTGGTTCTACTCTGATTATCTCATCTACAATAACTGACAGCTCAATGTGAGTGAATTTTGGAATTTTTTTCTGTCATGGTGTGTGATGTGCAAATGGGTGAAAAGTGCAGGTGTGAAGGTGGTGGTGGAGATGTGTGTGGTGTGTGTTGTGTGGGTGGTTGTGATGGTGTGATGTGTGCTGATTTGCCTCTCCTTTGTGCTGTGGTGCTTGGCCCTTCAGTGCTGGAGCTGTGCAAAGGATGCTGGGCAGGGATGGGGTTGGTTTTATACTCAGCTATGTGGGTGGGTCAAAATGGAGTATTTATGTCAGGTGTGTTATCTGGGTTGACCTGGGATTTGTATTTTTTTCTTGCCATGGGGATATGTCATTGGGGTGTATCAGATGTTTTTGGAGGCTGCGCCAGAAAAACAGCCACACCTGCTAGCCTTGCTGTGTGTTTACTTTCAACCGCCATTCTCCGCACGACCACAGTGGTCTGAATGCAATGGTCCTTCCGCCAGGTCTACCATTCATCATTTTGTATGACCGCGGCGGTCGGGAACAACTGATCGTTCTGCTGGCTCCGCCATCGTATCATAATTTCACTTGCGGTCATTCCGCTGGCCGATCAGCGTTTTTGGGTATTTCCGCAGTATTTCAGTCTGCAGCAGACGGATTTTAAGCTTTTCCGGACGTTCCCGGCGGAGTTTTGTGGAATCCGTCCACCACGGTAGGATTTTACTAGCAGTGCATCCTAATCTGACCGCCGGTTTTGCTGCAGTACATCTGGACGTTTTTTTCCCACAACCACGGCGGTCGGAGTGCTTCACTGTATGCCATCGTAATCAGCCCCTAAGTTCTGGGGCATAATTAACAGCCCAATCCTGGGAGCATAGCTTGCCAGTGCTCTTGATGCGCATATCACAGAGAATGACTGGGTCAGACATTATGAGGGTATGTTTGGGGGTACCTTAGTCCAGATATTACCCAGTTGGGGAGCAAATGAAAGGTCCGCACTAAACGTTTCGGAGGAAGAGGTGTATGACGCAAAACAAGGCTCCCGGCCCGGATGGGAATCCACCCGACCTTTACATCTCCAACCTGGAGTTTTGGGCCCCGGTGCTCACTACTGTCATTAACGCGGCTGTCAGGGCAGGTTGCCCGGCCTCATGGGCCACATCCACCTTCGTCCCAGTTTTTAAAAAGGAGAATAGAGAGAGCACACACTGTAGGCCCATCTCCCTGTTGGACTCAGGGGTTAAAGTGGTCGGACGAATCCTGTTAGATAGATTAACTACCTGGGATGCTGAGCATAACATCTTGTCAGACACCCAATACGGGTTTCGTTTTGGCCGTTCAACTATAGAGCAATGCCTGAACCTCTTCCTGATGCTGAACAAGTCCACGGTCGCCCTCACTGGGACCTTTTTCCTGGCCTTTATGGACCTCTCCTCCGCATTCGACTGAGTGAATAGAGGCAGGCTGTGGCAGACCCTGCTCTTTCTGGGGGGGGGGACAGGGAAATAGTCCTTTTTCTATGGGATCTTTACCAAGATACCAGGGAGGCTGTGAGTTATTCTGGAGGCATGAAAGCCTAACACTTGTTCCCCATCAGGAGAGGGGATGCATCCTGGCCCCTTTTTTATTTAACGTGTACATCAATGTCTTAGAGAAGACCCTTCTAGAGACCAGGGCAGATTTTCCGCAAGTAGGATGGCGTGGCCTCCCTGTCTTGCTGTACGCAGGCGACGCAGTCTTTATGGCCAGAACGGAATTGGGGGCTACAAAGGCTAATTAACTCTTTAGTTATGTTTATGGGGGAGCAGGACCTTGTGATTAATAATTCTTTTTTTTTTGTTTAAGAAGTTTTTATTGAATTTTCAGAGAAAAAGAAAAAGAAAAAACAAATGATACAATAAAACAATTATTACAATATAGCGCCATAAGAGATATTATATAAACGAAGTTAGTTTATAATGACTAGGTCAACAAAAGGAAAAAAGGATCAATAATAGGGTAAATTAAGGAAAATGGCACTAGAGAAGGGGATAGGAGGAAAAGAAGGGAGGAAGAGAGGAAAGACCAAAGAGGTGAGGGGGGGAGAGAAGAGAGAAAGCCAGAGAGAGAAGAGAATAAAAAGAAGAAGAATTACCGCAAGGGAGGGTGCGAGGAAAGATAAACAGTAAAAGGAAGCCAAAGAAGATCAGTTTTGATTTTTTGGGGGACAGAAGAGGAGGAAACTGAAGCAATCCTGTGTTCGTCACAAATAAAATTCCACCAAGTAATTGACGACAGTTTAGAATTATCTTTCCATGCAGACAGTATCACTTTAAAAGCTAATGCAATAAAAAGGTCAAATAACCTAGAACAAGGTAAAACAGTTTCCATATCAGGAGCTAAAGAGCCTAAAAAGATATTTACAAAAGATAAGGTTGCATTAAAGTTGAAAACTGACATGCATACATTCCAAATTGAATTCCAAAAAGATAGAACAGATGCACATTCATATAACTGATGGACTAATGTGCCAGTTTCGGTAGAGCAGGACCAGCAAAGGGGAGAGGATGTGGGGGAAAACTTACAAATAGTAACAGGAGTAATAATGGCTCTATGATACAGAAAAAACAGAGATTGGGTTATCCTGGCTGCAGCCGAAACTTTAAATAATTTCGACCATTGTTTGTCCCAACTTTCAATAGGAAGAGAAAAGGATAGGTCCATTTCCCATGCACTTTCAATGGTGGTTTTAGAACGAACATTGGCATTAGATAACAATAACTTATAGACAGTGGCAGCTTTGAGTTTATGCGCCGGGAATAGAGGATACAATGGTGAAGAGGGTGTTAAAGAAGGTGGGACTGATGGGAGAGAGTAGGTAGCCAATTGAATTTGTATAGCATTAGAGATAATAAGGTATTCCTTGTGGAAGGAGTCAGGTAGCTGATATCGTGTTTGTAATTCCTGGAATGAGATGATAGAGAACCCATTCAAAAACTGATGGACAAAAATGATCTCCTTTTCCTTCCAGTATTTGTAATAGAAAGATCTACCTTTGTATTTAAGAAATTTGTTATACCACAGGGTAGAGGCTAAAAAACATTGGATAGGGGATAGGTCCTTGAGAAATGTATTGCACAGCAATTCACTGGAGTATTTTAATACAGGGTGTTTAGACAGAAAGGTGCAGTTGGACATAAATGTAACATGCTGAAACTGGAATTCTTTTAGAAGCGATCGCTCAAAGATAATCCAACGAGGTATAGGCGTATCCCCAAAATCGAAGGCCAATGAGAAAGATTGTTTAATCAAAAAAGCAGAGTGGTATATTTTAAAATTAGGGAAACGCACACCCCCGTCTTCCTTGGGGCGAATAAGTTTGTTTAAGGCTATGCGGGAGCGTTTATTGTTCCATAAAAATTTAATACATAAAGAGTTTAATTGGGAGAAAAACGTGTTAGGGATTTTGACAGGGAGCATAGAAACCGTATAAAGAATATGAGGAGTGACCATCATCTTAATAGTATCTAGTCGACCCCACCATGACAAAAATAAGGGGGACCACACGAGGAGAAGGGATTTCAACTTATTCATTAGTGCGTTAAAGGTGAATTTAATAGTGTCCGCAATATTGGAGGCAAACCAAATGCCAAGGTATTTAATTTTGGAGGGACACCATGCAAAGGCTGTATCCGCAAACATGAATTGATAACAAATCGAATTTAAAGGAAGAACCTCTGTTTTGGTTAGATTGAGTTTGTACCCAGAAATGGAAGAGTAAAGATGGACTTCTTCTAAAAAGGGGGGAAGGGATTCACTGGGATTGGACATGTATACCAATATATCGTCCGCGTAGGCAGATATTTTAGTTTCAACAGAAGCAGAGGCAAAACCTTTAATATTGGGATTGGTTCGAATACGCTCAAGGAAGGGTTCCAAACACAGGATAAAAAGTAATGGGGCAAGAGGACAGCCTTGCCTGGTGCCTCTGGATAGGGGAAAAAATTGAGAGAATTGGTTATTAACAAAAATACTTGCCCTCGGACATGAGTATAACAATTTGATAAAGGAAATAAAATTAGGGCCAAAACCAAACCATTGTAAGGTGTGAAACATATACTGCCAATTTATACGATCAAATGCTTTTTCAGCGTCCAGAGACAAAGCAGCCAGAGGATTTTTATAATTTTTACCATGGGATAAGATATTCATGAACATTCTAGCATTATCGGAAGCCAGTCTACCTTTGACAAAACCCACCTGGTCCGTCTTGATCAGAAGGGGTATGATAGAATCAAGTCGGGATGCAATAATCTTAGCAAAGATCTTGCAGTCGTAATTGATAAGGGAGATTGGGCGAAAATTTTTACATAAAGAATGGTCCTTGTCAGGCTTAGGGATAATGACGATCAGGGCATCCATAAAGGAGCCTGATGCTTTCGCATCAGCAATGAAGGAATTAAACAGCTGCAATAATTTAGGGGCAAACAAAGATTTGAAAGTACAATAAAACTCCACCGGTAATCCGTCCGGGCCGGGGGCTTTTGATTTCTTTAAAGCTAGAAGGGCGGTAATAATCTCTTGAAGGGTAATATCCGCCTCTAAGGCAGAAAACTCAGCATTCAGAGATGGGGGAGCAGGAAGTCCAGAAAAAAACTTATCAAGATTATGAGAGGAGGGGAATGTATCATCTGAGTAAAGAGATCGGTAGTAGTCATGAAACACCGCTGCAATTTCTTCATCAGAGGACACCAGATTATTGGTGGATTCATCCAAGATAGGACCAATGGTCTTACGTTCAGAGCGAATTTTTAAATAATTCGCTAGCATTTTACCTGCTTTATTTTGCCCTCCGTGAAATTTAGACTTAATTCTAAGTAAAACATTGCAGGCGTCAACAGTGGCAATTTTGTTAAGGTTGGTTTTGGCTGTAATTAAACTCCTAAGTGAATCAGCATTTTTGGAGGAAAAATAGTCATGCTCTAATTTTTTCAACTGTTGTAATTGGTCTTTATACTTTTTCGCATTGGCCGTTTTCTTCCGGGACACAAAAGAAATAGTAAAAGCACGGAGCGCCGCTTTAAAAGCATCCCAGTTGTTAGAGGTGGAAGTGTCTGATGGGTTGTTAAAGGTGAAAAATTCATTAATAAAGGAGGTGACTTCTTTAATATAAGTTGTATCAGAAAGTAGGTGAGTGTTAAACTTCCAGCGATTATATTTGGTGGAGGTGAGTGAAAGGTCGAACATAGCATAGACAGGGGCATGATCTGAGATAAAAATAGAGCCAATTTCAGATTTTTGGATACAAGGAAGAAGGGATTTGCTAACCAAGATATAATCAATTCTGGATCGGGTTTGGTGTACATTAGAAAAGAACGTATATTCCAACAAATCAGGATTACAGGTTCTCCAGACATCATACATTGGACGAGAGGCAATGGCCGATTGAAAGGATTTATGGGTCTTATCCGGTTGAAATTTGTACTTAGATAAGCGATCCGAGAAAGGATCCAACCATTGATTAAAATCGCCTGCTACAATAATATTGGGACAGTCAGCTGTGGAGAGGAGAATTTTGGTATCATTCCAAAATTTGGGATCAGGTTTCACAGGGCCATAAATGTTTAGCAAGATTACCGTTTTATTGTGTACAACAACCTTGGCCATTACCCATCGACCTGCGTCATCATTTTGAGAGGAAACAATTTGCACAGATAAAGTTTTGTGAAACAATATGGCAACCCCCCCCTTCTTGTCAACAGCAGGGGAAAAAACAACTTGGCCTACCCATTGCCTTTTTAATTTCAGTGACTCGACGTCATTGCAGTGAGTTTCTTGAAGAAAGGAAATTTGGGAATTAAGCTTAGATAAATGAGAAATTACCTTTTGTCTTTTAACCGGGTTTCCAAGACCACGAACGTTCCACGTAACAAAATTACACATACGCGAGGGTCAGGGGAATGTGATACACATGGTGTGGAAATACTTCGGAGACACAACGACACTGGAAGACAAAATGCGCATAAGGGTTACACAGGGGAACAACAAAATATAAAACCACCTTAATAAGAAGAATCAACAAGCCTTTGACAATGTAATAAATAAGAAGAAGTCCAAAAGCACCATAATCATGAAGAAATGAAGGGAAAAGAGCAAAGAGGAAACATGGAAAAACTCGAAAGAAGAAGAGAGAGACGCACCGACCAGAGGAAGACTGAAATAAGAAAGAGCGCGAAGGAGCAGGGAAGGGAAAGAAGGTGAGCAGAGGAAAAAAGCATAGGAAAGCAAAGACGGAAAACAGGTCAAGGAAAAGAGTCCAGACCTGAAAAACATCGATAGAAAAGTAAAGTTGGAGCGTGATGAGACCGGAGAGAAGACAGCGGTATAATTCACATGGGTACAATTGGAAGCAGGACATAACGTAGGAAATCATATAGCGGGAGCGAGATATGAGAAGGGGAAGAAAGAATTTGAACAGGAATAAGCAGCAACAAAGAGGGAGAAACGTGATTAACAAACGTACAATAAGCAATAAGCACTAAAACATAAGGAAAGCTATGTATGAGAGGAATCTAAGGTAACCAGAAAAAAGCTGTTAATAGCTGTTAAGAGCACTACACTGAAGTAGCAAAAAAGAAGCGTTCAATGATTTGTGTCCATATTCCGAGAGGAGATGTTATTGAGAAACAGTTTCAGTTTTCCCGGGTCATCAAAGGATCTCGTCTGGCCGTCGTGGGTGATCTTGCAGATGGAGGGATGAAGTATACCATACTGGACGTTCAAGAGCCTCATTTGTGGACGCAATGCAAGAAATTCTTTGCGACGAGCATTGGTCGCATTGGAGACATCTTGTGAGATAAAAATATTGTGTCCAGACCACGATAGGTTACGTTTGAGTTTAGCTGCTTTAAGAACAGTCATGAGTTCTGTGAACTCCAAAAACAGCATAATAATACCACGAGGTTTGGTGGAATTCGGTTGAAGGCGACCTAAGCGGTGAGCTCTTTGTATATTCAAAGGTGTAGATGACTGAAGGCCCAAGAGGTCATGAAGGAATTTTCGAAGGAAAAGCAACATATCAGGACCCTCAATATTCTCTGGCAAGCCAAAAAGACGGAGGTTGTTCCTTCGATTACGATTCTCCAAGTCCTCAGTATGTAGCTTCAATTTATGAATCTCTTGTTCCAATAACGGAATTTTTGTGGTAACATCTTGAACGTCACTGACGCGTTGTTCTAACTCAGTCACCCTACCTTCCATGACAATCCATCGGTCCTCAATTTGTTGCAATTTTTCGTTTGTGGCGGCCATAAAGGGTTGAAGACCACGCACTTCCTCTAGTATGTTATCCAAAACTGGGCTTTGCGATGAAAGAATAGGCGAGGGCGGATCATTCTTCAGCCTTTTAGGCTTGGCGCCAGAAGAAGACGGTTTATTTGGAGGATGGGAGTCATTAGACATCTTGGCAATTTGACGAGATGCTTTTTTGGCGGGAAAAAGTACACGGAATTCTCTCATACGCTGTACGGTTTGACAAAGATATTCATAAAGCCACTACAGCATCACCTTAGAACAAAAAGAGAAAGATACACAAAGCTGCAATGCATCCAGCCTGTGGCTCTGAAGATACCGGAACATAGGGGTTAATCACGGCTCCTCTGAAGAAAAGACAGAGTTATGAGACCTTCTCCGGGGAGAGAAACGATATAGAACAAGCATGGCCAGGGGCTACTGGCGACTGTTGAAGATGGAGCAGACTCCCTCTCGAAGAGAAAGGAAGCAGTAAAGCATCAAAGCATGACTGGATCCAGGAAATACGTGCGCGGTGTTTCAGGAATAGAATGCCGGCGCCTCGATACAAAATGGCCGCCGTCGGGCATTACCTCAGGAACTCAAACCGCCACGTCTCCGAGGGATAGGAGTGGTAAAAACAGCCAACGAGGAGCAATTCAGAATCACGCCATGTTCCGCTGGTAAGTTCTTCTGGAGACAGTGCCCGTAGCTCGCTGGGAAGCCTTCCACACAGCTACATAGCACCGCGTCCGAGCGGAGCTAACGGAGATCCGCCATCTTCCCTCGGCGTCCAAGCCACGCCCCGTCGTGATTAATAATTCTAAATCCTTCATCATGCAAATAGGGGCCCGTCCTATCAGGCCATACACCTTTGCGGTTGGGACAACCACTGTGCCAAGGGTGAGTGTTTTCTCCTATTTAGGAGTCTTACTGGGTGATAAAATGAAATGGGGGCCTCAACTTACCAGTAAGAGGAGCGATCTTCACAGAGAAATCACAGCAATATTTAACTTTTCAGTCAGACTGGGAAAAAGACCTGTGGGAGCCTTATTACATCTATATAGCGCCAAGTGTCTTTCCTAGGTATTATACAGCAGCGAAATTTGGGGGTATACCAACATAAAGGAACTCCTAACTGTGGAAAATAAGTTCTTCTTCTCAATACATGATCAGCTGGGAAAGAAACATCAACTAACGTAACAGTGATACGCCCTGTCATATTATGGTTAAAAAATGTGGGCAGGTAAGGGGACATTGTTAAACAAGCTCATCCTAAATGATTGTCTGGCCCTTGACCATGGCACACGAATACCATGGTTGAAGTATATCGAAGTTACCTTAACAGGCGTGGGGAGACGTTATCTTTTTTCTAACCCAGACCCGATAGCCAAGAGAGATCTGAACCCCATAAAGGCAAGCCTCATGGAGCAGAGGGTTATGGCAAGGGAAGAGAGGGAGCTCCTAAAGCCTGGTGTTCACTGATTTATTATGTTAAAAACGATTAAATCGGCTGAGGCCTACGTATTGGGATTTGGAAACTCATATGATAGATTCCTGCTCACGAGGTTCCGGTTTGACCTTTTCCATCTCCTTCGTGCTCATCCCAGGGGTTGAACCAAAGGGCAAACTTTGTCATCCTGTGGCTGCGATGGTAAATCTTCACAGGATATGACCCATTTGATGATATTTAATTGTTTTTATGAAACTCCTAGGAAGTCTTTTATAATTTCAATCCTGAAAAGAGCTAATTTTATGCAAGTACACCCAGCTTTTATTCAGCTACAAATGCTGACAGGTAGCACTGTTTTTTATGTCCTCGAATTCTTAAAATCTGCCATCAGACTTAGATCTAGTTGCAATTAACTAGCCTGTTTCACTTAACTGTATTCCCCGCAAAGCCCCTGATGATCCATTTTTGATGCTACAGCACTTATGTAACATGAAGCCAGTGGTCTGTTTGGCACTGATATCTTAACTCACTGGCAGTGCCGGGTGTGGCCTGCTTATTTTAATTAGATTTACTGTTGTATTCTATTTATTTATTGTATGCTTTTACGGTTTTATTTGAAACCGAATAACGATTATTGAATGGACTGGACTGGGTGTTGTTGAGCCATGCCACAAAAACCTGATTTAGACAACAGGGTAGCAGCTGTGCTTCGCAGTGTTGTTTACTGCTCATGTCCAAGGGACTTGAATACTATTGTAATCCAAATGAATAACCAATACTCCATTGGCTCATTAGACTCTTGATTCTGCAAGGGCAGTTAGTAACCACTCCAGAAGGTGATCTTGGGTTTTTAATTCAGTTACAGCATCAGAAAGTAATCACAAGTAATACATTCAATGTGTGGTTAGAAGAGAAAATTGTTCAAGGATTTAGGGAGGCCATCTAAACATTATTGCTAGGTAGCTGAGGCTGAGCTCAGTGGAGAACTGCCTTCCGCACCGAAATGTATTTTTCTGGTAGAGTACTTCCGTTGCACTTGGACTTTTAGCAAAGATGCATGTTTTTTTCTGAAATACAAAAATGCGATGGCCCTTACACTCAGAAAGTTTTCTTTCTGAATGTGGGGGCCATTGATGATATTTCTGCCATTTTCCACCATGCCTTGGATGATTGGTCACACACACACACCTTTCAAAGCTATAGTTCTTGCATCCGTAGGTTGAGCAAGCCCCTGGCTAACAGGTTTCGACAGTGGAGCCAGCTGATGCTGAACTGTCATAAAGCAGGCAGGCACCCACCTTTGCTACTTTTTTTCAAAATTATAGCTGAAGGCCAGTCAGTGCATGGCACATCTTCCTAGAGATTACTCGACTTGAAGAGGGTTATGAGAACCATCAACTGGTCAGAGAGATGTATATGGAGTGGTGCAGGATAAATATCTTGAGAAAGGTCACCCTGTTGGTAGGTAACTGTGAGCAGAACAATAGGCAAAGGGCAATACTTGGTCTTTGGGTGTTGTAGTGGGACAGGCACAGGCCACACATCTGTAGCAGAGTTAGGCTGTTACTGGGCTGATAGGGGATAAGCCCGCTTAGGCAGCCAAACTGGTTGTTGCCTTTTCTTTCTTCCAGGTCACTGTCCAAGAGTAACCAGGTTTGGATCTTGATTTTCCCAAATCTCACAAATAGTCTCCTACAGATGTTCATGGGGGAGCTACATGCAGATTGCACGTTCACCAGGATGTAGACAATATCTATCATATGCTGCATTCACTTTGACTCACAGATGGGGCCATTCACACAGCACATGGACATCCACACCTGTACGCAAACATCATATACATGCCACCTGTCACAATCAATCCTCAAAGTACACTCAGGGGAAACTGAAGGGTCCCTTTTATGGAGGACTGCACAGAGCTTCTGAGAGGGGTTTGAAGCTTTCTTCCAAGACACAAAATAAAGTGTGTGTGCTCCTGTAGATGTAATCAACCAACACAAACTTTGGACCTCATTTATGAAGAGTGTTGCATCGCTGCGGTAAAACAGCGATGCAACACTTTCAGCTCGTCCTCCTTGCGACACCATGGATGTGCCGTATTTCCTGTATGGCATTCCATGTCGCAAGGAGTGTCAGATATGTCGGGAATCCTAACATATCTGTCGGCGCAAAAATGGCGCATTGCTGGAGTGTGTCTGGAAACAGACACAACTCCAGCAATGTGCCATTTCACATGGGGCAAGCACCATGTGAAAAGGCCTGTGTACCCCCTTACACCTGCTTCAAGCAGGTGGAAGGATTTGACGCAGTGAGGCCGTAGAAGCATTGCATTGAAATCTCATGGATTTCACTGCAACACTTCTACGAGACTTTTCTGCACCTGGACGCCCCCCCGCATACATTATACCGTCGCAGGTATAATGTAGCGCAGGCCTTTAGAACGTGACACACATTCCTAGATGTGCCACTTTGTAAAAATTGCACAGTGTGGGGCAATTTTTACGCTGCCACAGCATCACAAAGAGTGACACAACTACAGTGTAAGGGTATAATTAATAGGTCCCTGTGAGCTTTCACATATCCCTTTGACAGTACTGACCCTCTCCTCAAGGTGAGGATCACTTTGAGTGCAAACTCTGTCTAGCAGAGTGCTCTGCTGGCAGAGCAGTAAAACCATGACAACGGGTTAGAAATGGGATTCCTGGTTGGCTGAGGTATGTACCCAGGCCAGAACCACCACCCTAGTCAGGGTAAACTAAGCACACACTAAAAATAACCTGTGCTCACCCTTTGGAAGCTTGGCAGAGAGCAGTCAGGCTTATCTAAAGAAGCAATGTGTAAAGTATTTGTGCAACATACACACAGTAACAGAATGAATACACCACAAAAAGACTCCACACAGGTTTGTAATTATAGATTATTATGTTATCAACAAAACACAGAAATGATAAAAATACAAATACTACTTTTCAGGTTATTACTTTTTTTAATTTGTATGTAAAACAGTGTTCAACAAATTCTTCGTACTTCAATGAATATAGGTGGTGAAGCTGGACTGGTGAGACGCAACAAAATCCAATCTGGGGTCCTTCAGCAAGGTTGCCGCCCAGTATCTCAATCAAATAATACATCACAGTCACTAGGGAGAGGTCTGGGGGGGTCACGCAGCCCAAAACAGCTGACATGTCTAGAGCCGCCCACAAGTGAGCCCAGGCCAGCTATATGTCTCCCACAGGCCCCACTTATTCACTGTTTCCTTGCAGGGAAGGGTCACTGAAGTCAGCAAGCCATGGACAGTGCAGATGCAGGTGCTGGGCAGTGGGGATAGCGGAAGGCCTCAGCAGTAGGACCCGCATCGTTGTGTCTTCCCAGACGGGGAGTCACCGGTGTAGAACACACCTTGCTAATCCTGGTGGCAGAGAAGTGCTGAATATCCTCACAGACCCTTGCCTCGGGTAAGCACCTGGTCTCCCTGACAGTGTGGACAGGCGCACTGGGAGACGCTGCTGCGGCATCAGAAAAGGCAGTATCGGCCCACACAGTCCTGGAAGGTTCAGTGTGAGCCTCAAGTGAAGAGATGATCCTGAATAAAGCAAAGGCGCTTGGTCTTACGCCAAGAGAAGTACGTGTTGTTTAACAAAACAAGCTTCTGATCTATCACGCTCCACTTCTTGTCACAGTTCAAAATATGAAGAGCTGATCCTGAGCAAAACAAAAACTCTCGATCTGTATCTAACTAAAACGCTTGTCATTTAATAACACAAGACTGGCGATCAGGCATGCTCTGCTCTTTGTCAAATTTCTGCAACCGGACTCGTGGATTGCAGAGTCCGACTGCAGTGGTAGGACAATGAAGTCCTTAATGGACCTGAGACTTTGTGAACTGGGAGAAAGCTAGCAAGCCCTTGGAGATCACTTGGAGGGAAGGCAGAGTCCAACCCTCCTTCCAGCAGAGTCAGGGAGCAGCAGGGCAACAACTAGAAAAGCAGTCCAATTGAGTCCTTTAAGCAGCATCGCAGTCCTTCTGACGAAGGTTCAGTTCAAGATTCAGAAGAGTCGGATTTTAGGGAGACAGAGATTCAGTACTTATACCCAAAAGTTCCTTTGATGTAGGGGGTGACTGCGAAGGAGCTCTCTAAAGTGCACAAGGATCCCTTTCAGCCCGGTCCTGTCTCCCAGGCTAACACCAGGGGTAAATCAGTGCTTTGTGTGTGGACAGGATA
Organism: Triturus cristatus; assembly: GCF_964204655.1. Taxonomy (NCBI): domain Eukaryota; kingdom Metazoa; phylum Chordata; class Amphibia; order Caudata; family Salamandridae; genus Triturus; species Triturus cristatus. The sequence goes on along the minus strand of NC_140593.1, from coordinate 1,186,227,127 downwards.
CTACCTATTGAAGTGTACATGCTAGCCCCTCCCATTCCTCCTTTCCCAGGAAGACCCATCAGAATGCAGATGAATGCAGATGAGCACTCAGAATGCAGATGTGCCTCACTTTTCTGTTTTCTGGCTGGAATGCACAAAGTGAAGCTGTCACCCAACACAGGCGTGCATTGGAGACAGGCTGTTAAGCACAAAGAGCAGTAAGTACGGAGAAATGTCCACTTCCTAAAAGTCTTTTACTTACACAGCTCCCTGCCCTTAGGGTTACTTTGGGTCGACCTTAGGGTTAACCTATGTGTAATAAAAGAGGAGCTTAATTAAGGCTTGGCAAGTAGTTTTAAATGGCAAGTCGAAGTGGCGATAAACTGCACACACAGGTGCTGCAGTGGGAGCCATTAGACAGGTTTGAAAGGCTACTTGTGTGGGTGGCACAATTAGTGATGCAGGTCCACTAGTAGCATTTGAAGTGCATGCCCTGGGTATGTGGTATACCACTTTACAAGGGACTTACCAGTACATCAAATATGTCAACCATATATACACCAATGTCGTCATGTTTAGGGGGGAAGCACGTGCACTTTCGCAGTGGTTAGAAGTGGGAAAGGGGTCAGAGTCCTAAGGCCAGCAACAAGAATCAGCAAAAAGGGTTGGCAAACGGCAAAATGTTGGGTGAAAGACAGCACCTCAGTAAATGCAAAGAAATAGGCACAAAACAGGCACGTAATGCAATCACAGACAGGGGAGCACAACAGCCAAAGCAGTGAAAAATGTTTGTCTACCCCTCATGTTGCGATGCATATGCACCAGCCAACCAGATGCAACCAGTGTCCCTTGGATAAGCCATGATGGGGTCAAACAGATGAAATTACTGCAGGGCAGTGGACATCTGTGGACTGTGTTTTGTGTGACCATAACTGAGCTTCTTTTTATGTCTTTTTTATTCAATGTTTTACTACTATAGTCATGCAGGGTTGTCAAAATGTTTTATAATTATATAGCCAAGAATATAAGCAAGGCTTTTCATGGAAATGTCATTATTGGAGAAAACAATTAATGCAGATATTTTTTATTTAGTCCCAACAGGTTTGGACAAATCCCAGTATTCAACATCTCCTCAAACATTTGTTTAGAGGTTATCTCGAGCCCACTTCAAACCCTAATTAAGACTGAGTTACACAAATATTTATTTCTCAGTTTCAGAAAGCTAAGCTACGCCCCTTTGAGAGTTTATGGGGAAATGATGATAATGCTTGGCATATATTGTGGTCCCTCCACATATGATGTTGCAATATGGCACATGTGTGAGTGTATGTGTACGTGGTCCTGGTAAGTGCAGCACCCAACATAATGGATTCATTGCAATAAATTACCATTCTCACTTTATAACAGTAATGGACCATTTCCCCATCACTTCATGGAAAACACCCATTCATACAATCCATCATATAAAAACATACTCGTGAAACCCATTTAAACACTGGTTTACAAAAATAGACCACAAAGCACACACTGTTCCATTTTCCACCCCACACAACAATCTAGAAGATTGCACAACCTATACACTTACACAGACAGAGAATGTGGATCTGTTAATGCTTAATTTTTCAGCAATGGTTGAATTGAAAGAGTTACCGCTTACACTTTACATAAAAATGAGTTGAATATTGAAACATCCTCCTGAGTGGAGATGTCTCTCAGACCATGCAGACAAATGAATTCAGACATGGCCTTGCAGAAGAGGCAACAACTGATGAAATCTTCTCAAGCTGAGATAGACAGCATGATACCATTTTGAAAAGTGTAAATAATCTCGTACTTTGGATTCATTCACATAGTGTAGCCTATTAAAAAGAGTGATTTGAAATGTAAAAGGATCACATTTGATTTTGTCGCATAGATAGATATTCAAAAAGACATCCATAATAAGTAAAGTGTTAGTCTCTGAAACTATGCATAAGTGCACAAGTAAAAAAGAGATGCTACTTTCTATTAAAAAAGAGATCTTCCAACTGTTTTTCTTAAAGCCCCTTTCACCTGCTTGTTTCTCAGGCTGTAGATGAAGGGATTCAGCATTGGGGTGACAACAGTGTACATAACTGTCACAACCTTGTCTTTTTCGAGCGAGTAGGTGGATGTAGGGCGGATGTAGGTAAAAAGAATTGTTCCATAGTACAGAGAAACAGTGATGAGGTGGGAGGAGCAGGTGGAGAAGGCCTTATGCCTCCCCTCTCTAGAGTTCATCCTCAAGATGGCAGCAATTATGTTCACATAGGAAATAACTACGGAAAGAATGCAGGCCGTAGCAATGGCAGATGCTTCAACTAAGAGCAAGAGCTCGTTGGTGGTGGTGTCAGAGCAGGAGAGCTTTAGCAGCGGTGGAATGTCGCAGAAGAACTGCTGGATTTTGTTCAAGCTGCAGAAGGAGAGCAATGATATTGTCACACTGTGCAGCAGGGAGTTCATGAGACCAGTCATCCAGCAGCTGGCCACCAAGAGAGCACACATGCTCTTGTTCATGACCATGAAGTAGCGCAAGGGGTTGCAGATGGCGACATACCGGTCATAAGCCATCACTCCAAGCAGGATGCTCTCCAACCCAGCAAATAAAACAAAGAAGAACAACTGGGACATGCAATTGACAAACGAGATGGTCTTTTGATCTGAAAGGATGTTAATCAAAAGCTTTGGGACGATGACTGTCATAAGGCAGAGGTCAACCAGTGATAGGTTTCTGATGAAGAAGTACATGGGTGTGTGAAGCTGAGAGTCAAAAGTAATGAGTGTGATGATGGTACCATTCCCCAGCACCCCAACTAGGTACATCACCAGGAATAGGACAAATAGTGTGGTCTGCAGTTCTGGAACGTTGGATAGGCCCAAGAGGATAAATTCTGTCACTATGGTCAAGTTGTGGGCATCCATTTCTATTTCAAGCCTCGCGTGCCTGTAGGAGGAATAGAAGTTATAGTATCAAGACTCCACTGGCATTACAATGAGTAAACAATTACTTCTCCATTTCTTTGAACATTTCTCCAGTATCTCAGTAAGTATGTGAATTGGTATTTCCTGAGTTGTCAGACATCTACTAATAAAGAATGAGAATAATAACAATGCAGTGGGGAAGGATAGGTGTAAAACTTTGCTTAGTTTATTTACTTCAATAGGACTCAAAAAAACAGTCCAACAGAAGGTTACCCAATATCCTTCTTATAAATAAGAAACAGTTTATGTGACCATAAATAGGAAAAGTGCTGATGAGGAGAACCTGCTCCTCCGAAATGCACCCCATTAGCAATCTTGGTATGGCAGGAACATGGGCCTGAGAATAAGTAGCTTTGACGAACCTTCCTGTTAGAATGAAGACTGGCCAAGTTACAAGAGTTTACATTGGCCGGTGATGTGGAAAGAAATATGTAAATGCTGGAAATAACTTTTTTTTAAATATATGGCCAATCTAGTGCTAACACTACTGAATCACGTTGGAACTTGAGCTCCTTCTTACAACAATTCTCCTACTACTTGTAGCTTTTGACAGGTAGGTGGGGATCTTTGCTACATTGCTAGAGATCTGCATCACTCTGATGGAGATCTCCTCCTGGGAAAGCATAGGGAAAATGGTTAAAATTATCAAATTTAGGGGCTGGGCCTGCAACATGGCTGATTGGTCGCATAGTCAAGAATCTCCCATTTCCCGCGTTATTATACTGCACAATTCTGGCTAGCAAACCCCATAACTAATGTCAACCAATGTGAAGAACAGACTGCCTCTGAATCACAAGTTTTGTAAACCAGTTTTTTGTGTGATAAAGAAGGTACTAGATGCTTGTATCCGTGACACCCCAGCTGATGGTTGCCAAGGCCTGTGCGCAGAGGAGTCCTGGAGAGGGAACGAGGCGGTGATCTATGTACCTCAGGTAGTGTTACGGCTGACAGTACTGAGCCCCCACCTGAGATGGTGGAGGAGCACTAATTTGGCCTTGTTGCTCCCCAGATTTGAGCTGCTTTGCGCTACTCCAGATTTATGAAGCCACTCAGAGGCATGCAAAGTAGCTTTGTGTAGCTTCATAAATCTGTCTTAGAGGTTGGCGTTGTGATGTGCCACGTTGCATGGTGTAAACGCGACACAAGCCTCTCATAAATATGCCCCTAAATTGTGTGCTCTAGGGCAATTATCTTTTGAATGCACTTATGTGTGCATACTTTCTGTAAATATTGGAAATTCTTTGAATCAGGCTAAATCCTTACAGTAAGTGTGTGATTGCAACAGTGATCTGGAACTCAGCATACAACATATATATTAAAATGAGGAGCCTGCACCCAGCCTTATGGTTTAATTATGAAAATGTGGCAAAGAAAGAGAGATGTCTGCGTGTTAAACAAGAAATACAGTCTTGCAATCTTGGTCCTCCCACTTGATAAAATTATTTAATCCACTTTGATATGGTTGGGTTGCATATGATCGTGTTGTGGTATGAACTGTATGATTCTCCCATAGAAGTCTCAGTTGGAACCAATCACTCATGTCCTAAATTAGTGATTGGAGATTTAGGGCCATACATTTTACAGATGGGGTACTCCGTCATAAAAGTGGCTATTGTATTGCATGTGTATCATAGTCAATGGCACTCATGATATGGTGGAGGGGGGATATCCGCCATGTTGTGACAGCATACCCCATCCACCAAACTCTAAATAAGACCAATAGATTTGCATTGACAATTACATCCAAAGAATGTTATCCTTTGGTGTTATCTGGGTTTCAATCAAGGACAGTGCAGGATTCAATCAAAAATTGAAAAGATATGCTGACATGTCTTTATAAGATCAGAGACCTCATTTTTTCAATGGGCTGAGTTTCAAGTGAAGGGTTGTCATCCTCTCTAGCTTAATCTGAATGATTTGAGGAAGGTGCAAAATGTTGCAACCTGAGTTTATCTTGAAACATCACTGTGTATTGTCAGTATACTAGCAGCATAAGATCTCCGTGCATAGAAAATTGACTTGCATGTTGGTTTGTAGCTCGTTACACTTTGGGGTGGGGCAATGATCCCACATCCCCTAAAAAAGCAAGAAAGAAGTGTTATGATAAGAAAAGAAACAAAATAGGGATAAAGAAACATAGAGACAACACAGACAATGTAAAGGAAAGAAAGATGATTTACTCCTCTTCCCCAGGAACCTAGTGCAAACATTGAAGGAAACAGAGAAGGAGAAAAGTGGAGGAGAAAAGTGATGGCTGTGAGTCTGAAATGAACACTAGATGCACAAGATAGCACGGCAACTAGTGGAGAGCGATGGAGGCAACCGCCTCAGCTCAATGCCTCCTAACCCAAAAAAGTGACAGGACTGGTACAAGGCTCCTGCCATGTTCATGGAGGAATCTGACATAGCCAGGGGGTGCCAGGATATTGGATTGGTCCTCTATGCTAGCACTGACACACAACCAGCAGGAAGAGGGCAGCCAGGAGAAGAAGGCAGGCCAAAAAAGTCACATAGCAGCCCCATAAGAACCATTACAGGGCCCTAATAGAACCGCAATAATAATATAGACCCATTGCAGTATTTATCTAGAAACTACATCTCACAGATAGAGAGTTATTCAAGTTGTTGGGAATAGTGTTGTGAGAAGAAAAACACAGCTGACTTAGAAACATCTATAAAAATGGAAAATGGTTATGTAAGAAGAATACAAGAGTGATTCTCTTGAAAGAGACTCTCGGGGAATACAGAGAAGAGCCGTATATAGAAATAAATAAATTGGAAATGATTGGTGTAAAGCTTCAGGGATATGTCTCACAGAAAACTTGAGAGTAATAGCAGGAACAGTGTCAAATAAGAAAGAATAGGAGCAAGGTAGGGTATCCTAAACGGATGCTGTACCTGACTTTATTTTCTCTGTTCCTCCCTAGGTGGGAAGCTTGATGCCTGGTCCTTCTGCAAAGACCTGGAAGTGGAAGAAAGGCCAAGCTTCATCCCAGACTCTGTCTTGTGGAATTAACAGATATCATCTGTGCCCAACCATCAGCCTGACTCCCTAGGACTAGGAAGAAAGAAAAATGATCATATTGGTAACTCCAAAATATGTATTTTCTAGAACTCTCTGTAAAAATGTAGGGCCATATTTATGGCAAAAGTATGCAGAGCAGCAAATCACCTTGCTGCGTGACAGGGAATGGACAGGAAAGCACCATATTCAAAAGAATACAGCGCCTTTGTCCCGGCACTGGCGCAATTTTGGCTGCCTAGTCCCAATGTAGGCACCCTTGCATGATGGTGCAAGTCTACCTGCATTGTAGGGAGGACTGTTTTTAAGCAGGAAGGGGCACATTCCTTCACAAAAAGAATGGTTTAGCAAAGAAGAACCAGTAGTCAGGAGTTTCCAGTGTCAAGGATAGGAAATGCATCTCAACCAGGCTGTCTCCATGCCACACCACTGCCTAGAGCCAGGTTTCACCTTGTCTGAGACTGTGAGTGAAAGATGAAAAGACAGGGACAGAAAATGAAAGAGAGAGACAGGGACAGATGCCCTGCATAGATAATAAAACAAGTGCAAATAACATTTGCAACCGTGTCAGCATAAACATAATTTGTGCTCAGTTGTATTTATGCACAGGTGCAGAAATTACACTCAAAATTCACGTGACATACGGCATTAGCAAAATTGATGTAAATGATTCCTATTTTAGAAATAGATAGGTACAAAGATAAATGAAAAGGTAGATAATGTAATGCTGGACAGTTTTATAGCTTGCCAGCTGTACATTGCACCTTTTTTTGCAGGAACGTTCCATCACTGCCATCTCCTCCCTTCCCAGGCTAGGATTTTCTCCTCCAAGTCCAGGTTTGACAGGTTCTGCGTTTGTGTAGCCCACTGTAGATCTGGTACCGCGAACAAACAGTAATACACAGATCCAATGTGTGCATGTGCATGAGAGAGCTGTAGATGATCTGAGAGAGAAGGCTTGAGCTTTATACACTCCTGCCCACAGCCATTTCTGAGCAGCCCCAATGCTGACATTGACAGAGACCCAGGAGACACTCACTGTCTTCTAGTTTAACAATGTCCTTTAGGACCAGTATCAAGTTAATTGTTGTCTTCTGTGTTCTCTCCTGGTGACCAGAGCTCATCTTCCACACAGAGTTTTCAATTTTAGTTCACAAAGAGGGCACATCTTTTTTTATTTGAGGTTGAATTGTATGTGTCAAATAGTGGAAGAATCACTGAACCACTGTGGGGAATTCATCAGGAATGCAAGATTTGTAGCATACTTCTGCTTAGCAGGACCCCACAGGACAGTGGGGGCTTCTTGTTTTAATGTGCTGTGGGGAACTCCCAAGCCTCTGTAGGGGGGTGCTTATGGTCTGAAATTTCTACAGGGTCAGAAAAAACATTTGAAGACCTCTGGTCCAAAGACTTCAGTCGATCACTGAACATCCCAGCCACAAGCTTCCTCCAATCCTCTTGTCTCAAACATCTGCTCTAAACTGACTGATTAAGAAAACATTTCACAGTTCAGCACCTGATCTCAACTGGATTATTATTTTTATTTTTATTATTTTCATGGCTAGTGCCATATGTAGTAGGGGCTTCTTCAGGGCACTATGGGCCTGATTACGAGTTTGGCAGTGCAGGAGCAGACTGGCGGCTTGCTACTGCACCGCCAAACCCATGTGCGCACTGCCCAGCAGATTACGAGTATCCTCATGTCTGGCGGGTTTGGTTTGGCAGCCTCACGGTGGTGCCTCTAAAAATGGGCACTGCAATGAGAATGCCAAACACATATTGAAACATATTGTGCCCCCCTACATGCAACTCCATGCACATGGGCCCTGTAGAGCCCCTTTTGTTTCAGTACCGCCAGCCTTTTCATGGAGTTAAGACCTCCATGACACCACTGGCGGTCCTGGAACTAGTAATATGCATGGCAGTGATAACAGCAGACCCACCAGCATATTGTTCAGCCCCTGACTGCTGCGCCACCGCCAAGGAACGGCAGTTGTAGCAGTGCAATGGCAGTCCAAATGGCAAAATTGTAATTGGGTGTTCGGACCGCCGGTGCGGCAGTGGCTGGACCACCGCCAGTACGTCCCAGTGGCTGTGGCAGTCCTCAGACCAGCAAGCTTAGGCCCTATGTGGCCTGGCAAGATTGAGTTTAGAAAAACTAGGAAATTGGAGAAAAGCTGGTGAAAAAGTTGCATCCATTATGTTTCTCCTAGAACAAGATGGTTCTTGCAATTGCTCAGTTTAAGTGTGAGTTCAGAATCTAGGCTGTGTGCTGCAAACCCTTTTCTGCCAGAGTAAACTTTCATGACAGTGGTCCAACTGCAAATCGAGGAGATAAGAAGGATTCTTGCATGTGTCTGGAGGCCAGGTCTCATAGGTAAGTAGGCCCAGACATGTAGACAAACCAGCTGACCATTATATTTGGAATGTTATCCTGTTTTTAGTGAGGAGCTTTAGTCGTGCTTCATGTAAGGGATGGATGTGACTTTTAGGGTAAGCATGATGATTTATATTGCTGCTTGGCTTTGCATACGGTGTAATTTCATGAGGGCAGTTCTACACAGACCCAAGTAGAATGAGTTACACCAGGTAGCAGCTGATCCTGGATTTATTGTTGTGCATTACAGGGGCAGTAAAGTTTAATAATGTAATTGATTTAGTTGTAAAGGAATAAATGCTGGTTTAAACAAGATATTTTATGTCACATCCATCAGTGTCAGGACTGTATGTTGAGGATGACCAATGGTGAGGATGCCAGTTTTAGAGCAAATGAGGTTCAGATAATTGGCCTACATACAGACATGCATGTGCTCAAGTTAGGTGACATGGGAGAGGCCTCTGAGGAGCTTTGGGCTTAGAATCATATATGCTAATGAGGGGGTTCTATGCATAACATTAAGAAGATAGATTATTAACCAGATGATACTAAGCAGTACTCTTAAGGAGGAGCTAGAGAGGACACATAGGAGGTTGGGGACAGTGACTAGCCGTAGCCAAGGCCCTTTGGGCCACCCCTGCTGTGCCCGACTGAAGGACATGTGCAGTCAGGGTTGCCCTCTTAGAATATGGATACATTGTATCATGAGACAAGCCTCTCACATTGGCCAAAACATTTGGTTAAGTGGAAATTAAGGTTTCTTATGCTCATACCATCATAATTCCATTACATAACCACAGTTAAAGTGCAGTTATGGCTATGAAATGAAACATAAAAGACCCTGAATTTGGCTAGCTATTTTACTTTACACAAACCATACACAAACCACTGCACTTGATCAACAACTGCATTAAGAGCCAAATCAGATCTCTGTTATCCCTGAGTCCTGGTAGAATCTATGGTGCTGATTTCAGACTAAGGGGAAAAACGCTCCTTTTTCCGATTTGATGTATTATTTTTTCAAATCTATCATCCTCTGCATATGAGGATCCAGATGCTTGATGGCTCCAAGAATGAATGCTACTGATATACAAACATTAACTCTTGAAGCCCACCCAACTCCAACAATAAATGAATTTACCCAAACCAATGTAGGAAAGGCTGGAGCAGGACAAGCAATCAGTAATGTTTGGCAAAAGGGTCTGTGCCATTGTAGGATGCAATATGGGACAGAAAGGAGCATGTACTACATAGTCCATGATTCGCACACTCTCACATCGTTTGGCAATCGGGTGGCCATCTTTGATGTTGAAGATAAGTATCCTCGGGTGGCCATCTTTGATGTTGAAGATAAGTATCCTCGGGTGGCCATCTTTGATGTTGAATGTAAGTATCCTCGGGTGGCCATTTTTGATGCTGAATATACGATTCCTCGTGGTCCAATGTATCCTTGCTAGGCAATTGAGATGTTTAGTTACTGCGACAACAAAACCTATGACAACTTGAGTAGAGTTGTTTCCACAGATGGCTTGCATTCTGGGACCCATCACTATGTTTAGAGAAGGATGTAATCTTATTAAGTAAGTGACTTTGAATAGTTGTATTTAGAGACTATAATCTATTTGTCGAGAGTTTAAAATGAAACATTGACTACGATTTTTGGAATTTCTGAAGTATTGTTTCTCATTGTATTTGGATCAGTATTATATGAAGACAATTGAAAGGTTCCTTAAAGCTCGACATTTATAATGTTTAAGAAGTACATATTGTGTTTAAGGTGGTGATAATTCAAGCAGGGTAAATACAACTGCAGTGTACAATAATGATTTATATTGTATATGTCAGTTAACAGAAATTCAAATGATACTTGCAAGAAAGTATAACTACAGTTAAAGGTAGGCATTATTACTCTAAAAGTGAGACCAGCACAGGCTGCAGTATACTTAGGACAATAAACTCTTATATATGTCAGTACTCAGAAATTTAAAATGCTCCACTTCAAAAGAAAGAGAGAGATAGAGATAATCTGAAGATATATTGGTGCCAAGGACACGTTTTTACAATTCACCTGTAGTCACAGGCCTTGTCGATTCTCTTTGTCTTTTAGGCTATCACAGGTTTGTACCAACCTACCAGCTCGAGCAAGAAAAACTGACAGGCTATGATCCACCCATCTCCAACAACTCGCCTGGAGGTAATGCATATGGGACGTCTATCATATCCTAATAGAGACTGTCTTTTGTCGATGTGAATTCCCATAGAAGCCCATGTTCTGGTGTCAACATAGGCTTCTATTGGAATCCCCAAGGGCATATTATCAAGCCCATTATCGCCGCTTTAGCGGCAGTTTTCTGCCGATGAAGCGGCAATAATTTTAACGCCGGACCTTGATAATATGCCCCTATATGAGTAGAATAGCATGCAGCATAAATCATGGGCACTAATAATTGAATCTATTATAGATAACCACCATGACCAGTTGTAATCCATGCCCAGTGTCCAGCTGAACTGATAAACCAGAGCGAAGATCTCTGGGGTCTCTGCTTCCCTCTCTTATCCCACTCTCCTTTCCCATTCTCCTTTCCGTGAGTCTGTTTCTCACTAACATATTGCAAGTGTGTTGGGTTGGTGGTGGATAGGGTGAAGTGCTTTCTGACATTACCATACTGAATTATATGACTTGCATGAGTCTTGGTGGTGCTGTATTCTGTTATAAATCTTCCCATAACTGTGCTCTTCATACTACTTTCACTTGTAGACCCAGCTCAATGTTTTAAAATGTCCTCCTCGATGCCATCTGTATATTACCGGGTGACCTACAATGTTCTTAGTGTAAAATAGAACATTTATATTTTTCGAAATATAATTTTTCATAGACACATTTGACGACACCATATTGTTTTAAGTGTTCTGTACCTTGAGCGCTGATATGCATCATATGCAATTTGAATGTAACTAGAACTCTTATGTGAATGACATGATCTCTGTGTATCTTATTGGGTCTGAATATGCATAGGGTGTCCCCATTGTAAGGACAACCTCACCTCCATTTACTACCTGTTCTGAGCAGCAGATGAGGATGTGGCCTGGTGGTGCAAGTGATAATGCTCCACTGTCTCATGGTAGGGTCTGGACTGGAGCTGAGGGAGAAGGCTCAGCGGAACCTGGTGAGATATTTGTGCATGGATTTTGTGGTGAGTAATATCAGGTCTGGTGTTCCTGCAGTTGGGAAATCTGAGAGTGGGAATGTCAGGCTAGTTGTAATTGGGTAGAGCGGTATCCCACCCAAGACTATTACTCTTCTCTACTTATTTTCAGGTCTACTGATCGCTGGTGTTCTCTTGGAGGTTTCTAGAGGTTTTGCTAGAGGTGAAGGCACATTGAGAGATGCAGGCTGATTAGCAGCCAGAGCTCTGCTGCCTCCTGTTTTCCCAAAGAGCATCCACATTGACTCATTCTGACACCCCCCATCCCCACCAGCTGTTGTTGTGTCCTCCATTAACCTTCCCTAGAGTGTCCTGAATCGCAGGTAGTGTCTAATTCCGCCTGCAACCCCAAGTGTCTGAGCCTGAGAGGGAACTCCATGTGAACCTGGTATCTCACCTTCGTGAATCGGGCCCTCAGTGTTCAGTAGACCTCCTCCTCCTCTAGACAGGATGACCAGATAGTCAGAATTGAAGGCATCCTGTCGTGCAACTTATCTTTAATTTGTTCATACAAAGTTATCGTATGCAGCCCTAAATGACATTCCTCATGTGTTGGTGATGTGGCTCCACCAGGGTCTCAATCAGCATATTTTTAGCATGGCTAGCGCTGTCGATTGCCAGCGTCAGAATAGCTTGTATATGTTTGGTACAATACTAGTGGCATTCAATACAGCTAGTCTGCTGAATGTCACAAGTGTCTGGCATATAGATTCATATATAGTTTTCCGCACTGGTATTGAATGGTAATTTAGACCTGTTCAGCCACAAAGAATGTGCAACAAGCTACTGTCAATCCTTTGGCATCTGCAACATTTTGTGTGTCTGATAAAACTTGCTTCCATCAATCTTTGCAGTGTCCAATACCAATTTTAGAGTATCTCAAAGTAATAGAATGTTAACCATTCTGCTCTGATACTAATGTTATGTGATTCGAGGATATGTGTCTAGTAATCTTCAGTATTCCAATGGCCAGGGTGTGTTTGCCATTTGTCCCATAGTTGTTCCTTCAATGGATTTAGCACCTAGATAGTTTACTGGAAGGATATAGAGGCTGGATAGTGCTCTTTTAAATGCCCCCATGCTTGTAAGTATTACAGAACAAGGGTGTTCCTGTGGTGGTGGACCTAGTTTGCTCATGAGACATGTGCTCATTGGAATGTTTTTCCATCTCTGGGACATTGGGAGTTGCAACTCACCTTCAAAAAGAGAGAATGATTTGAGTTCATTATTCATGAAATGAGTCCCCACCCTTTTCCATGTGTGGTAACTTTCATATAATTTCCCCTGTTCTAGTAGCTAAATTCTGCCAGATAGATGCGTGTGCATGGATCTTTGTGTCAACCTTCAGAACTTTGTGGCTTGCTAATCAAACCTTCCATTTCTCCATTGAGATTGATTTCTAGTGTCACTCAACTGTTGATGTCCGTAGCTTTAGAAAGCATGTGTCTTAGATGTAAAAAAAGATGTAATGCCACATGAGATAATATTTTATGCTTGGCAAGCCTGATCCCGCCTATTCTCTATTTGTGGTTAGTTTATAGGTTTTCATTCTCGGTATTCTGTCTACCTGTAAAGAGGATCTAGTGCCCTGATCTCTAGCTCTTAATCGTTTGGTTGGTACTATTGAAGCCTAGCACGTAATTAAAATGTGGGACCACAACCATCTTAACCTTCTGGACCCTACCCCATAATGACAAATGCAGTTGTGAAAACCAAGTCCAATCAATAGATATTTTGGCAATTAATGGATATACATGTGTCATCTGCTTTAGGATACCACTGATGAGAATTCCTAAATTGTTGAGTTGATCTGGTTTCCATTGAAAGTTCTAACCTTAAGTAGAAGCCAGTGTAGCAATTCTCTTTCTTCCATTCATCTTATAACACAATATTTTGGATTAGTTAGCAATAATTTGCATAAGGGCTGGTAGTGAGGTTTTAAACTCTGTAAGAGTTGGCAGGATGTTGTCTGCATAAAGCAGCACTTCTAATGTTCCTACTGGTTCCTCTGTACCAAGCAAAAGCATTTGTTTATGTGTGTCTGCTGCCAGGGGTGCCAAGGCTACTAAATAAAAAGGGGCAACAGAAGGCAGCCTTTGCATGTGTCTCTGTTGATAGAAAAGGTGTCCACCAAGGAGCCAGTGCAATTAACTTGTGCTGTAGAGGATTCATATAGCAATTAGTTTTGAAATGTAATTATCCCTAGAACCAATCTGTGAGGTGTTCCAAACATAAAGTGCCATTCAATCTGATCAAATGAATTCTCTGCATCCAAAAATAAGACTGATAGTTTTTTGAGTTGGCCTTTAGAAAACAATGGTGGTGAACTTGGGTGTATGTGATTCCTTGATGATCTACCTGGGACGAACCCAATCTGAGATTAATGGATGAGCACTAGTATCACTTTCCTAAGTCTTTTGTCATGCATTTCACCAAGGTTTTTATAACAGCAGATTCAGTGAAGTGGATCCATGCCTGATTTGGAGAGTACAGTACAGACATCAATGCTTTGTTGGATATGGTGGAAACAAATACTTTTACAGCCACTTTGTCGGCCTTGTGTAATATGTATACTATATCACCTTTATACCTTCTATAAAACTTTCAAGGGAATCCACCTGCACAAGGAGCTGTATTATATTGCAAATCTGATATGGCTTTCGAGATTTACTCTTTTGATATCTTCCCTTGTAACAAGGCTTTGCCATTAGGTGTTAATTTTGGAATTGTAAGATTCCTAAAGAAATGTTCTTCAGCCTCAACATTGTCTATGTGCTCAGATTTGTGGATGTTTTTGTAAAAGATTGCAAAAGAGTCTACTAGCTTAGGAGAGAAGCTTGCTAGTTTTCCATTCTCTTTATGAATGTTATGGCCAGGATGAGTACTGATGCTTCTCTCTGTCTTAATTGGGCCGCTAATAGTCTGCCTGCTTTTCCTCCTTGCTGATGGTGGAAAGCTTTACAATGGTAAAAGACATATTACGCCTTTGAGGTATGAAGAGAATAGAGTGGGTTTCGACCTTTATAATTCCCTCCAACTTCCAATATCACATTTATTTGCGACTTTTCATTTAGTTGTCCCTTTCTAGTTCACTTTGGGCCAGATGTACAACCATTGGAAATTGCGATGCGCAATTTGCGTCAAATTGCGAGTCACAATTTCCAATGTACAACAGTGTCTGGGACACTGATTGCGATTCCCAATGGGGTCGAAAATTGCATGCCTCATGCATATTAATGAGGCTATTGCAATTTGCAACCCCATTGGGAATGGCTGGCACTCCCAGGGATGGTGGCCCGCTGGGGTCAGTAGACCTCCATGTCGAAATCTGTACAGTAATTTTCTTTACTTGATGAATTCCCTACCCATTTCTTCATATCTGCCTGCCTGCTTTTGTTCAAGGCAATATTGAAATTGAAAAGTAGTGACCGGTAGAGTTATGTGACCATGGATTAACCATTCTGTGGATGGTGATTCTGCCACTGTAAAGGCTAATCTATCCAGTTTTTCAATATGCAGCATTGTATATTTTGCTCCTCTTTCTGCCAATTCTATCTGTTTTTCTCTTAGGTTGCATGAAGAAAACAGAGTTGTACTGTTGATGAAACGCCAAGGCACATAGCCTGCACGCAAAGACTGCAGCATCCAGCTTAATATTATAATATAATAGAACACAATTGTGATTGCCCGTGTTGTAATACGGACAAATTCTGTTCCAATATATCTATTGCAGAAGATACAATGTTGCCTAGTGAATATATCCTAGAGGTTAGTGTAGTTAAACTATTGTCAACCACAGCTAGAGCTTTCTCCAGGTTTATACGATCTATTTCTCGTAATCTCTCCGCTGCCTCTTGTTGTGGTATTTTCCAGGTTTCATTATAGACAACATAATAGAAATGTTTGTGACATGGCTTTCTAGCACCTAATAAAAAAAATCCCAAAGATCCACATCCTTTGTAAGTAAGGATAAGTGTTGTTTCACCTGTGATAGTGTCAAGGTTTTTAGCCAATCAAGGCATAACTTCCCAACACTGTATGATGTCACTACCCCTGAATGTTCTCTCTGTACATAGCATGGATCTGGCCTATTGATACTAAACCCTTCGGCTGTACCCTTGAATCTTTCCTGACATCTATTGGTGTCTGTGGGCCAAATCAAACATCCCTTCCAATCGGGGTCTCATCTATTGTATTGGATGATCTCTTCTAACGTAATCCCATTTTGTGATGTTATGTATTCAAGTGGACGCGCTACACTGACTTGAACTGCCGTGAAGGGAACGGCCAACACGTACCTTTAATCTTGCTTCTGCATTACTTCCTGCTGGGAGAACGGTGGCATGGGCACTAGCTGTACCGACAAACCGCCGTGAGGGGCACGGCCAGGCAGTAACTACATCCCCCAGAAGTCCCTGTGCGGCGCCGGCAATCAGCATCATCAGAGGGCGCCCGTGGCCCTCATAGCCAGCGCGGCTCTCTCGCTGCGCGGGACGTGCGCGGGCGTGCCCGGGCAAAGCCCTGGCCAAGGGCGGGCCCATCCGTGCCCGGCAGCATCGGGAAGAGGCCGGGCTACCCCCCTGATATTGCACGCTCCAGGCAGGACTTCAGCAACTACGCAAGGTACTGATTTGTATGGGGGTAGGGTCGTATTTGTCATCATCTACTAGTACCCATTGGCCATACACACAATGAGTAAATGCAAGGCTACAGGTCCATCAGTGGGAGGGAGGAGTTTCTGGGACCTTGGATGCTTTCCTGACAAGAGCAGAGTCACTATTGACTCATCAGATTCAGCTGACAGAGAAAAGACTCTCGCTTGATACCCTCTCAGCCCATACACGGTCCTCAATGGGAGGCATAGCCATGGCTAAATCCCCCGTGGGTACCCTGCAGACTGTGGATAACCCATGTATCACCACTTTGTCCCATGGCACTAATGAAAGTGCCGCACCTCTATTAGTAGGATCAGGTTTGGCCACAGTTGCACAGATTCATAATGCTAGTTCTGTCCAGAAGTCCCCTGGGGACTGTATTTTTGATTATCCTTCTTTATTGAGTGAGGAAAGAGCAGGCCTGTCTATGGTGAATACTGAACCGATATATGTTAGCGGCGAGGCCACCACCCGATCACAAAAAACCATCAGGGGTGATGTGACAAGCCTATTGAAACCTCTGACAGTAAGCTCCGACGAGTCACCTGCAAAACGCACAAGGGGGGGAGCCACACAAAAACAGAAGACAAAATCTAAACCTAGATCCAAACACCAAGCAAATAGGTCTTCAGATAAGCGGATACCAGAGTCTAATACTGGACTGGCCGGGATCTATGTACCAGATGGTGAAAACAGTACAGCAGTGGAGGCCAGGGATGAGCCTGAGTTATGGACGCGATTGGAGACTATGATGGCTACTCTTTTGGGACCCCTTTTAAGTAAAATAGAGGCAATAGAAACAAGGCTGTCGCTTTTCCAGAACTCTGACAATGCATTAACCACTGTAGGGGCTTGCAGATGTTTTTGTGTTGCTGGGAGGGGGAGTAGAAATCATTAACGCGCAAGTCCCATCTCTTATGAATGAGACGGCGCAGAGGGCAAAGGGGGTCAAGGATAAGGGTTCAGTGGAACGTGGGGGGGTCGATAGCAACCAACATGAGTGTCCTGACATAATGAGACCAAACCCAAGTCCCGTGAATAGGGGGCCAAGGGAGCTTAGGGAGCCAAGGGAGCTTAGGACAGTGAATCTAGGGAATCCCCCAAAATCAAGCTGCCCGCCTCATTTTCTCCCTTCCCAAATTCTCTCACATTACTCCTGTTCTTAAATCTCTTCACTGGCTCCCTATCCGTTTCAGATCTCTTTTCAAACTAGCCTGCTTCGCTTTTTGAGCTCACTCCCGCTCTTCCCCTGCCTACATCACCTCCCTTATTTCATCCCATGCCACTAGTCGAACCCTCCGTTCTTCTTCTCTCTCTCTTTTGCACATCCCCCGTTTCCGCAAACACAGAACTGGTGGCACTCGCCTCTCCGTTTTGGCCCCCCAGTTCTGGAACAGCCTTCCACTTCATATTCGCTCTATCCCCATTTACACCCACTTTCGAAAAGCCCTCAAAACTTTTCTTTTCATTCAGGCTTTTTCTTCATAGGTCCCTCGGATCCCTTCTGTGAGCTCTGACCAGGTCCCCAGCGCCAGGAAGCCGCTTGGCCGCAGTGCGCTTTATTAAATATTTTTTCATTTTTCATTCATTCCCCCAAGACAGCTAGTGGATACATCTGGACAAGGAAGGGGAGATAATGTGACGCAACAAGGAAAAGAGATGGTTTCTCACTTGGCGCAGAGTACCCCTGGCTTACCTGTTTTAGATCTTCCTCCTGCTTCAAGCCCGCTTAATAATAATAATAATAATAATATTAATAATAATAATAATAAGGCATTTATTAAGCGCGCAGCAACCCCAACGGGGTGTACCGGCGCTATAACAGACAGATTGCAGGGCAAAGCAAGAGCAGTGACTAATCCTGGCCGCTAAATAGCCAGGTCTTGAGAGACTTACGAAACTCAAGTTCTGACTGAATCAGGCGCAAATGAAGGGGAAGTTTATTCCAACGTTGAGTGGTGGCCACCTCGAATGATTTACCTCCTGACGTGACTTTTTGAAACCTAGGGGTGACAAGCAGATGTTTAGTGTTAGACCGTAAGGATCTGGAATGTCAATAAGGACGAAGTCTCCTCCTAAGGTAGGCCGGCCCTAGACCTTTGCCTGCCCTAAAGGCTAGTGTCAGAGCCTTAAACTCAATTCGCTTGGCAATGGGTAGCCAGTGTAGTTGTCGTGGAAAGGGGGAGATGTGTTGTATGAGCGGAACACCACAGACTAAACGGGCCGCAGCGTTTTGTACCGTCTGGAGTCTGCGGAGCAAGCCTAAAGAAAGACCCAGATATAATCCATTTGCGTAGTCCAGGTGTGAGGTTATCAGAGCATGGACCATCTAACGCCCAAATTCTTGACTGAGTCCTTGGGAAGAGGGGCAGTGCCTAATTCCTCGGGCCCCCACAAATTAGAGAGAAGAGAAGATTGGTTAAAAAACAAGATCTCGGTCTTATCTGCATTGAGTTTCAAGAAATTGTGGTCCATCCAGGCCGCAATATTCTTGAGACACACTTTAAGGGGATCAAAGGTGGCGGCAGATACATCGTTAAAGGTAAGCAGTAGCTGAGTGTCATCAGCATATGATGTAATTTTAGTCCCAGTTTTCGAGATCATCTCAGCCAGCGGAGTTAAATAAACATTAAAAAGAAGCGGGCTCAAGGCAGAGCCCTGCAGCACACCCCATTTAAGAGGTTTAACAGGAGACAAAAAGTGATAGTTCCAGACCTGTTGTTTGCGGCCGGAGGGAAATGATGTTAACCAGATGTTAACCAGGTCAATACAGTGCCCTGAACTCCAATGGACAGTTGTTTTAACAGGCGTCCCAGCTTATACCAACCAAAGGGAGGAACCCACAACACCATTGATTAATAAGGTGGCGCACTGGATGTGCAGAAATGTGGGGTTCAACATCAAAGACCAAACACATATCCTAATGGCAAGGAGAGTATCTTGGGTCGGTGGTACAAGAAAAGTTTTCTCAGGGGACTGTGTGATTGTGACACTTAGGTTCCCCGAACTCGTGCGTAAGACCCTTGCCCAGAGTAGAAGGCCTTATTTACCCAATGCGGACTCAAGCATTAAAATACTTCCGCTGGGTTTTTTTTATAGACATTCGGTTAACTTAAATATGCCTTATGGACATGTGGGCCGACAGGAGGGTGAGCCTCGGCAGGCTATTATGGTGCCAATAAGTAACACCTTTGCACCACGTAGAGATCTGGATGATACTGACTGACTAATTTGGGCGGAGGAAGCAGGTAGCGCTTTTAATAATGGGGTGCTTAGTATAGATCAAAGATTGAGGGGCGGGGAGCCTAGCCTGGGGACAGATGAAGATCAAGACAACTGTAATACCCAGGTGGCAAAGGACCCTGAGATTAAGGGTATAAGTAAGCCAATTGACAGGACGCATAATCCTCAGGTGACTGTCAATAGAGAGAGGCTAACTGGGAAAGATATAAAAATAGTCTCCTGGAATATAGCTGGCTTGTCCTCTAAATTTAAGGACAAGCAATGGCTGTTCTATATTCGAGTTCCATATAATTTACCGACAAGAAACCTGGGAACCAGTTAATAACAACCTCTTTCTAGAAGGATATAAAACCTTCTTTTGCCCAGCACAAAAGGCCTCATCAGGTAGGGCTAGGGGAGGGTTGGTTATCTATGTAGATCTCACATTACAGGGAAGTTGGCTGGACCTAGAATGGGGCTCGGAGATTGCGCAGGGGTTAAAATTCTTTAATAACTGTTACAGGTTACTTCTTATTAATTTTTATAATGCTAACCCAAATGCACAGGGTTCCGTAAGCCTGCACGAATTAGACACAAGAATTAACCAGTCACAGGTGCAAGGGCAGTTGTCTCTCCGGCTGGTTTTAGCAGGTGGCTTTAACTATCACCTGTGTCCAAATCTGAGAGCCTCATCTGGGGATTGGACAACATGCATGTTACAGGATGGTCCACACCTGGAACATACAAAGGATGGAAAGGAACTTAGTGGCCTTCTTGATACATATGCATTAGCACACACAATGGATTTGGGTCCCGCTAAGCAGGATAATATGGTCCACCCCACATTTAAAGGCAGAGGCTGTGCCTATTTTATTGATTACATTTTTGTATCTACATTACTTAAAAACTGTGTGACTTTGTTTAGTATTGTTTGTAGCGCATTCATTGACCATAATCCTCTCGCCTTATCACTCGTTAATGGAGGCTAGGCACAGATTCCCCCCGGAATAGGGGGGGTGTGTGACCAGGGCCACTGATCAAGGAAGGAGGTTGCGCTGAACACAGTTTGACGGAGAGGCTTTTTATGAAGTATTTTTAAAGGAGGGCTATCTTGCTATTCAGAGGTGCTTAGATCCTGAAATGGAAGGGGTAGAATTAGTGAATGCTTTTAAAGATGTTGCCCAATTAGTCGACAGTCTGATGAGAGTCCACGTCCATAAGGCTAACCTGGATAACCCAAGATGGTTTGACCATCAATGTTCACGTGCTCTAAGAGACATAAAAAACTCCTTAAAAATGTCCCCTAGAGATAGGGAGAGGGTGACCCTATGCCGGAAAAACTATAAGCTGGTGGTCAAGGGCGTAAAAGTCATCTACAGATACAAGCTTGGGAAGATCTATCAGAGGCGATGGAACTAAGGGATTCTATCGCCTTCTGGGGAATTATAAATAACCCATCCGTTCAAGTGGCTGATAAGCCAGGATTGAGCAACAACTTTCTACCAGAGCAATGGTATGTGCACTTTCAGAGGCTCTATAACCATACCTCGTGCACAAACCAGTTGTTGGAGGACCACTGGGAACAGGCCATGCCCTCTTTAAGATTTTCACTGGGAAAGATAAAAACTGGAATTGGAGGCCTAACTAGGAATAAGGCCCCGGGCCCAGACGGGATTCCACCCGACCTCTTTATCAGCAAAGTAGATCTTTGGGCGCCAATTCTGACCATGGTCATAAATGCAGCGGTGGACACGGTAATGCCAGTATCCTGGACCACCGCTACAATTGTCCCCATTTTTAAAAAAGGCAATAGGAACAGCCCGCAGTGTTATCGCCTGAGTTCCCTCATTGATGTGTCAGTGAAGGTGTTAGGACGGGTGGTTTTAAATCGATTGACCGATTGGGCAGACAAACAACGGGTTATAAGCGACCTACAATTTGGTTTTAGACCTGGAAAATCTACTACCGACCAATGTCTCAATCTGTATCTGATCTCAGCCAAATATACAATAGTTAAGCAAGGAACAATGTATCTGGCATTTATGGACCTGACCGCGGCCTTCGACAGAGTCAATCGAGGGAAATTGTGGGTGATCATGGGCGGGCTTGGTGTCAACCCAGGGCTCATTAACATTTTAAAATCTTTGCATTCGCAAAACACGGAAGTGGTCAGATATAGCCAGGCGGGGAATACAACAGAACCCTTTCCGTGTTCCAGTGGGGTTGCATATTAGCTCCCTTTTTGTTCACCCTATATATAAACGGTCTGGACCGTGAACTAAGCATGTTACAGGTGGATACCTCTAGGATAGGTTCCCCGGGGGATCCCTGTTCTGCTTTATGCAGATGACGCAGTACTTTTAGCTCGTACCCCTAAAGGTTTGTAGCTTTTAATTGACCGTTTCATGTCATTTTTGGAGAATCCCGACTTATCGGCCAACCTGGCTAAGTCATATGTAATGGAGGTGGGGAAAAAAACAAGCTAATCTTATAAGTATACAATTGGATCGCATCAGCTAGGAAAGGTACAATCCTTTTCATATCTGGGGATTTTATTTGATCATCAATTACATTTTAAATATCTAATAGATGATAGGCGTCGGTCATGACCAGCTGTATCGGGTCCATAATGAGCTTTGCGCACAGGTTAGATCGCTGGTCCCCTGTGCAGATATTAAGATTATATAATGCTATGTGCTGTGTCAAAGCTCTGCATGGAAGCAAGGTGTGGGGCTTTACCCAGGCCACACAGATGCAAACTGAAGAGAATATATATCTTCGGCGTCTGTTAAAAGTACCTCAAAGCACATCAGCCCACATTGTTCATGAAGAACTGGGTGTCGGATATATCAGTGACAGTATAGCAGTCACACCCTTAGTCTGTTGGATAAAGATCTGGGCAAACGAGGAGGCTGCCTTTATTAGGCAGGTTATAGAAGACTGCCTTTTCCTGGACCACGGGCTAAAAATTCCCTGGCTTAAATACGTGAAGGAGACTCTGGAAAAAATTGGTTCTGAAGACCTATTTGGCAACCCTTCTAAAGTGGGTATGAAAGACAAGGCTTTAGTTAAGGACCAGTTTTTTAAACATGCACTAATGCTCCGGGACGACACAGAGCTGGTCAAGCAGTTGGTTAGGGAACACCTAGTAGTTAGGTCTGTGAGAGGCACTGAACCATACCTGTCTTGTATAAACAGTGCACGCAATAGATTTTTAATGACCCGTTTCAGGTTGAATCTCTTGCATCATGTTTTGGCGGACCCGGCAGGGTTCACACCTTTTTTTTTTTAACTCTTTTTTATTGAGTTTCAATAGCACAGTACATCGTTCATACTCATAATGGAATATCAGACACATTGCGTGACAATTCAATTAGCAGTACAGATCATCTGGTGACATATAACAGCATGGAATCTTAAGGCACAGCGTATTCCTCATCGAAAGTCTCGTAAGCAGTTTCTAGTACAGGCGAATATTATAACTGACAGTTTTACTACATTCAATACTACTCATCCACTTCACATCTCTTAATTAGGGCCAAGTCATATTTCCACAGTGTCAGTGAAATATCGGTCTAAGTAGACCATGGTAGGGAGGCGTTCCAGCAAGGGCGTTGTGCAGGGAAAAGTAGTGTGCAACCAAAACCGGACATCCATCTATAGCGATGTGAGGGGGAATCACCTCAGGGAGGCCCTAAGATGTAGTTGTCTCTGGAGCAGCTCTCTGTGCATCGCACGGGTGTGTGAGGAGATAGCTTGTCAGAGGTCCCCATATGTCCCTGGGCCGAGAGGCTGCTGGCAACAGCTCTGCATAAGTAGAGAGCCGCTCCTGACAGAATACCAAATCATTTATCCAGTCCTTAAACTTAGGTGCCCTCCCCCTGCCCCAACGACAAGCCACCCGCCTTTTGACCATCAGCAAAACATTTACATTTACAAAGCCAAGTACTTGCGGTGTGAGGCCGGCAGCAGTTTGACAAAACCCAGCAGGGCTATCAATGGTGAGCGCTCAAAATGGATTGCTGTCAAAGACGTGCCTCCAGTATTCCTGCACTCCTGGGCATTCCCAAGCTAGATGAAGAAAATTGGCACCCGGGGCATGACACCTGTCACAACTGTCAGCATCTCGTAGGTTATACCTATGCATTTTAGCTGGAGTATAACGTAGTCGATGAAGGATCCTGTAATGTGTGATACGTAGTCTGCTGCTGGCAGAGACTTGCTCAGTTTGCGAACAGCAGTATTCCCATTGCTCATCCGACAACACAAAGCCTAGTTCCGAGTCCCAGCGTGAGCGCGACAGGGTAGCCGGTGCATCCCTCTGCGTGTGTACTGTATGATATATCGTGGAGACAAGGTGTCTTGGTTTAGTAGTCTTCAGTAACAGTTGTAGCGGAGCCAGGGCTGGGGGTTCAGCCAGAAATTCCGGGGTGATCGCGCGAATGCCCTGTCGGAGGCGTATGTATAGGAAGGCATCCAGCGGAGTCTGACGAATGCCCTGAAAAAAGTGCTCGGATGTACGAAACTGACCGTTGTGGTAAAGATCTCCCCAGGTGATAATGCAAGTCTTTTCCTTGAGCTTGTGGAATGCTGTCTCTTGGAGGAGAGGCATATTGGGGTGATACGTGAGCGGGAGTAGCGAGGAGTAAAGCGGGGGACTGTTCAGCATACTCACAGTACGACACCACGCTGCAACGGTACATGTGACTGTGGTGGGGTTGGTCTCCCTGGGATCCACAGCCTCATACAATACATCATCAATAGGTGTAGGGTCCACCAACTAGTGTTCCGCCGCCAATTGCGGCATATATCGTGCCTGGTGCACCCAATAGTAGGCGTAATGAACCTGTGCACTTGTATAATACAGTTCAAAGTCAGGGATATCAAATCCCCCTTGTGCATGTGGCCTGGTAAGAATACTCCATTGGAGTCGCGGCTGTATCAATTCGGAGCGAAGTGATAAAAAAAATATCTTCCTGGGTGGAACGGAATATTCATAAAAAGATATAGCAGTTGGGGAAGTATTACCATCTTAATCAAGGATGCTCGTCCCGCCATGGAGAGGGGTAGAGTAATCCACCGCGTAACATAGTCTGTAATGCGATTTAGGCCAGTGCCGTAATTAAGACGCATCAGCTCTTCTCTATCCCTGGTGACGCGAATACCTAAATAACGCAAATCTTCTTCACACAACTCAAGCGGGTAATCCAGAGGGAAGCGAGACGTAGAAGCAGTTAAGGGAAATACACAAGATTTCCCCCAATTTATCTGAATTCCAGATAGACCCCCCAAAACAATAAACTCCCTAAGAATCGGGTTCAAATTTTGTTGTGGGTCACGTACGTACAAGGTGATATCATCAGCGTACAGTGATATAAGGATCTAACACATGTTACAACGGAGGGCCTTATCATTATGATGCTGTCTCAGTTTGGCTGCTAAGGGTTCTATCGCTAGAGCAAAAAGTAATGGGGATAAGGGACACCCCTGTCGTGTGCCTCTAGTGATCAAAAAGGCCGGAGAGATGCGTCCATTGATAAGGACTTTAGCCGTGGGTAGATGATATAAAAGCCAAATCCAAGACAAAAAGAGGGGGGGGGGGAAACCCATGCGCAGCATCACTCCAAAAAGATAATCCCACTACTGAATCAAATGCCTTGGTGGCATCTAAAAAAGTCGCCGCTAATGGTAACTCCGAAGAAACATTATTGAGAATCGTGAATAAAGTTCTTAGATTATGTGAGGTAGCCCTTCCCGGTACAAACCCCGATTGATCCGGGAGGACCAGTTTTTCCATTAGAAGACTAAGACGATTTGCTATGAGCTTAGCCAGTATTTTAGCATCGCAGTTCAATAGGGACAACAGTCTGTAGGAATCACAATACAAAGGTGATTTCCCTGGCTTAAGAAGGGAGGTGATGAGTGCCTCCCTCATGGATGAGGGGAGTTTACCACACTCCAATGAGTCCTCATATACCTCACGTAGTATAGGGGCCATTTGGTCGATATACATTTTGTAGAACTCAATAGGTATGCCATCCATACCTGCAGCTTTCCCAGATTGCATTTACATAATGGCTTCCCTCACTTCATCTAACTCGAAGGGGGCACATAAAAACTCCCTTTGCGCATCACCCAGCCACCCCAATGCCACGTAACTCTCAAGGTCTAGCCCGCCTTTCCTGTTTGTAGTGTAAAGCTGCGCATAGTGATTCATAAAGGCATTAAGGATGTTTGCACTGTCCCGGTAAACTATATTCTCCGACCCAGCCAGTTCAGCACTTAATTGGAAAATCGAGGTTTCCGAATAGTATCCGCCAATGCCTTCCCCGGCCGCTCTCCCTCCCCATACCGACGGGCGACCCAATATTTGCCTCTGAAGTGTGACTCGCGCTGCGCTGTATCCATGTAGTCTGTAAGTGTTGCTTAGAATTTATTCTGAATATCACCCTTAGATCCAGTGGCCATTTGCACCTCCAATGCCTTAAGTTCTGCCTCTAACCTACGTAATGTATTTGTGATATCTCTAAGTACCCCCGAGCCCTTCGACATACAGAGTCCCCTAAGTGTAACTTTAAACGCTTCCCAAATGATTTCCACACTGTCCACTGAATACTTATTTCGCTGAAAGTATTCATAGATTTCCTCCCCCAGCTCTGCCTGGAAGACCGCATCTAACAAAATAGGGGTGTGCAACCTCCAGTTACTGCGAGGTGAACCATAATCCGAAGAGGATAAAGTGAGCTTAACTGGGGCATGATCAGAGTAGGTTCGGGCTAAGTGCTGCACCTTAAGGATGGCCGGGCCTAAGCCCCGTGATAAAAACCAATAATCTAAGTGCGCCCAATAAGCTGCATGTGCGACATAATGTGTGTCTTCCAGCTTTTGAGGGTGTATGTGCCTCCAGGCATCAATAAGGTGGTGAGTTATTAAAGTGTTTTGGAGAACTGCTTGCGCCTTAGTATAATGGTGGGGGGCCGGGTGGGATCTATCCACTTCTGGATTGAATATGACATTAAAATCGCCTCCCCAAATGATATGAGTGGAACCTATTTCCGAAATTTTGTTCCAGAGCGATTTGTAAAAATCAGGGGCATCGACATTGGGGC
The DNA here is from genome assembly GCF_964204655.1 of Triturus cristatus. NCBI lineage: Eukaryota > Metazoa > Chordata > Amphibia > Caudata > Salamandridae > Triturus > Triturus cristatus. Next base: position 1,186,200,557 of record NC_140593.1, on the reverse strand, counting down.
CATAACAACACGCTAAAGTGATTGACTCAGAACCCAGCCTCCCCCAGGCAAGGCAATACCTTCCCTGTTTGTCCCAAGAAGCACCCGCTAAACTAAATGGAGTGCGTTTTTTTATGAGAATGGCAGTCCCCATAGCGTAAGAGGAGTAGGAGGAAAAGATTCTATGCTCTGCCCATCTAAATGCGAAGTGATTGACCTGCTGAGGTGAAAAGTGCGTTTCCTGCAACATGGCTTTGTGAGCCTGATGCCTATCGAAATATGCTAATATTTGAAGTTTTTTTTGCGGATCTCCAAGTCCACTAACATTCCATGTAATGATGTGCAGCTGCTCAGATGGGTTGTCAGTCATGGAACCACTCGTGTGTCGCTATCGAGACCCATGCCTTTAGAACAAATTCTGGAGAAGGATTACGAGCATAGAACATTTCTGTACCGTGTGTCATGTCTGCTATGACTACCAACAAGAATAACCCCCCACCCTCCCCCTCCCACTGAAGCATCCCAATCATGCCAGCATTGATGTCCCCCCCACCCAACCTTCAAAACATTGGAAAACATGCTGTTTAACGTTGCAGCAAAGTACAATAAGGGGTCAGCCCGTGTGGGGGAAACCTCTATGTGTATGCACTCTATACCTCACCTGAGAATGCCAAGACTTACTCCAGTCCCTCTAGGCATAGGCTGAGGGTGCTCAGCGATGATTCTCCTCACATATGTAATTGAACAAAAGTTCAAAGTCTTAATATAGACCAAAACAGTTAGAAAACATTCAACGATACACTTATCTGCTCTGCAGTGTCTCTGCTTTCTAGTGAGCTGAGGCGCCAAACCAGGTCATGCGTTATGATGGTCGCAATATCCGCCGTTCTATAGTCCATCATCATCTATATGGCACCAGCTCATCACTGTTCGGACCTCTACACTGGAGATGACAGGCGCGACTCCGTGACCTGTCCATTGCCGATGGCACTGTTGCATCTAAGCCGCTTCAGAAACTCATCCACCTGCTGGGCCTGGTAAAGAAAGATTGCTTCCCTTGACGCGTGACGCGGAGGCGCGCTGGGTACAAAAGTGCGTAGTCTACCTGTGCTTGTCTCAGCTTTTGCTTGACCGGCATAAATTTCCTTCTTTCCTCTTGCACCATTGCCGTGAAGTCAGGATACAGAGAGAACATGACACCATCATAATTCAGCTGCCTCTTCTCCCAGGCTACTTTCAGCGCTATATCACGATCTCTATAATTCAGGATGCGCGCAATGATGGGGCGTGGAGCACTGCCCGGTGGAGGCCGGGGACCCAAGGAATGGTGCGCTCTCTCAACAATAAATTGCTTGGAAAAGGCCTCTGCCCCAATAGTCGCAAGCAGCATTTTTTCAATGTAGTCTTCCATCTTACCCTAGTTGGCGCTCTCTGGAACACCTATCACACGTATGTTATTGCGCCGACTGCGCACCTTCAAGTCCTCATTTTTGGTGGCTATCATCTTCAAAAGCTTCTCCATATGCGTTACACTCGACTGGGACTGCGCCGCTGCATCTTCTACATCGGAGATACGACTCTCCGTGTTTGTAAGGCGCGCCTCATGTTTGTCCATTTTATGGACAATAGCATCCATGCGCGTTGTCATGGCATCCATCTTGTCTGCGATCGCAGCCCAACTTTGTTGAACCTCTTTAAGGATAGTCCTAATGTCCTCCTCAGCTAGGCTGGGAGCCTCCGACACAGAGTGTCGCATTCAATCAATCAATCAATCAATCATAGGCATTTATAAAGCGCACTACTCACCCGGAGGGTCTCAAGGCGCTAGGGGGGGGGTCCGCTACTGCTCGAACAACCAGGTCTTGAGCTTCTTCCTGAAGGAGAGGTGGTCTTGGGTCAGGCGTAGGTCGGTGGGGAGGGCGTTCCAAGTCTTGGCGGCCAGGTGGGAGAAGGATCTTCCTCCTGTTGTCGCTCTGTGGATGCGGGGGACGGCTGCGAGGGCGTGACTGGTCGAGCGGAGGTGGCGTTTGGGAGCGTAGAAGTTGAGGCGGCTGTTGAGGTAGGTCGGGCCTTGGTTGTGTAGGGCTTTGTGTGCATGGGTGAGGAGCCGGAAGGTGATTCTTTTGTTGATCGGGAGCCAGTGCAGGTCTCTTAGGTGTCTGGAGATGTGAGTTCGTCTGGGGACGTCGAGGATGAGTCTCGCCGAGGCGTTCTGGATCCGCTGGAGTCTCTTCTGAAGCTTGGCGGTGGTACCGGCGTAGAGGGCGTTGCCGTAGTCCAGTCGACTGGTGACGAGGGCCTGGGTGACCGTTTTCCTGGTCTCGGTGGGGATCCACCGGAAGATCTTACGTAGCATGCGCAGGATGTTGAAACAGGACGAGGAGACGGCGTTGACTTGTCTGGTCATGGAGAGAGAGGAGTCCAGGATGAAGCCCAGGTTGCGTGCATGGTCTGTCGGTTTGGGTGCGTTGCCCAGGGCGGGGGGCCACCAGGAGTCGTCCCAGGCGGAGGGTGAGGAGCCCAGGATGAGGACTTCCGTCTTGTCTGTGTTCAGTTTCAGGCGGCTGGTCGTCATCCACTCGGCCACGTTTTTCATCCCTTCGTGTAGGTTGGCTCTGGCGGTGGCGGGGTCGTTGGTCAGGGAGAGGATCAGCTGGGTGTCATCGGCGTAGGAGATGATGTTCAGGTTGTGTTGGCGTGCGATGGCCGCAAGGGGGCTCATGTAGACATTGAAGAGGGTGGGGCTGAGCGAGGAGCCCTGAGGGACGCCGCAGATGACTTCTGTGGCTTCTGATCTGAACGGGGGCAGGCGGACTCTCTGTGTCCTTCCGGTGAGGAAGGAGATGATCCATTCCAGTGCCTTCTCCTCGATCCCGACGTTGCTGAGGCGCTGCACTAGGGTGCGGTGGCAGACAGTGTCGAATGCCGCGGAGAGGTCCAGGAGGATGAGGGCCGCTGTTTCTCCGTTGTCCAGCAGGGTTCGGATGTCGTCGGTGGCAGCGATGAGGGCGGTCTCGGTGCTGTGGTTGGCCCGGAAGCCTGACTGGGAAGGGTCGAGGGAACCAGTCGTCTCGAGGAAGGCTGCCAGTTGCTTGTTGATGGTCTTCTCGATGACTTTGGCTGGAAACGGGAGGAGCGAGATGGGGCGGTAGTTCTTGAGTTCGGTGGGGTCCGCCGTTGGTTTCTTTAGTAGAGCGCTGAGTTCGGCGTGCTTCCAGCTCTCAGGGAAGGTGGCGGTGTCGAGGGAGGTGTTGATGATGTCCCGCAGGTGGGGTGCGATGACAGCGTCGGCCTTGTTGAAGATGTGGTGAGGGCAGGGGTCGGTTGGGGATCCGGAGTGGATGGAGTTCATCGTGCTGATGGTGTCTTCGAGGTTGATCGGTGTCCAGGCGTTGAGGGTGGTGGTGGGGGGCGTTGGTTTGGTCGTGGGGAGCGTTGGTTGTGTTCTGAAGCTGTTGTGTATGTCAGCGATCTTGTTGTGGAAGTAGGAGGCGAGGGAGTTGCAGAGGTCTTGTGATGGGGTGATGTCGTTGGTTCCGGCGTTGGGGTTGGAGAGCTCTCTGACGATGTTGAAGAGTTCCTTGCTGTTGTGTGCGTTGTTGTCTAGCCGGTCCTTGAATGCTGTTTTCTTGGTGGCGTGGATCAGTTGATGGTGCATTCGGGTGGCGAGCTTGAGGGTAGTCATGTTGTCCGGCGTTGGGTCTCTTCTCCAGGCTTTCTCGAGGGCTCGGCAGTTCTTCTTGGAGCTCTTGAGTTCGTCGGTGAACCACGGGGCCTTCTTGCTTCCGGGTCTGCTGGGTGGGGTCCTCAGAGGGGCGAGCTCGTCCGCGCAGGTGGAGATCCATTTCGTGAGGTTGTCGGGTTCTTGGCTGGGGTTCGGTGAGCTGGTGGGAGGGTGCTAGCTCAGGGATGCGGTGAGTTGTTCGGTTGTGATCTTGTTCCAGCTTCTTTGTGCAGCCTGTTGCTGGTGGTGGTGGACCGTGGTTCTTTTGAAGATGAAGTGGATGCAGCTGTGGTCCATCCAGTGGAGTCCAGTGGCGTGGCTGAAGGAGATGTCTTTGCTGGACGAGAAGACGGCGTCGAGTGTGTGTCCGGCGAGGTGGGTGGGGGTGGTCACCAGCTGCTTGAGTCCGAGGGTGGCGAGGTTGTCAAGCAGGGTGGTGGTGTTGAGGTCGTTGTTGTTCTCCAGGTGGAAGTTGATGTCCCCGAGGAGGATGTAGTCGGCAGAGGGGAGGGCGTGCGGGCTGATGAAGTCGGCGATGTCTTCGCTGAATTGAGTGCGTGGTCCCGGGGGTCGGTAGATCAGGGTGCCTCTGAGGGTGGTCTTGGGGTCGGTGTGGACCTGGAAGTGCAGGTGTTCGGCGGTTGTCAGGGTGTTGTCGGCGTTGGTCGAGATACGGATGGTGTCCCTGTGGATGATGGCGATGCCTCCTCCAGTCTGGTTGTCGCGGTCTCCCCGGATGATCTTGTAGCCCTCTGGGATGGCGATGGCGATGTCGGGCGCATTGTCTCTTCTCCCGTAGCACCTTGATTGTCTTGGTGAGGCTTGGCGCTTTTTTTGGTCTCAAAGGTCAGCCTTGGCTGCCTCATATCTGATTTCCCCATGAATGCCCTGGGCCGAAGCGACAATATGTGGCTTAGCAGGGTAGCCGAGGCCGGATACACACGTACCCTCCGATGTAGACAAATAATCCATGAAGGGAGACACCTCTCATGCGCCGTCGATCCTCCTCCCCAGACACTCGCTGCCCCCCTCTGGTGTCGGTGAGATTCAAAGTTAAGATGCAGTCCAGCAAGACATATATCAGCTAGAACATGAGGAGCAGAGCGCAATGACCGTGGACTCTTCCAGACCACACCACAGCCAGGAGCCCAGTGGCAAGACTACACTCACCCAGGGGGGGCTCACTAGACAGGTAGCAGCATTTTTTCCTGACTGTGTAGGTAGTGCTCTCTCCCACCAGCAGCCTCCACGTGACAGCGCAGGGCCAAGGATCACTGGCTGTTCTTTTTTCAGAGACCCCCTGTCACTGCCCCAGCTTCCAGTTGTGATGGCTGCATGGAAGTCGGCCCCCCGGCCGCGAAAGCGTGATAACACTGGACCCCCGTGCCTGCAATCAAAACACCGCCAGAGCGCGCCAGCCTCTCAAAGGCTTCTGCCTTGGGGGCAAGCGCTCAAAGTAATTAACCTGGTACGCGTCTCCCAGCGCCTGCCTCACTCCGCCGCTAAACTGCATTCCCGGCCAGGCAGACACGTAATGGGGCACCTATTCCAGGAAAATGCCAACAGTCTAATCTTCCGTGTAATGGCAGCGCACACTGCACTACGCTGGCCTCCCGGTCATCCCCAGCGGCAGAGGGTCTCCCAAGCACGGCACGTCAGCAACCTTGGGGCAGAGCACAGCTCACAAGTAAGTACTACCAGCTCTGGGCCACTAATCTTAAAGTGGTAGCGCCTCAGCAGATCCACCGCAGTCGAAGGCCTATCAAGGGCGCCAGTTGCGATGAGGGGTCTACTCAACACGTGTGTGCCCCAGGCTAGCGTAATTCCTCACCCCACCGTAGAGTACCAGGCAGGCATGTCCTTGTCTCGGGCAAACTTTGTCACGGTCACGAGCCTGGTTCCCTTCGCTCCCCGGGGTTCCAGTTTTCAGCGAGGATGGCACACGTTTTGGTCTTCGTAAGGCATACAGTTTAGGATATGTAGGATATGTCAGGCAGGATAAATTGTCAGATTATTGAGCTGAGCTGCAGGAGCCTTACATCTGTGCGGCCATTTTGCTTGTGCGCCACCTAGCGCCCCCCAGGGTTCACACCTTCAATAGAAATGAAGGGGCCCTGTGGCTGCGATCATAGATCTCCTCAGGACACCCTTCATTTTATTTTATTATACCCTTTTTTCTCTTACCCCAGGAGATTCTTCCTGAAGGGAATCTTAAAGAAAGCCAGATTTAAACAGGCAGGGGTGGCACTGTTATTTTTAAAATTGGCCCCAGATACTTTTACACTGTTTTGTATTATAAACTTTTTAACGGCTGCATTCAGACTAAGGAACACAAGGGGCAGCGGTAACTTGTAGTTTCCCTGTTATAATTATCTATTGTTTCATGAATGATCCCCATAACTATAGAAGAATTGGTTGGATAAGTGACAAGGGTTTTTTTTAATGTTCAGACGGAAATTGTATTATATGGTTTAAAAAAAAAGAAAATCTTGTATTATAAACCTTTTTTTTAACTTGTACCTGTAACTGGTTTTGATAAATTTGGTTGCTTTTATGGTATTTCTATATATCGAATAAAGTTTCTATGATGAAGTCTTTGTTCTTGGCTATTACAGGACGTTTATTGCACGGTGTCATTCAAAAACATGATTTGCAGAGGAATGAGGCATGCTCTAAATAGCGCTTCCGTTCCCTGGACCTGCCAGTCTCTAGTACCCCAGACTGATTTTAAGTCGAAACCTTGTTCAGACAAATGGGCAATAAAGGAAGCAGAATAAATCTGTTTGGTGTTTGTCAACATATTTTTCTGTGCTGGTTTATGTGCAACCTTAAAATAATAAGAGACTGGTCTGACGTGTTAAACCCCTAAAAATATGGGAATTTCTGTGCAAATGTCTTTGAACTGCTTTTCGGCGGTGTTGGGCAGTGTTCCCATTGGTGATATGTAAAAACATTTCTGGGATTAGCAAATTTATGCAGAAAATGATGACCATAATGTTGATAGTAATACATAGTCAAAAAATCAGATGTGTCTTCCAACATTTCACTATTAGAAAAGGCAGCAGATTTTTCTAAGTCAGACAACATATTATTTACAGTTTCATAATCCCAATCATCGGAAAATGTACTGGAGGTAGTGATATAACTCAATGATATGTTAAATAAATGTTCTATTTTTTAAAGTTCGGGCGGACCAAATATATCGTAATCAACCTTGTCCCACACTGTACCATCAGGTATAGGAACTGCTGTAATGTTCACTGATGACAAGTATCTTTGTTCACGATGTGATGATAGGTGTGGTTTCAGAATCAGATTCACTTTTTGAGCTGCAGAGCTTTGTTGAAGGGAAGTTCCATTTATAATAATACTATAGACAGTTACTAAGCCTATCCAGAAAAGAAAGAAAAGTATCCCGGTAATTACCCAGAGTTCTATCCAAGGTGATACCAGGCACGTCTTTTTAAGAAAGTTCAGAAAATCTTTAATTTGCTGGTGGCATGTTTCTTGGGCTGGCATTGTTACAGGTTCACTTGCATCCAAAGAAAATGTATCAAAGTCTATGAAGTAGCCAGATGCAGTTCGATCAATTTTCGGTATTTCCGCAGGTCTTATGGAAACTGTAGCCTGCTCTTGTTCAGGTATGTTGATGTAGATATCTGTGTTTGGTCGAATTGAAATTTGTCTTTCATTCTGATTATGAACTTCAGTTTCAAGAGGAACGAGTTCCATAGCATTATTGTATAGTACATCATTCCATGCAGGGGACTCTTCAAACGTGATGAGTCTTTTTGTTTGAACTTCTTGTATAGTAGCTACTCTGGAGTCCACGAGGTCTACTATTTAGTATCGGCCACATAGTCTGGTTTGATTAAGTCTATTGAGACAAACTTTTTCTCCTTTTTCCGGCAACAGACGACAGAAGTACAGTTCTTGTTCCTTCAACTGCATGGATGGGTACAGGCTTTCTGTATGATGGGCCGAATTCTTTTTTGTCTGCAATTTTCTCTCTGACCAGATCCCCAACTTTAGGGATCCGGACAAGTCTTTCCATGACTGACTTGACTTCCTCAGTGGTGGTCCACTTTACCTGGACATTGCTTTGTAGTGCCCTGGATTCATTTAGCTCCTGTAAAACAGCCAAACGTTTATGGATGTCAAAAGGTTTTTCATCCACCACTGTGCTTTCATAATCAAGATCAGGTACCCACATTCTCGTCCCAAATAGGATCTCATAAGGATTAACAGTCCCTAGAGAACTTCTTGACATATTATTCAATGCTCGTTGAACTCCATAAAAATGTTTTACCCAACTCTCACCCAAGCCTAATACTCTAGCTGTTAAAGACTGCTTTAGGTCCCAGTTTTTACTCACAACTACCAAATTTCCCTCGGGATGGTACAGAGAGAAGTACCGCAATGCTACACCCAAACCTCCCATGGCTTCCTTGCAAGCCCTAGAGCTAAACACAAGACCACAGTCAGAATGTAATGTGCCAATTGCGTATGTCCCTATAAAGACTCACAAATCTTTTATAACAGTTTGAGCGTCAGCTGAGCGCTGGGGCCACACCCATACGAATCTAGAGCAGGAATCCACTGCAACCATGATATACCTGTAAGCCCCATCTGTTTATAAGGGGCCGCAGTGGTTGAAATAAACACACGCAAGTGGTTTGTCTGATATCAATAATGTTGTCTGCATTGGACGTGTTATGGTGGAGCCTTTCATCTGCTGACAGATATCACATTTCAAGACATAGCCCTTAGTCTGCTTTGTTAATCCTGTCCATTAGTAGCGTTGTTTCAGTAAGGAAAAAGTCACCGTAACTCCTGCGTATGCAGAACCTATACCCTTGTATGCTGCTAGAATTAACCCAGACCTGCGATTCATATTTGGTATTACTCTGTCTAATTTGAGCAAATGGAACGTTATTTGCATGTAACTTGTAGGAGTCCTTGAGTGGAAATCTTTTCGGTAGTGCTGTTTTATTGCATGTAGCAATCATTGCAACCGTAATCTCACCGTCTATTCTCATTTTTGAACAAGTGATTGCATCTACAGAAGCTGTGCATACAGCCCCCTTCGTGGCTTCGTAAGCCAATGTATACCCTTCAACGTGAACGCCATCACGTTGATGACTTAACGTGTGTATCACCGGAGCCCTTGGTAGTTTGTTTTTCAACTCCACTACCTGTCCCCATAGCGTTTTGTGCTTAATTGTGCCACCTTTCGTATCTTTGAACCCATTTTGTCCCCAGTGGTGTAAGTAGTCATTGTATGACTGCACACAGTAATATGAATCAAACACGATTAGTGTCGGGAATATTCAATCCATATTTAGCAATGCCAGTAACAGATCTTTTAATTCTGCCAGCTGCGCTGTGCAGTCTCCTAGACACTGGGTTTTTGTACAACCCGGATGAAACTTCTCATCCTGCATGTGTCCTTTAACGATTGCGCATGCCGCACTGTATTGCTGTTTACTCCTAATGGCCGCTGAGCAGACCCATCAGTGTATATTATATATTCAAACTGATCTAAAGGCAATATTTCATTAGGGAGAGGATATTTTTGTTTGTAATGCAGGAATGCTTGTGTCTTTAGACTTGGGTCGTACCGGCATTCTACTTCTGTTGCAGTAAGAGAATTAGCCCATTGTATCCATCTCGGATGTAAGGCTTTAGCGTTCAGAACGCTAGCCTTTGTAGCAGCCTCTAAGGCCGTACCTGAGCCAGTGCTCTTTCTCTCACTACAGCAGTCTGTACTGTTGTAAGAATCTTTACTGTTGATTGTTACTGTTTCACCTTCATTATATGTTAGGTAGGTGTATCCTGATTGACCCGCAGCTATACGGATCACCAGGTTGGGTACATTTACTTATCTGTAGGTGTTTTGAAGCTATCATATCAGTTTGTAGGTAACAAAGAATATCTGTGTGTTCCTGTGTCCATTGTCTAACTGAAAAGTCAGGTCTTCTCAAATTGTAGAAAGGTTTAACTCTTTCTGCGTAATTCAGAATGTTTGTTCTGACAAAGTTTAAGAATCCCAGTATTCATTGTAAGTTTTTTATGATTTTGGAGGTTGTAGCAGTGCATACTTTTCTAAAAGTTAGCTGCTAAGCTTTTTTCTTCACTTGAAAGCTCATATCCCAGAAAAAGGACACTGAGGAGGGTTATCTTTGATTTCTTAAAATTAAATGTGTAGCCCTCAGAGGCAAATCCCAATATTATGGTATTTGCTCTGTTTAAGTGTTCATCCAGGTCATCATGCATTAGATAAATATCATCCATGTAGGACAATGCCTCTTCATCCAGATTTCGAAGTAATTCAGTTACTCTGGCTGAAAATACCCCGGGCTGTTCTTATACCCCTGGGGTAGTCTACAAAATTGCAGCTGGGAGCCTAACGTGGAGAATGTGGTTAAATGCCTGTTTTCTAGTGCAATATTTTGGTAAAACAACCCATTTGAGATATCTAGTGTCTTTTTGTATTTTTTCCGCACACTGTTATTCATTAGTGCAGCACTGTGTGCATTTTGTACTGCAAATATCTTTGTGCAAGTGTTTAGATGTCTGTAATCTAAAACTAGACGATATGAGTTGTCAGGTTTCATCACGGAAAACAAATGATTATTCTTTTGAGATGTGCAAGTTTCAATCACTCCTTGGTATTCAAGTTCATCTAAGATCTCCCTGACCTGTTTTTTAGCTTCTTGCTTTATTGGATACTGCCTCTGAGGTGTGGGAGTATTTTTTAATTGAATTATGTGGTGGGTTAAATCCTCATTCCATCCAACATGGTTTTTATATAATGCCAGGGCTAGGGCTACAGCCTACTCCTGTGCATATGTGTATTTTAGATATTTGGGAACAGGGTCAGAAAAGGCTGGTAAAATTACTGTTTCACCCCTAGGGCAGTCTATGACAAATGCTGACGGCCAATCTTGTTTGGCTAATAGGATGTCATAACCAAACGTAAGGTTCTCCCAAAAGAGACCTCTAATTTTCCTGGGCTTGTCCTTCTCCATTTGGAGTGTTATTTTATATAATTTATGTGGGACACTTTCCCTATTATCAGGTGTTTCCACTGTGATATAATCATTCAAGTCTGTTGTCACCAGAAATTCCATCAGGTTCTGGGTGAGCTATTGTTACTTTTGCCCCACTGTCTAGCATCGTCAGAGCCCATTCCCCAGTCATTAGTTGAGTCCTCAGAATTCTGGGCATGTCTGATCTTTAGACCTGCAACCTTCTTATTTTTGAACTGAGGTTTTGGTTTGGTTTAATCTTCTTTTTTGGAAGTATAGTCTTGAGCGTGCTGCTTGTCTCTGGACTTTGTACGCTCTTCTTGTCTGTCTGACCGTCCTTCCCTCGCCAAATATTTTGTCGAACCCTGAAAGGAACGACAGGAATGTGTATCAGTATCCTGATAGCTGTCAGGTTTTCTAATATTTTCCCTATTCCTAAGGTTATACCTCCTTTTGGAGGGCTCCCGTGGAGAGATTGAGGACTGTTTCCATTACTTTTCAGTTTTTTGTTATTGTCCCACTTCTTCTTCGAAGAAGCGGGTGCCTGCTTAAAGGTGTCCTTCTCAGGACTACTCATCAGTTGTGGTTTTAATGCTTTCCCACCCAAACTGTCTCTGCCTAACTCTGCAAACGCAGTCTCAATTATTTTAGGTATTTCATGCTCTTGTTGTAAAGGACTGAACTCCCTCAGGCGTTGAGGGATTGCCACTGATGCTGCTTCCCCTTTAATATTTGCTCATATTTTAGCTGATACCTGGGCATAATTACCTAGTAATTTCCTCCGTAAGTTCAGAGCAGGTTCTGCTCCGTACTCATTTTGTATTTGTCTTAATACATCTGGTATTACTGCCAATGGTGGGATACCATGTGTTCTGGTATATATGGCAGCAAAATCTGTACCCAAGAGGTACAATCCTCTATCTGTGGTGTTATCCCCATGGGCAAACTGATTGACAGCATTCTGTGTTTTTCATAAGGGCTAGTATTCGGGAATATTGCTTCTTGCTGTGTTATTTTTTGAGCTACCCAGAATGGCATTTGTTCATGTTTTGCGGGCATTTTACTCATTACTGCATGTAAAGTTTGTGGTGTGATTTTAGTTGCTGTATTTTTACCTGTATTTGTGTTTGTTGTAGCCGTTGCTGGCTGGACCGTAACTGTTCTCATGACAAATGGTGTTATGTTTCTCTAAAGTTTTCTAAGTTCTTTGTGAAGTGTAAGTAAGTCTCCTTCTGGCATTGTTTCAATGTGAAGATGTGGTGTGTAGGCCGCCAATACTGGCCATGCCGCTTTATTTCTTGTATGGGGGAGGGCACCTTTAAATCAGTATAAATGTTCCTGGTAAGTTGGTGGAACTTCAATGTCCTCGTATGGACAATATTCGTCCGTTATTCCACTTTCTTTGTAGAAATAGTTTTTGTTCTTGCATTTGCAACTGGGAATGTAACCCATGAATAGAATACCTCAGTTCTTTATGATTTGTGTGCCTCAATCACAAAAACTAACGGTCCACCCCTGGATGTTAGACTGTGTGCACCTAGTTTTATGGTAAAGGCATTCCTAACATTTTCTGCAATGTGAATTGAATCTGCATCTTCTTCGTCAATTGAGAGGTGTGGATTTTGCACAACTCTATCTACTTATTCTGTTTCTTCAGTCATTGTTTTAGAGAAGAAGAGCTTTTCAAGGGAACTAAGATAAGATGTTTTGCACAGTTTAGGAACAAATTGTCCTTCAAGCTTGATTAACCAACAGCCAATAAATAACAATTTTGCCTACTCAGCTGTGGCAGAGTTTGTGCCCCCCCACTCCAGACATCTCTGTGGAATGTGAGTAGGGGTCTCTTAGACTAGCACGACTGAACTAACGGCATTCACTGCAGGATTGGTGGCAGACTGATTCTGAACACCCCCACCGGGTATGTTGGCCTTTTGTACTAGCTAGCTCACAGCGCCACTCGCATCTCTTCTGACCAAGGAGAGAATAGTTCTTGGCAACCATTGAACATGAGAATCCTGATCCCTCGGGACCGTGGAAACAAGAGACTACTTTTCGCTCAGTCACTCGTACTTACTTAGTCTGTCTTAGAGAGATACATAGAATAAACAGGCTGGGCGTTTTCAATAAGTATTTATTGAACATTTGTTATTCTGGTGTTAAATAGATGAGCTGCAAAAACCACTAGACAGTAGCAGATATATAGGATTAGAAGCACTATGAAAGCAAAAGGATGGTAAAGCTCTACCATCTTGCAGTAATAATGAATACATACTAGTATATAAAATACATAAGAATAAAATGATGCACACTCTTACGACGTCTCCCTAACTAGATGTACCTAAGTGTACCTAGAATGTGTGTAGGTGTTAAGCCAAGAATCCCTCTAGGATAAAGTCAACCCAATTACCTGAATTGAGAGACTGTGGGACCCTGTCCTCGTCACGAGTTGAACACCTCGCAAGGGATGTTAGACCACTGCGAGCTTGAGTTTCTGCATGCAGGAACCTCAGCGTCTTTGGTTAGTATGTTGGCCAGGAAGTCCTGGTCTCCTCTGTCTTTCAGGATATGATGTATATATACCCATAGGTCTCCCCAGGGGTCCTACCTCGCTGTATTGCTGTGTCAGACTAAGGATGACGTGGGGCATGAACTTTATACATAGATATTATACGGGAGATGGTAGTCCTGCTGTGCTTCCAAGAATCCTCATGCATAATGTATGAGATTTTGTTTCAAATTCTTTTTATTGAAGTGATTCGGAGCACCACAGTAAGAAATACATGGCAGATACAATCATACAATAAGCAGGACAAATGCTATAGAAATCTCACAAGTAAACACTGCTTGTGAACAAGGATTCGACCCAATATACATTTATGCTTCCAAGCCCCTGCTTGTTCCCACCGCTTTTATTAACAGAGCTTCTGGGTAGTGACCCAGTTGAAGGGGTACTCAGTGAGTATGTGAATGCTTACTGTCCATACTATGTGCTCTGTTGAAAACAAAAACATGAACTAGTAAAAGCGAGAAAAGGAAAGAAGAACAATGTGAACAATGTATCATGGTGCAAGTGGTGTGGATTGAAATGCTGTGTGGGGTGGGCGATGGGCCCAGTCCAGATAGCACTCAAAACGGGAAGGTTACCTCCATGGGGGACTCCCTACACGGTCAGATATGAAAGAGGTGAAGAGCCCTCAGTCGGGGGTTACAAGCAAATAAAGGTAGACTCTCTGAGAGGTATAACACTAACGGGGACCAAATGTAGTCGAAGCATTTCCTAGTGTCCTCCTTGATGTCGGTCAGTCGTTCAAGCGCCAGTGCTCGCCACAATCTCGCATGCCACTGTGAGATGGATGGGGTCTCTGTCTCTTGTTATATCATTTGTATAGGCAGGTCCATTGCTTCTCCTCTACTGGTTGAGGCAAGATGGCCTCCCAGAAAGCTCTGTGCTTCAGCCGTTCTCGAGGGCCCAACGACCGAATGAGGGCATACAAAAAATAAATATTGTCCTTAGTGGAGGGACCTGACTGTGCGAAATTCTCTATTGGGAGCAAGTCCCTAGTAGCGGCCAGCCGCTCCTGTGGTTGCTGCACCCAGTGTTTGAGTTGCGTGTAGTGGACGCCCTCATGTGCTTCTAACTGGAACTCTTTGGGACATTCCACAAACGTCATTAGTTCCCCCTTCTTATATAGGTGGGAGATCATTAAACAGCCCCCCTGTTTCCACCGCGAAAAAGTCCCCTCCTGCATGGCGGGCGGGAAGTCGGGATTAAAATGGATGGGGGTGAAGGGCAAGGGAAATGTGGATAGTGAAAGCGTTGTAGTAAGCTGATCCCAAACTCTCTGGATAGTGGCCGTAGGGGTACTGATGTAGGCGTTTGGTGATCTGTGTTGTTTTTTTAATCTTAAAAGATCCCAAAAGGTCCTCCCAGTGATCTGGCGATCCATATGCAACCAATGTTTGTACGACTCCCTAAGCGACCATTCCGTGATGACCCGGAGCTGGGCCGCTCAGTGATAACTTCTAAAATCCGGGAGGGCCAGGCCCCCTTCTGATCTGGGCCTAGCCAGAATCCAATGTGAGAGTCGGGTCCTTTGGTCCTGACAGATACATTTGGTGAATGTATGAGATTTTGAACTAGGGAAAAACCAGCGTTCTGAATGCAGTGTTGTATCTAGGTAAAAGGTCAGCCCCTGCAAACCGTTATAAGTGTAATGTAGGGAAGAATATAGGTGAAGGGTTATGAAGTTACCTGGGCCTATATCGGGGTACCTATATGGAATATAACAGTACCACTTTTATGGTTGGCACCTCCAGTGGGTCGGGGTGACTCATGGTCACTCACTAACTTATTGGGTAAACACGTCTTTGCACTGGGATCAGAATATAGCCCTGCACTTGTATTCAGGACCTATGGGCGAGGGGTAATAAGTATCTTATCAACGTTCCTCCGCATGAAGTTGCACTTCACGCTCTTCAGAAGCCCTTTAAAGTGCCTTTCAGCTAAAAGTGCATTGTCTGTTTCACACAGGTTCTTCATTTGTTTTAAAAGAGTCTTCTGTCCCTCTTTAGGCATCGTTAAGTTTATTCAATATGGATATGTCATCTGTGTTTTTTTCTCCTTATAAAGATGGGAAGGGTAGGACTGTCACACGCACAAAAGGTGATGAGGGGAGGCTTGCAATAACTGTAACCGCTGGCAATTGCTCAGGGTAGCATTACACCCTATTGTTCTTTAGCCCTTCACGCCATCACAGTTTAGACCCAGCCATTTGCAAATCAGTCTTGATCCTGCTCCAACAGGAACAGTCCAGCCCACTGTCAAGCCAGGTCCTCTTTGAACTGGAACCCTGTTGAAAACTAAAACAGCGATATGATTAAGCATTCACTAAAGACATGAATTCTCTCTAGCTAAAACATGTTCCTCGTTTTATGTTGACTAATGTCCGGACTCCATTTTGTATTGTCATGTCTCCACGTGCTTTGCACGAGAAGAGTCCTACCTTTTCGCTAGTTGCTCTTGTAATCTGCCTAGTAACAGTCTATAAATAGCTCCTTTGTCCGTCTGGCGCATGCCCAGACTTGACCACATCTGTTATCAGTTAGTCCTTGTTTGACCATGTTTTCGCGGGCTCAGGAAATTGTTAGCTCCGCCCACATATTGATCCTGTATCGAAAATGTCCATAAATGGTAATGAATTTTGCTCTATGTTGTATCCACCCACTTATGAGCCCCTCTATTGTGTATAAAAGGGGACCACGTACGCAAGTTCTTTGTGCTACTCTATGCAATACTGAAGAGTGTTGTGTAGGTTGTAGGACCACCCTTAAGGGTTAATAAACTTTGTCTTTGTATTTGCAGTTTCCGTGCCAACTTCCTTCTAGCTTTTGTTACAGGAGAGCGAACCCTTGTATTCTGCGGGCCTAGCTGGGGCCTGTACTCATCAATTGGCGCCCGTCACGTGGGGCTCATCGGTAGGCCTGGGCAAAATTTCCGTTCCGTTCGCGGAATTTGCGATAATTGGGCATTTCCGCGTTCCGCGGAGAGCGCGGAAATGTCAAAATTTCCGCATTCCGCAGCTTTGCGATAATTTGGTTCTTGCTCGCGCTGTAAAATAATACATTCTCGCGCGCGCGCGATCGCCTTACCTGAATCCCCGCGTTCGCCGACAAGTTTACCCGATCCGGTCGCGTTCTCCATGAGATGTTGTATTGTTTTAGCCATTTGCGCTGTCTCGTGACAGTTCGCGTCCGCAGTGACGTCATGCGTCGCGCGATCACGTCTTTTTTCTCGCGATCATGCACCGCGAGACAACTGAAAACAAGATGGCCGCGCCCGCAAGCAACCACATGGGTAAGTTGGCGACCCGCAACCATGCAGAAAATCTCGCGAACATGCCGGAAAAAAACTTCCGCATCTTCGCGATATTTCCGCTTGTTTGCGGAGATTTTTAACATTTTCGCGATAATTTGCGAAAGTCGCTTTCGCAAATTCCGCCCACCCCTACTCATCGGCGACTCGGATGCTCGAAGGACTGGTCGTGACGAAGGTGAGGAATTTGGCCGGGGATGTGATCACTGCCAGCGGCGTCTTTTAGTCCTGGCATCCCGAGGTTTCTTCCTTCCCTTCCGAGCTGACCATCTGGGTGGCGCCGGTCCTCGACTGAGACCTCTTCTGTCGGTTTGCCGTGTGACAGCCGTTTGGGCGAATTTTGGAACTTGGCAGTTGGAATCTGGACACTCTTGATTGGTAAGAACCGTTGTACGGTACTTGCTCCGAGTTTTGAAGCCTGGGTTGGCTATTTGAGTTTGATTTGTGATGACCGGTCATATTTTGTATTGATTACTGTGAGAATATATGCGTTGCAACACATATAGGCAGGTAATGTGGAGATATTTCTCCAGAATTGTTTAAATCTGAACGGCGCAAAGTTTAAGTGCCATTTTTTTGATAATACTGCATATTTTGCATTATTTTTGAGCATGCCTGCTTTTAGCGCACTCCGTAAGTGGTGCTGCTGCTTTGGAAACCGGTTAAATCTTGAGGAATCTGCTCCAGCCCCCCCAGAGGGGCCTCCTAATAGGGATATGTATGTGAAGCATGGTCTTTCCTCTATAATGTACAGCACAGTGTGGAGGAAATACACCAAAAAGGATCCTGAGTTACGATGGCCTTTGTATGGATCGTTTGATATGCGTAAGATTGAGTATGTGGAACAGTGTATGTGTAAACGGCGTGCTCGGCAAGACATGTTTGAATGTGTACGGTTATGGGTGAAGGAAGTGCGTGAGCGAGAGAAACGCGAGAAAGCGTTGATTGATAAAGAGCAATGGAAAAATGATCATGTGAGAGCACAGGAAGCGAAGCGTAGGGAGGAAAGAGAACTGGCGGAGAGACAAGAGAAAGAGCGAAGGTTGCAAGTCTCGGGTCAATATGCTGTCCATCAGCCACTTTATCCTGTCCTTACTAATCTCGAAGATGATTTTCATTTATTAGATCGCTCTCCGCCCCCTTATGTTGGCGCGTCTGCCCCGAGGTCACAGGATTCTGGATCGGTTTCGGATAAGGTAGACACGCGGTCCATGTTATCAACTGATCGTATGGGTGAGCTTCGGAAAATTTCTTTTCGTGCGCTTAAAGGCAAGCTATCTCTTACTGAATTATTGGAATTTTTGGACAATTGGCAGGATAGAGAAAAGTTGTATTTTGTTGAAACTTTTTCTCATGAAGTGATTACTGCCTTTCGGAAATATTCTGATGTTTTTGAGCCTGATGATGTAGTATCAGATTCTAAAGCATTACGTAACGGTGTCTTTTCTCCCTCCAAGGTACCCGATGCGGTTCGACGGCTGTTTGCATTGCGGGACGCGGCGTTTGAACTTAAAGAGAGAGCGCGCCAAAAGACAGGGGAGAAGGAGCAATCGGATTCACACGCCGGCGGGAAACAATCGTCTACCTCCCATTCAGATAAGAGCGAACTAGTGCATGCTAAACCGATGCGAGAGGCGGCACCTTTGTATGTTCCTCCTAAAGGAGTAGGAACTAGTTCAGACATGTCTTCCGCCGATGCTAGGGGATATTTTGTGTATAATTGGGTTTATACTCCCTGGCATAGGACTGATGTTATGGCATTAAAGAATGCATTGCCTGACCACCGCAAGAATCCAGCGGCCTTTTACGAAGAGGTCGAGGGGGCCTTGAATTCTTGTACCATGACTTTAGCGGATATAGATTTGTTCTTTGGGCTCATTTTACCACCGGATATGTGGCGATCTGTGCGGAAGGTGGATGATCGAACCGCTTTTAAGGCTAAGTGGTCTGAGATTGAGGATGAGGATAGGGAGAGAAAGCCCGCGCAAAAACCGCCCCAGCTTATTTTAGATCTTCCTGCCGCTATCTTGACCAAGTTGAAAACAATTATCCCCCCTAAAAAGATTGACTGGAATATGTTAGCTTCGTGTAAACAGAAGGTTGATGAATCAGTTTCAGACTTCTTTACGCGCTTTGAGGAAACATTTCATGATTTTAGTGGTCAGTCGCTTACGGATGATACGGGTCGACACCTTTTTGTTGATAAATATGTGGCGAATTTAGTACCGGGAATAGCAGCTCGATTGAAGGCGAGTGAAAGTTCTTGGTCCACCTCGTCTCCGGCATCCCTCCTGACTATAGCTCAGTATTATGAGCGTCAGGAACAAGAAGCGAAGGGGAATGAGGAGAAGAAATCGAAAGATTTGAAAACTAAGGTGATGCTAGCACAAGTGTATGGTCCGCCTCGTCGGGGTGTCGAAAGAGGTAGAGGAGGATTCTATGGTCCCCCTTCGGGTCGGTCAGATGTTAATAGAAATCAATGTGCGTATTGTAAACAGCTGGGTCATTGGGCCAGGGATTGTCCGGTACTATATGCACCTCGTCAGGGACGTGGTCAGGGACCGTCGAGAGGTAGAGGGGGTTTTTCAAATTTCAGAGGGAATTCCAATGATCGTGCTCGCTTTGAGCCTAACGTGCAGCAACGAGATAGACCTAATGTGTTTGATCGGAAAAATCAGTATCAAATGTCTGGGTGACCGTTCTGGGTACCATGATTCGCAGCATGCGTAGGATTGCATTGGATGGGGATTGGAATCAGTTGAAGTGCCGGTTGATCAGAGGGGTCCTTATGTTTCAGCAAATGTTCTTTGTTCTACTGATCAGTTCCTAGTTGATACAGGAGCTACTCGCAGTGCGCTATCCAAACAATTGGTTCCGAGGGCTCCCCCATCTGGCTTAATGGTTACATCGGTAGGGTTTTATGGTACACTCTCTCGAAGCCCTCTATCCCGACCCCTTGCATTTCGTGTTGAACACCTTTCTGCACCTTGTCCGTTTTTGCTTGCCCCGAACACGCCTGACAACATTATGGGTCTTGATATGCTTAAGCACTTCCGAGCTACGATACGCTGCTCCCCTACTGGAGTACGTGTGATATTAAACGATAATCCCCCTATGACAGAACGGGTGTGTGTGGTTGCAGAGGATACTGTATTAGCTTCTCTCCCTCATACTTTGTGGGCCACTTCGGATACTGATGTGGGACAGATGGTGATTCCGCCTTTTCCACATTAGTGTCCAGGAGGGTGCGGTATTACCACGCCTCCCTCAGTATCGTATTTCCCAGGAGGGGGAGGAGGCACTCATACAGATTGTGCAGGATTTGATTAAGGTGGGAGTAGTGGAGGAAGTTCCCTACAACGTCTGCAACAGTCCTATTTTACCCATTTTGAAGAAAGATACTGATACTAGGGTTTATCGTTTTCTTATTGACTTACGGGAGGTGAATAAGATAGTGATACCTCAGTATCCAGTGGTTTCTGATATCACGACGTTACTTACTCTGGTCCCGCCAACGGCGACCACATTTTCAGTTATCGATTTGAAAAATGCTTTCTTCTCGATTCCTATTCATCCTGATAGCCGGTACCTCTTCGGCTTCACTTTGAATAATAGGTCCTATAGATTTTGTAGAGTCCCTCAGGGTTATGCAGAGAGTCCTAGTATTTACAGTCAAGCATTGAAAAGACAATTGGATTCCTTTGTTCTGCCTGATGGTGTCGCCCTTATACAATATGTCGACGACATCTTGTTGGCCGCCGACACTCCTGAGCTGTGTGAGAAGTGTACGTTATCCTTGCTTTCCTTTTTGGCATCTCACAATCACAAAGTGTCGAGGAAGAAATTGCAATTCTGTAGACCAAAGGTGACTTATTTGGGTCACCTTTTGTCTAAGGAGGGGCGTGCACTCACACCAGATCGTATTCAAGCAATTTTGGACACGCCAGTACCTTCCACACAGAAGGATGCGCGTGCATTTTTGGGTCTTGCTTCTTTCTGTAGGCAATGGATATTGGGGTTCTCACACATAGCTAAGCCATTGTTAGCACTTTTGACAAAAGATACCCCAATCCCTCTTCCTTGGTCAAATGAGTGTGAAATTGCTTTTCAGCAATTACGACAAGCCCTTTGCTCAGCACCAGTGTTAGGGACCCCTGATTATACGAAGCCCTTTACATTGTATGTACATGAGAAAGATGGATGTGCATTATCAGTTTTAGTGCAGATGCACGGCAACAAGCAGTGCCCTTGTGCATATTTTTCGGCTGTACTTGATCCTGTTGCCCGAGCATTGCCTGGTTGTTTTCGCTCGGTTGCGGCGACAGCTGTGTCAATACACCAAAGCGAGGGAATTGTGTTATCTCATAAGCTGTTGGTATTAGTCCCCCATGCTGTTGATGCTCTGCTTAATTAGACAAAGACGCAGCATTTGACCAGTGCTCGTTTAACGGGATATGAGTTGACGCTTTTGGCTCCTCATATTACGTTAAAGAGGTGTGCAACGTTAAATCCAGCCACATTGTTGCCGTTCCCGGAAACTCAGTCTTAAGCACGAAAAGCACATGACTGTATTCTTGTGACTGAGGAACAGACAAAGGGTCGTATTGATCTCCAGGATACGCCCTTTACAGATGTAGATGGAGAACTGTGGGTGGACGGATCATGCCTGAAGATACCAGATGGTACGACTTCAGCAGCGTATGCAATTACCACATTACAAACAATAGTGGAGACAGCACGCATACCGCAGAAATCAGCTCAGGCAGCGGAACTGATAGCATTAACACGAGCATGTGAGCTCAGTGCAGGATTGTGTGTGAATGTTTATACAGATAGCTGCTATGCTTTCGGAGTAGAGCACGATTTTGGCCTACTCTGGAAGGAGAGAGGGTTTCTAACGTCACATGGAGCACAGATAATGTATGGGGAGTTAGTTCACAACCTTTTGACTGCATTAACATATCCAAAGAAGATTGCTATAGTTAAATGTAGTGCCCATAAGAAGGTGGTTGATAAAGTTGGAGAAGGGAATGCTTTGGCAGACCGGGTGGCACGAGAGACGGCGATGCAGCCTGACTCTACTGCAATGTATGTTGTGAAGTCACAGGCAGAAAGATGGCACGATGCTAGGAGAAAAGTGCTGGAGATACAGAGGACCGCTTCCGATAAGGAACGGGAGCAAGGGTCCAATGATGGAGAATTAGATGATGAAGGGGGTTGGAGAAGTAAGCAGATGGATAAATGGAAGTTACCCACAGCTTTTGTACAACCTATGGTTCAGATGGCACATGGACTAGCGCATGTCGGAGCTTCCGCAATTGTCAAATTACTCACACGAGTTTGGGAGCATCCGGAGATCGCTAGTACGGCAAAGAGGGTAGTGCAGACCTGCATGATTTGCCTGAGGTATAACCCAGGAAAGGGTACACGAACTCCAGCAGGAGGATTTGCAACACCTACTGCACCCTTTGAGGTTTTGCAGATGGATTACATTCAGCTTGAGCGCTGTAACAATCTGAAGTATGTTCTAGTAGTGGTTTGTGCCTTCAGCAAATGGGTTGAGGCATACCCTACGAAAGACAATACTGCAATGACTACAGCCAAGATGCTATTGAAGGAGTTCTTCCCTCGATATGGTGTTTGTAGATTGTTGTGGAGTGATAACGGACCTCATTTTGTAGCAGACGTTATCAAGTATGTCCTGAAAGGACTGGGAATTACCCAAAAGTTCCATGCAGTGTTTCACCCTCAGTCTGCGGGATTGGTTGAGAAATATAACGGTACTTTGAAGCTTAAGATCCAAGCTTCGACTTCTTTGACTTGGCCAGACGCTTTACCACTGGCATTATTGTCAATTAGATCGATACCGCATTCTCGGACCGGTCTCACGCCATATGAGATCGTGTTCGGACGCCCAATGAATATTTGGGGTCCACCGAAACCGAAGTCAGTGTATGATGTACCTTGTGTAATGATGAATGATTATCTGACACAGTTAACGGATAATTTGGTTTCTATTCATCAACAGGTTCGAGAAGCGCTCCCTGATCGGTCCACAGGTGAAGGACATAACCTCCTGCCTAGAGACCATGTTATGATCAAGGTGTTTAAAAGAACGAACAGTCTGGAGCCGAGATGGGTTGGTCCTGAGCAAGTCTTGCTCGCAACGAGGACAGCTGTGCGAGTCTCCAATCGGAAGAACTGGATCCACTCCCTGCACTGTCGTAAAGTGCCTCCTGGATTAGTGGAGCCTGCTGTATTGACCGACCATCAAGAAATCCTGACTGCAGAGAAAGGCCGTGCTGTGGAACCGAACGACACTGAGGAGCTCTTCCCGGACAAAGCGATTCCTGGAGGAGGAAGATATCATCTCAGACCGAGGAAGTGATTTCTTTCTGTATCAGGACACGTTGTCAGAACGGCCCTTAGGTTAGTGAAACGGAGAGCCAATGAGGCAAGGGGGGGGGGGGAATCAGCCCTGCATTAGTGTAGTGACACCCGTCTTGGCCCGCTGGTGAAGAAATCAACAGCTGCCTAAGGGGAAGAGTTCTGACAACCTTTTAGTTTCAGGAAGATATTGACTTTTACTATAAAATGGAGAAGAAGAAGATTTTTTGTGCGACAAGTTTTATTATCATTGTAGCCATTGTTGGTATAACCACGTGGTTTGTTGAGGATGTGACTCCTGCCCGTGAGTTACTTGTTTTGACTACTCCAGAATTGAAGCATCGCCAGTCTTATTTGAATAATAATTTTATCCAGATGTTGCATCATACCCATGTTGCTACAAATGCTACGAACTGTTGGATATGTGGTATGATGCCAGCTCATCAGAAGAAAGGAGGAACGCCGTTCATACCTCTTCCTTTCTCTCATAATGGCTCTTGTAGAGCATGGTACACTTTGCTTTTTGCTACACGGAAACCTACGGTGGGACGACTACTTTTTAGACTTAATAGGGAATGTCATCAAGATAAAGAAGGCTATCCACAAGCGAATGGGACAATATGGGAGTGGGAAGAATATCGACCAGACAATGAATCAATCCCCTATATCTTCACGAACACCAGAGACACTGCTGGGAATGAACAATTTGTGATTCAAGTGGCACAAGCTCAAGCGGATCTGTGTGTTCAGAGTGTGGGTCATATTCCTGTTGGTGTTAGTGACTGTATTATTGTTTTGAATATAGATGGATTAAATAATAGTACTTTCTTAGCTTCCCATAATACGTATTTCGTATGTGGGAATAAGGGTTATTATCACTTACCAGCCGGCTGGTCCGGAGTATGTTATGTAGCGTTCTTATTACCCCCTGTATTCTTAGCACCTGCATCCTATCATAAAGACTTGAAGTTATTGAATAATGTAACTGTAAATAGGTATAAACGTACTTTATCTATTGATGATGTTGACCAAACTGACACTAGCTTACAGCAGTATGTTGATTTTAACTTAGGATTGTTTTTCTTTGTTGGAGCTGCCCTAAATAGTAGGAAGGTTCGACGATTAACAAGAGTTGTAGAGGCTGTAACGAATCAAACCGCTGCTGCTCTTGGGAATCTTACGGAAGAATTGCAAATCACTAGAATTGTTGCATTACAGAATCGTATGGTATTAGATGTTATGTTACCAGACAGAGGTGGAGCATGTAGGATTATCGGAAGTAGCTGTTGTGTATTTATTCCTGACCACACGCCATCAGTCTATAACGCTATTAATAAATTGCATAAAATTGCAGCTGAAATTCATACAGAAAATGGCACTTGGACCTTTTCTGGATGGTTTTGGGCATTGATCACTACATGGGGATGGAAAGTTTTAACTGGTCTTTGTATTATTGTAGCAGTTCTGTTTTCCTGTTGCATCTGTGTTCAGTGTGGTCCTTTACTCTGTTCTTTATGTGTGTCATTCTGTATTCCTGATAAGAAAGCTATTGCCAATGTCACCTATCAGAAACATTTACACAAAGAGGTGGAAGAGATGATGAAAATTGACATATATGATGATTATCCTAACAAGCCGAATGTCTTCAGTAAATGCTGAAAGGGTCGTCTGTTGAAAACTAAAACAGCGATATGATTAAGCATTCACTAAAGACATGAATTCTCTCTAGCTAAAACATGTTCCTCGTTTTATGTTGACTAATGTCCGGACTCCATTTTGTATTGTCATGTCTCCACGTGCTTTGCACGAGAAGAGTCCTACCTTTTCGCTAGTTGCTCTTGCAATCTGCCTAGTAACAGTCTATAAATAGCTCCTTTGTCCGTCTGGCGCATGCCCAGACTTGACCACATCTGTTATCAGTTAGTCCTTGTTTGACCATGTTTTCGCGGGCTCAGGAAATTGTTAGCTCCGCCCACATATTGATCCTGTATCGAAAATGTCCATAAATGGTAATGAATTTTGCTCTATGTTGTATCCACACACTTATGAGCCCCTCTATTGTGTATAAAAGGGGACAACGTACGTAAGTTCTTTGTGCTACTCTATGCAATACTGAAGAGTGTTGTGTAGGTTGTAGGACCACCCTTAAGGGTTAATAAACTTTGTCTTTGTATTTGCAGTTTCCGTGCCAACTTCCTTCTAGCTTTTGTTACAGGAGAGCGAACCCTTGTATTCTGCGGGCCTAGCTGGGGCCTGTACTCATCAGCCCAAGCAGCCCAAGTCTGGTTTTACCCTGACTGGGGATCTTCAGTCAGTTGTAGCTTGGTTTCAGTGCCAGAGTGAGCAAGGGACACACATCTAGGCATACCCTTCTCCACTTGGGGTGTCACATCAAACTCACAAAAGGTGATGAGAGGATGCTTGCAATAAGTCAAACCACTAGCAATTGCTTAGGGTAGCATTTCAACCCATTGTTCTTTTGCCCACATGCCACCACAGATTAGGCCCAGCCATATGCTAATCATTCTTGACCATGCCCCAATAAAACCTGTCGAACTCCCAAGCAAGGCCCTCTCTGAATCGGAACAAAAGCACCCCAAGTCTGGATTCACCCTGATTTTGCTCTTCAGTCAGGTGTAGCTTGATTCCAGTGGCACAATGAGCAATGGTCCCACATTGGGGCATACCCTTGGCCACTAAGGCCGTTACAGTTACAGAAAAAAGGTGATGGGAGGAGGCTTGCAATAAGTGTAACCACTGCCAATCGCTTGGGGTAGCATTCCAACCTATTGTTCTTGCCCACTATGACGCACTACAGATTAGCCCTAGCCAAAAGCAAAATAGTCTTGACCCTGCTCCAATAGGGACAATCCAGGCTGAACTGGAACACAAAGAAACCCAGGCCTGGTATTGACCTGATTTGGGCTATTCAGTCAGGTGAGCTTGCATCCAGTGGAACAGTGAGCAAGGGATCCGGGTCTGGGCATAAGCTTTGCCATGTGGGATGTTTCATCAAACACACAAAAGGTGATGAGATGATGCTTAATCACAAAACAAGGGCCAGAGGAGATTTAGAGACCAGCAGGAGTTAACTACCCAATATAATACTATGTAACACAATAGAACACCTGGGTCAAGACAAAATAGAATTGAACACAGAATAACCTTGCTGAGATGGAGTTTTCCTTTAAAAGGGAGATTTCCCTCACCCATCATAGGTGGCATGCTTCATCATCTGGAACCTCCTTACAGCATGATACCTAGTTACAGTGCGATGAGAGGATACTTGCAATTAGTATAATCACTGGTAATCGTTTGGGCAGCATTCCAACGAATCGTTCTTTTTACGGATCATTCTTTTGCCCACCCAGCCATGTGGAAATCAGTCTTCCAATAGGAACAGTCCAGCCTGAAACACCAAGCCAGGTCCTCTCTGAAGCAGAACACAAGCAGCCCAAGACTGGTTTTGCCTTGATTGAGGCCATTCAGTCGAGGGTAGCTTGTTTCCAGTGGCGCTGTGAGCAAGGAACCCACATCTGGACATATCCTTGGCCACTTGGGCCCTACATAAGGCACACAAAAGGTGATGAGAGGTTGTTTGCAATAAGCCTAATCACTGGCGGTTGTTCAGGGTAGCCTGCCTCTTGTGTTTTTCTTTTAATGGTCCCCTTGAACATGTGATTCAGAAAACCCTCAGATGCCTTCCTGTTTCCAGTTTTTATTCTGCTTTATACATGCCTATTATTTGGTTTAGTTAATGAGCCCCATTGATAGCATTTGTTACAGTTGTTTTTTTTGGCCATGATATCTTCCTTCTTTTGGTGTTTTCTTCTACATTTCCTCCATATTTCTGGGCCCGGGAAGCACAGCATTGTACCTATCTCCTATGTTTTATTAACAGCACCTCCTCACCCACAGTGCTCTCATAAGGTCTCTGTTTTTTGTGGTGGCTGCAATCTGTCTCTATTTACCCATCTCTGGTAACCAGTCATTCTCAGTCAGGGTCTCTCTATCAGACAGGCAAGCCACATATTTGATGCTGTGGTGCCACGCTCTTCCATGAACCTGGATGGCAGAGGAGCATGTGGAGAGGCATTCCCAGGCTTATTGGTCTTTATTCAGAGCTCTTCGAGCATTTCTCTTCCCCATCACATCATCTGCAGTGGCAGACTGGGGTCTCTCATCATTTTCTCCACATCTGCCCCTCATGGCTTCAGTTTTCAAGCAAGAAACAACTCCTGTCTTGGCCACTCTATTGAGCTGTAAGCATAGACAACCATCTTCAAAGCTGAGCCCCAAATTGTATTTTGTTAAATAATTATTTTTTTTCAAATCCTTGAACATTTAGTTTTAAAATAATAGAACAATTAAGTTATAGGTTTACGTAGTTCCCAACACTAACAAATATGTACACATGTATATATAAATTGTTAGAAATTGTGTTGTAGGTTGACTGGGATATGATCCCTAGTTAGGCAGCAACAACAATCCTAGTTAGATTAAGAAGCAGGCAAACCCTAAATTACCTTCGCTCACATTCTGGTAGGTTGGCACATAGCAGTCAGGCTTAACTTAAAGGCAATGTGTAAAGTATCTGTGCAACACTTCAAACATTAAAACAGTGAAAACACAACACAAAAAGATTCCACACCAGATTAAAGGAATAGAACTTAATTTAAGAGATAAAACAAGACTGAAATTACAAAAATCCATATTGAGTATATTAAATTTGAGTCAAGGTGCAGGGTGGCTGGAAGACTTTTATGTCCCTGAGACCTCAGATCAACTAGCCCTTTGAGTCCTTCTGAGTTCAAGTCATGGCGGTCCAGTTCTTCTTACCCAGGGAGGGGGAGAGCAAGCAGCAGGGCAGCATAGCAAGGAAGGAATCCAGCAAAGCAGAAGTCCAAGAGAGTGGCAGTCCTTCAACAGCACAGCAGTCCTTCTTTCTGGCAGACGTGTACTGAAGTGGTGGTGTCACAAGTCCAGTACATATACCAAGTTGGGTAGACGCACTACAGGGGGATATGCAGCCCTTTGGGTGGGGACCGGACCCAGTCTATTAATGTGGAAGTGAGGCTGGGTCCAGCTCATGTCTCTCATCCTCCCAGGATGGTCCATCAATTCACACCTAATATTCTATTGTATATGACTGTGCCGGGGGAATACACAAAGCCCAGCTGCCACCCACCCCACACTGATCAGAGACAGGCAGCAGGTACCAAATGGCTAAAGTAAGGAAATGCCAACCTTCAAAAAGTGGCATTTTCTGAATTATAATTTAAAATCCGGCTTCATCTTAATTTAGGATTTTAAATTAGGATTTGGGAGACACCATACGTATAAAATGTAATGCGGTAATCCCAGTGTTATCCTATGGGAGAGATAAGCCTTAAGTAGTGAAAAACGACTTCAAGAGTTTTTCACTACCAGGACATCTAAAACTTGAAAATTAATGTCCTGCCTTTTAAATACATTGCACCCTGGCCACTGGGTCGTTCAGGGCCTACAATAGGGTTGACTTATGTGCATAAAAAGGGAAGGTTTGGGCCTGTCAACAGGTTGATTTTGCCAGGCTGACATGGCAGTGGTAAACTGCACACATGGGCTCTGCAGTGGAAGGCCTGAGACATGGTTAACGGTCTACTCAGTGGGTGTCCAATCAGTGCTGCAGGCCCACTAGTAGTATTCAATTACAGGGCCTGGGTGCAGGGGTACCACTTCAGTAGAGACTTATAAGTAAATAACATTTTCCAATTAGAGATGAACCAATTTTACCATGTTTAGGGAAGAGAGCACAAGCACTTTAGCACTGGTTAACAGTGGTAAAGTGCTCAGAGTCCTAAATCCATCAAAAACTAGGTTAGAAAAGTAGAGGTGGCATGCAAAATGTTGGGTGGAAAACCACCTTAGGCTGTCAGGTTTAACATAAATGATGTAATTGATGATGTAATTTAACATGTCATGAGTGATATAATATGTGAGGTTATAAGCAGTGCATGGCTGGGCAAGTTATAGTTAGCTCAGTAAACTATAACTGGCAGACTGGCAAATTTCAGTGTTGTATTTGGTTTTTAAGCATTAGTTCAGTACATTTCTAGATTTTTTTAAATATAAGTAAAGATCTTATTAGCAAACCTAAGTATAACAACACTTCAACCTTTGTTTTTAATTTAAAATCTCGGTCTTTTAGATCATATTTAGCCAGCTCCCACCCTGAGCATGGCCTATGGCAATGTGCACTGTGTAGCTGGCTGTGGGGTCTGACCTCTAGTCTGGTCCTATGGTCTAACCCCTTCAAGGGCCTGACCTCCAGCAGCTCACAGCCTTTGGGCGTGTACAGATGAGTTTCACCACTGGCCTTAAGCCTACCCCAAAAGTCCATGCACCACTGAGGTAAACTGCTGGGCCTATACCCAACCCCTCAAGGACACGCATACCCTTGAAGAAACCCAATGCACATTTTTTTTCATTTTCTATTTTTATGGATATTGCAATACTCCCATAATAACCACTGAACAAGCCCATAAGAATGCAGTACTCTGCAAGCTTCCTCAGGGAAGCTTGCACAGTACCACCATACCATGAGGGTAAGGAGATGAGGCTTGTGTGGCATCTACCTCTGTACTGCAGCATTTCACTTCTTTTGAAAATGTCATCCTGTAATGGCAGCCAGTCATTCAGATTGCTCAGTATCACAGTTTCACAGTATCACCAGCCATTGGTCAGAAATAGCTGATGGTAGAAAAAGCTCCCCGAGCCAATTTAAAGTACTGTGGGACTCGTGTGGGGCTCCAGTGGAACCAACCACTCTGCTATACCTAAATGTTTAGCCCCCTCAAGACCATCCCAAGCACCTCTTTAACTGTGAATTTCCAGAAAATGGCCCAACAGATTTATGCCACATCAAGCACATTTTCTGAGTAAAGTTCTAAAATTTTGTCAAGTTTGGCATAATTTCCTTCAGCCATTTTGTCTGTATCAGAGAACAAATTTCCCATAGGAATTAACATGGGAAATCAATTTTTTGGGACCCTCTTTTTTGTGGTGCTGTGCTTTCCAGGAAGGAGCTGAGGTGCATGACCCTTGTTTAAAAAGCTTTGTGCAGCTTCTTAAAACCATGCTTAATTTATTAGCATACCAAAAAACGATCTTCTTATGAAAAGTCTGTCCTAACTATAACTACATAGTGGCAACCGCTGCTGTGTTATACTTAATTCTGTTGAAATCATTTAATTTCTTTATTATTAGTTCCTATGGGAGTTATTTTATTTTCCTCAGCACATTTTATTCTATGGGTCTGCGTTTGGACTTTTGGGACCCCTTTAGCGCTGCAGTCACTTTAGAAGTGTGGCAATGTGAATAGGAACACTCTTATTCATTTTTGATTGTGCATTTGTATTAGCTCGTCCCATTCTAAACTCCTGCTTAAATTCCCTAAACCACTCACATTTGGTAGTATGATTACCCCTATTATCCAGCCCCTCTCTAGTCCCTCCCACATGCACTGCAAAATGCCACCCTGGATTTCAACACAGAAAAGATACTAGTGGTATATGAAGTTGTCTACAACCATTAGTTTGTGAATAGTACCTTATAGTACATGAGTAGTACTATTGTACTACCACTTTACATACAACAAGGTGAAGTTTGTGGACAGACCCAATGTGTTATTAAACATATAAATACAGACCTTTTGGTGTGCTTGACATATTTCAAATAGCTAGGCCATAGAGACTGGTTGGCCAAAAGATAAAAACAGGCAGTGGTTTTCTATCAAGGTTTCCATGAAGATCTCTCAAGGTGCTCTGGTGAAGATGGAGTTTCAATAACAAATCAGTGAGGAGCTCATAAACATGGCTCTACATTTAGAACACAGAATTTTGAAAAGGAAAAGTGAACAAAATAGAGTAGATTTTCATTTAAAATTGAGTTTGAAAAGAAAGACACTACTAAAGCTCATCCAAAATAACAGTTGCAAATTGAGAGTGCAAATTACCCTTCAATTAAAGAGGAGAGGTTTGGGGTCTGTTATGTACTGTGGGAAAGATAGTCATCATTTTGTGGAGTTCCAGCCAAAAACACCTCAATTGGAAACTCCTTGACCAAGCAGAAATGGTGCATCTCTTTGATTCGATGTCTTGGCAATGTGGCAAACAAATTGCTAACATGACCAGCCCATTTAAACTTTCGAAACATGTTTCAATGTTTTTTGTAACAAACCCCTCAGCGCAAATATTGTGATAGAATGAAAGTAACAGATTAATTCCTAGAGGTAAAACATGCTGCAGACATGTAGTGCCCTTTGGTAACCATGGCTCACTTTGAAAAAAGTTAGATCAGAGGATGTAATGAATCTATTGGCACCATTACTCATGAGACTCAAGTCCCATACTTATGAGACATCCAAGTTTATTAATTTATTAATTCTGGCACATGGAATGAGAATATGGATTTTGAAGTGCTACAGCACTTAGAGATTGACCATGACCATCTAATTCTCACCTTTCAGCTATTAGGACTACTGGATTTCACCCAAGTACCTACAAGTGTTCCACTGGCTGTCTCTATTAAAATTAGATTTTGTTGTTAGGACACAGGAACTGTCCTACCATTGCTTTATCATGATATATTCCAGTACCTTTTGTCTTACTGGTGAGGGGCTAGATTGAACCAATAGATTAGCACCACATACAGGATTCACTACTAAGCTGATGATTTACTTTCTAAATGTGGGCACAAAGTTGTACAGTGGTCCAGAGGCTATACCCACTACTTCAATAACTGTCACTGTGTGGCAAAGCAAACTCCGCTCAGCAGGTACCATTAACCTTACAATTAGTATTTTGAAATGTACCAACATATTTATCATTATAGAGTCCAAAATTAATTTTAAGGGCCATATTTAGCAGTCATCTGCCACAGACGCAAGTGATAAAAGATTAGTACTGGTTAGACCCAGTGCCATTGAGTTATCTATAGTATGCTGGTGATGATTAGTTCAATACATTTTGTGAATGTTATTGCCCTTAAGACCTTAGATTTAAGTTGAATAAATAACCTGCTCTGAATGTCTTTACAACTACTTGGTTTTTTTTTTCTTTTGGAGAAGCAGTTCAGGCAATTTATTCCAAGTGTTTGAGCCAAGTCACATGGTGAAATATGGTCCCTTTGGCAGATTTAGAAGTAAGGAATATCTTCCATAAGGGAACTAATAAGACACTATTGTTTTGCATTAAAGTGTGGTCTAAACCAAAGGTTTTATTATGCCACCATTATTTGGAAGGTCCTTTAAGTTATGAAGGTGAATTAAGTATTCCTTGGATGCTACATTTTGATGTAGACTTGATTGGACTGTGCAGTTAGGGAGTTCACAAGAATGTAGGCATAAGATAACTGTAGAGGGGACAAATGCAGTGTTTTACTCTTATCAGGTACCTCTTCACTTCTGTTATAAAATGTTTGTCAGAAGATAGAATTACTAGGCAACATAATTTTATTGGAAGTGGGAAATCTTTATGTCAAATTTCATATGGGTATCTTTCCTTTGGTAAGTGTCACCACAAAAGTGTCACCATTAAACTCTAGTTTCTGTATGTGTAGCGTTAATTGTTCTGAAGTTGAATGCACCTTATATTAACTTGTTGAAATTCAAAGCTGAACCAAGTTACAAGAGGTCTAATAAAAGATTAAAAAAAGAAACCTTAATTATAAGTAGGAAAATAGATGCACCTTTCCTCTAGATCTGTATTTCATATTTATGGACTTGGCAGAGCAGAAAGCAGCTGCCTCTGCTATTGTGAGGTGCTTCTTTTGTTGGTTATGGCCCTTCTATTCTATTTGTGAACACCCTGACATACACTCTTGATTAGTACACATGAAGTGAATCCCCATATTGCTATTAAAGGACATGAGATCTGTGATGTAACACCAATTAAAAAAAATAATAAAGAACAGCAAAACACATAGGAAACAGGAACCATCTCGGGATATAAGTAAGCAAACTTAAGAAAATTAGATGAAGCATCTCATTTAGAGGTTGGTCTTTACAGGCATCTACTAAATCTTTAGGGAAGCTCTCTTCACTTAGGTCCTCCACCCCATTCGTAGAAGGGGAAGTGCTGAAAAAGAATGGGGTGATGTCAGATTTCCAATATTGGGTGGGAATGCTTTTGCTTAATAAGGTCCATTGAGCTTTGTCTTGGATTAGGGAAACATTGACAGCTAGGTAGGGAAGGAACATTTGGTTGGTGATCATCCGATCTGTCCACCTCTCAGTTCTCTTGCCTTATGAGGAGAGTTGAGTGCTTTACTTCTGACATCAGACCAACCAGTGGCTCTGCTGATGGAGCCACTCTGTTCACTATACAATCGGCTAGCTAACATTCTATCAGTATGTCAGTGGTGGTTTTTCTAGCCTACGCCTGCCTTATAAAGCATGGTAGCAAGCAGAAGCAAAAAAACACTCTCCTACCTCTTTCAGAATCATCAATCTTTCATTTCCAGTAAACATATGCCAATGGCTCATCATGCTGACTTGGCATGGGAAGACCGGCGGGCATTGCTCTTTTTGCTGAAATTACTCACTCCCATGTTGGTGGAAGCATTTTCATAAAATAAGATTTGCCAGCCTGACGGTTGGTTGAGTATTTAGCAGGCACACAGGATGAACAGTTGCTGAGGTTAGTGTGACGAGCCAGTGCCCCACCACACTAGCTGCCTGGCAGTCTTTCCTCAAAACTTTAAATCGGGAACCTAGGATTTCCTAGTGTGAACAGAACATTGCAGCTAAAATGGTTAAACATATTAAGACAAAAATTGAGTATTTCGAAGAAAACCTGCCCTAAGGGAATTAGATAGGATACAATGAGAATTCGTTGTGATCACTTTTCTAACTAAAATAGTTAAACACCAAGGGCCTTATTACCAGTGAGGCATTATTTATCGTCACTGATAAATAACTATACCACTGGGTGCATTATTTATTGGGTGCGATAAATAACATCTATTATGAGTTGGAATTTGGTGTTTAATGCACCAAAATCACTTGCTACACTAAATACTTTATGTTTTTTACTGTTACATTTCGGGAGGTTTGACCTGCTAAAATGTAATGATGGTCAAGGTATT
This sequence comes from Triturus cristatus, assembly GCF_964204655.1. Taxonomy (NCBI): domain Eukaryota; kingdom Metazoa; phylum Chordata; class Amphibia; order Caudata; family Salamandridae; genus Triturus; species Triturus cristatus. The sequence goes on along the minus strand of NC_140593.1, from coordinate 1,186,166,437 downwards.
TGATGCATCCTATAATTATTGGAGGCGTTAAAAAAAATACCTTTAAACTGGAATGTTGGAATATTACGAGCTGCTAGTAATCAGGTCCGAAGTGTCCTGTTTATTTCATGTGCATATGATTGGTCTTCCCCAGAGTAGGAGGAACATGTACAGTTATTATGCAATATGATAGACAGTCAGAATAATAAGTATCATGGCTTTGTTTTATGAATTTAGCAAACGAGGGACACCTTCTAAAACTTGTAGGAATATCAGCATTTTCCAAATGCTTTTCTCAGTGCCTGTTTCATCTGGTCATTTCTCAGGCTATAGATGAAAGGGTTCAGCATGGGGGTAACAACCGTGTACATCACTGATACTACTTTGTCCTTATCAAGTGTGTAACTAGAGGTGGGCCGGATGTAGGTGAATAGGATGGTCCCATAGTATAAACTGACAACAATGAGATGGGAAGAGCAGGTGCTGAAGGCTTTGTGCCTCCCCTCAGTTGAGTTGATGCTCAAAATGGCCATGATGATGCGGGCATAAGAGACCACAATAGAGATCACTGATACTAGAATTACAGACAGAGACTCTGTAACAATTAAGAGTTCATTGACAGAGGTGTCTGAGCAGGAGAGCTTCAGCAGCGGTGGAATGTCACAGAAGAAGCTTTCGATTAAGTTGGACGCACAAAAGGACAGCCTGGCAATCATCATGCTGTGCAACAAGGAGTTCAGGAGCCCAACTACCCAAGAACCAGTGACTAACTGGCTACAGACCTTCTTGTCCATGACCATTAAGTAGTGCAGTGGGTTGCAGATGGCCACGTACCTGTCATAAGCCATTGCCCCAAGTAGAAGGAGATTAATGCCCACCATGGCAACAAAGAAGTATAGCTGTATGATACAATGTGAGAAGTAGATGTTCTTCCTCTGTGAGATACTGTTGATGAGAAGTTGGGGCACTATCACAGTCATGATAGTGATATCCACCACTGATAGGTTCCCAATGAAGAAATACATGGGTGTATGAAGCCGGGGGTCAGAAGTGATGGCTGTTATGATGAAGCTATTGCTTAGCAGTCCAACCAAGTACATTACAAGAAAAAGTATGAAGAGTGCCCTCTGATGGCCTGGATGATCCGACAAACCCAAAAAAATAAAATCCATCACACTGGTTCGGTTTTTGGCATCCATTTTTCATCACCAACGATATGCAGCTGTAAAGATTTATAGGAATAATTGGAAAAAAACAATCAACATTATATGAAAATGACCCGAATCAAAAACTGCATTGAGTAGTACCTAAACTAGAAATATAGTTATCCTACTCTCATACTACAAATTTGAGTTCACAAACCTGTGACCTGAGAACTGCGCCTTCTTCCAACCTATATTTTCAGTGTAATTTTCTTTGCCATGGTGGGGGAGATCTCAGCACAGGTAGGAACATATTTTAGTAGTAAATGTGGGACGAACCAGGGAGAGTGGTGGGAAGGCTGGGGAATATCTATTACTAAATGGAAGGAGATTAGGCAAATTTAAGGAGGGGTTTAGGCATGAACACGTTAACACAAAAACACTCCCACAAAAGACTAAAACCATTGCTATTTACAAGCTACAATTCTAAAGTTACTACAGGCTCAAAAGTGTCAAAATAGGCTTAAATGTACCCCAGTCTATTTTCGAGGAAGACAAGCACCACACATATCCTGCCACTGGTACTGTAGCACACTCCCATAAAAATGAATGTAGGCATGAAATAATTTAACACAACTAAACTAATGTTAATTAAATGAAGTTAGTTTCCCATTTAAATTATATATGTACATATCTAGACAGACAGACAGATGGACATATAGATAGATAGATAGACAGACAGACAGACAGACAGACAGACAGACAGACAGACAGACAGACAGACAGACAGACAGATAGATAGATAGATAGATAGATAGATAGATAGATAGATAGATAGATAGATAGATAGATAGATAGATAGATAGATAGATAGATAGATAGATAGATAGATAGATAGATAGATAGATAGATAGATAGATAGATAGATAGATAGATAGATAGACTGTAATAATCTACTTATTCTTTTTTGAGTGAGAGGAAGGGCCATCCCTCACAAGAGGTGAATGGGTTATGATGCCCCAACCCTTAGCCCTTAGCAATGGTAATACATAGCATATTATAATTTGCACATCAGCATGAATCAGTTATGGCATGGGATTTGTACTGTGCAATTTTTTTATGTAAACAAAACCAGGAAACAACGGTTTCAATGTGGGCAGTAATATAAAACCTCAACAAAGATGTTTTACTACTATAAGAAAGATTGTTTTCTCATTTAGAGTCAATCAATCAATAAATCAATCAGGATATATGAAGAGCAGCTAATATATAGTATCCAGGAGCTCGCAGGTCCCGGAGGCTTATACGGACTGCCAGGTCCTGATGGCTATTTGGTATTCTGAAAGAGAGGTAATGGTCCGGATGTTCGTGGTGAGGCTGTTCCAGGTTCTTGCTGTAATGTGGGAGAAGGAGCATCCTCCACTTCTGCTTTGGTAGATGAGGGGAGTTTGGGCCATTGAAAGGGAGGCAGAGCGTAGTCTTCTTGAGGGTTGGTGGAAGTTCAGGCAGTGGTTAATGGAGACAGGTCTTTGGTTGTGTAGAGCCTTGTGTACGTGTGTCAGCAGCTTGAATTGGCATCTCCTCTGTACATGGAGCCAGTGGAGTTTCCTGAGGTCGGGTGTGGTGTGGGTTAATTGTGGAAGGCCAAGGATGAGTCTGGCTGTGGCGTTCTGTTTGGTCTGAAGTCTCTGTAGGAGGTGTGTGGCAATTCCTACATAGAGGGCATTACCATAGTCCAGTTGGCTTGTGTCATGGTGCATCTTGTGTTTAGGGGTAGCCACTTGAAGATCTTACGTAGCATGTGCAGAGTGAGGAAGCAGGGCTGGAGACGGCCTTTATCTGTGATATCATGGTGAGCTTGTTGTGAATGATGATTCTGAGGTGTTTGACATGATTTGAGAAAGTAGGTGCAGGTCCTAGGTCTGATGGCCACCAGAAGTCGTTCCATATATTGCTGCTGTTGCCAAAGATCAGTACTTCCGGTTTGTCTGTGTTCAGCTGCAGGCAATTGTTCATCGTCCAGTCGGTGAAGTTTGTTATGCATCTGAGGAAGTTGGTTCTGGTGGTGGTGGGGTCATCAGTGAGTGGGAGGATGACTTGGGTGTCATCTGCGTAGAAGATTGCATTGAGACAATGGGATCTGATGATGTTGGCCAGCTGGGTCACATATGTGTTGAAGAGAGTGGGGCTGAGGAATGAGCCCTGGGGGTCACTGCAGGTGATCTCCTTGGGTTCAGAGGTAAAAGGTGGGAGGTGGATCCTCTGAGTTCTTCTGGTGAGGAAGGAGTTGATCCATCTGAGTGCATCCCCTTGGATGCTGATATGGTTGAGTCTTTTGTACATTGTGTGGTGGGATACGTTGTCAAAGGATGCCGAGAGGTTGAGGAGGATCAAAGCTGGTATTTTGCCTCAGTCGAGGAGGATTCGTATGTTATCGGTGGCTTTGATCATGGCAGTTTTGGTGCTGTGATTGCTGTGTAGCCAGATTGAGAGGTGTTGAGTAGCTGGTTCTGCTCCGGGTGGGCCATGAGTTATTGTTAATGATTTTTTCCAGTACCTTTGCTAGGAATGGGAACAAGGAGATTAACTGGTAGCTTTTGAGTTTACTGGGGACGGCGGAGGGTTTTTTGAGTTGTGATATGACTTTAGTGTGCTTCCAGGCATCTGGAAATGTTGCGGTGGTGATAGAGGAGTTGAGTAGGGTGGTGAATTCCTGGACAATCCTTTGGTTTCTGAGATTAAAGATGTGGTGTGGGCATGGGTCTGTGGGATCTCCTGAGTGGATGGTTTTCATAGTGAAGGTGGTGTCCTGGGCGGAGAGGTTATTTTAGGTGGTCAGTGTGTGGTTCGGTCTGGTTATGGTGGTGGCATATTTGTCAAGGAAGTCCTTAGGTGTGGGTTGGGGTTCAAAGTTTCTGAACATGGTTGCGATCTTGTCATGGGAAAAATGGGCAAGGTTGTCGCACAGTTCCTGTGAGGGTGTGATGTTGTTTTCGCTGGCAGCCATGTTGTAGGATTCCTTAGCGATTTTGAAAAGTTCCTTGGTGTTGTTGGTGCTGGTTTCTATGCATGCGGCAAGGACTGTCTTCTGTATTGCTCTAAGCAGGCAGTGGTAGAGGTTGAGGAAGGTCTTAAAGACTGCCCTGTCGGAGGAGTCCCAGCTGGATTTTTGGAGGGTTTTCTCTAGATGTTGCTCCTGATGGGGACAATGCTATCTGTGGAATTGGTGATGCAGGCAGTGAAGTTTTTCACTCCCTGTTCGAGGTTGGTGGTGGTAGCATGATTGGAGGTGTTGAGGGTGTTTGCCCAGCTGCTCTCTGAGATTTTGTTCCAGTTTGGGTTGGGGGCGTTGGGCATCTTGAGGGTGTTTAGGCGGGGGCTGGAGATGCTGAAGTGGATGATGGAGTGATTGGTACATGTGAGTTCTGTGACATGGCTGTATTTGACGCAGTTGCTGGAGGTGAAAATTGGTTTAGCATGTATCCTGCTATGTGTGTAGGGTAGAGGACGATCTGGCTCAGTCCGAGGCTGCTCATACTGTTAAGGAGGTTTGCAATGTTTTTATTGTTGAAGACGTTGATGTGGAAATCTAGGTCACTGATTAAGATGTAGTCCTTGAAGTTTAAGGCTAGGGGTGCAATGAAGTCTGCAATGTCTTTGCAGAAGCTGGAGCATGTGCTTTGGGGATCAGTATGCGAGGGTGCCACTAATGGTTATCTTGTTGTCCGTGTGGAGCTTGAAGTTGAAATGTTCCACCGAGGTGGTGGTATTGTCAGTGGTGGTGGTACACTGTATGGTCTCTTGGTGGATGATGGCTGTTCCTCCTCCCGGCTTGTTGGTGCCGTTCTGGTGAGTGATTTTATATCCGCCAGGGATCGCAGTGGCAATTTCTGGGGCAGTTGTAGGGTTGAGCCAGGTCTCAGTGAGGAAGATTATGTTGGGTGCGAGGGTGGCGAAGAGGTCCCATAATTTAGTGGAATACATGCATAGTGAGTGTGGGTTGCGAAGGGCACATGCAAGTTGGTACTTTTATTCAGGTGGTGTCTGTGGTGAGTGCAGGGTGGGACTGGTTGGTGGGCATGTGTCTGTGCAGTAGCAGGTGAAGTGGCAGTGGGTCCAGTGGAAAGGTCCTACCTACCAGGGATTATGGGGCGGCACAGTGGCAGTGTTTTTAGAGGCATCCAGGATTGAGGATGTAGAGCTTGACAATGGTGTATCTTTGTAGGGTGGGAGGGCAAGGGGTTGTGGTGCTGGGCATGGTCCAAGCATGAACGGGCACTTATGGGCCTACCTTTAGTGCACCTATGGTGCTCCAGCAGTGCAGTTGTACTGTCGTCTGCATTAAGTAGGTCTTGGCAAAAGCGAGGCTTCTGTTGGGGGAAGAGCGGTGAGTCTGAAAACCCACTAAGGAGAACCCTAGCGGGAGAACCCGGGCAGCTACAGTGTCACTGGATCAGTATGGAACAAGCAGGAAATGGAGAACACAGAAAAATGCAAGCTAGGTGTCCTGGTGTCTACTGATGTTGCTTCACTGCAGCCTGCATCAGGTAGGTCCTGAGGTGGATGGGGCTTCTGTCGGCGGGAAGAACAGTGAGCGGGAAAACCCAGCAGTAAAACCTGGGAAACTGTAGTGTCACTGGATCAGTCTGGAACAAGCAGGAATTTGAGGCCACAGGCAAGTGGCAAGATAGGTATCCAAGTGCCTAATTGTTACAAGCTATGTAAGGGCAGTGAACAGTGTTTTTCTAATGTTAATTTCACATACTTTAAAACAAAATCCAGAAATTCACTAAATAACCAGAGTGGAAAGTGACATTACAGTTGGATTGTGAAATAAGAGCTAACATTTAAAAAACAGGAAAACCCCAGAAATGCACACAAGTTATAGTTCAGTGAACTAACTATAACGTGTGCACTCCAGAATGAATAGCTTAAAATAGTCATATTTAGGTCCAAGAATAAAAGATGGAATCAGGGCCGTAGCTATCAATGGTACAGCAGATGTAGTGCCACCACAGCCCTAAGGTCTGGGGGGTCCTGGTCCCTGATGATTCTTTTGGCATTTTACTATCAGTATTCATCCACTGCTCTCCCATTTATGACACACTTTCAATTCCAAATAGTGAGGGTGGAATTCTTGTCCCATGTTTGCATTAGCAGTCATGGCACCCTTGCTAAGCGACTGGCTGGAATCATCCCAAGGCCATTGGCACCCACAATGTGCAGAACTCGCTATCCCTACCTTCACTGGTATGGATAAGCTTGACGAAACACAGGTGGTCTGGAGAATGCACTGGCTATGATAAAGGAAATGAGGACTGGTGGCTGGAAAGGAACAGTGGAAGGAACTCCACAAGAAGTGTTATGGGACAATTGCGCCTGCAAGAGGAACTCGCAAGTCCTGGAGCGAAAGGAGCCAGAGGAAGGAGCTGAAGGAAGAACTAGAAAAAAATTAGAGTCTGAGAAATGGTGCTCTAAATAAGACTGTGAAAAGAGTAAGTGAGACAAGACTACTGAGCTAAAAAAAAGTATCAGGCATGAAAGGAGGTGGTAGCAGTGGAGGAAGCACCAAGCCGGACTAGAGAAAAAGGTACCATAGAGCACTGGAGCAAGGATTACTGCTTAAGTGTGGAGCAGAAAAGAACAAAGGGCAGCTCTAGAAATTATTAGAATGTGATGGCATACAGGGCTAGGGAAACTGCTGGAGGAGAAATTCAACAGCAGATAGACCAGTAGCAAGTAGCCATGGCATGCAGAACTCATAGAGCAGTTGGCATCCTACCAATTCTGAGGGTTACCCATCCATATACGTCTGCAGGGTGTGGTGAATATTCCTCATTTGGCACCACATGTATCCATTCTGGGCAAGACTGGAGTAAGGGTAAAGAAAACCTGGCACAAGACCAAAACAAGAAGGACCACAGCGAAGAAAGAACAGGAGAGAGGTGAAACAGAGGGAAGAGAGCCTGAGTAAATGCAGGGACATATGGGGATGTCCCAGACCCTGCCTGCTTGAGGATCTCAGGGTCCTCCATTGAAATATCGGGGTTTGGTACTGGCCACTCTCTCTCTGGTGTGAACATGGTTTGCTCTGGCAGAGTCAGATGGTTTGCATCTGGAGCACAGTGCAGAGTCCATTGACAGAAAATGTCCACCCCCCCTTTAGATTGCCAGGCTCTTTCTGCTTGCCGTAAAACGTGAGTGCTAATCGTGGTAAGCAAGTGAGTAATGTCTTCAGATCTCAGCGTCCCATATTTAGGTAAGGATTTCTAATTTCCTTTCTTCATTCTAAAACCGAAGTTTCTATTTTATTCCGATCTGTTAATCTACCTAAATTAGTGCATATGCCCCTCAAGGAGAAGTGAAGATGAACTATTGGGCATTCCTATGTAAAATAAGTATTTACTATCCTCCTTGCATCTCATCCTTCTAGGATACTCTATTTTTCTAATGTTCTTTGACTCTTTCATTCCAGTCATGTTCCTTTCTCGAACTCTTAGCATTTTGTTGCATTGTTGTTCTTGTATGAGTTTTGAGACGTCTTTTATGCTTTACCCTCTTTTTTCCTCTTCTTTGAGGTGCTTGACTCCTGTTTCTTGGACCTGTTCCTGCTGAGTGAACCTACTCCTTAATTCAGGGCCGTAACCAAGAATGTTTATTTAGTAGGGCATGGCCCCAGTATTCAAAAAGCACCCCCAATGATTTGGGGTGTGTCCCCCAGGCACTGGTTGAGGACCGCGAATGCTGTTTCTAACTTTTAAAGTGACAAAAGTTCATCACAGGCTGAAGTTTTCTCAAAGTAAAACTTTACTGTTTACTGTTGCTTCATCAAAATTCAAGTGTCATTTATAATCCATAAGTGAAAATATCTTCGTAGCGATTGGCAATTACATTTTCATTCCCAATGCATTTCGGCAAGAACTGCCTTCGTCAGGGGAAATCGAATGCGTAGAGCTTCGACGCGTAGGTTTGACATGGTAGTCTATGGTAGTGAAGGAAACTACTGTTTGTGCGGATATGGTCTCTGTGACAAGTTGTGAAAGACCAAAATGCCGTCAATCACATTGAAGTCTGCCAATGGCTGAAGTGGGCTGACCCATTGTCCCAGTCTGTAGTGGGCGACAGAAATATGTGAACGTCACAATAACAGGACAATAGAAGGAGAGTGCTGGCTGAAAGCCCCTAAAAGTGAGTATGTTTGAATAGTGTTAGTAAAATGAAAAGGTTGTTGCTAAGCCCAAGCCTAAAAATGGAAAAATGCGATGGTTTAAAGTGCCTGAACTGAGGGGAAACATGTGGAAATCATCTATATGTAAGCATTAATCAAGTAGCACGCTTTATTCGATGAACAGAAAGTCATACAATACATTCAATTAAACCGAAGAAGTTAATGACATGCAGTATTATTATTGCAAAGAGACGACGGATGGAATGGGCTTGCAGGAAACTCAGCATTTTTATGACAGATGATAACTGAAGGGATTGGTTTTAGGTTTGGGGGTTGGTTTGTAATTTTCACAGGTGAACAAGTTATATTTATGAATTTTGATTTGTCGGAGAATGATCTTCAATGCAATTATGTATATATAATTTCTTGTAAGAGATTATTTTGCTATAAAAGTAAATATCTTTTTGTCTAAAGCATTACAACACCGTTTATCAGAGATTTCCCTAAGAAGAAGACTAGAATTAAGTAAAGATTGTCAAAAATATTTTCTTTACCTCTAATTTGATTCTTTCAGCAGGGTCCAAGCGTTAAGTGCACATGTAAGTTGTAGCCATGCACTTGCTCTTCCTTCTTTATGTCGGTTGTTCATTCCCTTGCCTCCTATACAGAACTGTTTGTGTGCTATTTGACTCTATCCATGTCATAAGTGATCCTGTCTGTTGGTTAGTGGACATGGGTAACTAACTTTCCTTGCCACTTTCCTACCAGGCCACTATTCTTTAACTTCTGTTATGCCAACTTCCTTAGACTCTTTGCCCATCCCTCAATATTTATGGTCTCTAAACTCTCCTGCTCTCTCTTTGTCTCTACTCCCACATTTGTCCTCTCATGCTTTCTCATTGACAGGCAGATAACTCCGATTTCTAACTATTTCTCCATCTTTGAAGATCATTGCATTCACAAGGCGCCTTCCTCATTTCCTCTCTCCAAGTCCTTCCTTTTGCGTATGGGTGTTCATCAGTATGCTTACCCTGAGAGCAACATTAAGTGCTTTATAATCAACCAACATAACATAATACTTCATATGCCCCTTTGTCTATGCGTATGAGGGACTGCATATAAGGTGTATTGTGTACCCCCTAGAGTTGTATATATGTTTGTTTGCTAGCCTGTAAGTGTTTTTTTTTACTAAGAGGACGTGTAAAAGTTAGAAGTGCATGTCCACTTTTTTAAATACACTCCACCCTGTCCTCTGGGCTATGTTAGGCCTAACCTAGATGTGATATATGTATTTAAAGGAAGGGGTAGGCCTGGCAAAAAGTGTATTTGCCAAGTCAAAATGGCAGTTTCAAACTACAAACACAGACTGCAATGACAGGCCTCAAAAATGGTTAAAAGGCTGCTTAAGTGGGTGACACCATTATTGTTGTGGGCGCACTAGTAGCTTTTAATTTACAGACTTTGAGTACATGTAGTACCTCTTTACTAGGGACGTACAAGTAAAACAAATGTGCGAACCGGGTGTAAGCCAAAGTTATCATGCATTAGGGAGCGAGCACAAGCACTTTAGCTCTGGTTAGCAGCTGCAAAGTGTGCAGCGTCGTAGGACCTGCAAAAATGAAGTCAGCAAAAAGAGGAGGAGTGAAGGCAAAATGTTGGAGGAAATACCAAGCCTAGGGTGTCAGGTGCAACAGTAGGAATGTTTGGATTAATGTAATTCACTGGAAAATACTCAAACTGCCAACTGCAAACCAGTCTTGGCAGTTTTGGATGAACTGGGAGTAGGATCAAGGCTGATTTACACAGAATCAGTCTAGAATGACAAAGTTGGAAGCAATAATGGGCTGGAATATAACCCAAGTAATTTCCAATAGCTGAGATTCAATCAGGCATTTTGTCCATCACAAGTGTGTTTTTTACTACACTATATCTGCTCTTTGTGATTCAAAGTGTACTTCGTAAGATGGGAAGAGTTTATAGACTTGCAAAATATGCTTTGTATATTGTAACTTTTTTTATCTTAAAGTCAGAGTTTTTGCAAATCACAAGTGCAAAAAGATTTTGTATATTTGCCCATAAATATTGACAACATTAACGTGTGTTGGTAAAGCACGCAGTCACCAATTAACGTTGTTAAGCAAAATAACATATTTATTATTAGACAACTCAGTGGCTAATTTTTTTCTATTGAGCTTAGCCTTTCATCCTCAGGAGAATGGAAAAGTAAGGGGACTGTCAGAATCCCTTTCAAAATAGCTCATAGGAGTTACAAGGCCAGCCGTGGCAGCTGAGGCCTTTTACTTCTGATGTCCTGGGTCCCCACATATGATGGATCCTGAGAAACGGGGCCAAGTACCCCTTCATTACTTGACTCTCAGGAATAGCATAAGTCGAACAGTCCAGGACTCCCTCGGCGGGAGGTGCAGATACAGGGAAGTGTACACCGGCTTACAACTCAAAATGCATGCAGCATCAACAAGAAATAATTGTCCGGCCAAGAATAAATTTTTATGTAATTTTATTTCTACTGCTAACAGGGCCCTAGTGTTTTTGGGCAGTCCCTAAGGAACCACTCCCTCCTGGCTCCTTGCGATAGTGGTTTTCCCCATTCACTGTAGGCAACATTCGGGGCAAGCCACAATAGTAGTCTGAGTCTCAAGTGTCCATTCTGACTATTTTAAAGCCAGTGTTCTGGCTCTGCAGTGCTAACTAGCCAGCAAGTTCCCTAGGGCTGACTGGCCCAAAATCAGTCTTACCCGCTCCTGTAGAATTGGAAAATTTGAAGTCCCTGAGTATGCCCCATCCATGGGCGATTGGAGTGTCAGCAGCTGAATCAAGTGAGTTGTTGCAAGTGGCCCCAGAGGTCTTCACTCAGTGGGCGCAGAGTCCCACACATGGGGTCACGCCACCAGAGTGATCAGAGGTTCTTTGCTGCTCTTCCTTGCAACATAAGTGTCTGATTCGTCTCACAGGCAGGGAGAGTGATGCGATGATCCTGAAGCTGGTCCATCACCTTGATGACGGAGTGAGTGGGGGTCTCACTTGTCCAGCAGGGGTTGTCAATCAGTTTGCACTTCTTGTTTCTCCCGGTGACCTCTTCTGGCAAACAGGGTCATCATATCCTCCCTGTACACGGGTTCCAGTCCATTGGGCACAGCAAAGTGCTCAGCTGCGGCACCTCCTGACATACAGTTTCGGGACTCACCACGGCACAAGGGCTACGGCTCTCACAGTATGCCAATCTTCTCATGGCTGCCCAATCCTCACTACATACCAGCCTGATAGGTGTAGCGATGCACACAGCTCATCTTATGGCAGCCCTCTGACAAATGAGGGTTAGCAGTTTTGTCCTGCATATGGGCAATGACCCGATCTGTGCAGCAGCAGTCTCTTAACACCTCGTGAATGGAGTGCACTCCACAGGGCTCCCCACTGTTTCTTGCTCCCTCCAATACTCTCATTCCTCACAGTAAAAAAAATTCTTGGCAAGCAGGAAGGTGCTGGTCCTCTAGGCGATGTCACCTCAGCCATTAGGGTAACTAGCAGGCCTTTGCCCCCAGTCCTGGTCACAGGCAGAAGTTTGCAGAGCTTACCCTCCTCAAACAGCCTGTCTGGCTGCTTGGCAGATTTCAATTTTTGGGGTCTCAAGCGCCCCTTCATATAGTTCTTTTCCAGACACCAACTGTGATTTAGAGTGAGTCATTGAGGTTTATGTTTTTCCACAACATAGGCCATGGGAGGGACTAGAGATCACACCTGGATGTCAGTCACAGTGATATCTTTATCAAAACGTTAGGCTAGGCCGTCAGACCTACTCTTTATAATTCGCTTATGAGCACCATCCCCCTACTGAGATGTGCCCAACCCCTCCCTTGTGACATCTCCTTGAATGAAAGAGAACCGTTTTTAAGTGTACTTACTGGCTATCCTGTCTCCAGTGTGTGTCTCACCCAACTTACAGGAATGAAGCAATCAAAAATTCTGAGGAGATTCCTCTACCTCACCTCCTCATGTTTCACTATGATGGCCTAATTCTACCAAATGGAATCCAGGGTCTTCTATGTATTATACTATTCACAGGCACACATATACCCAGTGCATGCATACAGCATTCACACACTGGGGAAATATACACCTTACAAATACATTTAACATGCATGCACTCAACAGCACTACTACTCTCGTGTACAGTACCCCTCATAGACACCCATACATCCAGCTCATGTATTTATCATGCACACACAGAACAGCACTACATCATTTATGCATTGTACCACTCATGGGCACACATACATCCAACACATGTGCTGGATGTATGTGCACATACTATAACTAAGTACGGTTCAAAGCCGGAGGGTCTAAGGGAGAGTTTAAAGACCGCACAGGGTTTATTCCCCTAAATCAAGACAAATAACAATTCGAAACCCCGAGGTCTATCAAACGCTAAGAAAGTGTGGAAACCACTACATCAAATTCAAAAAGAGCCAGAGAAAAATGTGGAACACAACCAATGTCTACGCCCAAAGGTGACATGCTTCATCATTTGGGATTCTCCTCCCAGAGGAAAGACCTAGTTCCTCTGGGGGCTACAGCCCCCTCTCTGAGAGGGAGGAGCTCAGGGATGTTTTATGATGTGATGTTGGATGTTGGATGTTCTAAATCCACAAATGTAGAGCTAGAAGTATGAGTTAGGGCGCAGCGCAAAACAAGAAGAAATGTGAGGGAAAGTGAAATATAAAACTAGCTCAGGAACGTGAAAAAACTTTAATGGAAAACGTTCTTGGCCAGGATTAAAAATTTGTGCACCAACAGTCAACAGATTTTTAGACCGTGGTGATGGAACAAATGGGCAACATGTTTATGCCATATAGCCTGTAAGTAAGCTTGGCATTCATCAGGACCTGTACTACTACTGCGTGCAAAAGAAATGTGTTGTTGACACAAAAAAGGATACAGAGACACACTCTTCCAGTGTGTCCATAGGTTGATGCAAATTACCTATGAAAATAAAAACAAAGATGTAAGAATAACTAATAACTAGTGGTGTTCCACAGGAAAAAATCTTAAGAATGAAAATGAAGTGGACTTACCCGTGAACACTGGGTAAATCACCACACCTCAACCTGGCAACCGCTCAGGAGGGGAGCACCGCTCTAAAAAAGACGGTGGTAATCCATTATTAATAAGGATGTCTGCATATAAAGGGGGGATTATGGTGTTAATCATATAAACCCCTTAAATGAGCATGTAAAAGGGGGAGTCAAAAGATTTGGTTGAGGGAGACTGACGTTCCATCAGAAGGAGAATATCAGGAGGGCAGCTCATAAGGTTACTATAAAAAATGCACTAGACGCTGTGTTAACAATACTAAACAATAATGTCAACCATAGAATCATTTGTAAAGACCATCTACATATGGTTGCTTCAATCATGAGCTGTACGTTATATGTTAACAATTTTTTTTTAAATCAGTAGAAAAGTAAATGGTAAAGACCATGCACTGGTCTCATGGTCAACAGGCTCTCTCATTTGGTAATCAAGAAAGCTAACAATAGCACTAAGCCAACTCAAAAAACTGAGGGTATAGTCTCTGTGCCTAAATCTAATGTCGATTCGGCAGAAGACTAGATAGTTAAACATAGGTTAGGCAAAAGAGACTCTGTGTGGAAATGACGAGCAATTAGCAGTAGGACTTCACAAGGCTTACCTGTCCGTCGGTACGCCGGCGCCGTTTTGAGCCTGATGCCGGAGGTACCGGGACGGTGAAGCCATTTCCTTTAAAAGCCACTCCCTGTCAACGGATAACCAATCGCAGCTCTGAACGGCCGTGATTAGGGCGCATGTCAGTAGCCAAGCCCCTGTATATTAGAGCATGCGCTTAACGATGTAACAACACGTCCGTGTAGAGTGAAAGTATCTACAGTAATGTCGTTCAATCAAAATAGGACGACCATGTCAGTTAATCCGCAGGTAAGTTGTAGACCTCATTATGACCCAAAAAAAACGAAAACGGCATAGAATGGTCATAAATCTGTAGCGAGAAACACTATTAATCGGAGAAAGCGCATGCGCATTATAGTGGTAACAGAAGTGCGTAAACGCGCATGTGCAGACAAAAAACAAGCAACTCTATGAATGTCGTTCGATCCTTATAATAGAGCGAAAAGGAAGGAATGCGATTAACCCATGTATGAATACAAAGTGCATGTGTAAAGCCTGCTAATCAATCTTTTGGATCAATTAAAAAATGATGAACAAACACACACACTCCTGGTAGTAATTAGTGTGTGTGTTATCGAAAGTAGAAAAAAAGTAGAAAAAATGTTACATGGTGAACCTGGGTCAAAGGTATCCACTGTTATCCCCAAGGTCAAAAGGTGTATCAAAGAAGCAACTGACGCTTAAGTTTGAATAGATGTCTACAAAAGCTACCAGGGAATATCATCATTCAAACCACAAGTATCTAAATGTAATTTATGCACCCACCATTGTTCTTGCCAGAACAGAAATGCAGTGATGTCAGTGAGATGGGGAGGGATAAATGGTTTGTCCAAGACTGTCCATTTGAAATCATTCGGACTGTGTTTATTTGTGAGAAACTGATTGGTCAGTTTAGTTGAGGCCCTGCCACAACGGATAGTAATTTTATGCTCTAGGATGCGTGTTTTTACCTGTCGTGTAGTCATCCCAACATAACGAAGCGAACAGCGGCATGTGATCAAATAGATCAAGTTGTCGCTGTTACAGTTGGTGTGACATTTGAGAACCCAAGGCCTGGAAGATCCTATGTCAATCTCTGTTGTGACGGATGTATGAGAACAGGCTGCGCAAGAACCACATGGATGGTGTCCTTGTATTGGAGAAAGGCCCCACCAGGTGTTCTGTGTATCTTTCTTTAGAACACGAGGACGAGTATGTACCAAACGGTCCCTTAGATTGCTACTCCGCTTGAAAGCAAACAGGGGTCGTGGTAGTGTTTCATCACCTATGTTCAAAATTCTCCAATTAGACAAGATGCTTTTTTTGATTTGATTAGAGAAGTTGCAAAAGGTGTGAACACAAGTCAATCTGTTGTTGGTCTCTTTCACAATTTTAGGTTATAGTAAAGCCTCTCGGTTGTTGTTGAGGGCCCGTTTGTAAGATCCTTTGACTAGTTTTTTGGGGTACTGCCTAACTTGTAATTGTTTGGACAAGTTAAGAGCATGTTCCTGGTACTTTTCAATAGATGAACAATTTCTTTTAACACGTAAAAATTGTCCAAAAGGCAAACTGTCACACAAAGCTTGCGGATGATAACTGTCATACATCAGAAGAGAATTTTTAGCCATGGGTTTTCTGTACAGTTCAGTGATGAGACGTGAGTCCCGTGCTCTCCATGCCACTGGAATCAAGCTATCCTGGCTGAAGAGGGGTGAAACCCCGAAACCGGTCCTAGGATGCTTGGTTCCAGTCCAGGGAGGACCTGGCTTGGCAGTTCGGGCTGGACTGTTCCCATGAGGCACAGGGTCAAGACTGATTTGCATATGGCTGGGTTCAAACTGGAATGACATGGTGAGCACAAAAACGATGGATTTAGGCCCAGATCTCTGTACTGGGGTGAATGTATGACATTGTTCTGCATTCTGTCCATCAACTGTTGTTTTTGCATTTGTCACCCCGAGTGGGACGGGTATGCTCAGACGTGAGTCCCGTGCTCTCCATGCCACTGGAATCAAGCTATACTGGCTGAAGAGGGGTGATACCCCGAAACCAGTCCTAGGATGCTTGGTTCCAGTCCAGGGAGGACCTGGCTTGGCAGTTCGGGCTGGACTGTTCCCATGAGGCACAGGGTCAAGACTGATTTGCATATGGCTGGGTTCAAACTGGAATGACATGGTGAGCAAAAAAACGATGGATTTAGGCCCAGATCTCTGTACTGGGGTGAATGTATGACATTGTTCTGCATTCTGTCCATCAACTGTTGTTTTTGCATTTGTCACCCCGAGTGGGACGGGTATGCTCAGACGTGAGTCCCGTGCTCTCCATGCCACTGGAATCAAGCTATACTGGCTGAAGAGGGGTGATACCCCGAAACCAGTCCTAGGATGCTTGGTTCCAGTCCAGGGAGGACCTGGCTTGGCAGTTCGGGCTGGACTGTTCTCATGAGGCACAGGGTCAAGACTGATTTGCATATGGCTGGGTTCAAACTGGAATGGCATGGTGAGCAAAAAAACGATGGCTTTAGGCCCAGATCTCTGTACTGGGGTGAATGTATGACATTGTTCTGCATTCTGTCCATCAACTGTTGTTTTTGCATTTGTCACCCCGAGTGGGACGGGTATGCTCAGACGTGAGTCCTGTGCTCTCCATGCCACTGCAATCAAGCTATCCTGGCTGAAGAGGGGTGAAACCCAGAAACCGGTCCTAGGATGCTTGGTTCCAGTCCAGGGAGGACCTGGCTTGGCAGTTCGGGCTGGACTGTTCCCATGAGGCACAGGGTCAAGACTGATTTGCATATGGCTGGGTTCAAACTTGAATGGCATGGTGAGCAAAAAAACGATAGATTTAGGCCCAGATCTCTGTACTAGGGTGAATGATTGACATTGTTCTGCATTCTGTCCATCAACTGTTGTTTTTGAATTTGTCACCCCGAGTGGGACGGGTATGCTTAGACGTGAGTCCCGTGCTCTCCATGCCACTGGTTTCAAGCTATCCTGGCTGAAGAGGGGTGAAACCCCGATACCGGTCCTAGGATGCTTGGTTCCAGTCCAGGGGGACCTTGCTTTGTCAGTTCGGGCTGGACTGTTCCCATGAGGCACAGGGTCAAGACTGATTTGCATATGGCTGAGTTCAAACTGGAATGGCATGGTGAGAAAAAAACAATGGATTTAGGCCCAGATCTCTGTACTGGGGTGAATGTATGACATTGTTCTGCATTCTGTCCATCAACTGTTGTTTTTTCAAGTATTCCTTAAGGCCATCTGGTCCAAATAGGTGGTAAGAGGCAACCAAAAGAGGTCTCTATTAATGGTTGGGTTGCAAGAGGAGGCAAAGGCCACATCAAGTCTCTGAAAATGACAGAAAGTATTCCACCAACATTGTATGGATAGATTTGCGAGAGTTTGCCAGTTAAAGGAGATAGGTTGAAAGGCAAGAGCAAGCATGAGGTCAAAAAGACCATGGCAATGTGGAGAAAGGTCTAAGAGAGAATACCTGCAAAGAGGAGAGGTATAGAATAAGGAATGGAAATTGTAACTAGACGGGAGATATTAGACCAAACCTTCTTCCAGAATTCGGAAACAGTAGGACAGAGAAAGAAGAGATGAAGAAGGTCAGCATTAGAAGAGCCACAAGTCCAGCAGTTAGAGTCAGAAGAAACAGAGCAACGTGATAAAGAAGTCGGTGAAAGATAAAGTCTGTGATAAAGGAAGAACAAAGATTGGGTCAGAGAAGCAGAACGAGAAATTTTTAAGGAGCTGGACCAAAGTTTATCCCAAAACGTGACAGACCAATTGCATCCCAAATCAAATTCCCATGAAAGTTCTAGTTTAGATTTAACCCAATCTGGATTGGAGGCTGAGAAGAATTGATAGATAAGGGAGGCTTTAGGAAGGGTGAGAAGTATTTTGAGGAGAGAATTTTGGGTAACAGATGAAGATGAAGAAGGAAAGGGAGTAATAAGTATCAAGAATAATACCCATAAGGGTAGTAAATTTCTGCAAAAAGGATCGAGGGCAATGAAATAGGGACTCAAATTGGTGAAAGGAACAAGGTGAAACTCCATCAAAAAGCTGATTAACCCATAGGACACCTTTTAATCTCCATGCGTTCCAAAAAATTGGTCTGTTGTTGAGAAGAATAAGCGAATTATGCCAAATAGGAGTATCTAAGAAAGATTCACGGGACATAGTGGTGGGGTGTATCAAGGGTTTCAAGAGGGAACACGTGTGTCTAAATAAGGGGAAAGAAGTATAAGAGGTTTTGGTGGAGAAACGCACAACTTCATTGAAGGAGAAGGGTAACAGTAATATTTGTTCAATGGAGAACCAAAGGGGAGTAAAGGGAGAGGGGTCTGAGGTAAGCCATCTTGAGGCCTGGCATAGTGAGAAGGATTTATGATAAAGACGAAAATCTGGGAAATTAACTCCACCATTAGATTTTGGCTTTCGAAGAGATGATAAAGCAATTCTGGATTATTATTTTTTTGCAGAGAAATCTAGAAAGAGACAAATCAATACGTTTAAAATAAGTAGCAGGAATGTGAACGGGGAGCATGGAGAGTATATATATTAAAATTGGGGATATCATCATCTTGATCGAATCCAACTGCCCCCAGCAAGAAAGAAAGAGAGGATTCCAAGTGGAGAATGGTTTTTCAATTCGAGATAGGGCTGCAGACATGTTTAGTTTAATTGAAGAGGCAAGGGACTTAGAGAACCATATACCTAAGTATTTAATTTTCAAACTATTCCAAGCAAACCCAGTGGAGGAGAAGAAGTGGGGAAGACAGAATTTTGTAAGAGGGAGAATTTCAGTCTTGTCTGAATTACTTTTGTACCCGGAAACCTGTAAAAAAGATTTAAGTTCAAGTAATAAAGGGGGTATAGATGTTCCGGGAGCAGAAATAAATAACAGAATATCATCTGCATATGCAGAAAGTTTCAACTGGCAATCCCCATAAGGAAAACCGGAAATGGAGCTATTATTACGAATAGAAGTGAAAAAGGGTTCAAGGGCTAGAACAAAAAGAAGTGGGGACAAAGGACAACCTTAACGAACACCACGTTGAAGAGGAAAATAAGATGATACGCGATCATTAACTAGGACCAAAGCGTTAGGAGCAGAATATAGCAAGGAGATAAGGGATATGAATTTAGGACCAAAACCATGCCAGCGTAATGATGCAAACAAGAAAGACCAATCAACTCTATCAAAAGCTTTCTCTGCATCACCAGAGATAGCAGCCAGAGGAACAGAAAGAGAGGGGACTTTATTTAAAACATTAAGAAAGAGACGAGAGTTATCGGATGTATTTCTACCCTTAACAAAGCCACATTGTTCTTTACTAATAAGATGGGGCATAAGGGGGTCCAAGCGTAAAGCAAGCAATTTAGCAAATCATTTATAATCCACATTGATGAGAGAGATCGGATGATAGTTTTTCCAAAATTGGGGATCACGGCCTTCTTTAGGAATGAAGCAAACAGTGGCCTCCTGAAAAGTACCTTCTGTCTTACCAGATGAATAAAATGATTGGAAAAGCATTAAAAGTTTAGGGAGTAAGAGATCAGAAAAATGCATGTAAAATTCAACAGGAAAACTGCCTGGACCAGGTGATTTTCCTTTAGTGAGGGTATTCAAAGCTTTGGAAAGTTCATTAAGGAAAAGATCATTTTCAAGATCAAAAAAATTGAGATGGGAAGTAGAGGGAGTAGGAAGTTTCTCAAGATAAGTCGGAATGAGAGAAGGAGTGGGAGGAAATTCTGGTGTGCAAAGGTTTTTATAAAAAAGTTGAAATTCGTCAAGTATTTCCTGATCTTTATACAGAAGGGAGTTATCGGAAGAGTAAATAGAGTCTATAAGAGTATGCTCCTTACGTATTTTGAGGTAATTAGCCAGAAGTTTTCCTGATTTATTGTGACCGCCATAATAACGAGCACTACTACGAAGGAGTATTGACGATGCGTTGTCAGTAGTAGTTTTATTAAGCTCAATTTTAGCTCATATGAGTTCTGGTGAAATTGAATTATTTGAGGAGATGTAAAATTCATGCTCCAAAAGCTTAATATGAGCCAATATAGTCTTCTGTTTCTGAAGGAAAGTTTTCTTTTTCTTAGAGACAAAATCAATAATGCTGTTGCTTTAAAGGAGTCCCAAAGAAGGTGGGGGGGAGTACTGGAGTCGCAATTAAGCATAAAGAATTCATTAGCGAAGGCGCGAAAGGAGGAGAAAAGAGGATCAGTAAGAAGGGAAGTATTAAAACGCCATCGGGAAGATTTCGGATGTGGGGGGAGCAAGTCAACATCTGTTACAATTGGGGCACGGTCCGAAATGACTATGGGTTTGATAGAAGAAGACAGACAAAGATTGAGAAAGAAAGATGTAATCTAGACGAGAAAGAGATGCGTGAGGAGGAGAGAAAAAGGAATAGTCAAGAGTATCAGGATGAGAAAGTCTCCAAGAGTCAATGAGATGTGCTTGAGAGATAGTGTCAATGAAATGTTTGTGGATCTTATGGGGTATAAAACGGACTGTTGACTTGCGATCAAGAAACGGGTCTACAATATGGTTGCAATCACCACCTAGAATAAATAAATTATCTCAAAATTGAATACATTTTTGTGTGATCAAAGGCCAAAAAGAACAATCAGGTTGTGTAGGACCATAGACATCAAAAACAGTTAAAGGCACAGAATTAATTAACAACTTGGCTAATATCCATCTACCTTCAGTGTCATTTTCTTGTGAGATGATTTTACATTTTAATTTCTTGTGACATAGAATAGCAACACCATTTCTTTTATTGGTAGATGGTGAGAATAAAACCGTACCCACCCAGCTTCTTTTTAGCTTAAGTGATTCGGCTTCTGTAAGATGAGTCTCTTGTAAAAGAACCATGTCAGGGTTATATGAAGCCAGGTGGGAAAGGATTCTCTGTATTTTAATAGGATAAATAAAACCTTTTTCATTCCAGGAGATAACTTAAAACCTTTTCCATTCCAGGAGATAACATTGAATATAAAAACAGTAAAAATGTAGAGAAAGCGAAAGCTACAGTGATAAAGAGATAAACGAGAGTGCCAATAAATAACAGAAAAAGAGAATGATAAAGAAGGGGAAGCAAAGAGGAGGAGTTTAAGAAGCATAAGGAAAAAGAGGTTAAAACTGCATATGTGGAAAAGCAGGAAATAGATATAAGCATAAGAAAGAACAGTATATCCATTAGGAAAAAGGGAGAGAGAAGGAAAAGAGGGAGAGGGAAAGAGAGGAGGAGTACCAGAAGAGACACTACATATCCAAAAAGGATGCCTGAGAATAACATACCTGAGGGGGACAAAAAAAAGGACATCGGGGCAATGGCGACAAACGACAAGACGAGCCTCCCGAAACTGGGAGTCCGGACCACACCAGGACGAGAAGGAAATAGGAAGGGAACCATATGGGTTGTAGGGAAATAAACAGATCTGTGCGAGTAAACAAAAGAGACGGATAACATTAGGATAATAAATAAGGAAAAGTACGACCAGCTAACATGTAACGAGAAAAATGATAAACCTGAGGAGCGTATGTTGTCTAAAAAGAGCAAATACAAAAAGAAGTAAACAATAAAAGGAACATTGTTAAATCTATTTAAGGAACATCAAAAGGCAAAACTACTTTATAACAGATAAAAAGAAAAATGTGAAGATATTAACAGGAAACCTGTAAGGAAAAAAGAAAGGTTAAATGATCAACCATTAGGAGAATTAGTAGTATCCATGCCACTAGTAGTATGAACATGGATAACGTTTTTAAGTTCCGCAGGGTCTTGAAAGGTCCATGTTTGGTTTTGGTAAGTCACTTTAAAGAAACATGGATGAAATCAACCATATCTAGCACCAAGAGTTCGAAGAGGAGCACAAAGATTCAGGAACTCTTTTCTTCTAGACGCGGTAACATTGGAGACATCTTGAGACAAAAACACCTTCTGACCCAACCAGGAAATTTGAAGTTTAGATCTAGCTGCAGAGCGGACTGAGAGAAGATCCGTAAACTTCAAAAAGAGAATGATGACCCCACGTGGTCTGGCTGGAGCTGTTGAAAGAGTTAAACGAGGACCGAGCCTGTGAGCTCTTTGGATGCTGAGAGAAGTAGTAGATGGCATATCTAGAAGTTTCAGGAGAAAGGAAGAGAAGAATGATACAGGGTCATTACCTTCCAAAGATTCCGGTAAACCATATATGCGTGGGTTATTCCTCCTGTTTCTATTTTCTAAGTCCTCAGTATGTTGCTGAAGGGTGAGAACAGATTTTTCCAAAGAGGAAATTTGTTGAGAATTAATCTGTATCTCTGCTCCACCAAAGCCACTCTGCCATCCATAGTTGACCATTTCTCTTCGAAAAACTGCATTTTGCTGTTGGTTTCCTCCACAAACGGGCGCAAGGCGCATATCTCCTCTAAAAGCAACTCCATAGAAATGGGAGAAGGTGTTTTGTCCGGAGATGGAGGATCATGTTTCAAGCGTTTAGATGGTTGGTGGAGAGGATTTGCTTGAAGTAGGTTGTATAGGAGAAGAACGGTTAGAGGCGACTCCAGCCATTTGACCTGTGTTAGAAGAGGAGTCTAATGTTGAGGAAGGTGAGGGTGATGCAAAAGAAGTACGCTTCAATGGGACAAAAACAAACTTCGGTTTGCGCAATTTTCCCATAAATATCTGACTTTCAGAGTGTAGACAGAACGATGCACAACTGTATTGGAGGCAGTAATAACAGAAATTCTTCCAAGATAACTGTCTTTTAAGTTGGCTGATAAAGAGATATAGTTGAGCACTTGAGGGAGACTATAAAAATAAAAAAAATAAAAAAAAGAGTAAATCCAGAAAACCAGATGTTCCTTCAGAGCGCAGACTGAACGATGCACAACTATAATGGAGGCAGTAAAACCAGAGAATCGCCAAGAAAATTGGCTCCTATGTTGGCTGATAAAGAAATATGGCTGAATACTTAAGGAATATAATAAAAAGAGTAAATCCAGAAAACCAGGTGTTCCCTCAGAACGTAGGCTGAATGATGCACAAGTGTAATGGAGACAGTAGAAACAGAGACCCTCCAAGAAAACTGTCTTTTAAGTTGGCTGATAAAGAAATGTGGTTGGACACTTGAGGAAGATAATAAAAGGCGTAAAACCAGAAAATCAGGTGTTCCTTGAAAGGCAAGAACAATTTCATGCAGGTCAGGAAATGCGATGCTCACAGAAAATAACAGACTTCCAATGTAGAATATAGCAATACGGGTTATATTCAAGTGTCGCGCTGCATATGGGCTAAAGTATCCTTATCTATAGAAGAAATTGCATAATGCATAAGTCCATAAAGCACATCAAGCTACCGAGGGGGCCCGTGTGTAGGCAGCATTCTTGTCAGCGCGCTGGAGTCTTTTGTTGATGAGACGCGCACCTAAAATGGCGGGCGTCTTGAGGAGACGAATGCAGCGGTGAAAATACGAATCAAGCGCGACACGCTCAGGTTAAAAAAATATCTCACCGGAGACCCCAAACATTCCGATTCAAGATGCGGCCAAGCTCCAGTGAAGAGCCGAACGGAAAGCGCACCAACGAGTCCAAAGTGCGTCCCGATGCGGCGGAGCGGAGCCCTTAGGCAGCCATCTTGTCCGGCGCCTCAGCCACGCCCCTCAAAGGCATGTGACATTTACGGGGTGAAAACATGATTTTGGGGGTGCCTGGCCCCTCTAGGCAACCCCTCTATTCCTCCTTAAGCCCTCTCAGATTCTCACAGCACATCTTAGCAATGACATGGTTATGCCAGCAGAGTGCATCGCTTACCATGCTTTTGTCAAGAGCAAGAATAAGGTAAGAGAAAAGTTAAGGCTAGGCCTTAAAAGAACTACAGAAAAGGAAGCTGGAGAGAGTATTGGATCAGGACAAAAATTGGTGGGATAGGAAGAGGGCTGCCCAAAGGCTGTGTAGTGGGAGGATAGGACTTGAGGAAAAACCATAAACTTTTAAGAACGACTAATCCCAACATGAAAGAATGGGATCTGTGGGGGTACCTAGGCAGAACTGGAGGAATGAAGACTTTAGGAAGGACGGATAAGTGAGGTCAAGTGCAAAGTGGACCCTATTAGGGGTTCAACTAGAGAAAGCATAGGCAGGGACAGACACTGACAGAGAGTAAAGGAAGACTGGAGCAATCGACCTGTGAGCAGATCAAGTATCGTTCCCTCACAGTCCTTTAGTGGATCCAGGTATGAAGGAAGGTCAATGGCATTGAAGGTTGCAGTGAGATTGAATAAGATAAGAACACTTCAATCGCGTTTGCTTGTGATCTGAAGCTAGATGGTAGTTGTGCAGGACTACATCTGTCTTTATGTTATTGCCATATAGTTGATCATTACTGACATTGATAATGATCCTTCCCAAGGATGGAAGGTAGGTAATTGGTCAGTAGTTCCAAGCTTATCGTAGTCTAGGTTTGGTTTATTAAAGAATTAGTGATCAGCACTGAGTCACAGCTATCACAAACCCTCAGCGAGATGCTATGGTATTTCACTCATCCTTAGGGATGGCAGAGTCAACATGGGAAGGATGCCAGAAGAAAACAAAGTCTTTGCCTCAATGTTTACCACCTGTTTGCCCACATTTCCATGCCCAGAGAGTTCCTCCGAGCCCTGTTCAACTAGTAATTTACTCACATTGTCTTACCCTTATCTCCCCCCTTGCCTTTTGCTGCACTCTTGGTGTGCATTTCTGATGGGAATGTTAAGACTTGAGAGAGCACAGAGAATTTATACCAGCTCTCGCAAACTTGCTGTGCAGCAGCCATATTGGGTGCAGCTGTATGAAACCCATACCTTGGACTCTGCTCTGACTATTCTCCTATGTTTCTGTCCAAGTGCACAGCTCTTGGGCATTAGACTGTGAATATGTACTTGTTGAAAGAAAAATGTAATTAAAGGTTAATCAGCATTCTTGCATACACTTGCAACATCTGACTCTAGAAATATTGGGATTACACTAAAGAATCACATAATGAAACGGTTGATTCCTTTCTCAAAATCATATTAAGCTTTCAAGTTATTGTATGGAACAGTGACTATATTTGGCAACAGTAATTGTGACAGAACTATCAAGTGAACTGGTAGATTAAGCTAATCTTGGGAATCCAAGATTGAGGCAGAAGAAATGGAGTTGAGATAGATGAGCTTTAATGTGTAAGAATGTGCATTATTATTTGGGATGTGTGGCCACTTACATCAAGAAATGATGACACTACTTAGGGTGAAAATCAAAATCACTTAATTAAACTGAGCTCAACCCCCCTTGAGCTGTTGTTCAGATCAGACAGGCATAATATAGGCAATGGGTAAAGTATTTTGCAGCACCAAAATAGTATTAATGTGAAATAACTGCACAATAAAAAAATATCAGGAAAATATAGTGACATCTAACACATAAAATGAAACAAAAAATAAAAAACAAATTAATGAGGAGAACTAGTGATTTCAATTTTGAAAGTTTTAAGTACAAAAATAGCCAAAAATTTCTAAGCCTTTGGAAGGGGCAGACTGCGACTTAGGCATGAATTGAAGATGACCACAATGGAGCATGGGTCCGAACCACACAGTGGGTTTTTCCAAGTCTAAGATTTTACCTTCTGACTTAGTCTTCTTTAATTGAGCTCAAAACCCTCTAGCTATTCTTGAAGATGGTACATCTAAACTGAAAACCCTTGCTTGAAGGTCTACCTGATGGCTCGGGAGATCTTGGGAATCCAGAAAACATTTCTAAGTCTTAACTTTTCATGGTTTCTGGAGCAGCTCCTCAGGTTCACTTGTAAGATTCCCACAACCCCAGGGACAAGACTATCTCCAGAAGAAGCCACCAGCAAGGTCCAGTCCAGGTCCAGTTGGTATTGGTTAACTGGTCACTTTAGGAAAAATGTTTCTTGCAGCTTTTCAACTGACCCTTGAAGTCCACTTCATTGTCCTGGGTATAAAAGCGATCAGGTTCAGCCCTTCAAGGCTTGTCTCAAATCACAGATTCTAACTCCAGCTCTTTTTTGATCATTTGCAAGTCCAAAAATTGTTCTTAGGAGGGGTCACTGGAGTGCTTTACTTATGTTGTGCACTAGCTAGTTGGTGTGGGGGTGACTTCTGGACACTTTTTAACCAATGGAGTGTTTCCTCGGGGCAATGCTCACCATTTTTGCAACCCGTCATGTTTGAACAATGCCACAGTGCAAGTCAATTTTGAAATCCAAGATGGGTAAAGCCTTGCTCAATTGTGCAGAGTTCTTGTGTCCAACCGGAGGTTTGGACAGGGAAATTAGTAGTCCTCTCCCCTGTGTCCACTTCAAACCAGTTTGGAGGTTTGCTTCCCTCACAATATGCTCAGAGCCACCCTGGGACGTTTGGTTTTAGGGACAATAGCTTTCTCTACCTCAGGTCTCTTAATATGCTAAACCGTGAATGGTCTGGCCTCACCTCTGTCCCTTTCATGTTAAAGAAGTATCTGGCTGCATCCTAACTGTCCTTTCTGAGGCTGCTAGGGATCAGATTCCCCACACCCCGTCATTTTTTAAGCAGTTTTAAGCCATTGTTCTTTTCTGAAAGCAGTTTTCACAGCTCATTAAGGTCATGCAAGTCAGCCCCAAGTAGTTTCAGGCACAGAAAAGGTAGCTTTCTAAATCTTACTTTTCAAACATTTCTATTAAAAATCAAACTTTAGCAATGAACTGGAATTTTTAATAACTGTGAAGAATAGTCTTTGACCATTTTAGCAGATTATGTCTAAATGTAAAGATTATGTTTTTTAACCTACTCACTGGAGTAGCACGTGAGCTTTAATTTCTACTCTTTAGTGTCAGGCACCTTGCCTTGTGGGCGACATGGTGTAGCTATTAATACTTAAAAGAGTTATTTTGACATTCAGAATGAAATATGGACCTCCAGCTATTCTCTTTTGACCCACCTTAGCTCAGTTAACCTCTTGAAAGCCCTGTTTGGCAATCTGACTGACAAAATAAAGGGATAGTACACACTTCACCCCAGTATACACATGACTATTTGATTGTGCCTGAACCCTAATGCTGAAAAATAGTCGAGCCACCTGAGGTCTTCTATCCTACCTTGTATCACTTTACAGTTATGTATAGTATTCTATCACACTCATGCTTTAGCTCATGTATGTATCACTTCAAATACCTGCTATTATCACATTTGCACTGGAACACCAGTGTGACCACTATCCATAAGTTTATTACTAAAACACTACTTTGAATTATGTGTTCTTAGCACTGTCCCAATAACCATTACACTCTTGAAAAGCCCCAGGCCTCCATGCCTACCGGAGGTGAAACACGTGTTGGCTATCAAATGGCGCTTCCTTTATTAATGTAATTGGTTCTTTCGTTTTGAATTGAAAGACTAGCAGAACAGACATCAGATTTATAATCTTTGTTTTCATCTGTTTTTCTTTATCTCTTTTTATTTAAAATATAACTTTGTGAAAAAGAACCTGCCCTGTCTCTAGTTTTCTTTGCTTCTGTGACCAAGTGAATGTAGAATTATGGTACCAGCAATTACCTCCAGGTTTCAGCATCCCACACTTCACTCCAAACCAAAAGATGGGGGGAAGTTCACTGTTGAGACTCTGCCACTTTTTGAAGTCAGAGTAGAGATCCTTCCATTGTGAGAATCTACAGAAGTGTTGATAGTGCCCATGCCCCTGCACATCAACTAGTCTTTGTGGTGCAGGAGAGAGGGAGAGTCAGAAGCTATAGATTAGGAAATTCAAATGTTGACGCTTTAAAGCCCACAGCTGTGCCAGTATTTGCAATAGAGCAGTCAACATGCCAATGTTCTTAAAATATTTATTGAATTATCCATTTATAAGTGAGTTCTATAATGCATTTTTTGTGACTCTTGGGTTACTGCAAAGAAACAGATTGGGCATTGAATAGTCCACAATCTGAAGAAAAAAGTGATTGCAAGGGAAGAATACATCGTCTGCCTGTTGATGATGTTCACCAATTAATGCCCTTGATAATCCAAGTCTGAATATTTTAGATGAGGAGTTCCTAAACTTTTGTCTTCTGGACCCTCTCCTAGGCATTTCCCATGATTTTAACTTCAAAACAATAAAGTGTACATTAAACAAATACAAAAATTATGAAATATTTTGTTTAGAACATATAGAAAAAAGTGAAATTGTAATCAGAAGTTCGGAGAGTTTCAAAATATATTTTGAATTTCTAAATGACAGTGATATTCTTTGCTTCGAATGCATGCTTTCTTCTTTCCAGCAATTGAGGTCACCAATTATCTCTAGTAGGTTTGTTTTGCTTTACTTGTGCTTCTCCTGTCAATCAAGTGAGGGAAACAAGCCCAATTTGTAGCCTCCAATTTAAATTCCTTCACATTCACAGAGCGTTTAAACATTTTCAAATTTGCATTTTTATATATGTATGTTTTATTAGTCTGTTAAAATTAATACATTTTCTAAATAGTGGCAGACTTCCTGTGTAGGCATTGTGGACCCCCATGGTCTGTGGGCCACAGCTTAAGAATCACTGGTTTAGACTTCAGGAGTTTCCTGAAGAGTTGGTGGTTCAGTTCGTGTCGCGATGAGGCTTTAAGAGTATTCCACAGTTTGGGGGTGGACCTCCCAGGACCTGCCTCTGTGTTTCCTCCGCTTAAACAAACTTTGCGAATCAAGTCAACTACTGAGCTGAAGCGTCTGACTGGGGTACAATATGACACTAAGGCCCGCTGGTGTCGGTCCGCCCGATATACAGGACATCGGTCCGGCAGCTGCAATATGATGCAGGCAGTCGGAGCGATAATGTTTGGGGGGGGGAGACCAGCGCCTCCAACAGGATATACTGATCCCGACGGGGTGGAGGTTGGAGTCCTGATCCTGAATGGAAGCTGTGCCTGCTCAGGATTACGATGTCCCTTTCCAACTGCCTTTTCATGGTGGGCTGTGGGGGCTCCAAGCAGGGCCCTCATCCCATGAAGGCCCCTGTAATGTGGTCCTGAGGGCACATGTAGTGCCCCCACCCATATTCAAACACCGTGTGCCAGTCACCATGTGGTGCCTGGCACATGGTGCATCAACGTGCAAAAAGTGCTCTTTTCCAGGACTGCAGCACAAACCACAGTGTTATGAAGCGCTTTTCCACCCACTAGCCTGGGGGTCCACTTCCTAATTGGGTGGTCGGACTGCCCCCTGCCTGTTGTCGGGCAGTGGTCCGACTGCATGACAACATAATAAGGGCCTAAGTTATGCATGCATTTTGGAACTCTTCTCAGAAGGCTTTTTAAACATTGCAGAGAACTCCCAGTTGATCCAGGCTTCGCTTGTTTGCCAGTGGAGAGCTTTAAAAACTCCTCTGAATTTACTATATTTTCACTCCGGCTGAGATCAGGAATGCCAGCCTATCTTGCCCACTCTACAGTGCACTGGCACCTAGGTGATCGAGTGTTAGGAGGCATTGGGGCACATGTATCAAAGTACAAGTTTGCGAGTCCTTAATAACGATTTTTTGCGAATCGCTATTAAGGACTCACAAACTGCTTTGTAGGTAGGAATCTGCTAATATTTAGCGATTCCTATGCGACTCGCAAATAAGGGATTGCTTCCCATTCATTCCTATGAATGAATGGGAACTCGCAAATTGCGCACACAATTTCAGGGCTGCAAGGGTTCCTAAAGAATACCCTGTTGCACCCCTGAAAATGTACAGGTGAGCACATGTGGCGCACATACATGCCCAAAGTGCATAAAATTGCATGTTTAAAGGAAATCACAATTTACCACCAACCTGATGTTGGTGGTAATTTGTGATTCCTTACAGCAAAATCGCAATTTGCGATGTATCCCAGAATAGCATTTAGGGAATCGCAAATTGCGATTCTCTAGATGCTTGCACAAAATAGGGAATCGCAAATTTTGCGATTCCTTATTTTGCAAGTGGGTTTCTACTTACCTGCATTGCACACAGCTGAATTGCGATGGCAAACGCAGAAATTCTGAGAATTTCAGCGTTTGCGAACGCAATTTACCTTGATACATTTGGCCCTATACGTTGCTACTACATATCCCACACTAACATTTACTACTTTCTATAAAAACAGGATCTGGAATGCTAGAGGTTTTTCAACATGTTCATGCTTGCCCCTGCCATGTGTTCAGCATCGTATCATTCCTCTTGTATATCTATCATGATGCTTGTTTCTTCTGCATGCTGCAGCAGAGTGGGTATCAGTGAAGCCTTCTTTTAAGGAAAAGTAAACAAAGATTAAGAGCAGGGATACATTCTCAAAACTATTTATTTGCATCCAGCAGAAAGGCTCAGTACCCCATTCTTTGCCACACACACAAACACACACATTCACGCTCCAAATGTTTTTGCTAATTTTCCAATCTCACCCCTTCAGTAACAGCAGGTTGTCCAAAGCCCCGTAGATTTTTCTGTGCTGACACTACCCATACTATCCCCACTCTAAGAAGTGTTGCAGATCTTACCCCTGCACACAGTTACTGCTGGGACAAAAGTCGTTCTGAAAAATGCTGGAGGGGGTGTGGTCAGACAGGTTCTCTAGTACACCTGCTTTGGCATTGCCCTAAGTTGGAGTGCTGCTGGGGGCGGTCCTAGATGACATAGATAGAGCATTTGATACTTCAATCCCGCGCTTTCCAGCATGCATGCTGCTAGGACTCCCGAATTCCCTGACATTTACCCTGTGCTCCTTAAGATGCAGAGAAATGGCTTTGGTGCTAATGGCTGCAAGACAAGTAATCTTAGCAAGGTGGGGCCCACTGACCATCCCGGACCATGTGGCATGGCTACATACGCTGTGATTAACACTGGCAATGGAATGCATGTCAATGGTGGTGGATCACAAGGAGGAGAATTACAGTGACCTTTGGCCTCCATTCAATCAGATACTCTCAACCGAATTGCGGTAAGCCACTTGCCCCCAATATTTACGTATCCTGTGACTCTTTCCTCACTGAGAGGGAAACATTGAACTTTATACCAAAAGTAGCCAAGTGAACAACTCTCCCAGACTGATGGGAATGAATAAACCTGCCCACTTGTCTGGGTCGATGCAGTTTGGTGGTGGTGGGGAAGGGGGGAGAGCTAGGGGGAGGGAGTTCATTTTTCATTCATCTATGTCTAGTTCTGTTTTTTCTTTTTTTATTACCTTACGAGATTCATGATCCCTGCCGGCCCCCTTGGTTGTTGGCATACAAGCTGTGTATTCTACTTACTGTTGACACGCTACCGCCCCCAGGGTTGTAGGCACTTAGCTGTAGATCTTTCAATAAACAGAACGATTCCATAAAAAGTATTACAGGAAAACTGAGTAGGCGAGGGGTGGGTCATGTTGGCCGGGGGCAGAAAACACATTTCATTTGATATCTATATATTCCTAAACTTCTCAAAAGGCATATTAATAAATATGTCACATTGAGTTATGCTAAGTGTTTCACAACTTACCACAAAATAAAGAGTAGGCTTGAACATGTAGGAGGAACATCCAACAGCACTTTCCTGGTTGTAGCCACACATGTAAAAGTGATTGCACAGCTCAGTAGGATGGATCCTCTCAAGGAAAAAATCAGTTTTCCTTTGACAAGTGTCAGCTTATATAGAAGACACGAGACACTGCACATGGCTGAGAGTTCCCCAGGTGTGCTCTGACACACCTCAACAGTTCTGAGGGAATTTGCTGATCAACCCCTGTGGCCTCGGCAAGCACACAAACCTTACTGAATTCTAACAAGTTCCTGTGGGTTTTTGTAATACCCATTGGATTTTCTAAAGCATTGCACCGCATAACCACAGGAAACTATCAGCCTCAAAATGCACTGGAAGGGGGTCCTCTAAAAAATATTGGCCATTTCCCAAACAAAGTAGGTTAAGAGTGCCTTAAAATTTGGGAAAGTCTGCTTCATTGGCTTGGATTAAAACAAATCCTATAATGACCAGAAATTTCTCATTACTGGAACATGTATTGGTCAAGCTCCAGTGCCAAATGTAATGTGGATTGCCCAAAACGTCACGGACTTGTGTCATATTTAGGGTTTTGGGGGCCCTGGTTAAGTTATATTTTAGATAGATCTGAATTTGTTTACATTGAAATGTTGGGAGCTCCATGGAAAACAATGGAGTGGCCTGAGCTTCTAATGGCCAGTAGAAGCCAGAAGCATCAACATTCCAATGTTTAACAAAGGCCTCACGAAGCCCGCAGGGATTTCAACACCCTCTGGCTCCGTGAGGCCTTTGTTTTACAAATTAGAACATTCTGTCCTCTAGGGCGAAAGTTATAATAGACTTAGAGCCCTCCGTAGCGGGTTCTGCTAGACATTAAAGACATCCTTTCTTGTTAAAGGCCTTTAATGGCCGGTAGAGCACACTACATCGGGCTCTACGGCTATGTTACACATTTCCTACTCATTTAGCCTACAAGATGCCAACCAATACAAATTATATACTAAACTTTGCCGGGGTCACACAAAAAAGGTTGAAATAGGGCTTGCCGGGGACCCTCAAAAATCCTTAAGATGACACTGGATAGAGAGATAGAGTCAGAGGTAAAAGCAAATAGAGAGAAAGAGGGGTATAGAAAGACAGAATGGATGGAGGTCAAATAGAGAGAAAGTTTACTTTTAAAGGGGACCTCTTCAAAGTTGGGGGCCTGCCCACTTTACCCATGTCTAAAAATGTTGCGTTGCATCCAAGAGATACCTGGCTCTGGGTCAAGCAGGTGTTCCTTGCCCACAAGCAATGTTTTGTATCAAATGCAATCAGAAAAATCCCTGTCTTTGCCACAGAAAAAAGCTTTCTCTTTCATTATGCTCACTATGTACACATTTGAGAATTCTTATTTAACTTGTGAAAATAATCGGAGGTGTTGTCACTGCCATTTCGAAAAAATATGGGTGATTTCTCAAATAATGAACTGTGATTGCTTAGCACCTTTTGCAGCATGGCAGCGAGACTGGATGCTCAGCCACTGATGATTTTTCCATATATTCATGTGTCCCCCACTTACTTCAACGCTGCCAGTGGAGTCACTAGAGGGGCCCAGAGGGGACCTGTGTCCCATCTCCATTTGTCCTAGCCCACCCCTTGAGCCCCAACATTGAATAATATAATTAAACAATAAATGTATAGATATATCTAGAGACACCACTAAACCCTGCACCGCTCTCTGGACCTTAGTTCTTTATCGTTACCACACTCTTCTAAGGCCCACAACCCATGCATTTCACGTTCTTTACTATAAAGATTAATACACTTTTTACATTATCCTTGTACTTTATCATAGGGAGATCTCCACCCCAACTGTGGAGCCTCCCCAAGGAAAAGTGAAAAACATTATCTAACTCACAGAAAAATTCTAAAAAGTTATATAAATAAATTGTATACATTTCTTTTAAATGTATAACAGAATTAAAAATGCTGCAGCACTATTAACATAATTTGGAATTAAATCACTAATGATTTTAAGTATTTTAAATTTATTGACAAATATTTTTTGAAATTTAAATTAAATAAATTAATTCACACCCGCTATAACAAATTATGTTTTTATTATGCATCAATAATTATTCAAATAGAATTACAAAATTCATATGTAATTAAATTTCATACAAAAGTATGATACATTAGTTTAAAAATTCTAAATGTTTAAAAAAATATTTTATAGCAAAATAATACGTTTTACTGTTAGATGTGGCCTAAAGCATGATGGGAGTTGAATTCACTGCCAATAGTCCTCATCCCACGTGGACCAGGAATTCCCCCATGCAGCATGCTCACCTCACAGGGAGTGCAAAAGTACTGCCAAGATGGCTGACACTGGCCTCTGCTGTGGGGAGCACGAGGCCCTGTTGTGACTTGGGCTCCAACAAACAACAGAACACCACTGTCAGGCAACTTGAACATGAACTTTGACTCACTGTCATGGAGGTATGGGCCATGGTGGCCTATCTGCTCCAGGGGTGAGGAAGAGTGTTACCTCAGACTACATCTACCAGCAGGCCCTGTCACACACAGCCCTCCCACCAACACCAAACAGTACACCTGGGACTAAGCCCAACCTGAGAGTCAACGTAAATCGACTTCCAAAATGCCTGACACTGGGCCCTGGGGTGAGGAGCACCAATCCGTGGTGGTAACTGTGGTTAAAATCAGATTGTAACTAACACCATACCTGCAAAGTACCAGGAAAGCTCCACATCCACAAATGTCACGAAACTCAGCACAAACCCACATCAAGGCAATGGGATCCAAACAACAGTCACATGCAGCAGCCATCTTGTTTGCCCAAATTCACTACCAGGAAAGCTGAGTACCAGAAAGGAAGCTTGGGTTTGCTGGGAAGGTGGGTGTAGCCTAAAGCATGATGGGAGTTGAAGTCACTGCCAATAGTCCTCATCCCACATGGATCAGGAATACCCCCATGCACCATGCTCACCTCACAGGGAGTGCAAAAGTACTGCCAAGATGGCTGACACTGGTCTCTGCTGTGGGGAGCACAAGGCCCTGTTGCGACTTGGGCTCCAACAAACAACAGGACACCACTGTCAGACAACTTGAACATTAACTTTGACTCACTTCATGGAAGCATGGGCCATGGTGGTCTATCCGGTCCAGGGGGAGGAGGAGTTCTACCTCAGACTACATCTACCAGCAGGCCCTGTCACACACATCCCTCACCAACACCAAACAACACACCTGTGTCAGGCACGGGAGTGCACTTATGTCGCAATCTCCATGTAACTCAAGTAACAAATACATGAGCTGTTCATGCACACAGCTCTACATGCACACAAACAAAAAACACATCAGGTGTTAATGACAATGTTCTAAACAATTGGCAACTGTCTGTGACAACTGAGGACAATGCAATGCACATACACTCATCATGAAGCACAGAAGCAACTTTAATGTGTGTGATACGTTAATGTGTGCTGAACCACAACACACATTGTGTGTCTCTTCCACCCACAGGGGCAGATGTGGAACCTGCACATACAGAAGAAGAATCCCACATTCTGGTTGACCCTAAGCTTTCCGATGTGGATGCCTCTCAGTCCTCTTCGGATGACAACGAACGACCTGGCCCCTCCGGTATGGATCAGCGTGCAGCACCAGCAGTTGTTCCATCAGCACCCCCTGCCACCACTCCTGCAACACCTGCGAACACCCAGATGACCCCTACCAACACGGACACACCAACTCAACATAACACCGAGGGCACAGCAACACAGGGCACCCTGGAGGTGGTGGGCAATACCACCAGGGCCAACACAGATGGAGGCCCAGTGTCGTCTGAGCCTGCGACGGTCGTGGTGCGTGGGTAGGGCTGGTGGGAGTGGGGGCAGACTGAGGCCACGGCCTGAACATGGTGCTGCCCCGCAAGATGATCCACAGTTGGGACGCATCATACAAGCCTATCAGGAAAGCACCGGAGACTTTGGGCAGGTATTGGGGATCCTCAGGGACATCAAACAACAGCAGGCTGAATATCATGCCAGATTGAACTCCCACATGTCCCAGGTGGAGACACACATGTCCCACATAGAGTCCAAATTGGACAAATTGGATGACGTCACGGCGGTGCATAGGGACATACTGACATGCCTCCGCCAGACTGCAACCAACATGTCCACACCTCCCTGTGTGCACACTACATCTGTTGCCACAACATTTGCAACTGCCAAAGGGAGGGTTGAGAACTCTAGCGGAGAGTCCACAGAACTGCCGCAGCCTGCACCTAAGGGTCCCCCTAAAAAGAAGAGGGTTCATCCAAAGAAGGACAAGTGAGAGCCAGCTGGCTATGCACATCCCCTAGGAAGTGAACACAAGCTCCTGATATCACCCATTGTGTGCAAATCGTTCACCTTGTTGACTGTCACCCAACTCTTCCACATGTGATGGAGGGGCTAAGTTGGAACAATCAATCAAATGACTGTGGACTTCACTCAGGATAAATCATCTACCAACACTGCCAACTCCTCTGTGAACTTTGGATTTACATTGCACTGTACATCACTTTCTACCATGTATACCCTTCACACAATTATGTAAATACATTCTTAATCACACAATACTTGCCTCTGTTGTAAATTAACCTGGGTTTGTCACATAGAGATGATGCAATGCTAAAGAAAGACTGTGCATGGAAACTACTCCAGCAATGTGAACACAGTCATGTGGGTCATGTTGATGTGAGACATATTAGAGATAGACACTACTAGGTCAACACAACATTAATTCCTTATGCTCGTCATACTCATCGCCTACAACACTGTGATCTGAAAATACACAGAAATACAGAGGCTGTGGAAATCAGGCCACAGGTATAGTATTCCAAAGATTGTCAGATGTGTGGATACTGAGGAATCACATCACAAAGTGGCGCACACCTTTATTACACATACACAACAAGTGAACTGACTAGCAGATGCAAGGTATCCTCACATGACAGTGAGCACAAAGTGACACAGAGGGCCAAACATGACAGTACAGGGGTGTGTGTGACGATGCATCTGGGTTCCAGGAAAGGTTGCACTCTGTAACCGGAATGTGTTTTTTGGAGGTCACATGTCACCAGACTACAGCCAAAGGACCCTGTGAAGGACAGACATACAACAGTATTGAAATCACAAAATAACTGCATACATCTACACTACACATTACATACACAATTCCCAAGAGTTGTGAAAAAAACCTATGAATAAGTTCTACACTGTTTGGGAGAACATACTCACTCGAAGTATACATTAATGCCCTGATAATGGCAATTAGCATCCAGCCACACGTATGCACCCACATTGCACAACAAAAACACATCTCAGGGAATGGAAAAACGTACACAACTCATCACTGCATACTCACAATCATGAGAAAACGTTGTTGATGAGCTGAGTCCGGACATCGCCCTCACCCTCATCGTCACTCACAAAATGACCCAGACCTGGATCCTCCCCTGCTGGTGGTTGATGGTCGTCATCATCTTCGATGAGAGGCAACTCCTCCCTCACTGCCATGTTGTGTAGCATGCAACACACAATAAATATCTTGCACACCTTTTCAGGTGCATATTGGAGGGTCCCTCCTGTCCGATCCAGGCATCGGAATCTGCTTTTCAGGAGCCCAAATGTCCGCTCTATAACTCGCCTGGTGCTTCATTGTAACGTAGCTGCGCTGGTGTGACTGGGTTTCTACGATGTATCAGCAACTACGGCATGTTGGGGTATCCAGAGTCACCTACATACAAACCAACAAACTGGCCATGGTTCAGTAAAGAGCGTCAAATTACAAAATACAAAAAAATCACAAGTTAAACTGAGATTACACACCGACAAGCCAGGCACGCTGGTTCTGCAGCTGTGACACCATCTGTGGGATCCTGCTATTCCTCATGATGCTTTCGTTGTGGGAAATGGGCACAGCCAAATGATATTGTCATGTCCGGAAGACATACCACCAGGGCATTAATGGAGTGGTAATGTTTTCTGTTTCTGTATGTGTGCTCATGTGCGAGTGGTGCTACCAAAGACACGTGTACCATCGATTGAGCCTATGACATTTGGCATCCTTCCCAGTGCATAGAAGTCACCCTTTATGGCAGGCATTTGCTGTGGATTTGGAAACTTGATGTATCTGTTCAGATGACACAACATTGCCTTCAAAACATCATGTAACACACGACTGAACATGGTCTGTCACATTCCACCAGCACCAGCCACAGTGTATTGGAAGGTGCCCGTGGCAAAGAAAGTAGGGCTGCCATCACCTTCACCTTGGAGGTCAGCGCAGCTGGATACGCCCGTCCAGGTTGTAAATGTGGGGCCAACAACTCCACTGAATCCTCAATCAGTGGTTTTCTGAAGTGGTAACGTCAGATGCAGTCACGTTCATGCATGGTTGCATGGTCTGGGAAGGGTCTGTGGACATTTGCCCTCCTGCAGTATATAGGGAATTAAAAAAAGATTGTCAGTTCCCCTACATATGTGGTAATGACCATGCAAAATGGCGCATGCTACATCATATCAAGACACAGCTGAGTAAGGTGTGTGCTATTCAGCATGGACACATATGCCAGCTATGTGGCCCTCACATAACATTTCAGCTCCATATGGTGATATAACAAGTGCTATGCTATGCTGTTGTCAATCTATGGGCTCTATCACAGTACATCTGAACAAATGTCACATACCAAACACACACCTCAGTGACTAGTGAGGATAGATGTGTTGTCAAAATGACAGGTGTTTTTAAGTCACACACACAGAGATCATGTATTGCCACAGGGACACAGTCTTATAACGTTTGATGTACATGTACCAACACAACCATTAAACACCCATGATGTGCTAACAGGCTTGTTTGCAGGGCAGACATGGATGTCTGTGACACACAGACACAACAGCAACTCACATGCCCAAAACAGATGGATGTTGGAGAGGATTAGAATCTCCCAAATACAATTAGGTCCATGTGCGTAGCAACATACACAAATACTCAGAATGTACCCTACAGTGCCATCTCAGGAACACCCTGTAACACACAGTACATATCAAATGCACTTTAGGGGTAACTGACAGTAGTGAGGTGCATCAGACAGAATGCCTTTTTTTCACCATGTAACATGGCACCACCTGGTAGTGTGTGCCACAATGTGCAACATAAA
Organism: Triturus cristatus; assembly: GCF_964204655.1. Taxonomy (NCBI): domain Eukaryota; kingdom Metazoa; phylum Chordata; class Amphibia; order Caudata; family Salamandridae; genus Triturus; species Triturus cristatus. The sequence goes on along the minus strand of NC_140593.1, from coordinate 1,186,127,735 downwards.
ATATGACATGTGTAGACATGTACCCACAGATGTAGTGAATCCTGAAATTTGATTACATGTACTGTGTGACAGGCTGTCAGTGTGCTGTAGAGCACCAGAGTCCCTGCGAAAGTATTTTGGTTGCAATAATTTGGCCATTGACTGGATGGTGACATACGCAGGTGTGATTGCAAAAGACCCGTCGGACAGTTAGGGACCAAGGTGTACACATGCATTGTACATTGAATGTAATGGGGACATACGCGGGTGTTATTGCAAAAGACGCGTCGGACAGTTAGGGACCAAGGCGTACGCACGCATTGTACATTGAATGTTATGGAGACATACGCGGTGTGATTTCAAAAGACGCATCGGACAGTTAGGGACCAAGGCGTATGCAGGTATTGTACATTGAATGTAATGGGGACATAAGCGGGTGTGATTGCAAAAGATGGGTCGGACAGTTAGGGACCAAGGCGTACGTGCGCATTGTACATTGAATGTAATGGAGACATACATGGGTGTGATTTCAAAAGACGCTTCGGACATTTAGGGATCCAGGCGTACGCACCCACTGGCTATTGACTGTCATGGAGACGGACACGTGTTTGCTACGTTTACGACTCGGTGCCCACAAATTCCGCTGCCTCACTGCAACAATGTTTCAAAGTCAATGGTGTCAATATTTGAACAACGCAGAAAGCGTGTCCGATGCATCCAATGGCATGGATTGGGTTATTTTGGATAATGCGAACAACTCTGACCTATCTCTTTGGCCGCAGCTAACCAATTCAGCCTCAGCAGCACAGATATAAGACTGTCTGTCTCCCAGAGACTTCACTTGCCTGCACTACATGCTACAGGATTTGATCTCAGAACACCACTGCTGCTGTCTCTGCATCCTCTGTGTCCTGCAATGGCATGTACTGTGGAGAGAGCACCATTCACAGAGGAGGAGAACCAGGCCCTGCTGGGCAGCCTCCTTCCACAGTACTGCAAGCTGTACGGGAAACCAGGGGAGCAGGTGAGTGTAGAGTCCACTTCCTTTTCAATTGTACATGTTATCTGACTGGCAATACTAGCATTGTTTGTGATCACCAAGGGTAAGCATGCACACTGAGTAAGTTTAGGTCTCTGAGTGTGTAGATGCATATACTGTACTTGTACAATGATGAAAATGTGTATTTTTGCATGCTTGGGTTTAACAGGCACTCTTTTATGTTGTTAATGCAGGCCTGCACACAGTACAACTGACCATGACCATAGTTGCACTACCTGTAGACATCATATGCACTGCTAATTACAACATGTATGTCCAACTGTGTGTTTGAGAAACCTGGTGTGTGTGTGTGTAGTAATGTTGTCTCACTTTGTCATCCTCACAGGCTTCTGCCCATCAGAAAAATTAATTTTGGCGGACCATCGTCCAGGCAGTATGATCGGTGGGGGTCTTCAAACGCTGCATCCACCACTGCCAGAAGAGGTGGCAGGACCTTTGTGGCTGGACCCGGCGGATTGCAAGAGTCCAGCTGAAGCTGTCGCCTCCTCGCAGGAGGGGCAGACGCCAGACCCTGACTCCCCACATGCTCCAGATTCTGGTGGTTGTCATCCCAGACCTGGATGGGCAGTTGAAGGCCAGACAGCAGAAAGATGTAGGTAGGTCTCTGCCTTTTTGTTGTATTATGTATAACCTAAAGTTTGCACACCTTCAGCCTTGTTACACTCCCACAGTTTGTCTGTCTGCTCAGACAAGTACCATGTGTTTAAATTTGGGGATGCCCCTTTCTCATCTGATGACCAGGTGTGTCCCTACCCTCTTTGACATCTGGGTTGTGTGTATTTGCTGTTGTCCAAGGTAATGTTGTGACGTGGCTGAATGCCAGTTGTACGGGTGTGGGAAGTTGCAATTTATAACTGTTACTGCTAGTATTGCTGCTATTTGCGTGTTTGCACATCCTTAAACCTTTTAGAATCTACGTTCGCTGAAAACGAAATATGTTTGCCTAGTTTAGATGAATTTTAAAACACTGATGACATGAACTTTTAAATCGTAAATTGTATTTTATTATTGCACGGACTTTAAAAACAGTACTACCACTATTGAAATTGAACGTCTGATGCTACATACCCAACGTAACTCTCAATCGTGCGGTCTCACCGATTAGAGCTAGACCGCCATTGCAAGGGTTAGCGGTCTAGTGTTCCGCTCCCCTGACCTTAAATTGCGCGCTGGAGCGACCGCGCAGCCTGTTGTGACGTGGCTGAATGCCAGTTGTACGGGTGTGGGAAGTTGCAATTTATAACTGTTACTGCTACTATTGCTGCTATTTGCGTGTTTGCACATCCTTAACCCTTTTAGAATCTAAGTTCGCTAAAAACGAAATATGTTTGCCTAGTTTAGATGAATTTTAAAACACTGATGACATGAACTTTTAAATCGTAAATTGTATTTTATTATTGCACGGACTTTAAAAACAGTACTACCACTATTGAAATTGAACGTCTGATGCTACATACCCAACGTAACTCTCAATCGTGCGGTCTCACCGAATAGAGCTAGACCGCCATTGCAAGGGTTAGCGGTCTAGTGTTCCGCTCCCCTGACCTTAAATTGCGCGCTGGAGCGACCGCGCAGCGGGCGCGCCGCCGGCGCGCCCAAGGCGCGCCAAAGGCAAGCCCATCTGCGCCCGTCGGCGCCCGTCTGCGCCCGTCGGCGCCCGTCGGCGCCATGACCCCTGGTCCATCTCCCATCAAAACATACACAAAAGCCCAACTGGTGAATTTAATGATTGGTAAGTGTGACTTTTGTAACATCTGGGATGGGGACAACAGTATGAGTTCCTACCTATGCAAGGGGTGCGGATATCATTTACACCGACCAGTAGGGGACAAAATGGAAGCTCTCCCCTTGTTAGACTTAGACTGCCGGAAATATTTTGGAGGCATAAAAGGTCGAGATGGACAAAATCACTCCCCCCAGGTCGATGGAGGTAAAGACACCCAGAGAAAAGATAAAAGAAGTAAACAATTAATACAAACTTTGTCCTTTATGTTGTTGAATACTCGATCACTTGTGAAACATAAATACCAATTTGAATGTCTACTCCAAATAGAAAAACCAGATGTCACTTTCCTAACTGAGACTTGGACCGATGCTAGCTCAGATCCAGATTGGAACATAGCCCTCCCTCCGGGATACTCAATGGTATGCCATGACAGGGTAGAAGGTAGGGGTGGTGGCATAGCAATAATATACAGAGATTATCTAAAAATGCGCCATGAAATCATAACCACGTTTCCAGCTGAGACATTATTATTTTCTTTTAAACTTAATGACTTCACTACCTTCAAAGGACTACTGGTATATAGGCCGCCGGGACTAAGGTCAGGCTTTTCGCAGGCCATTCTGAACTTGTTAGAGACAAGTTTGGACTCTGAATATCTTTGTATTTTAGGGGATTTTAACTATCACTTAGAACTAGAGACCAACCCTGACACAATTAGCTTGGTGGATAACCTGGCAGCATATGGATTGTCCCAAATAGTATTGGAACCCACGCACCTGGCCGGCCATACTTTAGATGGGATTTTCACAAACCACCCTGCTATAAAATTTATTAAAACACTGCCATTGCCCTGGACAGACCATAGGGCTGTTATTTTTGAGGTAACAAACAATCAATTTTCGATGCCTCAATCCTTTCCAGCCCGATCCCTACAAACACGGCAATGGAACAGGGTAGAAAAGGCTACTCTGGAACAGGCCCTAAGTTCAAATCCTTTCACTCTCAGTAGTGATAATAATGTAGCAGCCAGTCGCTTTGATGACTGGATTACAACAGCTGTAGATAAACTGGCCCCTGAAGTGAATAAAACCTGTAAAAGAACTATGCCAACAGCACCTTGGTATACTATAGAAATAAAGATAATAAAAATGAAATGCAGACGGGCAGAACGAGTATGGCGAACTGATTACAGCCCTGAACACAAGGCACTATACAATAAATGCCTGGAGGAATATAAACAGGCAATTGTAAAAGCTAAAAGGACCTTTTTTATGGATAAAATAAGCAGGGCCACCCATTCCTCAAAGGAATTGTTTAAAACTGTACATACTCTGGCCACCCCCCAATATGCAGGCAATTTTACACCTGATCAAGCATTGTGTAATACAATGGCTGACTTTTTTCAAAACAAAGTGCAAGCAATATATGATGATCTTACGAATCTAGCAAAAAACAGGCCTGTTTGCAATTCAATGAACTTAAACAGCCAAGTAACAAATAGTAGACTGGATCGCTTTACCACACTTAGTGTAGATGAGGTTAACAACCTCTTGATATCTACAAAATCTGGTTCCCCTAACGATCCATGTCCTCCAACTGTTTTTCATCTAGTTTCAGAGGTCATTAGCGCGTACCTTACTCCTCTTTTAAATCAAGTTCTGGGAAATGGCAAATATCCTGAAGCATGGAAAAAGGCCTGTATAAGGCCAATCCTGAAAAAACCTTCCGCCGATCCACTAGAACCGAAAAATTATCGGCCAATCTCCCGATTGCCTCTACCTGCGAAGATCCTGGAAAAGGCCATGAACAAGGAGTTGGTCTTATACCTAGAAGATAACTCCCTGCTGGATTGTATCCAACATGGTTTCAGGCCTTGTCATTCGACAGAGACAGCATTGGTGTTGGCAACTGAGGAGATTCGGAGGACGGTAGATAGGGGCAATAAAGCTATTCTGGTTTTACTAGATTTGTCGGCAGCGTTCGACACCGTAAACCATACGGTGTTGGCACAACGGCTTAAAGAAATAGGGATAGAGGACACTGCACTTAACCTACTTACCTCTTTTATGGACACCAGACAACAAAATATACACTGGGAGAATGTGCGGTCTGAAATGTTTCGACTTCCTTGTGGGGTTCCACAGGGGTCTGCTCTTTCCCCGACTCTCTTTAATATTTATGTTGCCCCGTTGGCCAAATTGGTTAGAAAACATGGATTTTCACTAATTATGTATGCCGATGACTCTCAGCTCACCATCTCAGTCACAGAGCCATTAGATATAGTAGCTACTGGTTTTCATGCATGTCTAGCTGAAATTATGCACTGGATGAGCTCAAATTTTCTAAAAATCAATACTGACAAAACCGAGGTCCTTGAATTTGGCAAAGGTCCATCGGTATGGAACACAAGCTGGTGGACCAAGGAGGCGGGACTCTGCCCCACCCCTGTTTCAAAGGTAAAGAACCTGGGGATAACCCTGGACAATCAGCTAAACCTATCCGCCCATATTAATAAACTAACCTCTTCCTGTTTCCTCCTTTTAAAAACTTCAAGGAAAATTTTCCCTTTTATAACAACAGAATTTCAAAAGACAATTGTAGTTTCACTTTTTCTATCAAAACTAGACTACTGTAATGCCCTTTTTGTGGGAATTGGCAAGGCACAGGAGAGGAAGCTCCAATCATTGCAAAATGCGGCAGCTAGGATACTTATGAATATACCTAAGGGCCGCCCTACCTCAGAGGCCATTAAAACTCTACACTGGCTCCTGGTCCGACATAGGGTTAACTTTAAAGCTCTATGTCTAGTACACAAGGCTCTTTATGGAGGTATATCCAGAGAAGTAGGGAAACTCTTCACAAGATATCTTCCTGTCAGAACACTCAGATCATCTACAGAAGGTCTTGTTTGTATCCCAAAAACGCGGAAGGTCAGATGGGGAGGTAGAACACTATCTTACTGTGCAGCAAAATTATGGAACCAGATGCCATGTCCCCTGCGTTGTCAACCGAACCGTTTAAATTTCAGGAAGGACCTAAAAACCTGGTTGTTCGGTAAAAACTAATGAACTCACCTGGAGGAATGTCACGTCTCACACCCAGCGCCAAGACGCCATGGCATTCGTGCGCTTTATAAATAACACTTCAAATTCAAATCAAATCAAATCAAATGTTGAGAGCCACATCTGCATTGGGGTCATTGAATTGCGCATCATGGGTGAGGCTATTATGTGACATGTGTCAGTACATTCACTGATAAAAGACTTGTGCTCTGTGTGTGGTCCACATATATGCACTAATTACTGTTGTGGGTCAGCATAGGAGTGTGTGGTATTGACTAGACACCCATGCAGCAGGCAAGACCAATGTTGAGGCCTCAGACAAGGATGTGTATGAGTGTAACAAATGTATAGTCACCTGCACAGCGCTCCTGCTAATCCCATGTATCACATGGCCCATGTATAGGTGCGCCTACTACATCATCTGAGACACTCTGGCCTCCTAATCTTGGGTGTGAGCCAACACTTTGCCCATTGTGAACGTATTCATCATGTAGCTGACTCTGTGTCATGGTGGACTGGCACAGCTTTTTTTAGTCCTGAAGTATGCTATATGTTTGATATGTTTGTCATGAACAGACATCTAACATGTGACTAGTGGATCTTCACACAGGGCAAAACATATGTGTGTAGACACTCGACTGTGGGTTGAACAGATATGTGTAAGCAGCCTTACTATGTTCCTGTGAGCCCTTATGTGTTCAGGTATTCAGAGTTGTTGACTTACATACTGAAATGTGTCATTTTTATTCCGTGGCATTATCAGATTCCCTCAAATGTGTGCAGCATGTGGTGACCATGTATACATGACCACTACCAAAGTTCCATTCACTATGCAAACATGAGTGTGGCACGGTGCTGACTGTGGAGTCGGCATGCACTGCCCGTGGGACATGAGTCAGTACTGACTGATTGGCCAGACAGGCCTGTGGCCTTGTGTTTCACACTAAAATCTGGTACATGCAGTATTGTGACTTGTCTGTTGTCCTGCAGCCACACTGTTGTAGCTTTGCGTTTCAAGACATGAGGCCATCATGGTGTCTGGAAATTGAAGTATGTTCATCATTTCAACAATGACCACACAAATGCTGTCCCAAATGCAGAGTAAGTGGCCTGAGATGAGACGTGTGTAATAACACATGACAGTAACCATCATTGCAGATCAGACAACTGGGTAATCAGGGAATACCTGCCAATGTGATGACTGACATCATACATACTATGGAGTGATGGGGCAATTGCCAGCATGTGTACGTGAAGCATGGTTTACTGGCAGACTGATAAGTGCCAGGTTCACATATGTGTTGTCAAGTTAGCTGTGGCTTTTAAATGATGCCAGGGCTTGCACAGTGATGTTTTGCATGTAAGGGCATGCGTTTTGTGTATACAGGTGACTGATGTGATTCTGTTTCTCCTCCTTGTTCACAGAATCATCGACAGATACTGTAGGGGACAGCTCCATGGACCAAGAGGAGGCACAGAGCCAGACTGGTTCCAATGTGGAGGATTCGTAGGGACCTGGTGGCGCGGAGGGTGAGGGGAGCCACACTGAGGGCCAGTCAGCAGCAAGTACCTCAGCTGAAGACCGCTCCAGCTCCAGAGAGGACTCCCTTGTGGAGGCGGGTGTGACAGCACCACAGAGCACAGATAGCGAGTCTGTCCCCGCCACCACCATCTCCATCCTCCCAGTTGCTCCCATCCCTGATGTCCGTGGAGCCTCCCGTGTTAGGGAGCATGTCTCCTTCAGTCCAGGCACCGCACCCCCTGCCCCTGTCTCCCCTGCTGCCCTGAATGTGGAGTCTGTGGACTTGCTGAAGCAAATCCATGTCTGGTAGACATCGATGCTCAGTGTCCTCCATGCTCACACTGGTCTATTGGCACAATTGGTGTCATTCATGGAGAGCATCTCAGCAGCCATGTCTGCCCAACAGCGGATCAGTCAGTCCATGGCCTTCTCACTGACGGCAGCAGTGTCCCTCCTCCAACAGTCCCTCACCCCACCTACCTCTGCCCCATCCAAAATCCCCACTACCCTACCGGACCAACGCACACTCACACAGGCACCTGCACGCACAACAACAGACACAAGCAGCACACGGCAAGGTCAGCCAAAGCAAAAACGCACAAGCACGCACACTCAGGGGACTGATGGCACACACACAGGGGATAGGGTACAGACGCACAGACAGGCATCCACAGCCACTCCGCAGTCCTCAGATACCTCTCCCTCCAAAACCCCTTCCCTTGACTCACCTGCTATCCCCCCTTCGGAGAAGCTATTCCTCTGTGAGCTTGGCCTCTTCCCCACAGATCCATCATGTCCAACTCACAAGGGGAAGAGGAATCCAACACAGCCAGAGGGCAGACCCACCCACCCCCTCACACCCTCCCCCAAGAGCAGGGACACTGAGGTCCCCACCTGCAAATCCCCCAGGACCAGGAAGAGCAAGACCCCACCACAATCCAGCACTCCCATCACACAGTCTCCGTCATCCAGCAGCCTGGCCACCACTCCTTGGGTTCCCACGCCACACCCTGCCCCAGGTTCACCCACACACAGGTACAACATCCCCAAATTGATTAGGCCCCCCCGTTCCACCCTAACCTCACCCCCTCAGCCTGTTCCTACAACTGCTGTGGAGACCATGTCCCCCCATCTGACCCTCACACTTCATCTGAGCGCCAGACAACACCTTTGGAGATTGGCACTGTAGTGGAGACCCCGTCCACTCTGTCTGACTTGGGCACTGCAGTGGTGACAGCGCCCACTGTATCACACACATCCACTGCAGTTGCCACTGACACTCTCGCACCCACCCTGATCCTGTCTCTGTAGTGCATGGACTGCCCCTATGTATGCCCCTCCAAGGGGACATGGCCCCGGGCTGTAGCAGTGCAGGCAAGCAATGTGTGGTGAGTATTAATAAGTCACACTGAACTGGACAATTGCAATGATTGCCCATTGGCCTTTGGATTGATCATCGTATCATATTGTTATTTTTTTGTAAGCTGGATAAAGCTACAGATTGTTTTTTGCTAGTTTTGCATTTCATGTACATGATGTTGCTGATGAGTGTCATTAAGTTGCTTTTGCTATTGTGTTTTTTGAAAAAAGTGATTTGGTGATGGGATCGACTGCATGTGGTCTATGGTATATGTGTCCTATTACAATATGTAGCCATGTCATCCTTTGCTGCAAATTGAGGTAGTCACGATCCCAATTACTTGGTACAGTGAGAGTCACCTTCTTTTCACAACTTCACATCTTTGGATTACACTGTTGCACATATGTTGTTTTCCAATTTGTGCACATTGTACTTTTTCCAGACTGTTGGACCATCTACACTGGACATGTAGATTGTCACATCATTGCTGTACAAGTGATGTGTGTCTTCAGTGCAGCTTGCTAGACGTGTTTTGATGTTGTGCAGATGACTTAAAAGTCACTCCTGTACACAGGTTGATGCGACCTGGGCTTTCAGGGTATCGTAATTGGTGTCTCAGTGACCAAGTTTTATGCTGACATGACTTAGCCCTGCACAAACAACGTTTGACACAGCTGACCTTACTAATGAGTTGAGTCAGCTAATGACAGTGTGTTCTTCCGTGACATTGACTGGGGCGATGTATTGTGTTATGTGTGCATGTCTCTGTGGGTAACCTTCCCTGTTCCTACACAGCCTATATCCCCTTCAGATTTTCCAGTTTGTGATGCATGCTGATTTCTCCTGTGGTTATCCAACGTCTTTGATGTAGGTTTTCTGTGTTGTAGGTGCATGGTGGACAACTGGTCCTTCTGGTGTAATCCGTTAGTTTGTTTGATGTGAGGGCCTGGAATGTGGGCAAATGCACATGGGACATATTCTGGATTCACCACGGCACATTTGTGTTTCAGACATCATGTTTTTTCACTATGTGGTGTCTTTCTGTGACTAGGTCACCTGCATGTGTGTGTGACTGCTCACACTCATCAGATCCTAGACTTCAATGTCGTGTGTTATCAACATGGGTTCTTTGTGGGTCTCCTAGAGATCTTCATTGTTCTGGGACTGTGACAGGGATCCCGATGTGTCAGGTATGTTTCACGTCATGCACATGTAACTCATACTATGCATTGTGGAAAACATTCACAAGGGTTGTTGACTGGCCATGTGTGATGTGTTTGTATACCTTGGATCCTCCCTCCACCCCTGGGATTGTCATAGATGCATGTGCAATGTCACCAGTCCATGTGGGCTAGCTGATGCACATGGTAGCAGATCAAGGTGTGTGGTGCCGAGAGTGTGTATATGTGAGTTGGCTCATGTCTAGGCCCCTACCTACATAGTGACCTTGAATTACAGGCCATGCCCAGTGAGTTTTCTGTATGATTGTGATTGGACTTTGTCTGTCACAGCATGACAAGGTGCGCACATGTGACTGTGCTCCACAGTATGGGTTACATCCAAATTAGTCATCACAGAGGGATTATCATACAGGCTACTGTCACCACGATGTAGGGTCCCTGTGGGTACTGATGGAGTGGGTCTGTCTCTTGCTGTGTTAGTTGGTCTTCCGGCAAGCTTATATCACATGAGTCTGTTGTGACCACACTCATCTGACAATGCCTGATTGCCCACAAAGAGGTACCCAATTCCTGTGAAACTTCAGAATTGCACTGTGTACATATATGTCTCATTGGAGATCAGCCACACATCATGTGTATTGTACGTGCCTGGGTACACACACACACAAGTTGTGTTCGATGTGCAGTGTGAGGCTGACTGGTTGTGTTTGTGCATCTGCACCCATGCATTGGTATAGCTTTTGAGGGACATTGGCTGGAAGTTGGTTGTAGGTTTTTCATACTGTCCCTGGGACTCCTACCTCATCACTGTGTACATTCATCATGGTGTGTGTCCCATTTCTGCCATGGTATGGGTCTTGATAACCAAAAAGCTGCAGTCTACATAGGATTCATTAGTACGTGTGTCTGTTTGTGTACATATGTGTGTATGCATTATGATGGTCACTACTTACATTGTGTAATTGTCCATTGGCGGCATTGACAGCCCCCATGTGTGATGCTTCTCTGCACATAGCAGAGTATGTTTAGTCGACACAGATATCTTTCACTCAGCAGCTCAATGTTTGTTAGCAACACAACCACTACTTTGCCACTATATTGCTTGTGGTGTTACGACCAGGAATCATACATGGTGGTTTGCAGATGTGGGTGATTTTGGACCTGCACTCACTCACTCACTGTAGTAGAGTGGGTTTGAAGCCCATTGCCACAATGACCCTGATATGCTGGAGTTTTGGACCCCACACTCACCTTTTGGTCACTGTAGTGAGGGGGTTAAACACCATATCACAATGTACCACATTAGCTGGCGTTTTTAACCCCACATTCACCTTTTGGTCACTGTGGAGAGGGGGGGTTAACCCCAGTACCACAATGTTCATGTTAGCCTGGTGTTTTGGGCCCCAGACTCACATTTAGGTCACTGTAGTGCGGGGGTTGAACCCCATTGACACAATTTTAGTCAACATGCTTGGGGTTTTAGCCCCACATTCACCTTTAGGTCACAAATGTGATGGGAGTTACAGTATGTGTTCCCTTTCAGTGTCACTGTTACAGGCAGTTCCCACACAACACAATCTTGCCATGATGGTAGAGGGGGTGTGTTTGGCCTACAACCACTATGGGTGGAATGCTAGTGGTGTTAGCCATCACCCCCTAGAAGTAGGGACTGCTGGTAGTGATGGTACACCCCCCTATGTTTAGGGAGTGCAGGCAGTGACAGCCATCAAGCCCCCTATGGGCTGGACAATGCTGCTAGTGGTAGTCATCCACCCCCTATGGGATGAGTAGTGATGGTAGTGATAGGCATACACCCTCCTGTGGGTTGTGGCTGCTGGTAGTGATAGGAATCCACCCCCTATAGGTTGAGACTGCTGGCAGTGATGGACATCTCCCCCCTATGGGCTGGACAATGCTGGTAGTGGTAGCCATCCACCTCCAATGGGTTGAGTAATGCTGGTAGTGATAGGCATACACCCTCCTATGGGTTGTGGCTGCTAGTAGTGATAGGCATCCACCCCCCCTATAGGTTGAGACTGCTGGCAGTGATGGCCATCCACCCCTATGGGCTGGACAATGCTGGAAGTGAAAGCCATCCACCCCCATGGGTTGAGGGATGTTGGTAGTGATAGGCATACACCCCCCTTATAGGTTGTGGCTGCTGGTAGTGATAGGCACCACCCCCCTATAGGCTGAGACTGCTGGCAGTGATGGCCACCTCCCCCATGGGCTGGACAATGCAGGTAGTGGTAGCCATCCACCCCCTATGCGTTGAGTAATGCTGGTAGTGATAGGCATCCACCCCCCTATAGGTTGAGACTGCTGGCAATGATGGCCATCCCCCTTATGGGCTGGACAATGCTGGTAGTGGTAGCCATCGACCCTCTATGGGTTGAGTAATGCTGGTAGCGATAGGCATATACCCCCTATGGGTTGTGGCTGCTGGTAGTAATAGGCATCCACCCCCCTATAGGTTGAGACTGCTGGCAGTGATGGCCACCCCCCCTATGGGCTGGACAATGCTGGAAGTGGGAGCCATCCACCCCCTATGGGTTGAGTGATGCTGGTAGCGATAGGCATACACCCCCCCTATGGGTTGTGGCTGCTGGTAGTGATAGGCATCCACCTTTCTATAGGTTGAGACTGCTGGTAGTGATGGCCACCCCCCCTCTATGGGCAGGACAATGTTGGAAGTGGGAGCCATCCACCCGCTATGGGTTGAGTAATGCTGGTGGTGATAGGCATACACCCCCTCTATAGGTTGAGACTGCTGGCAGTTATAGCTATCTACCCCTATGGGTGTCGTACTTACCGTCTGCGTGGTACGCGTCGATTCCTGTTGTTGGTTTGGTCATAGACGTACAGTACAGGGATGACATGAGCGATCGGATACATGGTTTGTTCGTCTCGTAGCTGTGGATCGTGTTCTAGCGCAATTGGACGCGGAGATACTGCTGTAAGTGGCCACCTGTTCGGTGTGTAGGAAGTAAGCATTTTACTTGCCCGGCCGGAAACTGCTGTGTAAATGCTTCCGGATGACTCCAATTCTGCGTTTCTGGTTCTGGCTCATACGTGAAATGTTGCTTGTTTCGGTGCGTACGTGTAGTTCGGGATTTTGGCATATTTGCGCATCGTACTTCCTCGTCCTGACAAACCGGCTCCTGGAACGTGTAGTTCGGAAGCTAACACTATGGACAGCTCTCGGAGGGCTGTCCGACCTGGATCGGAATCGATCCCTCAGTAGTAAACTTCCATCAGTAAGGTGTAAGTGGAGATTTAGGTTTGTGAATAGTATTTTGTAGTATCTTTAGTAGTACTATTGCAGTACCAATACAAATTTACTTCAAAATACAGTTCCTGAATAGGCTCCATTGACTCTGCAGACCTCTGGGCATCTGCTGGTGTCTGTGTTTAGGTAACTGAACAGTGGTCAGGTACAATGTCAGAGCTATGACAGAGTTTGAAGTGTCATAGGATTTGCCATGAGCACGTTGTACTCAAGAGATAGTCTACAAGTTATCAAATCCATCAATCACAATATGTCTTGTTTAGATAATCCAATTAGGCATGCTTTTATCATTTTCAGTGGCTCTCCCTCATGTTGTAAATTTTCATCTGTCTAGCAATGACCATGCTGCTAGCAATGAAGGTGTACCCACTGTGAGCTTAAGTCATAGATCCCCACTGACTCTATGATGACAATGACGGTGCCATGATGTAGTGCCCACTGCATCTTACACCCACAAATAACACTCCCCTGAGTCTGACTGTCACATTTTCTTCATTATTTGGTGGCCATCAATGAAGGAGCACCTGCTTTTTGGGCATTCGCTAAAAGCTTGCCATTATGATTCCTCCATTGATTCTATGGTGTCCCTTATGGTGGGCCATGATTGAGCATCTTCTTGACTGCCATCCTTAATAAAAAAACATACCCCCACCTCCAATTCCATTCAGTCCCTTACTTCAGGGCCTCCAAACAACTCTAAAACGATCACCTGAAAATGATTGAAGACATTGGATTATTGACTAATACAGTACCTTTCAATCCAGTTTTCTTACGGTTATATTGCAAAGTAAGCTATCTTCCACCCTTTAATGAGTGTTACATGTTTAGCACTATTATACCTAATTCATAGCGGTTCATACCACTTTACCCAATGTATTCTCATTCCTAAAAATATTTAAAAATGTGATGGTTTAGGAAAACCACCCATTCAGCTGTATGTTATTTCAATTCAATTCAAAAATCCATTCAGCAGCCATAAAAGTTATTCAAGGACAGAAAATCATTTTACATTATGACAGTTTAAATTAAGATTTGACCAATCAAAAAAATGCCTCAGCTAGATAGATAAAATATCTTGTACAGTAACAAATTGCAGCAGCGTATCTCATCAGTGCCTCAAAGTTCGTTCCCATGCCTACATTAAAAGACACTTCATCCTTATGTAAAAGTAATAGGAATCTAAGAGCAGGTCTCCATTGACTTAGACCATAACCCTAGTTCTTTAAAATAGGGATTCGAAAGAACTTGGAATACTCCAAGTAAAATTTACAGAAAAAGATCAAATGAAGCCTAGTCTGTAACACTGGCAAGATATCGAATCAAGATGCTGTGTATAGCCCAGAGGAAAGCATAACAGGTACTTAATAGTGCCTGATCTAAAACGAAATAAGAGTGAACATTCCCATACCATCCATAGATAATTATAAGTTTCATATAAGTCCAAATATCTTATGACCGTTGGACATGTCTGGAGACTACTGAGCCACTGAGACTCCGCCAGCTAGAAAAAAGCCTCTGTCATGTTCCTTTTACCCAGTGAAATACAAGTTGGATTGATCCCAGAAAAATATTTCATCCCTACACAGCTATAAATGGTCTTAACATAACTAACCCAGGGGATTTGCAAACCTTTATCCAGGGAGAGGCAATCAGGTATTATGTCTCTTGTTAGGGAAGACTCAGGGTTTTTCCACATTGATAACCACAGCAGGGCCGGATTGGGATGAAGTCTTCCAGGTATTGCAGCCCGGTTCTTTATTATTGAAGTAATTGACAGCAAAGATGGGAAGATTAAGCAGTCTCCTTAGAAATCTGTTCTCATCTTGCTGGAATAACTTACAGTTGGAAATACCCCACATGCTGCACAATAGATAGCAAATGGATGGCAGTGGGATTTATCATTTTTTTAGAAATTAGTCTAGGAATCCACCTCCCAGGGGCTGAAGAAAATGTGGTTGTACAATAAGAGATGTTGAAAGACCATGGCCCTTGAGAGGAGAAATACGTAACCAGATAAGGAAAGGAGCTTGTAATGGTCAGAGCATTGGGGCCAATGGACAGGGTTGATAGGGGCCTGCACTTAGGGCTTAAGACATGATGTGGGACTTGGCAAAATTAGTTTGCAGGCCATGAAGTTGGTAAAGGCGTGTACTATGAGATGCAGTGCCCTAGGTGTATGTGCTATGAGCACTGTGTCATTCGCATACAAGAGGGCTGGGAGTGTGTTGCCCCTAATTACTGGGACGTGCTGAGTTGCATCTAAGGCTGAGGGATAGAGATCATTCACATGCAAAATGACGCCTCGCTGAATTTTCATTTCTCCTGTGACTTCTCCCAGCTGACTAATTTAAATGGGCAAAGAAATTGACCAAAACAGAGTCAAACCCATAAGAAATTGGAATGTGCCAAAATGTCCCCCTGTTTACACAGTTGAATGCCGAAGTCAGATCCATAAATGCTAGGTAGAGGGGAGATCTTTTAGCCAATGTATATTTACCTTGCACCAAGTCGAGATCAAGGCATTGCTCGTTGGTCCCTAGTTTATGTCTGAAGCCATACTGACAGCTATGGAGTATAGATTTGCTGTCCATCCATACAGGATTTTTATTATATATAACCCTCAGTGTTTTAGCTGTGCTGTCCAGAATTGAAATTGGCCTGTAGCATGCATTAGATGAGTAGTCCCGCTTTTTGAAGATGGGGACAATGACAGATGAGCCCAATGAGGCGGGTAGGATAATAGGTGCAAGATCATTGAAGATAATCGTGAGTGTTGAAAAACGATTCATTATGTTTGATTAAATTGATGAGGACCCAGTGCCTTATCACCTGTGCTCTGATGGATCGCAGTCTCACCCTCAGTCCAGAGTTGTGTAAAAATGTGCCACTAACATTTGGTCAACTTGAAATGTGCCTCCTAGATGAGGAGCAGCATAAATTCCCTTAAAATGTTCCTCCCAATTGCTATTGGTAATATGGCAAGAAATCATGGTGGAGGGCCTGAAACTGGATTTGAGTTCGGGAATAGTAGCACAAAATTACATAATGACCTAATGCAGTCCTGTTTGGATGTTTGTAAGAGTGTATCCCAGCAAGAGCTTACAACTTCCCGAGGCTGTGTCTTTATGGCTTTTTGTATTGCTTGTGTAGAATACACACCAAATAGTGATCCCTAGTTTGGTAGTTAATGCGAGGTGAAGATCCCTATTAGTTTTAGAGGTTAAACAACCTCAAAATATTAGGGGAGGGTTTAATTGGTTTTAATAAATCTCACTTAAATTTGTGGCATACATTAATGAAAGCCTCCATCACCTGCTCGCAGTGGGTTTGTTTAGACAAGCAGGTGAGAACCAACTCATAATTAGCATGGATTATGGAGTCGAAGTATTGTGCAGGGTTTTGCGATTTCCATGTTACTCTTAGTTTATCTGCTGAAGTTTGGAAATGTCATTTAAACCACCTTTGATTGTCATATTGTGATACATTTATGTTCAAAATGTTAATCTAACATAAACAAACAACTAAATACATAATAAACAAAACATATTTAAAAAACTCTAATTGGACACCAAAATGGTGAGGCCCACATGTATTTAATATATAATTTAGTGAGTTTATCTGTTACTGTCATCTGTACTCACCTTCTTAACATTATTGTTTGTGGTACATCTATGATTCTTTGAGCACTAAAGAGAAAAGGCTTTGTTTACAGTTTGGCAGAAGAAGGCACAGGCCAAAAATTGGTGGAGTCCCTGTCTTCTGCATTTGGAGTGTTATTAACATTTTTGGCAGACATCATACATCCACTCAATTCTAAATAAGGCCCAACGTTTTTGTGGCCTTTGTAGGTGTTTATGACCTTTTTCTTTGGAGAATGCATATGAATGTTAACCAGTATGTTCATGGATTGAGCCATCTCCTTTAATCTCCTTGCTCTGCTTGAATGTGGCCTGTACAGATCCTTCAGTGTCTTTCTACTTCTCATCTTCTGTAGTTGTATGTCTTTATTTCACTAATAAAGGTTTTGTAAGACATAACTTCTGTGTCCTAAATGTAGTTTACAAACATATTGTCCCATTAGTAATGGCTTTTCTTTTAATATTTACAATGGAGTGACAATTTTGAAGAATACTGTCAGGCTATACTTTGGTTAAAATATTTTGGTACTAATTTTCATCTCTCAAATTCCTGATCTGTATATTGCTACCACAAAAGTGGTTTCTCTAAATCTTCATAGTTGCCTTGGAACAGCTGTGTCTGCTTTCCCTGATTCATTTGCTTGGTTGCAGTTGCCCTTTGCCTGCAATTCATACTGTGTCTCCTTTATTGCTTGACAGAGGCCCATTTCAGTCTCTTCCATTGTATCCCAGTGAGGCTTTTCCAACTCCTGGATGTCTCCATGAGTTCTTGTTTTCTGAGTGGCGACATTCACAGAGACCTTCCTAAGAGCTGATTTGCAATTATCACTGCAGTCCGGATGTATCCAGGAGGTATTAGAGAGGATGCCTCATCCACAACTTATCGTGGCATGCTTCATCATAGGCGTGAAACACCTATGAAGAAGCATCCCTCAATAAGTTGTGGTGAGGCGTCTCCTCAATGTAGACAGATTTGAGAGGCTAAAAGGGGCTTAAAACAGTAGCTTTTACCATTCTAAATCCAATATGAATGGCACTGCAAATCGAGCATCAAACTCATACTTTAACCATAGACTAGCTTTTCTAGGTTTAGCACTGATGGAAATAGCACTGTTCTTGCTGAAATACTGGAAAAACTATGGTGTAGATCATGGCCTCCTTGTGGTTCCGTTTTATTTTAGTACAGCAGAATGTGCCACACTTACTGAATACAAGGTCATGCAGTTCTTTATAATAAGCCTATACTCCCTCAATGCCTCCGTATCATTGCCAGGTTTGCATGCAACTTTTTTAAGTATTAAAAGCTTTATCCACCAGATAATCGAAGATTCTTCCAGCTTCATAGATACTGCCTTAACAGTGAGAAGCTAACACAACACACATTTGTGTGGCTAAGGCCAATGAGTGCTAATGAATCTATTTGTGTCTCATTTCATTATGTAACAACTGAAAACATATTAAATGCCATTGGAACTCTGAAGAAGGGACAAAGACCATTGCCAGACCTTGTGCCTAATAATATTTTTGCCCAAAGCACATGGTGGGACTGGACAATTGGCCTGTGCATTCACTAAAAATGTTAAAGTTGTGCACTCCTTGTCACCCTGGTAATTTCTCACAATAGTTCCAAAGTTTTAGAAAGGTGACAAGGTGTCCCTAAAAACTACAAATAGAACTTTCTGCTTGCTAGATTCAGTTGATTGTTTGGCAAGGTTTTAGAGATAAGACTCTTCATTTTATTGGCTAACAATGTTAATTATTTCCAAGCTGCATTTTGACCCTTTCAAAACTTCTCTCTTGTTTCTTCATGAAGTACAGTACCCTTAGAGGATGAAGGCTCTTTCTTTTTTACCTTAGGGTGGTGTTTGATAATGTAAATTATTGAGCCACTATCTGCAGATGATAGATCTTTACCAATATGGGCTTAGGAACAAAGCAAAGCACCCACTTCTTCTCCACACTATCAATCACTCCTCAGTATGTTATGGTCTTTGGGCATTAAAAACACATAACTTTCTAGTGATCTACCCCTATGTATTGTTTAGTTTATTTTTAATGAATTTTCAATCTCATTGTCAAATATAAGGTGGATTACCCCATGGTGAATTGAATACTTTCCCCATGTCACTGAAAGGAAATGCTTTCCATATGATACTAGCAGTGTTTAACCACTAAGGCCAAAATACGGGACTGGTAAATAACACATCAAAGTGAAACATAAAGCTAATGGGGCTAGGAATCAGCCAAAGAAGCCTTTTCAGCTAGATCAGGAAACATTACAGCATGTTAAAGAGATCTTTCTACATATACTTATGTAAGAAGGGTCTCTCTCCCTGTCAAGTGACAAAAAGTGATGGAATACTGAATAATTATAACCAGGGAAGACACCTCTTAATGGAAAATTTGGAGTTCGGACTCTGCCTACTCTTTTACAGTTATATAGGGTGAAGGCCAATTCTGGAGCCAAAATAGGGGTGATTTGGGCGGCTGTTTGCCTACTACATTCATTCTTAGCACAAGAAAACCATTTAAACTCCCAGAATCAACCCTGTTGATCCTATTTGAAATGGAGTTAGACAAATTCCTATGTGTATCGATGAATAGAAATTAGATGACAAGATAACTCTCTCAGAAGGATTTTGCATTTTTACTTGCATAACTAAGTAGAACGTTTTTTATTTGTTGGTTGGGAATGGACCTTCATATGTAATTACACTTCTTATGCCTTGATTGATAAATCATGCTAGACTTGCTGTTGGTGTTTGTAAACTGAAGATGAGGAACCATGCTATTTCTCCTGGTGTTAAATATAATTGTCTGTTGTCTATGCCCTCCTCGGATAAGGTTTATATCATCCTTATATATTTTTATTCTTATATGTTTCCATAATCATATATTATATCTAAGTGGATTTCATTTGATGTAGATATTAGTCATTTTGAATTGGTGTAGATAAGAATTATAAACACAGAAGGAGCACAAGGGGGTAAACAGTCAGGTCGACCCCCACTCAACAGTCTACCAACACAAGCAGACCTGACTGATTCTGAACAAATGAACTTATCTTAAATCATCATCATTGGTTGCTTTCTTACCCGAAAGGAAAGGTGTGTGTTTCAGAAGTGAGGAAAAGAAGGAAACAAACTGTGAAAAAGCATAAATGCACTGTCAGTGCTTGTGTCACTAAAGTGCCCTCTGGTCCCCGTGAGAAAAGAAATGCAATTCTCAATGTATAAAATGAGGTGCAACTCAGTGGCTGGACATAATTTTATTTGGCGCTGTGAGCGTCCTCAATTAAAAAAATGGTTTATATTGAACCATTTTCCTTTCGGGTAAGAAAGCAACCGATGATGATAAATGGGTGAGCTAGTGAGTACCAACCAGCAAGCACCCCTTGGTGTTACTACCGTGAGGTGCTTTCTTACCTATCTCACTTTTCTATCACTAATCTTGTATGTAGGCCTGGGCGAAGCACTACGCTACGCTCGCGTAGTTTGCGAAGTTCGCGCTACTTCGCACTACGCGAACTGCACGTAGCACAGTGCGAACACGCGTAGCGTAGTGTTGCGTAGTGCTGCGGTCATTTTTTGCTTGCTCGCGGTCCTCAACGTCAAGTTGGCGACCGCGAGCAAGCAAAATGACATCCTGGCGAGACTTTTTCCTTGTTCGCGATCGCGAGCATGGAAAATAAACCTCCCGGCGAGATTCCCAACGCGAGGAGGTCAGGTTTCTCATTGCGAGGGGTCGCGTATGCTCGCGACCGCTCGCGATGAGAAACTACCAGTTCGCGTTGAGAAAGCTGCAGCTCGAGTAAAAATCTACTCGAGCAGCGGAAAACTACAGCTCGCACTGTGCAAGATGCCATTTTCAATGATTGCACAGTGCCGGTTGCTTGTCCGCACTGTGCAATCATTGAAAACAACATCTTGCACAGTGCGAACATGTTACTACGCAGTTCGCGAAGTGCTACGCGTAGCTCGCGTAGTGCGAACTTCACTTTGCGTAGCTTCGCGAAGCGCTACTTCGCGAACTACGCCCACCCTTACTTGTATGGAAACAACTAGACACATAGGCTAGTGGCAGTGGGCCTTGCTTTGGAGGAAGTTTAAAAAATATATGTATATAAAGTCCTCAGGTGTCTTTAAGATAAGTTCATTTGTTCAGAATCTGTCAGGTCTGCTTGTGTTGGTAGATAAGAATTAGCCAGACTCAGACAAATTAATTTGCAATTTATGTGCTTTCAATGATCAGGTAATAGTCTCCTCATATTCCAAGTTGTGTTTAGTTATGAAGTGTATATGTGTTTTGTTTGGCCATTCAATGCTATAAATAGTTCTTCAATTGTTTGAGGAGAACTCTTTTGTGGGTGTTGGTATACAAAGCCTTCATATCAAGAGTTTTTCACAATGCTTCATATGTGTCAAGCTGAAATTCATTTGTCATGCTCAATACATCCTTTGTGCTCCTAGGATACTACGGCATTGTCTTGGCTATGGGTCATTAGAAATTGTCGCACACATTGGTTATTGGTTCTAGAACTCGTCCTGTGCCAGATGCAAATAGTCGTCCAGATAGCGAAAGAGGGATATTGTTTTGGGCGTATCTTTGGAAAGGTGTATAATTACAGGGTTGTACATTTTGTTTTGGCTGGTTAAAGTACAATGCATTGCCCATATCAAATGTGCTGAAAATTGTTCCATATGAATGAGGCTATGCAACAAAGCATTTTTGTGTGGGCAACACATGGAGACAATAAGGAAAAAAGTGAAACATATTTTCGAGTGTCAAAACGTTTATTTCATATCATTTTGATTTCCTATTTTACTGTTTCTTTAAAAAAATGTACACACAGCAGATAAATATAGCTAAAATTAGCAGATAACATATAATGCAACATGGCTAGTTATAAAAACCTTCTAAAGCAAGGGGAGTTAACACTCATGACTACCACTCCCATTATCAGATGAAACTCACAACAACATCAACCAGTCACCCACAGAGTGCCAGCAAGAGAAGTCAAGCCACAACCAAAAACCATTTTTTCCCTATGTTAGTGACTCTCTATGTCACCTTGCCACTAATTTTGAGGACCACTTTGTTGAGGAGGAGAGAGAGCATTTACAGGCAAGGGATTAATTTTCTTTGGATGTCCAATGAAGCTTAATTGTTGTGATCCTTGCGTGGTTGTAGACTGGGAGCAGGAGTTTACTTCACCTGTAGCCCACACCAAGGCAATCCTTGTACATATAATACTTACTGCTCTCCAATTTGTGGACACTGGGGGGCAGATTCTCAACCTGGACTTCTATTTTACATACAAATCGGATCCGTATTTTTTTCCATACAAATCATACAAGTCCCTTCCAACCCGTGTAGTACGATTCATACGGAAAAAATACATACGGATCGGCCCGATCCTTACAAATCGGATCGGGAAAAGCTGTACGACACGGACTTGTAAAAAAGACCATACAATTTGTAAAAAGGCTGTACAACCCGTCAAGTACGATTCGTACCGGGTTGTCAGAATGCGATTTGTATGGAAAATGGCCTGTATACGGGGAACGACTCATACCGGGCTACGAAGCGAACCCCTATACACCTCGTACCCTGGTATGACTCGTTTTGGGGGTACGACTCGTATCGGGGTATGGGTCGTATAGGGGTATGAGGCGTACAGGGGTCCCCCCACATGCGAGGCATGTGTATGGAGTGTACCCCAACATCGCGCATGTATGCACCGTACATACGCGATTTTGGGGTCCGCACCGTACATACGCACTTTTGGGGTACTGTGCGTACACATGCGATTTTGGGGTACGGTGCGTACACGACCAGTACCCCTTCAGCGCGTACCGTACATATGCACCGTACCCCTGTATTCATGGGGTGTACGACACGTACATGGGGGGGTCCGTCTCGTACTGTTTTCGGAGCGTACAATGTTTTCCCGGCACTTTTTGGCTCCTGTAAAAAAAAGAGCCGTACGGAGTGCCGTTTGTACGAATCGTACTTGACGGGTTGTAAACTGCTGCCGGGAATACATGAGAACGTCGCGTACAGGGCAATCCGAATCGGAATCGCTTGTATATACGAGTTGTATGGTCTTTTTTACAATTTGTATGGAGAGCGTCTATTTGTACGGATCGTACTTCCTAGGGTATAGGAGAATCCTTACAAGTACGAGTTGTATGGGGAAAACGCTCCATACCACGATTTGTACAGCGTTTTTCCAGGATCGGAATCGGCCTCTGGATGTTTGAAAAGAGTCGCTAGAGACATGGTCAGCATCCGATCACGGTACATCCACCAGATGCTGAGATGCATGACCTGCTAAGTACACCACATTAACGACATGTGATAGTCACCTGCAGAAAGACAATCAGTGAAAAGGATATTTTATTCAATTGCCTACGTCCTTTGGGTTTTAGGTGCAATTGCACCAAAGTGGCACTTTAGCCACCCCACCACAGAGAAGACCAGTTCTGCTGTAGACAGCACTATCACTCAATCAACAAGCATGCTGCTTGTTGATGCCTGGGGCTGCTTTACTGAAATGTACACTGCATTACCTGGTTGCACAGATAACAGCTACATTTTCTGTCATTCTGCTCTTGCACATAAGTTGATTTCTGGCAATGTTGGCTACTAAGTAGGTTTAAATAAGTTACACTGGCACTGCATGTAAATCTAGTGAATGGCATCAGCAACATAGCCATCATAATTTCACTCCATAATAAAATACACCCATAAGTCTATCATTGAATGTTTGCAAGTATGTAATGCCTGTCACATTTTTAAAGCAACCAGATTATAACATGTATTTGGTGCCCCAGAGTGGGGTATAACCATCTCCTTACCCTCCCATGGGCAAACAGGGCAAACACATGTAAGTGACTCATCATTTGGTGCACATTTGGTATCTTCAAGTTGCAGTACAGATGTTAATATCATGGATGTCAAGGTAGTACAGTACAGAAATTGCATGCAGCATGGTTTACTTTTTGATCTTATTTCTAAACCATGGCTTATCTAGGGTAGCATTGTGGGACACAGACAACAGGAAAGGGTCTGCTGGTCTCTGAATGACTGGTGGCTTCACTTTTCACAGGAGCTCCAAGTTTGGCCACTGCATCAAAGTGTTAGGACAGTGTTGAGTCATTTATGAATAGTGTACTATCATATTATCCACATATACCTTTGAGAGACACCAATGTTACACTACCATGATACTACATCCAAACTTGTAGGTCTAAAGGCTATTTTGCATGTGAAAATGTATCACTCACTTATTCATCCAAATACTCTCTTTTACAGCTGCATTGATCATTCTTCCACACATACTTTCCACTCAGTTCATTACACAACTAGGCCTGGGCGAAAATTTCGTTCTGTTCGCGGAAATTGCGATAATTTGACATTTTCGCGTTCCGCGGAGAGCGCGAAAATGTAAAAAATTCCGGTTTCCGCAGCTTGGCGATAATTTGTTTCTTGCTCGCGCTGTAAAATAATACATTCTCGCGCGCGCGCGATCGCCTTACCTGAATCCCTGCGTTCGCCGACAAGTTTTCTTGATCCGGTCGCTTTCTCCATGAGATGTTGTATTGTTTTTATTCATTTGCGCTGTCTCGCGACAGTTCGCGCCTGCAGTGACGTCATGCGTCGCGCGATCACGTCTTTCTTCTCGCGATCATGCACCGCGAGACAACTCAAAACAAGATGGCCGCGCCCACAAGCAACCACATGGGTAAGTTGGCGGCCTGCAACCATGCAGAAAATCTCGCGAAAATGCCGGAAAAAAACTTCCGCATCTTCGTGATATTTCCGCTTGTTTGCGATAATTTTAAACATTTTCGCGATAATTTGCGAAAGTTAATTTCGCAAATTCCGCCCACCCCTATACACAACACAGGTAGCATGTGGAGAATAACATATAATACTTGTAGTAAGAGATATACAAACCGTAATAGTCACATCAGTCTAAATAAATATTGTAAAAGGTGTGATTCATGAATTTGCTATTAGGTACCAACAAGTAGACCTTTAGAACTCCAGACATGTTTTCCCCCTTATTTTCTTCATCTATCTCTGACCAAGGAGACTTTTAGAACTCTAGACATGTTTTACTCCTCATTTTCTTCATCTCTCTGTGCATTCCCTATGTGGTGGATTTCTCTGTCTCTGCTAAGGTCCCAATTAAAAGTTTGCAAGATTTATGTGAGGGGATATCATGTGGCTGGAAATAATGCCTCAGACTGGTATCCCCATTCATAAATCTAGAGCTCACAAGTATTTGTTACTTTAATGGCGAATAACAAGGAAACCAAAATTTACCAGATTCAAATCTGCTTGTGGTTTCTCCATTGTGTGGATAAACCTACTTCCCTTTACCACCTGCTCTGAGTAGCAGGAAAGGTTGTGGCCTGGTGAGGCAAGTGTTAATGCTCCCCTGTCACATGGAAGGGTCTGGACTGGAGCTGAGGCCAAGACCGGGCTACATTTGCAGCCCTAGCCTCATCTGATATCTATAGATAGATTTTGTGGGCAGTAAAATTGGGTTTAGCTGCAGCTGGGAATTCTGAGTGCGGGAATCTCAGACTGGTAATAATTGGGTAAAGCCAATACCACAGGGATCAGAATTTTAAAGATGTGATCATTCTCGTCTACTACAAGTTGTGTCCATTCAAATGGGTCATGACATAGGGATTTTGGTACACCAAAATTAACATGTGCCAGTATTTACAGGGCATTGGCCCCAAGTTAAATTTCCAGGTTTCCCCTGCTGAAATGTACCTTGTGAAAACTGTTGGTAGTGTGGTAACTACCACTTGTAATACCGATTCCAGCACATACAGCAGTTGCATAGGGATCGTAAAAGAACAGGTTGCTTGAAATGAATGCCTAAGTAGTAAACTCACATTTGTGTAAATCTCCCCATAGAAAGATAGAAGAGGTGGAGTTTGAAATTTATACCCATAGGTTTGTGTAGTATTGTAGTATTATTTTACGTACTACAAATGCAGTTTGTGAATCAGGCCCTTTATTTGTGAACACCAATGCTCTAACTCTTTTGTGACCACTGTTTCAGAGATCTCCCTGTTAGAAAGTGTAGGGAATATGATCAAAGTTTTTTTAAAAGTTTGTAATTGTATAGTATAACATTAATTTACCATATTTATTTATTTTAAACCTAAAACTAATAAAATAAAATGTTCCAGCACATTAACTCATCAAATTATTTATGTTAATAATGAATTATGTTAAATGTACTTAATGTACACATTACCATTTTTATATAATAATTATAGAAAATTCTGCCTTCACTAACATTTTCAAATATATTTAAGATTTACTAAATTTTGATAAATTTGATGTGTTTAGTAATTTTTAAAATTTTTGTGTTGCAATTTAATGATAATTTATACTCAGTGTTATACATTAGTTAGAATATTTCTTGTAACACCGTTTCGTAGTAGAATGCTATTACATATTGTTGTACAACTTGAGATATTCCTTATGTCCATTACTTTCAGTGTTGCCAGTCTTTTATTTGATGTTTAACCTTCAGTGTTCAGTAGACCTCCTCTTCCTTTAGGCATAATGAGCACATCCTCAGAAATTACAGCATCTTGTCTTGCGCCTTATGCATAAATTGTTTATACAAAGCTATGTTTTACAGCTCTATAAGCCATTCATCATTTGTTGGTGCTGGAGGTCCACCAGTGCCTCAATGTGCATATTCATGCCACAACTATTGATGGCACTAGCCAGCGTCAGAGTAATGGGGCTACATTTCGTACAGCAGTAGAAGCATGCAATTTGGCTAGTTTGCTGGATGTAACAAGTGGCCAAGTCTAAAGGTTCATTTAGAGTTTTTCATACTGATATCTAAAAATCTGTCAGGGCTGTGATAACCCAAAGTGTCTGCAACAAGACACTGGGAGTCCTTAGGCATCTCAAACATTTTGAGACTCTGATGAATTTGACTTCCATCACACTATTTAATCTCAGTTACCAATCTTAAAGGCATATTTTCATATTTTGTCTTATGCTCTAGTAGCCCGAAGTCTTGCACAATATTTCCAAAGTGGTGTTAAGTCACTTTTTGTAGCTTAACGCCTCTTTGTAAATATGATTCCCTATCAAACAGGTATCTGCATGAAAGATGCATGCAATGGGTGTTGCTGTGGGTGTTACACCACAACACCCATTGCTTTTTGATGCTGCCTCAGTTTATTGGATCTTTTTGAATTTAGAAAGTATGCAGAATATAATGGAGATGAAGAAAAAGTGTAATTTCATGGAATTGGGGTATATATTGGTCCTAATTTGATGCAATTTGTGGTAGTTCTGATTTTGGCAACTATATTACACATCCAAGTCCATCCATGTTTGAGATGTTTGAGATTTGTGCAAGGTAAGGTCTTGCAATCCGAATAGGACTTTGTCATTTTTCTGAGAAAACACTCTTCTCAATGCAAGACAAATCAGAAAATCAATCTGACGCTGTGAACCTTCCAGTTTCTGATGAGTTCACTTGAACCCTGAAGCTCTGGAGAATGTTTTGGGGAAAAAGTTACCAAACTTTTTTTGTGCTCAATTAACCACAGGAATACACTCCCATGGCCCCCTAGGACCCCAGGAGGAGCACTAAAAGACTCTCATGGTGTCAGGCAGAAGGCAACAGCAAAGTACAGTCCAGGTCCAGTTGCTGCTGGCCAGATGGGATTGTCCACAGAAATATTCTCTTCATCCTTGTTTTGTACTAGAAACCACCCACGGGATTAGTTATTTCCTTAGATTTCAAGTAGAACGTGGATCCAACCACCTCAAGTCCTTCTCAAAGGTCAAAGGTGTCAAGTGCAGCAGGTGCAGTTTACCTGGTATCCATTTGCAAGTCCAGCAGTGCTTGGATGGAGATGCCCTGGGGTGTCACATGTATGCTTGACACACCCAGAAGTGGGAGTCACTCCTTAGCACAGGTTCAAAATGACATGTGCCAGGACATTTTCCATATGCAAAAGTCTTTAGCCACATTAAACGTGGTGTCTGAGGGCTGCAATTGTGTATGACAGTGTCGTAGGAAAATGATCAGTATCCTTCCCCATTTAAAAGAAAAGTTCGAAGCAGGCACTGTACTCACAACAAAACAAAAGACAGTCAGGCAAGACAAAAGCTGGATTGTTCAGCAACCAGAGAGAGGAATCGGCAAACATTTTCTCGGCATCATGTTCCCTCCCTTTCAAGGGCACTTACCCAAAGTGTTTCATATGGTTCAACAGATCTATCAAGCATGTTTTTGACAGTGTCCTGTCCATAGAATGGCCACAGCCCCAACTCTGAGTAATCAGTGGAGTTCAGAGGAGTTAATTCTGTTTGTACGGGACAGCCTAATGTTTGATCCTAAGAGGCATTGAACGCCTATTTAACACATATTGCCGGGTTTGATTGCAGGCTGGAAGCTTGCAGGGGCTTATACTAGTAAACCTTCTAACAGTTTGCACAGATAACGCATAACCTTCTAAATGTGTCTAGCTTGACCAATTCCCGAGCTAGGGAATTAGTATTTTAATCTGTATTCTGGTTTCCCACATAGGATAGCTAGATCCGCCATATCTTTTAGAGCCTTGTCACTCTAGGTACACGGTAACATTCATTTTCTATATGTTGCACTTTTGAGCACCAATCAGCTTATCTTGTGGGGGTACAAGACCTACATATGGGTGACAATAATATGTAAGAGGGAGCTTTTTTTAACAGGTCTCACATCAGGCTTAAACTGCAGCAGCCAGGCTACAATGGTAGGCCTGAAGCCATGTTTCATTTTGTTACAAGTGGATGGCCAAATAAGTAGCCCATCTATCAGTACATCTCTTGGCGATATTAGTATCTATTAGCCTTTGGTTTGAACGACACTCTTAAGGCTATAGACAGATTTAAAATAGCAAAGGCCCCCGGGCCAGATTGGATACCCGGTGACCTGTACAAGTCTGAGGCCCCGGTATGGGAGGCATACAGTATTTCTTCTGTCTAACGCTATAGTTGTTGGGCGAGATATCACAGAGACTTGGAGAGGGGCAGAGATAATTTGAATATAAAAAAGGAGATGCCTCAGTTCCTTCCAACTATAGGATGATTACTTTAAAATAAAACCTGCAAAACGCTTTGCACTGCAAGTCCTGGGCAAACTGCAAGTATGGATGGAAGATAATTAGTTTTTTTCACCCTACAAAGCAGGCTTCCATGCCAAAACAAGCACGTGTGACCAGCCTTCAGGTTTTACTACATACCTGGAAATATGTGCAGTTAAAGAATCAAAAATTGTATATAGCATTTGTCGATTTGGGAGCTGGGTTCAACCTTGTGCCCTGAGAAATGCTCTGGAAAGTTTTGCTAGGGATGGAAGCTTCTGTAAATCTGGTAAAGCTGCCAGCGAGGTTGCATGATTGAAATTATGTGCAGGTTAGGTGGGGGAAACAGGGTGATTTAACTAGCAAGAATCCTAATCAGCGCAGGGTGAGCCAAGTATGCGTACTTGCACCAACTTTATTCTCCCTGTATATCAATGAAGCAGTTAACAAATTAAGGGATTGTGGAAATGATTCCCCGGTTTTGAATGGCAAGAAGACACCGATCCTGCTGTTCGCAGATGAGTATCTACTCATTTCCAGGACCCCAATGCACTTTCAGAATTTATTAGATACATTTTTGGCCTTTTGCACAACTAGAGGTCTTGAACTGAATGTGGAGGATACCAAGTTCATGGTCTTTGGTAAGGGTAAGGCCAGAAGAAAAACAGTGAGAATTGCTGAGAAACTCCGTGACAGGGTAACTAGTTTTGATTATCTAGGGGTTAGGCTGACTGATTTGCTTGGTTGGGAATCACAACATGCTAAAAGTTATTGTACCTTATGACACAAACCCAAAGCAATACTTCGATACCACAGACAGACCCAGACTTGGTCATTAACCCTGCTTTAGAGGTTTATCGGGTGAAACCTCACAGCCCTGCACTCTATGGAGCAGAGTTAAGGGGGCATGTTGATACCAACAAGTTGGTGGTACGTGAGAATTCATACGTCAGATCCCTTGTGAATTGGAGATGTGGCTACGCTAAAGTCCCAGATGTACTGGTTGCGCTTGTGGCCACATCTAAGTTAAATGTGTATTGTGAGCCAAATGTAGTCATAACTCCTCTAAACATCTAATATTGTTATATTTCACAGCTAAACAGGAAGTCACAAATGCAGTTATCTTGCAGACACTAGGGCATGATTTGAATGGTGCAGCAAGTACAATGGCACCGAGCCCAAAAGAACTCCCTTAAACACATATTATTGCTATTATATCAATTAATTAAATTTTTCCATCTTTCATAATTTTTTTTTTTACATTTTGCTAATACTTACCTGCACAATACCACTACTAACAACTCAATATATTGCCTTTTTGTACATAAACAAGTCAAAACACTTTAACAGACTTTCTGTAACCTCTGTTGTACAACTACTCAGCAAGCTACAGCTTACAACAAAAAAAATCTTATTATAAATAATATAGGTAAAACCTAGGGCATTTACCAATGCTTTTTAGATCTGATCTCACCACCACTGGTGAGTTTGTATGTGAGATTCTGCTTGGGCTGTCTACTATTAAGGTCCTTCAACACCTAGGCCATTGACCAAGATTCAACTATGAGCCTTTCATATGGCTTAGCCTCGAAGACAGAAGATCAATATTTTGTTCTTCGGGTCTGAATACCATCTTGTCCATTGAAAGGGGATTCAACCAATTCACCTGAATCTGGCAACCAGATATTACTGGGCTGCTTTCAGGATTTTAAAGACTTCTAATCCTACCGTCTTTGCTGAAAGCTGCTTCTTACTGAATGTCTGGTATAGGCGTCAGAAGTTTGTGACTCAGATCAATTAGGAGGCTTTTTATTATTCCTTTTTCTGGCATGATAGTATGTGCTGTACAATTTGTTTGTCTGTTACGAGGGAACATTTTTATTAAGATGTTATTATTTTTACAATGCACAAAGCACAATAAGAACACATTATCACTTGTGGTTTTTGAAATTTTTTATGCAGGTTTTATATTTATACTCTATTTTATCTGGAACTTGTTCAAGAGTATTTAAATGATTGATTACTATTTAGGTACACTTTCATTGTTTGTACAAAACCGAATAAAGTTTGAAGTTGATGATGAAGTGCTGTAGTCAACAGGTTACATTTAACTTTACATGCCATGAGTGCAATTTGAACACCTTGCACTATGGTCGTAATTGTGCCCTGTTTTCTTTTCTTTTGTGTTGCCACTGATGCAGGCGAATTCCGTCGAGAACTAGGAGGTGGTAGACTCAATGTGCATCTTGGTTCAGTCACTGTTTGTGGCAGTGTCTCCATCTGATTCTTGTGAAATTTTGAGGGTGAGGAGGCGGGGGATACTGGTCCACTGCAGGGGACAGGGATGCTTTAAGTAAAGGTGTCAACAAATTCTTCCTCATCACATTCACCTCTCACCATGATTGAAGCTGATTTCCCTCTCTCATCATCACCACCACTACCTGCAGCAATTTGTTTAAGGTGGTCATCCCACCGTATTGCCTGAGTTTTTTTCATATAGGTTGTTTGGCCTCCAGTACCATAGTGTGAACCAGGCTTACCTTGAAGAACACCTAAGTGGCAAATGGAGCATATTGCAATGTTATCCTCTTGCTTGCTAATCATAAGGAAGTCTCAAAATGGGGAGGAGAACTTTCTTAGTGTGCCACTGCAAATGCCTGAAGAAGAACTGGAGGTAGGTGGGTGTGTCGTCGATTGCTCTGCAGTATGTACTTCGACTAAGGTAGTAGTAGAAGCGAGGGAATTGTTGAAGCTGGTAGAGGTGGTGGTGGTGGTGGTGGTGCCAGTGCCAAATCTTTAGTAGCTGGTTGAATAGGAGGGGTAATATTGGTGACCTCTGAGCCCATTTCCATGACAATGACTGGCTTGTGATCCTCATTTCTTCCATAATTGTAAGGCTTTCAGGAACTTTCCTTTTCCCTTGTATCTCATGGTGTGGCTCTAAAACTCAGCTGGGGTTCAAATTGGGGAGAGGATGTGGCCTAACGGCTATGGCAGTTAACCTCAAATCTGGGGAACCATGTTTGTGTCTTGGCAACCGTTATAGTTAGTGCAGGCAACTATAACTCACGCGACCGCAATCCTCTGCTGATGACGTCAGATATTACATCACTGTATTTAGACACTTATTTACCCATGTCTTCTTCCATTAATTTTTAGCTATACATATATTACAAATATTTTTTTTTCAGAAAGACACATATGTCATCAGTGATGTAATATCTAACGTCATCAGCAGAGGATTGCGGTCGCGTGAGTTATAGTTGCCTGCACTAACTATAACGGGGGAATTTCAATGGTTTTTCACGAGTGAAATGTCCAGCTAACTATAACATGTGTGAAACCTATGGTTTTTTAAGTGAATTTGCAAGGTTTTTTAAATGCTAATTCCTAACTATAACGTGTGTGAAACCTATGGTTTTTTCAGTGAATTTGTACGGTTTTTTAAATGCTAAGTTATGTATTTTTATTTTTTTAAGCTTTTTCACCGTGCGCGTACCGTACGGGCACAGTGCGCTTCGCGCACTTTGCGCGCACTTTGGGCGCGCGGTGCGCTTGGCGCACCGCGCGCCCACATTACACAGTTCGCAGAATTTTTCCGCGATTTTTCGCAAAAAAATTAAAGGAAATTTTTCCCCTTGGGGGTCCTTCTGGGACCCCCTGACAAAGGCTAGGGGGTCAGGAACTGTCCACCCTGCCCCTTTTTCACGTTCTCCACCTTTGTTTTTCACCCCCACAGACTGCGAGAGACAAAATGGCGGCCGAAACTTCCTGGTTTCGACCGATTCGAATGTTTACTAAGATCTAACAACCAATCAGAATCGCGCTCGCGCACGGCAGCGTGCGCGTACGGTAAGTTTTACCGTACGCGCACGGTGCGCGCTTATAGATATATATATTGATTTAAATGCTATTTTCTCAGGAAATACTGAACAGATTTACACCAGACCTGCAAAAGGCACATCCCTGACCTGAGGACTACCTCTCTCCCAAATTTCAAGTAATTCTGTTCAGCCGTTCGGGCTGTAGCTTGGACTAAAGGTCCTATGGAAAAATGCATGGGGAAAACGCGTTTTGGGACCCCCCATTTTTCTCAGCCCCCGCTTGACGAATCCCCCCGAGACTTTAAGGGAAGGAGCGGAGCGGAGCGCCCCACCTATTTTGAAAATTTTGCAAGGATTCGTCAATCGGCGCCAAAGTTATTCCAAATAGAATGTTGCGGATTTCCTATGGAAACACGATCCTAACTATAACTATCTACTGGCGACCGCCAGTAGATAATATATATATATATATATATATATATATATATATATATATATATATATAGATATATATATATATATATATATTCACAGAAAAAACATAGGTTTTACAGACGTTATAGTTAGGAATTAGCATTTACATGTCATGGTCAGTGATGTCATGAGTGGTGTAGTATGTGACATCATCAGCAGTACATTACAGGCGCACGCATTATAGTTAGCTCAACTAACTATAACAGGCGAATTTCTCTGATTTTATATGAGTCAAATGTCCAACTAACTATAACATCCCTGACACCTATGGTTTTTCAGTGAATTTCTAAGGTTTTTTAAATGCTAATTCCTAACTATAACATCTGTAAAACCTATGGTTTTTTCAGTGAATTTCAAAGGTTTTTTAAATGCTAATTTCTAAGTATAAAGTCTCTGGAACCTATGTTTTTTTCAATGAATTTCAAAGGCTTTTTAGATATCGAACTACTATTGTGTATTTGTCATTATTACTATTTTTCCTAACTTTTCAACTACATAAAATAAACTGCAAAAGTACTATGTAACGTGATACATTTCACAAATTACAATGAGTTTTTAAATAATACAAAACAATTTAAAACATTCAGATAACAATTTTTCTTCATTTTTTTGCTGTCATCAGCTACTACTTAACTTCACTATTCACAGTGATGTCAGTGTAGTTTCATCATAAACAGCAGGGGGAAAAAAATCAATCAACTAGATTGTTAAAAAAACAACCTAATTCTCTTAAATATAATACAAAATCAACACAAATAACACATCCAATAGTACTTCAAATGTTCAAAGCTTACCTTTACTTCATAGATTGTCTGCAAATTTATCCAATACACCAGATAATGTATCAAAAATGTTGCTTTGAAAGCATCCAGTATGAATTCCTTCAAGATCTTACGTAGTTTCTCTGCACATTTTCCCAATACGCCAGATAATATGTCAAACATTTCACTTTGAAAGCATCCAGTATGAATTCCTTAAAGATCTTACGTAGTTTCTCTGCACAATTTTTCCAATATACCTCATAATGTATCTAAAATTTTGCATTGAAAGCATCCAGTATGAATTCCTTAAAGATTTTACGTAGTTTCTCTGCACATTTTCCCAATACGCCAGATAATGTATCAAAAATTTTGCTTTGAAAGCATCCAGTATGAATTCCTTAAAGATCTATACACCTTCCCATTAAAGCCGAATAGTGTATCTAAAATCTTTGTTTCTGAAAGATTAAGTATGAGTTGGGTAATTCATAAGGCAATCTCGGTTTCATTTCCAATTGTGTATCATTACAGTGACTCCAACCATTATTACACTTTAAATAAACTGTACAATGTCCACTTGTAGTAGTACTTCCAGCAAGGAAAACAATAGCAACTGTTGCAAAAGTTCTTCCAGAAATAGATACTTGATTAGCAACAAAATGTTTAATTTTCGTTTCCACTTTTCTTCCATTTGGTCGACAGTGTTGCAGCATTATAATCAAATATTTTCCATATCTTTGTAGGCATAATACAGATAGCATTCTTGATTTACAACGAGAACACATCATCTCATGATCAGCTTCTTTTACTAATTTGGAAATTGGTACAGATTTGCAGTCAGGTATTGTTAAATATAAAAATCGTTCTCTGTCAACTATAGTGCTCGAAGTTAACGAACACTCTTCAGATTTATGTTCCCATTTGTAAATGTGTCCAAATAAACTCTCAATCTGAATGACTTCATCTTCTAGTACTCCAAGCATAACCATCAGAAATTCTTGTTCATCTTGCTGTATATTAGCACTGAACGTTAAAGATCCAGTAAATGTGTCCAACTGTTGGCGAATACCAGAAGCAGAATGAATCTTACTTCTATCAGTTCTCAATTCTTGAAATAAAGTGTAGAGTGCAGAACATAACGTTTTTTCCTAACTTTCCATAATTTCACCAAAAACATCTTCAAGATAAAATATAACAAATAGAATGACATTACCATAGCAGTTGACACCAGAAGCATTTTCTAATTAGTATCCAACAACATCATCACTTGTTTGTATTTTCTGCTTCTTTACATCTTTTCTTTTCTGTTGATTTTCTTTCTGCTTTTCAACCATAGTTAACTCTTCAACATATTTGCGTTTTGAACACACAGCACGTTTCTCATAAATAGGATATTCACCTAAATGGGGAGCATAAAGCCTTCTCAAACGATTATATTCTCTTACACAATTAACATCAGCACTAGCCTTGTTCTCATCAAAATCAATTAAATACAAACCAGACAACGTTCTAACTCGAGATAATGTAACATATACCATTCCCTCTTTAATCACAGTTTTTCCAAAATTTACCAAAGCATTATCTACACTTAAACCTTGTGATTTGTGAATAGTTATTGCATATGCTAAAAAGAAGCGAAACTGTTTTCTACGAACATACAAGTCTTTTACAAGCAAAAAACGTGCGGCAGAACGTGCAATCTGTCTTACCTCTGCAATCTGATCAAATTTAACTTTCAAAACTTACATTTCATTTCTATTTTGATATTTCACAAAATCAACAACTTTCCCCATTGCTCCATTCACTAAACCTTCGTCTACATTCAGATTACGCTACAAAATTACCCGACAGTTTAAACATACATCTACATTTTTTTCTAAGCCAGCAGTTTTTGATTCAGACTTTGCCAAAGAATCCAATTTAGTCTGTAGTTTTTCTGAAAGAACAATTGTTATTCCTTGATGCTCTATTTTATCAATAGCTGTATATATAACACTCTTCCACTGTAGGCATTAAGCAAACTATAGACTTTTTTTCTTTCATTTTCTTGTACATTACTTCTGCTGGTGTTTTTTCATTTGTAAACAAGTTCTTTAGTAGACGACTTTGAAAAGCTTCTTCACCATGTTCGCTTAGAACACCAAGTCTTACATCTTTTAGAATATTTGCATAATCTTCATCTCTTGCTTGTCGCATATTCTGAGTGAGTTCTTTATAGTCAAAATTTAACCACAGATTCACATTTCCAATACTTCCCAGAGATTTCTTTGTGTCTTCATGTAGAAGAGTTTTAAACACTGGTTCTCCTTTTACAGGGGTTAGTTGTAGCAGATCTCCAAATACAATTAAATGTTTTCCTCCAAAGAGAACGTCATAATCTGTTTTTAATACCTGTTGCATTCTTAAGTGTACAAAAGCAAGCATTACGTTTGAGATAATGTTCACCTCATCAATAATTAAAAGTTAAATTTTCTTCAGCACCCTTGACACTTCATAAGAAGCTTCTCGAGACAACTTCTGATATTCTAATTTATTATCATGCTCCACTGGTAACATCAATAATATATGCAAAGTAACTCCTTTAACGTTGTGTGCAGCTAATCCAGTTGGAGCTGTTACCACACAACATAAATGTGAACCAGTAGTCTTTTGAAGATAACTGGTCAAAACTTTAATTAAAAAACGTTTACCTGTCCCAGCTTGACCACTGATGTACATCAGAAGAGGTTTAAAATATGATCACAGACATTCTTTTTTTTCATGCAACAAACCATGTTCTAACCGTTCTCTCACTTGCACATATATTTCTTTCTGTTCAACATTTACTTCTTCTTCTAACTTTTCCAATGTTATATTCTCCTCGTGTGCTTGTTGCATTGCAACTTCGACTTCATGCATATCAATAGCTGCTTCATTTTCCAGCATTGATTGTCTAAGAAGATCTTGACTACATGGACCACTACTTTGACTATCTTGAGAACTTCCATGAGCTATTTCAGCTATAATAGTCTTTTCCTGTTCAACTTCATCATTCAACATTTTTAAATATGTAGGGAAAATTGGACCTCGAATGCTATTGTTACAAGCATTAAAAGAATCTTCGTAGTAGTCAAACTCTCTAAGTAATTCACTTTCACGACACCATGGTTTAAACAGCCGCAGAAGTGCTAAATAGTAACATTCTCGCTTATCTGGAGTTTCACAACTAAGTTTCTTGTGGTTTATAAGATTACCCTTTGCATGTTTTACTAAACAATCATGACATCCAACTACTGCAAACTTTTCTTCTTTTAAATTCTCTTTAACATTTCTTTTGAAGCTTTATTGTTGAAGTACTTCATACAGACATAGCTGTTCCAGATGTTGACTCCTTTTCGTATAGTATGTGTCCAACATATTAGTTTTAAGAATGTCTATACTATCTGGTTCATTTGCTGCTAATTGTTCAATTTCTTCCAATTATTTCAACACTCTATTTCATTTGCAGGCAAGACCTAATCTTACCCAAATGTTTCCTCGTGACTTTGAATATAAACTTGAAGAACACAAGCGGTCTGAACATTCATACGATCCAATTTTTTGGTGGGAAAGCACTTTCAAACTAAAGCAGTACACTTTTTTGCTAAGACTATTCTCTTGTGCAATTTCTTCCCACATTTGTTTCATCTCTGTATTTTCAGATTTTGTTATGTACGATGTAACATAATGTGCAACAGCAATTGAGTTATCCGCAACATACTGGATGTCCATGTTCGCATTCCACATTTTTAAAATGACTGGATTGTAGTCAATGATATACTTTGACACTCTTTGGAGATTTCCGAGTTATTGTGTGCCTCACAGAATAAAAAAAAGAATTTACGCTTCCTTTACAGATGACTGGACAGGGAAAACCAAACCGACATTTGGTGTAAAATTTTCCTTTAGACTTGTATTTTCTTCTGCAGTTATTTCCACAACGGTGACTTTGGAAACGTAAAACTTGTTGTCTCAAGCTTCTATCTCCTCCTTCTCTTGGAATCTCACATGTCACATACTGTTCGATGAAAGACAATACTGTTTCATCAGAATCAGTTCAACATTTTGGTGCATCCTTGACTCATAGTAGCATATGTATATGAGGTGCACCTCTTGCTTGGTACTCCTTTCTCCAAAAGAAATCGGTAACTTCTCCAGGAGGTGGATTCTTTGTATTACAGATAAAAGACATCATACCTTGAAACTTATGATTAAAATATCTGCACACATTTACAGGATCCAATGAACACAGTTAACCAGGAGTCTTCATTTCAAAAAATGTTATATTAGAATTCGCTTCTCTTAAAAACTCAAGCAAATCTTCTCATGCATACTCTGCACAGCTAAGTGTGACAAACCATGTTGGTGTACCTAAGTTCCATAACATACACTTGAGTTCTCCATGACGACGATACCAATACTCATTTGTTCCACGTTGACATGCCATCAAATTGATTAACTGTGCTTCTAAATTTTCATCTGTTTCTTGGACTTTCTCCACAAATTCTTTTGCAGAAAGAAGTGATTCATGAACTCCAGTTTTAAGTATATGATTCACTGCATATGAGAGAAAAGACAGATCACTTTCAAACAAAAGGTGAAATATGTATGGAATGCACTGTCGAAATCTAGGATCTTCAGAATATAATCTTGCTGACTGTTATTCTGAAGCTGGAATCTATACAGGTCGGTCATCATATCATCCACCTTCTCCAGTAGGAAACAACTGTGGAAAACAACAAGCTTCCAAGCTTTTCTCCCATACACTCATTGGAATTCCCTGTGCTTTTTTCATTTGAAATAACTCAATGCTACTTCCTATCACTTCTTTTGAATGCAAAGGACATATTGTATAATGTTCATAAATCTCTTCAGTCCTTGACT
Organism: Triturus cristatus; assembly: GCF_964204655.1. Taxonomy (NCBI): domain Eukaryota; kingdom Metazoa; phylum Chordata; class Amphibia; order Caudata; family Salamandridae; genus Triturus; species Triturus cristatus. Next base: position 1,186,088,829 of record NC_140593.1, on the reverse strand, counting down.
TGTCCACTTTCTCTATTTGACCACTTGAAATTTCAAAATCATCTTCTAAACGTATTACCTGTTCATCCACATTTACATTTTTGTAATAAATATTGTTCTCTATAAGATATAAGGTAGCCTTTTCAACTTTATTAACATCCACAAATTCTTGCCATATTTTCCGACTCCTTGTGGGTACATCATTTACTAAAATAACTACTGCCTCATCTTCCTCTTTCACTCCAGCAATAGTTTCAATGTTTTTCTTAACATCCAAAGGTAAGTACACCACTCTTCCTTTCAGCCCTCTGTGCAAGTCTGTTGGTGGCAGTTTACCTGTTTTAGGCTCCATCCGAATTACAGTTTGAAAAGGATGAACAGATTGAATTAGAACCAACTCATATGTATTCAATTTGGCCAGCTCCTGCGGAATAGCTTCTAACTTATTATGCACTGCTGTAGCAGGCATTTTGTTCTCTTCTAATTTGTTGTAACAATATTTACATATACGTTGATCACTACCTAACTCAAATCGACCTTCAACAAACAAGTAAGTTGCAAATTCTTCCCACTTACCATTGTTCTCCTTTTCACTTTTCAAATACAAATCAACATTCCTACTTTAACTTTCATAATGAGTACGTCGACAACAAACACAAACATAGTTTGGCATTTCAGAGCACACTACATTCAACTTTCCAATTTATTTTTCAAACTGTTCAGTGCTAATCACTTTCTCATCTCCTTCAACATCTGTAATTGTCAAACTTTCACTTTCTATGAACTGCTCTTCTGAACCAAAATATCGCATTTCAATATCATCACACTTTTTTTGAACATCTGATAAAGAACCATATAAAAGACTTCAATTCAGTTCACTTAAACTTAATGCAGGACTTTTTACATAGTACAGTTTCTTTACAAAGTTCCGCATTTCTGAATGGTGTACTGCTAACATCCTCAAATGATGAAAAACACTTTTCAAACTTTTCTTGAAAGACAAGCCAGAGAATTCCAATACTTCTCAGTATATTTTCTTACATTACATTGATCGAGTCCTTGTAACAACTTAATCTTCTGTTTTATACTTTTCTGAGTATATTCTCGTAGCGAATTTCGCATTTTATCAATGGATTCCTGTCGAATACTACAAATGCTACTACAACTCCACTTATACACAGGAGCTCGTGGACGTTTCCCTTGCACTTCTTCAGCTATTAACTCTTCTGCACTTTTACCAACCATTTCCTCCTTTGGAAGAGGAACACCATCCTGAACTTTGTAGCAACGACCTTCAGTATCAACTGCAAATGATAAACTATTTTCCTGGAAGTAACTTTCCTCATTAAAAAAAGGCTCAGTACTAGAAGTATTTCTCCAATGTCCACTAAAGATTTTACAAAAGTTGGTTCTGTTCACATGTCTTTTTTTTCTACTTTTGACTTTCAATACTTTCACTATTTTATCCAATACTTTCAATCTCTTTAAAATCAAAATGAACAACTTCTGTTTCAAATTGAAAGAAGTATCCACTATACTTTCAATACGCTACTTCTCTGTGAATTGGAACATTCTTCTTTTATATTTGCAGCATGTTTTCAATAAATTCTGAATCACTCTAGATCGAAAAATTCTCTGCCGAATTTCTTGAAATTGTTTTTGTCCAGACACTATTTCTTTATTGTCTTTCCTTTTCCTCGTATCTGATATTGAACTCTGCTTCACCTTACTTGAAAAATTCTTCTTTTTGCATTGTGTGATGTTTTTCTCATTAAATGTTCGTAATATTTGTCTTTTGCTTTTACTCGAACAAACAGTTTCTCTACTATTCGCATTTTTTTCTTCAAGATCTTTCTTTGTCGTCAAATATATATTTTTCTTCTCTTTTCTTTTTTTTTCACTTCATCTAGGCATTTACAAATTTCAATCCAAACAAAATAATTTTCTGAAAAACAAAAAATAGATTCAATTATTTTTCACATTTCTTCACTATGTTAAAATAATACCATACAATTGCAAAACTTCCACTAACAACTTCCAGACCCAGTGCTGCAACGTGATGGAGCATGACAGATGAGCACTAGGATGACAAGTAGTGCCATAGAACATACAGCAAGTATTTATTTAATTATTTACATACTCCTTTACAATTTATATAACTGCACTACCTCATACTTTTCACCCCTCTGCCACACCCCACCACCCCACACCACTTTCTCTGCCACACACCGCACTCAACTTTATAAATGGTATTTTAAATTTTTTTATATTATGTACTTAGAATGATATCATCACACATACAAATTTCCATTATTACCTAACAATTTTATGAACAACTTCGCAAACATAACACTGCACCCAGGGCTTTAACTGGAGGGGGTGTCTGTGGGGATGTGACCACCAGCACTTTATTTTTGGGAGCCTCGAAACAGGTCTTTATAGGGCTCTATTTTCCGATCTCACAAACGTAATCTGTTTTTTTCCTTTATTGCACTGCAGTGACACTGTGAGAGCATGCACATTGCTCACTACTTAGAAGTGCAGACATCATGCCAAGTGACTCGCATTGTCGGAGAAGGGAAATCCTTTAAAGAGAGCCATTTTCGCTAAGTATTTCCCTTCTCTTTTTGCAACGCACCAGCAACATCACCGTGCGGTGATTAGCAGACAGACCACCATGCGCGCAACGCCCATTGCCCCGGACTCTCTGACACAGTTCCCGAGTACTTCACCGGTCATCATTTTTTTGTAAAAAAAACTCTGTTCTTTTTCACCCCTTTTTACAACCCCTTCATGCCCACTCTGCCTATTGCTGAAAGAATTAGGCTCCCCCGAAATTTCCCTCTTGTTGCGCCTCTGCAAACGACCACAACAAGGCAACTTCAGCACGAACCTGCTCTCACCTTACACACGGTCTTGTTTTAGAGCTACGAAAACTCACACTTTGCCTGCCTCACTAAGTTCTCACACCCCCTCTTTAATATGAACATAAAAGCTTTCCAATCACTTTTATATTCCTATACTGTACTTCATATGGAAATAGAGAACTCTGGTATACTTTCTCAAGTATAAGAAGTACAGGTATTCAGTATCTGTCAGTCACAGACACTTTAAAACAGTGTACCTATAAACAACTCGACAAAATGTTATGTTTCTAAATTAACGTATTACACTTAAAATCTCCTTTACATTTCTTTCGCTAGATGTACCTTTGTTTAAAACACCACCAGAGAAGGGTGTTGAAGTATGCTCCACAAAGAGTAACTCAAAGCTTTGTTATTCTTTATTAAAAAATCTGCCTGTCAATGCTTTTCGCAAGCCTTTTCAACGCCTTAAGAGGGTAGCTGGATGAGTATAATACGTCGTATTTAAGATCGGGGGCGGACAATGCACGGAAATAAGAACGTATAGTTGAATAAAGGGCGAGTGGATGCATGGCCGGATGCATCAATGGATAGATACATGGATCAATGTATCAATGTATGGATGGATGGAAGGACTAATGAATGCAAAGACCAGTACTTATAATAGACGCGTGGGCTGATAAATGCTTAGGATTGATTCTGGGACAGATATATCTATGCATATATAGGCGTATCGCTGCATGAATGGCACAGTGCTTACTATAGGTGAGTGCGCTATTAGATGCTTATGATAAGTGGACGAACAGATTCATGTATATATATAAGTAGAAATATATCCATCAATTAAAAGATGGTTGAATGGCGCAGTGCTTAGGATGCATGGATACAGCGCTTTAATTGGGCCGTGTCTGGGGACCGGCACTTATTTTCAGGCAGCCTCCAAACGACTCCTTACCAGGCTCTATTTTCGGCCCTTTCAAAGATAGTCAATTGTTTTTTTTTTATTACACTGCAGTGACAGCATGCACATCGATGTACGCATGCTTATTTTGCTCACTACTGAGAACTGGAGACATCACGCTAGGTAACCCACACTGTAGAAGAAAGGGAAATCCTTTAAACAATGTTTTTTTCCGAACCTAGGATAATTGGAGAGGATTTTCTAAAGCACACAATTATACTTATCTTGATTTAGACCACACCCCAACTTGCATAGCCCACACCCCTTTAAGAGCTTTGCCCCCCTTTTAGAGCACCCCCACTTTTTTTCTCACACTTAGAACCCTAACTACACCATAGTAACAAACAAACAGTGTAACCTTCCATTAAAATCTACAATGGCACCATGTTTCATAATTTTCCAATTCTATCAGCCTTCTACCACAGTACAAGAGTGTTTATCAGCACGAAGATGTCTTATCCACAGAAATGCTGTGTAATTTCTGTACCTGTCTGCTGGAACACTCATCACCAAAACGTATTAAAACATGGGAATTTGCCAGAAAAACATATACCTTACCATAAAGCGATTCATAAATGGGCACACTGCCACTGCACCACCCTCTTCCCCTTCCTTCCTTAACTTTACAAAATTAAAGAAAGAGCCACACCAAACCTAGGAAACACACTATACCAATACAAGAACTTAATTTCAACAACCGTCTACCGGAACGCTCATGAGCAAAGCGTATTAAACATACAAATTTGCGGGAAAAGCATATACCATGCCATAGTGCACTTTATAAGTGCTTCCAGTTGTACTACATCACCTTCAGTAGCTCGACATCTGTACATTACTAAATTCTGTGTTTTAATCAGAAACATACCCACCTCCCCCACACCCACCCCCGCCCTTCCTTAACTGTACGAAATCAAACAGAAACCCCCACCATTCCTAGTAGCGCCACTATACCCATACACAGGCTTAATTTTAACAGGTGTGTGCCAGAACACTCATCAACAAAAAGTATTCAAACATGCAAATTTGCAGGAAAAACATAAACAATACCATAGCATGGTTAATAAATATGCCCACTCCAACTACATTACCTTTACTAAGTACACATGCTCACGTTACAAATGTCCGTCTTATAATCAGCAACATACGCACATCCCCCAACCCACCCATACCCATGCTTAACCTTATGAAATCAAACAATGAGCCCCTGCACTCCCGTTACCGCCACTATAGCCATAGATAGACTTAATGTCAACAGGTGTCTGCCTGAACGCTCATCAGCAAAAGCTATTAAAACTTACTATTTTGCAACTCAAACATACACCATACCATAAGACAGTTTATAAATAGTCACAGTACCACTACACCCCCTCACCACCTCAACACCCGCCCTTGCTTAACTTTACGCAATAAAAGAAAAAGCCCAAGCAAACGTAGAAGTGCCACTATAGCCATACACAGCCTTAACTTCAACAGATGTCTCCTGAAAAGCTCATCAGCAAACCGTATTAAAACTTGCAAATTTGCAGGTAAAACATATACCATGCCATAGGGCGCTTTATAAGTGCTCCCAGTGGTACTACATCACCTTTAGTAGCTCTACATCTCCATGTTACTATATTCTGTATTTCAAACAGCAATATAACTACCTCCCCCACACCCACCCCCACCCTTGGTTAACAGTACGAAATCAAACAGAAACCCCCCATTCCTAGTAGCGCCACTATACCCATACACAGGCTTATTTTCAACATGTGTCTACCGGAACACTTATCTGCAAAAACTATTCAAACATGCAAATTGGCGGGTAAAACATAAACCATCTCATAGCATTGTTTATAAATGGGCCCAGCGAAACTACATTACATTTAGTAACTACACATGCCCACGTTACAAATATCCATCTTATAATCAGCAACATACGCACCTATCCCACTCCCACCCATCCCTTGCTTAACCTTACGAAATCAAACAACGAGCCCCTGCACTCCCGTTACCGCCACTATAGCCATAGATAGAGTTAATGTCAACAGGTGTATGTCGGAACGCTCATCAGCAAAACCTATTAAAACCTGCAATTTTACAACTCAAACATACACCATACCATAAGACGGTTTATAAATAGTCACAATACCACTACACCACCTCAACACTCGCCCTTGCTTAACTTTACGCAATAAAAGAAAGAGCCCCAGCAAACGTAGACGTGCCACTATAGCCAAACAGAGGCATAATTTCAACAGATGTCTCAGAAACGCTCATCAGCAAAACGTATTAAAACATGCAAATTTGCCACTAAAACATATCCCATGCCATAGGGCACTTTATAAGTGCTCCCAGTGCTACTAGATCACCTTTAGTAGCTCGACATCTGCACGTTACTATGTTCTGTGTTTCAATCAGCAACATACCCACCTCCCCCACACCCACCCCGCCCTTGCTTAACCATACGAAATCAAGCAGAAACCCCCACCATTCCCAGTAGCGCCACTATACCCATACACAATGCTAATTTTAACAGGTGTCTGCCGGAACACTTATCAGCAAAAAGTATTCAAACATGCAAATTGGCGGGTAAAACATAAATCCTCCCGGAGGGAACATGGCGGCCGCAGTTTAGGCGGCTCGTGCGTCAGATTTGACCTTCCTGAGCCTCCGTTGGACGCTGCAGCTGCCGGTGTCTCTCTTGTGGAATGGAGGTGTTGTGGCTTTTGTAATGTGTCCGAGCTGAACCTGCGAGCGTTTTCACTCTTCTTCCTGCCCAGTGTTTGGATCACCGGATGTTTTTTTTTGTAACGTGTGGTGGTGAGGGGGACACCGACGCAGTGCTGCGCGGAGTGCCTTCGGCGTGGTCAGAGCTGCTGTCCCAGGATCTCCGAAGTGGGGAAAGCACGAAGGCGGTACGTTTAAGGCATAAAACGTCTGGCCAGGATAAGGGCTAGTTTTTGACGTGGAGCGGGCCGGCTTGGCTGTGGTTTGGGGGGGGGAAGCGGCGAGTAAAATAATAAAGTAGCGATGCATTTTTTCCCCTTTTAGTCACTGGGGTGTGCTTCTGGCTCTGAATGTGACTGTCTTTTTGGCCCCTTGTCCTCGTGGACCAACTTGGTATTTTTGAGAGGCCGGCTGACTCTGGAGACATCCAGTAGAACTGCTGGGGATTTGGTTGCCGGGCCGGATCGCTGGGGGAAAGTGTGGCCACCGCAGATTGAGCAGATTAGGCGGTTTGCGTGTCGGTTTCCTGCGTCTGCCTTGGTTTTTTTAAATTTATCCGCGTTGCGGTGGAGTGAAGCTCCAAGTATACTTGTGAATAATGAGACTCGCCTGAACACCGATTTTTTATAATTTCCTTTATTGCTTAATTCAATGGAAAAGAGATTATAGGGGGGAAAACATGGCCTCTGAAGTTTTTTCGCGGTAAATCACTGCCCAGTCTTTGGTTTTTGGATGGTTTTCTCTCTTCTTCAGCTTAAGGAGCGGTAACGCCAGTATCTGACTGGCGCTGATGTGTGACAGTTCCAGCCTGAAGCTCTCCCCCGCCTCTACCTTGCGGTGGAAGCAGGCAGCCGTGGAGCTCAGGCGTGGACGCAGGGCGGCGGCTCGTGGGCTCCTGAGGGGGAGTTGCCGGGGTCAGCAAGGTGAAGGGCACCTCAGGGATCCGGAAGAAGACACGGTGGGCACAGAAGCAAAGGCCGGAGAGTCGGATGGTGCTGCCGACGTCCCTTGTTCCCCCATGGACTACAAAGGAGTGAGCAGCAAGGAGGAGGTATGGGTGGAGGGAACAGGGACGCCAAGGACCAAGAAACCTATTGGTGGTGTATCATCAATCAGGGGAGTTAAAACCATATAGCACCCTGGGGGGTAAGCAAGGCGGTAGTCTTAAGACCCCCCAACAAGTTACTTCTTCAGCTTCAAAGGCAACAGAAGTACCTGTAGAAAAAAGAGGCAAGGCAACTAAATTCCCCTAAAACAACGTCACCTCCCAGTCAGCTGGAAGGGAAGGAAAAAGGGAGATATGTAAAAGTACCATTCGTATAACCCCCTCACTGCTTTCATATTTCAGGGTGCGGCCTCAAATTTTGGACATTCAACTTGGCCCAGAGGCTGTCAGCGATATTGCAGGAAGTTTGGAAGGACCTATGAGTAATACAAATAAGGCAGATTCCTCTCGCAGTGAAGAAATACTTGCCTTGACTGAGCCTCTCGGGGCTAGACCAGCAATGGATGTTCCAGTAGAGGGTATGAGGTCCTTATCAGACTCCGGGAAACTCGGCGCCCCTGTGGATCACAATGTGGAAGTTATGGGGACTATTAATGCCACCAACGGCGACTCCATTGGGGAGGGGGTCGGACGTGGTGGTGCCCTGGAGGTGCTCTTGAACACTATGAGGGAGGAGATAAGTGCGGATTTGCTGAATCAAAAAACAACCAAAATGAGATTAGGGCCGTTTGTGAGACTCTCGAGAAGAAGGTTGATGGTCTTTCTGCAAGAACAGAGCATTTGGAAAACTCAGTAGGGCGTTTGGAATCTAGTCTGGAGTCAGCAGAGTCTAAGATTCAATTCCTCTTAAAAGAAAGTGATGTTATGAAGGAGAGAGTGGAGTCCCTAGAAAATTACTCTAGAAGGAATAACATCCGCCTATTAAAAGTACCAGAGGGGAAGGAGGGTAACGACATCAAGGCATTTGTGGTGACCCTAATAAAAAACTCATTCAACCTTGATGAGACGGCGGAGAGTCTCGGGAGGGACATTCAGAGGATCCATAGAGATCCTTTCCGCCTTAACCCCGGGAGAGTGAAACCCAGAAAAATACTGGTGAATTTTCTCACCTATTCCCTCAAGGAAAAAATTCTTAATTTAGCACTAAAAGGGAAGCCAGTGACGGCTTCTGGCTTCTCCTTTGAGATCCGGTCAGATCTGTCCAAAACCACCTTAGACAGATAGTGGGAGCTAGGCCAAAAAATTGACAAGTTTAGAGCAGTAGGGGCAACTGTACAGATGAGATTCCCTGCCTTCCTGAGGGTGATGCATAACAACAAAATGTATAATATACGATCCCCTCAGGAGGCAGATGATCTAATAGCATCTATAAGCCAGCACTCCTGAGAAGGGAAACTGATTGGGCTTCCAAGTCGAGGTGTTCTTTTTCTTGTTTTCCTTCTCTTCTTCCTTTTATAGGCTCCAGGCCCTCAGAATTTGTCCTCGGGATAAAAAATTCTTCAAATGGCCCAGTTTGACAGTGTCACCTGGTTAACTGTGGGTTTTGCCCTGGGGAAAATTATAACTTGACTATGAGATATTCAAGAATAAAGGGTGATGTGACCAGAGAAGATAACTTAATAAGGGGTTGGGCAGAGATAGGGGGAAATGGATTGTAGCAAGTTAAGAAGGAGGTGAGTATAGGGGATAAAAGATAAAAGAATATCTATAAAATCTAATTGAAAGGAAAAAAATATTTCACAAAGTTTGGGAAAAGAGGGAAGGGTAGAGAAAAAAAAGAAAATAAAAGCAAAAAAAAAAAAAGGGGGACAATAAAGATGAAAAACGGAGAAAAAGGGGAAAAAAGGAGGGTAGGGAGGAAAGGAAAGGAAAAAAAATAAAGAAGGAAAAAAGTTTTTTGTGGGAGAAAAAAAACACATATATATAAAAGGGGGTCACAAACATGATAAGTTAATTTGGGTATCAATAGCTGAGGGGACCCTCTCTCCTCCCGATTCCAGGTCGTCATCAAGACTTCTCCTGTGCCCTCCCCGCAAATATTTTTGCCTTGATAGCCAATTAGATTCTGAGGTGGAGGTAAGCCGGTTCCTTTGCCTATTGGGTACTGTGGGGGCATCACATTACGCCAGTATCGATAAGGGAGGGTTTTCCGGGGGGGGGGGGGGGTTGAGGGGGGGGTGAGGGGGGGGGGAAGTTAATAAGTCCTCATAAGTTTGTCTCAGTTTTCTCTGTAGTTTATAATTTATTCTTTGGTGAAGTTCTGGCTGGGAGTTGTCGTAGGGACCATCTTAGAGAGATTGGTTTTATAGGTAGAGGGATAGGAACGATGGGAAAGGTTAAGGCACTATGACCGGGTTGCCATTCTTATCCTGGAATGTCAACGGCCTGCGGGTGAAGGCTAGAAGACATAGAATCTTACAGTATCTGAAAGACTACCCCGCACAGGTCATTGTCATCCAGGAGACATACTTACTAAAACACGAGGTCAGGGATATGCTAAAGAATTTGAAGTGGGTGGACAAATTTGTATGCACGGACCACATTGCCAACATACGAGGGATCCTTATAATATTTAAAAAACAGATTAGCGCTCAAATTCTGGATCAGAAGGAAGATCTTAGTGGTAGATGGCTATTGATAAAAGTGCTGTTAGAAGGGCTAGTGTATACCCTAGTGGGTTATTATGGCCCGAATCAAGATGACCCGTCTTTTCTGAACAAAATTCAGAATTATCTGATCTCTTGCCAAGACCCCATTATTTGGGTGGGAGACTTTAACATAGTTTTAAATCCCAAGGTGGACAAATCATCTAACTCAAGAGCAATAACACTCTCTAAATCTAGGCAAACTCTTATAGGTATAATGTCGCATAAGGGGCTGGTGGATGATTGGAGGCAGAGATCGGGCAGTATACCAGGGGTTTCCTTTCACAGCTACAAATATAAACATAAGTCAAGAATCGATTACGCCTTTTTCAGTCATAAGTTGACAGACGGCTTGAAGGAGATATCATATATCCCCTCCCACCTCTCCGACCATTCGGCCATTTTTTTCATCCTGTTTCACCATCAGCAGACCATGCAAACCTCTTGGTCTTTTGATCGGACGATTCTGCTTAAAGAGGATGAAATTTGCTTCCTTGTCGCTGAAGTTAGCATATTCCTGGATATTAATATAAATTCAGCCTCAATAGCCACCGTATGGGAAGCATTGAAAGCCTTCCTAAGAGGCTGCATAACAAATATAGCCTCGTATAGACGTAAGGTCTATAGAACCGCAGTCACTAATATAGAGCAGGAGCTTAGGCAGATAGAGCTGAGAAGAGTTCCACTCTCGGCAGAGGACCTGGAGATGCGGGCTGCGTTGAAGGCAAAGCTTGAAAATCTAATTCAGGAAAGGGTGGCCAAGAGATGGGAGGCAAGTAAGCTGTCACATTTCGAGTACGGAGAGTCGGCGGGTAAAATCTTGGCGTGGAAAATAAAAGCAGATCAGGCTAAAAAATATATTAAGGAAATAAAATGGGTAGGGAAAGTCAAGGCTAGATCTACTACTGCAGAAATAGGGACCGCCTTTCAGGAGTTTTTTCAAAATATTTACAAGGAAGACATCGTGGATGACCTCACGGCTAAGGAGGCCAGGGAGGCATAGTTAGATGAGGCTCACCTCCCCACATTTTCGTCAGACCAGTGTGACCAATTGGAGACCAAAATAACTGAGGGCGAAGTCAGCACTGCCATCAAGCAATTGAAGCGAGCGAAAGCCGCAGGCCCGGATGGCCTTCCAGGGGAAGTGTACAGTGCACTGGGTTCAGTAATAGTTCCATCTTTGACCGCCCTTTTTAATGCTATATTCATGGACTCGTGGAATGAGGCTACTATTGTGCTGATCCCAAAATCTGGCAAGGACCCGGCTGATTGCGGGTCCTATAGACCAATCTCACTCCTAAACAATGACTATAAGATCTTTGCGGCCATTCTCGCGGGAAGGTTAGGGAGTGAGATTGGGTCAATAATCCATCATGACCAGAAGGGATTTATAAGAGGGCGACAGCTGGCAGATCTCACTCATGATTTGGCTGGAGCAATTGATATCGCTACTTCATTTTCTCTCCCATTGGCCACTTTTACCCTGGACGCCACCAAAGCCTTTGACAGGGTCAACTGGCCTTATTTGGCCGCGGTTCTGGAAAGGGTTAATTTAGGAGGAAATTTTTGTCGAGCTATCGCACTCCTTTATAAGGATCCAAGGGCTAGACTTCTGGTTAATGGGGCCCTTACTGAGCATTTTAAAATCACGAGGGGTACCAGGCAGGGTTGGCCGCTTTCTCCCCTCCTATTTAATATATACATCGAACCCTTTGCTCAAATTCTGAGAGACAATGATAACATCCCCTCTTTTGAGTTTGGAGGATGGGTTAAGCGGATAGGACTTTATGCGGACGATATTATTGTTTATACAAACGACCCGGTGCAGGCTTTCCCCGTCATTATCAATAGAGCAAAGGAATTTGGGCGGATTTCTGGGTATGAAATCAATGAAGGAAAGACTGAGGTGATGACCTGGAATATTCCAAACCCGAATTTGGTCGTCGTCCCATCTATGCGCTATCTGGCAATTAAGATCACCCAGGAGATCGGTAAAATGGCATATATTAATTTGGACCAGGTTTTCCGAGAATGTCGGGGACTACTAAAAGCCTGGGCCTTTCTTCCACTGACAACACTTGGGAGAGTCAGTTTAGTAAAAATGTCCATCCTCCCCAAGTATACGTTCATTTTTAACACCATCCCTCTAGCCTTTGACCATAAGCAAATTTAAAAATGTCAGCAAGACATAAACTCATTTGTTTGGAATTATAAAGCTACTAGACTGGCCTGGAAAAAACTGAGAAGGAGGAGGGAGAAGGGGGGGCTTACACTCCCGGACCTACAATATTATGCCTGGGCGTTTCAGTTATCATACTCCAGGATGTTGTTGAAATCTCCATCAAGCGCACCAATTGGTAAAATGTTTAAAGCTATGTTGAATGGGGCAGATTTGCCCCCTGATGGTTTTCTTTTTAAATTTGGAGACCGGAAGTTCTTCAAGAAGGTGAGGTTAAAGATTCTACTATCATTGGCTAAAGCTTGGAAATTGATTAGAGAAAGGGTGGGGTTCCCATATTTTTCTAGGCTTGCCCCAATCTGGGACTCCCCGGGGCTCCCTCCATGTTTAAGGGATAATCTTGCAACACCTATCAGGGAGGCAGGGATAGTAAGTTGGGGACAGCTGTTAGTGGATGGGGTGTTGTTGGGGTGGGAGGAGTTATATGAGAAGGTTGGCCCCACACTATCTAGATTTAAATACATGCAGCTCGTTAGCTGGTCCCGGGAATTGACTAGGAAAAAGATATACTCGGGGAGGAGCAGCCTCTTGGAGGAACAGTTAATAGAGAGACAAGAGGGGGGGAAAGAGGTAGCCTTTTGGTATTGGGCTATTCAGGAGGAGGTGGATGGGGACTTCACTCTACCTGATGAACAGTGGGGTGGGCTCATGGGTATGCAGTGTGAGGATATATGGATAAGATCTTTCACTCTCCTGTATAAAGTGGTTAAGCCGGCTTGGTTGAGGCGGAACCATCTGTTTACCCTCCATCGAGCCTATTTATCCCCTCAAAGGTTATATAAATTTCAGCCGGGAAAATCATGTAATAAGTGTAATCTCCCTGCAGCTTCTGATGTTCATATGTTTTTTAACACCTTCTGGGAGGAAGTAAAGACTACTTTCGACGCCAGCCTCAAGAAACCTATATCTCTTACTCTGCTGTTAATAATATTTGGGGTGGATGATAATATCACGGGGCAGGCAAAGAGTTTCCTGTTTTATGCAATCCTGTTGGCCAGATGGCAGATCTGTAAATTTTGGGTAGATCAGAAGGCACCTTCACATGCAGGCTGGTTAGAGTCCATATATGATACATCTAAGGTGGACATGGCCAGATCATGTAGCCAACGTAACCTCTCTTTTTGGAACTTGCAGGTCCAGTGGAAATAAAAGGCTCTGTTGAGTTTCCGTTTTTTTTTAAATTTATTTCTTTTTCCCCCCGGGTCCAATGATTATGCCATCATACTCCAGGTGCCTTGGTGGTTTCTTCTATAAGGCTTATTAAGTCTAGATGTAGTAGCGAGGGGTTGATGTGCCCTCTCATCCTTCTCTCTCTTCCCGCAATAACATCCCGGAGAGCGTCTTTCGCCGGTCTATATTTCTTTGGTGTCCAGGTCTGGGATAAGAACAGTAACTAGTTCCAGGCGACATCTAAGGTGATTGGCGCCTCTTTTTTGGGGGGGATTGTGGGGCAGGCAAATGAGGACAAAAAAAGAAGAAAAAAAAACCCATAAATCATCCTATAGCACAGTTTATAAATGGGCCCAGTCGAACTACACCACCTTTACTATCTTAACATACATATGTTAAGAAAGTCATTTAAACACTCTGCAGAGTGTATAGCAGGGCATGGGGAGAGTAAACATAGTTCTAATTCCCAAACTTTTGATATACAGTCCCTTTACTGTATCTATATTAAAGATATTAAATGGAATGAATAAATTGATGAGTGTCTCAAAAGGGATAGTGAAGCTCACCATCAATAAAACACGAACCACTTCAACACCTACATATATCCGCCACAGCGACACAGCCTGACAAATAGTATCACTTATAATCACATGTAGTTCTCTAATGTCAACAAACTCATACAGAAAATATACCGCACATTTAAATTTTTTTATCTCTCACACATTTATAAAACATCCATTTTAAAAAAGTACTCCCCAACTACTTCTATTCAAAAAGAACAGACAATAATGAATATGTTTACTACCACATATTACCTTTTTATTATTCACTAGTCAGAAACTACAAAAACTATTCACTATACCCAAATGCAAACCAGAAACCATATTCATATTTATCTCAACTTAGGATCACATGATTCAAACTATGCGTATATATAAAAGGAACACGTATCACTTTTCCTATCTCCATCTCCTCTCCATGTAATCTGAAAACACTGTACACGGCCCCACTGTACAACAACCTACCCTGACTTACATTCAAACCTACCTATCAGTGTCAAAAATAAGACCACAACCTGCCCACATAACATTTCTGCATTTTGTTTTATCGCTTTTAACTTAATAACACATACGTCTCCTACCACCACCCCATCCCACTATTTCCACAAAAAGTATCAGTTGCAAACGTGCAACATTTTCTTTATCTCCCCAAATACATTACAAACTCAAATTAACGCTGTACCTCATTTTCAAAACAATACAGTCCTATAAAGATGACAAACTACACTTCTTCTCTGTGAAAAATTCCTAAACATATATAAAATACTTACATAACAACAGCTCAAATTTTATGCATATTTCATACCCAATATCAAACACCACACTTTACTAACACTATACCACTTTGAAATAAAAAATACTTTTAAAATTTAAAACATCACCTCAAATACTTAATCAATACTATAAAACACATAAAACACCTTGTTCATTTCGAACTCACCTTTGTAGTTGTTATCCAGATTTCAAATGACACATGCATACAATTCTCTTTTTCACATAGTACAAGTAAAGCTCCTACTTCATCAAGAATGAAACCAGGAATGGCACAATTTCTCTGTCACTCCACACATAAATACATGTAAAGAACAAATCAGAATACTTCATTCCTTCAACGACATTCCAAAACTGGTTAATTTTGAATTTTCCTTCCGAAAAGCTACTTATTATTCCGCGCCACATACAGGTCACAAGTTCAACCTATTTTATCACCACACTTTCTGGAACCTTCTACGACACCTGCAGGTTAAAAGGTCATCATTTTTTTTTTAACCTAAGAATATACTTTTGCAACATTTTATCGAACATTCAACGGCACGTGCACGTTAAAAGTTCACAATAGGGGTCAGTAGTTCATCAGCTTTATTCCCAACTCCAGCAGCACCTCACCTTAAGTCCCCAGCGCCATCAGACCCGTAGGAGTCAGTGCTTTCTACTTTCCAAATACCAAATTCATTTCATACACAAAAACTTACCTTCACACTCCCTATATAACACCCCCTAAGCACCATACACAAGTTACAATGTTAAAAAAAAAAGTTCCTCCAAGTAGCTGTAACTACATGCTGACACTACTTGCACAGAAGTGGCCACATATTTTCTGTACCCCAGAACTTTCAGACCAGTACGGGTCAGTAGTTCGTCCTAGTAGATATAAACACATGCTGACACTACTTCTACAACTGTACTGCAGTGGCCACGGCACATGACTTCACAGCATAAGACACACAATTTAGACTCACGCTCTAATCCCCGGGTCCCGCACCACCTCACCTTAGCAGCATCACACTCTAGGGAATACCTCACTTAATTTTCGTAGCCTAGCACTTTCACACCGGTAGGTATGATTAGTTCACTTTGCACCCCCTCTATAGCACACCCTAAACACCCCACAGAGGTTACAGTGCTCCTACCCTCCTATTTCCCACTTTTTTCACCCTTTTTTCCCCTTACTCGCTTCAACGGAATAACAAAATGGTGGCCAACACTTCCTCCTTCCATGAGACTCTAGACAATACCTCACATATTTTCCGTACCCAGGACTTTCACACCACTACGGGTCAGTAGTTCATCCTAGTAGGTATAAAAACATGCTGACACTACTTCCACAACTGTACTGCAGCAGCCAGGGCACATGACTTCACAGCATAAGACACACAGTGTGGGCTCATGCTTTAATTCTCAAGTCGTGCACAAACTCACCTTAGAAACATCACACACTAGCCAATACCTCACTTCGTTTTCGTAGCCTAGAACTTTCACACCGGTAGGTATGAGTAGTTCACTTCGCACCCTCTCTATAGCACACCCTAAACACCCCACAAAGGTTACAGTGCTCCTACCCTCCTCTTTCCCACATTTTTTGCCCTTTTTCCCCCTTACTCGCTTCAACGTAATCACAAAATGGCGGCCAACACTTCCTAGTTCAAAACACTTGCAGCGCTCGCAGCCAATCAGCAGCAAGCTCGTGCTCGTAACACCTCAGCCAATCAGATGGCAGAATTCCCAAATATCGATATCTGAAAATTTCGACATTTCTCAAAAACTACTGAACGGATTGACACCAAATAAAAAAAGCGTGCTTTCTAGACCAAGACCCTTCTCCCTGCCAAATGTGGGGTAATTCCGTTGACACGTTCGACCTGTAGCCTTGTCTAAAGTGTCCTATAGAAATTAAGATTGAAAAAACATGTTATGGGACACCCCTTTTTTCTCGGCCCCCCCTTGATGAATCACCCCCAAAGTTTCAATATAGGAGCTGATCTCAAAAAAGAATTAGTTTTGAAAAGTTCACGAAGATTCATCAATATCCGCCAAAGTTATTCCGAATAGAGTGTTGGCATTTTCCTATAGTAACCAGGTCCTAACTATAACTACCTACTGGCTTCCGGCAGTAGGTAATATATATATATATATATATATATATATATATATATATATATATCAACAACTCAACGCTGTAATTCCTTTGTGCTCGAAACACACAGCAGCCACGGACAACTCTTCAGCTTCAGAACAGTGCTTTATTGGAGCATCAAACAGGCGACCAACTCTACTCGTTTCGGGATAGCAATCCCTTGCTCATGAGTAAAGTGTACGATAATCAGGAAGTGTTTTTAAATCAATCATGTGGTATCAAATTAGTAAACAGTGAAAACATACTTTGCGGTATTTCAATGTGCACTACATCGTTGTTCTTTCAATATAACTTTATAAAAGTATTTGTTGAATTATACTGAGTAAGAATTGTAATTACAAATACACCTTACAATATTGTGCCTTAATATTGCCATGCTGAAACTACAAAATCGCCGATTCTGAGTTACTATGGCAATCTAATAAAAGATGTCAGAATCTTTAACTATTCCAGAATGCCCCAGTGGGCGAAAGAAAATTTGAAAGTCCGATTGCAGCCACAAAATTACAAAAACAGTCAACAATTTAGCCCCAGTGGGCTAGACGAGATACTTTAGATCTCCTGCGTTTCCTCATGGTTGACCACAGTTCCTTGCATCTAAAATTGAAAGAAAAACAGATAAATCGATGAACATTGACTCAACTAGACCACTTAATTCAGAAATCCTGATTTTGTACACTCAAAAAATAATCTTTAAAAACTTTTTTTGCCTAAGATTTTAAAAATAGAAACAACTGGTTCTCAATCCGACATCATGAATTCCTTGAAACATTTGTTGAACACTTTAACTGTATACATTTCAATTTCACCCTAAGTGTACAGCCAGTTCTTCATCACAATTGTGGCCAATAGGTGCCAGAGTTCTATACTGAATGATAAGTTTAGACTCAAGGCGTCTAAGATCTTGAACTCTATTGCCTCCTCTCTCATTTGCCTTTACTGAATCAAAGACACAAAAACTCAGTAAATCACTGTTCTGATTGTGGTGGCTTGCAAAGTGGCGTGCTATAGGGTACTGTTTATCGCCATGCTTGATGGTGCGCAAATGTTCTAAAATTCTGATCTTAGCTTTGTGAATCGTACTCCCTATATACACCTTTTTGCACGGACAAAATAAAGCATAAACTGCAAAATCAGTGTTGCATGTGGTATGTTTAAGAATCTTATAGGGTTTGTCAAATGGAGAAAGCATACATTCTTTGCAATTTCTGCTGTGTTTACATGCTTTGCACTTTCTGCATGTATAGAAGCCTTGCACTCCTAAAGTGTTAACACGTGTGGGTTCAATTGCTCTACACAGTGTATCTTTTAATGATGTTGCTTTCCTATATGCAATCTGTGGAAAAGTTTCAACACTACCTGATAGATCTTTATCAGTGTGTAACACTGGCCAAAATTTGTTGAGGCTTTTGCGTATATCATAGGCTTGATTGTTAAAGGTGGTAATGAACCTGATTTTATCTAATTCAACATTGTCACTCACTTTATCCAATAGTAATGATTCTCTGGATCTTTTGGCCACTTCTACTTGAGCTTTCTTTATCACAGATTCTGAATACCCTCTTTCTAGAAATCTTTCGGTCATCACCATTTCTTCTTTCTTGAAGCTTTCCAATGAGCCACAATTACGTTTTGCTCTTAATAATTCTCCCAAAGGGATACTATCTAGCAAAGATTTTGGGTGACAGCTACGGGCATGGAGAAGGCTGTTACCTGCGTTTTTTTAATGTAAAGACTACTTTTTAGACCATCATTCTCGATGGTGATTGACAGGTCTAGGAACTCAATATTTGTTCGTGACCACTGACTTGTGAAGTGAAGGTTGAAATTGTTATCATTAAGACCTTCAACAAACGCCTTAGCCTCAGTCTCATTGCCATTCCATATGCAAAAAATGTCATCTATGTATCTTATCCATTTAACAACTTTGTCTTTGAATACCACATGTTCCCTGACCACTTTCTCCTCCCAGTACCCCAAATAGAGACCCGCAAAGCTAGGAGCAAACAAGTCCCCATTGAAGTACCGAGGGATTGTTTAAAAATGTTGCCGTCAAAGATGAAGAAATTTTGTTTAAGACAGGATGTCATCATTTCAACCAACATTTCTGTATGGTAGAAATATGAGATAGACCTTTCATTGAGCTAATGTTTACATGCTGCAAGTCCTAAATCGTGCGGTATGCACGTATAAAGACTTGTCACATCTAATGAAAGAAGAGAAAATCTATTTTTCCATTCTATGTTTTCAAGTTCTCTCAAAAAGTGACCTGTGTCCTTGATATAAGACGGAAGTTTGGTCACAAAAGCCTGCAGAAAATAATCTACGTATTTTGAAGTATTTTCCATGCAGCTCCCTCTTGAAGATACGATAGGTCTTCCTGGGGGAACTGCTGGATTTTTGTGGATTTTTGGGAGCAAATATAGAGCTGGTAATTTAGGATGTTTACACAATAAAAACTCATATTCATTTTGTTCCAGCAAGCCCTCTGTTTTCCATTTAAGTAGGCTTTTCTGGGGGGGCGGAGCTAGCCAGCGGCAATGGCGGACGCGTAAGAGCAGAGCTCCTCGCCTTCGCCCTCACACGATCCGTCCAGCTATCCTGCAACGCTGACCCACCTGACTGGGAATACGGGGGAATCCTCCCTCCACCTAGCGGTGCTGACTGCGGAATCCTGTTGACTGGCTGGGGGCCGTAGGAGCTGCTGCGGGGACCGGAGCGGCGGCTGCCTGGCAGGGCCAACATCCCCGACTTAACTTTGTGACCTATCCCTCGTGCGTGCCGCGACGTGCGGCAGAGAAAGTGAAAGCGGTCCCGCTCGGCCGGTCCCGGCCCCGGACGCCTTGCTGGTGGAAATACAGCGGAGCGGTCGGCTCCGGAGGCCTGCGTTGCCCCGGCGGTGCTGGCGGCGCAGGACCCTGGACCTTTTTTTTGCGAGGTGCAGCGGACGGCCTGAGATCCGCCACGAATATTTGGGAGCTCCGACTTGGGGGCTGATCGCCAGAGGCAGATGGCTGGGTGGTGCCTTAACCCCTGGTAGGGGACGATGCTGTGTCCTGGCGAGGAGTTGGCTGGTGAGCTTCTGGGCCCCTGCGACGTGTGAGTGGCCCCGGAGGCCTTTTGGATTGGGAGGTGGACACGCCCACACGCCTGGTCCCCTGCTGAGAGTGCCGCTGAGGGGGCGGAGGGGGCGTTGGAGGTGAGGCCCCTGAGGAGCGGTGGTGGTGTGCTCCCCCCCCTTGCTGGCTGGACTGGAGTGCATTCTGGGTGGCACGGTCTTCCCGGATTAACCCGTGCGGGCGGGCCCCTGACCGACCTGTGGGGCCCTGCCTGGGCGTAGTGGCGAGGCCCGACGCGGGGGCGACGCAGCGCGTCGGAGACTGATACGCTCGCTGGTGGAGTGGGCCCTGTGGCTGCTGGGGCCAGCCGGCTACTGACGACCCTCCTGGCAGTGCTGGCGAGAACCCGGAGGTGAGGCCCAATCGTGGCGTGGCTGCGGCGGTGTACCGGGGGCAGGCCGGATTGCCCCTCGGATCGGACAGGAGTGCCCTAGCCTGGGGACGCCCCCGACTCGGACCGCAGCCATGGGAAAAGGTGACAAGACGCAGCCCAAAATATCCTTTGACCCCCGCAAGGCGAAGGGGCCGACGGCAGAGGTGCCGGAGGCGACGACAGGTGGCCCTGCCTCGGGGGGTGCCACGGGCGCGGACCTCCAGGAAATGCTGATGGCGATGGAGAAGGGCCTACAGGGCAGTCTGACGACAATTGACGCCAAGCTGGACGCGCTTACCTACCGAATGGACCGCATGTCGGAGCGGGTGGACAAGAACTCGGAGCGCCTGGACATGGCGGAAAAGTGGGTGTCACATGTAGAGGATGCGCAAACGGAGTGGGACGCGGACAGGAAGCAAATCAGTAGGCTGCTGCAAGTCATCCAGGAGATTGGAGGCCCGCTCGAGGAGATCGAACATCCGCATCACGGGGGTTGCGGAGACGACGCAAACCGGGAGGATGGAACTTTTCGTGGAGAAGCTCCTGCGCACGCTGCTGGGGGAGGACGTGTTCTCTCCCATGTTCGTGGTCGAAAGGGCGGACCGCACGCTGGGGCCTCGCCCAAAGCCGGGAGCGCCGGCGAGGCCTATAATTGCAAAATTGCTGAATTACAGAGACCGAGATGCGGCCCTGCGGGTGGCCAGGGAAAAGGGCAAACTCCAGTTTGAAGGTATGGACATATCCGTTTTCCCCGACTTCACGGCCAGGGTACAGGAAGAGCGACGGCAATTTGCTCCATATATAAAGCAACTCAGCGACCTAGGTCTGGACTATGCGATGCTATACCCTGCGAGACTGCGGATTAACAGGCAGGGCCGTTCCCACTTCTTTACAGATCCAAAGGAGCTGCAGCGATCCTTGAAGGACTGGTCCAGGGAACAGCGGGGCAGCCCGTGGAGTCACGATAATGCTGCAGAGGAAACCTCACGCCTGGAGGAGCAGGACTAGCCCACTATGTGCGGTCGGACTTCGTGTGCGATGGGACTGGTTGGTCTTGCCTGCTGGGCGGGGGGTGATTGATGCTCAGGCGATGGACCGGGCGTTGGAGCTGCCCGACTAGCTGGAGCTGGTGCGGCCGCACATGGGGACTGAGCAGCGGACACCTGGTGAGACCTTTCTGATATATTGGGCAAGTTGATACTCTGGGGACCCCGTGTCCTAGCAATTACTGGGGTCAGATTTTGGGCACCCCGGCATGCTGGCATCAGTGGCCTGCCTGTCGGGGCCCTGGGGGTATCCCCCCCCCTCCCCCTGGCGGGCTGTATGACATCTGCTTATCAGGATTGAAACGGAGGTTGCCTGGATGGGGGGGCCGGCGGGCGCCAGGGGTCCATTGGAGGCAGCGGGCGTGTTGTATAGGGCGTCTGGCCCGGTCCCATAGGGGAGTGGGTGTGTTCCCCCCCCTTGACCCAGCGGTGGCGGAGGTGGGGCGGCCCACGTTGGGTGGTGCGCGAGGGCAGGGCGGGGAGGGTACATTACTACCCGGAGGAGTAAACTAATAGGGAGTGTTTTGGGCCCGGTAGTCTCTGCCCCCGCGCTGCTGCCCTATGTGGTCCCAGTTGGGACTGTTTCTTGGAAATGTTATTGAGTGATGTGTGGGGTTTTGAGGGGTGGAGGGTGGGATCAGGGTCCTGTCTGGCCAGGTTGGGGGAGGTCGGCTGTGGGTGGGGGGGGAGTACAGAAGGGAGGGTGAGGGGGGATTTGAGTTGCGGGATGGTTGGGGACACGACGCACTGAGAGGCCTGTGTTTCGTTTTTTTTTTGTTGTTTTGGATGTGGATGCCCGGTATAGCCCAGTCAGTGGCATACTGCGTAAAATACCACCTGGGAGCACGAATAGAGTGTGGATGCAGCGATGGCGGGCCCTAGAGTGGTGAATGGTGAAAGCAATACTAGCACTCTAAGAGACCTGACGTGGAATGTTCGGGGGCTGAATGACTTCCGTAAGCTTCGGAAGGTAGTGAACTATTTCCACAGACACCACATTGACCTTGCTCTAATACAGGAGACACACCTCCCCCCAAGGAGTAAAATTCTCACTGCACGAAGCTTGGCGGGTGCAAGCGCGGCGGCCGGCTTTACAACGCACTCCCGGGGGGTGGTCACGTGGGTGAACCCGAAATCCAAACTGAAACTGGCGGTGCTGGAGGCGGATCCACACGGGCGCTACTTGATAGCTCGGTGCACAGGGAAGGGCCACGACCTGGTGGTAGTTAACGTGTATGGTCCTAATTTTGACGACCCAGAGTTCTACGCCACGCTGGCTGCACTTTGTAGACAATACGAACACTCGAGAATGGTGTGGGGAGGTGACTTCAACTTCATATTCAACCCGTCGGTGGACCGCTCAACGGGATCGGTGAGGCGCCCGGCGGCAGCTGCCTTGCGCATGCAGGCGGAGATGACCAGACTAGATCTGGTCGACACTTGGAGGCACGGGCACTCGGGGAGGGGAGGTTACACGCATTACTCGGCGCACCACGACGTGCACACCAGAATTGACTACTGGCTGGTATCGCGTCCCCTACTAGCGTCGGTTAAGGGGTGCATAGTGCACCCGCGTACGCTCTCGGACCACTCCCCTCTCCTGCTGATAATCGATGCCCCGATCAGGCGGATCCCGCCATTCATCTGGCGACTGCCGCCCTACTCATTGTTAGATGAGGCCTTCAGGGGGGAGTTGGCGGAAGACATAGAGTCTTTCTTTGATAAGAATCTGGGATCGGTTCAGAGTTTCCTCACGATATGGGACTCCTTCAAAGCTTATATACGCGGCATGGCAATGGCCAAACACTCTAGTGTCCTTAAGTGCATCCGACAGCGTATGCGGACTATAGAAACGCAGTTAACGCAGCTTGAAAAACAACTACTCCGGTCCCCAGCTGACGGGGTTGAAGCAAGGATCCGCGAGATGGTCGCGGAATACAATAGCGAAGCGGACAGGGAGGTGCAGCACATGGGCAAGTATGCAACTGCCCGTACGTATGGGGAGGGTGAGCGTCCGAGCTCCTTGCTAGCGAAGATATTGCGTAATAGCAGACAGCCCCTCGTAATAGAGGAGCTTGTCACCCCCGCAGGCACAGTGATCACAGACCAAGAGGAGATAGTGGCTGGATTCCGAGAGTACTATGCCGACCTATATTCCTCTAAGTCCGTGCATTTGGAGGAGGAAATAGACGATTACCTCAGCTATATTAAAATGCCCTTCCTAACTAACTCACAGAGGGAATTTCTGATGTTGCCCATCCAACAGGATGAGATTCTGGAGGCGCTGGGGAGCATGCGGCCGGGCAGTGCGCCGGGCGCTGATGGGCTGACAGTGGCCTTTTACAAGGCCTTCAAGGACGTGCTCCTCCCGCACCTGATCATGCTATTCGACGAGATAAGTCAGGAGGGGTGTATGCCGGATACCATGAGAGAGGCACTCCTGGTTACTGTTCTGAAACCTGGGAGACCCCCTAACATATGCGGGTCCTACCGGCCGCTCTCATTGCTTAATGTGGACGCCAAGCTGTATGCTAAGGTCTTGGCCACGCGCCTGGCACTGCTGGTTCCGGAGCTGGTAGCCCCGGAGCAGGCTGGGTTTATCCCATCAAGAAACCTTACATATAACATCCGTACGGTGCTGGGAGCCATGCAACATGTTCGTCCGGAGTGCAAGGCCTTGGCGTTTTTTCTGGATATAGAAAAGGCATTTGACTCTGTAGAGTGGCCATTCATGGTGCGTGTACTTCGTAAGTTTGGGCTGGGTGAGCCATTTCTGCAGATGATGGGAGCTTTGTACTACCGTCCCACTGCGAGGCTGCGGATCGGAGATCGAGTCACGAGTGCCTTTGCCATAGGCAGGGGCACCAGACAGGGTTGCCCCCTTTCCCCTCTCCTATATGCTCTGGTGGCGGAACCGTTGGCCTGCGCCATTAGGGAATACCATAGCTATGAGGGCATCAGCTTTCCCACTTATAAGAGTGGCATTTCGACCTATGCCGACGACACCCTGCTGTATGTGAGGGACCCGGAGGTGAATCTCCCCTCCATTCTGAGGGAGGTGGTCAGGTTTGGGGCGCTGTCCGGTCTTAAGGTGAACTGGAGCAAGTCATTGGCATTCCCGCTGTCGCCGGTGACGCTGCCGTTCCAAATGGAATACCCCCTGCAGTGGACGACGGAATCGGTACGGTACCTGGGGATACAGCTACACAGGGACCCGGAGGTGCTCCTCCGGGAAAACTACGGAGTGGCATACACCAAGTTAGTTGAGGATGTGGAGACTTGGAATCGGCTCCCCCTGACTCTGATGGGCAGAATAGCCATCATGAAAATGGTGGTTTTACCGAGGTTCCTCTTCCTGTTCAATAATATCCCGGTCGTGCTGTCTAGGGCCTTTTTCAAGCAGCTGAACCAGACGCTGGTTAGCCTGGCCTGGGGAAGCAAACAGCCCAGGGTTCGGTGGGAGGTGTTGACGCTGCCGTACAAACTGGGGGGGTTGGGGGTTCCAGACCTGGAAAGGTACTATAGGGTGGCGCAAGCGGCACACCTGCATACGTGGATCTATGCTGACCCGGGGGTACCCCATGTGATACTAGAGAAATTGTTCGCGGACCCGCTTCCGTTACCGGCGGTTGCCTTCCAGCCGGTAGATCGTAGGGTGGGAAGCTTAGACTCCCTTAAGGCCACGACTCACGCTTGGCAGGAATTGGCAAAGGCCCGAGGTTGCGTGATCTTGTACTCCCCGTTGTTGCCGTTGGATTGGGCGGTGTGGCTCCCCCCGCTGAGAGAAAAGGGTGTGATACGGGCGCTGAGTCAGCTAGGCATTCTGCGGATGGAGGATTTGTTCGTTGACGGAGTGGCCAAGACGTGGGACCAGATTGAAACGGCACCTACAGCGCTTTCAGTTTCATAGAGTGCGCGGTGCGCTCTCAGTCCTTTTGGGGCCGGGTATGGCGGAGCCTCCGGAGGTCCTGGAGCTCACATATGTGATAAAGAGCGAGGCGTCAGCCAAGCTGGTCACAACACTCAAAAGACTGGGGGACCAGTGCACGGCGTCTCGGTGCGATGCGGCGAGAACTGCATGGCAGAAGGATCTTAGTATGGAGATCACAGATGAGGTGTGGAAATACTGCTGCGCCAGCACCAAGACGGTATCATTAAACGGCCGGCACAGATTGGTGCATTTTAAATACCTGCAGCGTGTATATTATACCCCGGAGCGATTGTATAGGTATGGGCTGCGCCAATCTGCGGAATGCGAGCGCTGCCACTACCCTGTGGCAGATTTCATGCATATTGCCTGGTACTGTCCGGGGGTCGCCAGGTTCTGGGCAGAGGTTTTCAGAGAGCTCAGTAAGATACTGGAGGTGGAGATTCCCCCTAGCCCGGCCTTGGCGTTGCTGGGGTATTCTAGACCCCTCCGGCCGGCATTGCGCCGCCTGGCGGATATTGCACTGTTGATAGCCAGGAGGGTGGTGGCGATCTGCTGGATGAGAGGGCCACTGCCCACTAAAAAGTGATGGGCCAGCGACATGTTGTATTGCAGCACACAGGCGGAGCTCTACAGTGAGTTGCTCCCACCGAAAAGCCATCCCAAGAATTTCTGGGGGCTGTACAGAACGACGTTGGCACCCGGGGACCCAGAGTTGGGTGGTCAGGGTGGGGCACAGAATGGGGAACCCGTGGACATGCAACAGCAGTGGGGGACACTGGACAGGATCAGGACACTGACGGGGTGCGACTTTGAGGCCCCCCGATACACCGAGTGGGAGAGAGGACTGTACGTGGAGAGTGCGGATCGATAAGTACTGGTTTGCCCGGGTCGGTTTCGTGTGCGGCTCATATTACGAGTGTGTGTGCTGCCGGGCGGTATACGGCACGACTGAGGGAGTACATGTTGACTGGGTTCGCCGAGATGGCGAGAAGATGTATGTGGGTAAATGTTGTGGAGGCATGGGAGACAACAGTGCGTGTGTGGTGGGTGGGAGGGGTTAGAGATGAGGTTGGAACATTCAGGAGTTGTGGCAGATTGGTGGAATGGGGCTGGCGCGTGGGAGCTCCTGCTCAGCGCGCGCAATTTTGTGATGTGGGGGCAGGCACAGCTCTGGACAGCGTAGTGACCTTGCTTGGGGTCTCTTTCAGTATATGTTTGCTGTAATGCCGCCGGTCCCCCGGGATGTCGGCTACATGGCTGTGTAAGTTCCCCCTCAGCTGCCTGCGCGAGGGGCTGTGCCCTCTCGTTGTAGTGGGCCGGGAGGGTGAGGCTATCTGTATTGTTCCTTTGTGTTAATAAAGGTTTTGGAAAACAAAAAAAAAAAAAGAAGTAGGCTTTTCTGGAACATCCTTATTGCATGTTCGTATTCCATCCTATTGCTTCGTAGATATTTATCGGTATCAGAAAGTTGTTGCATCCCTTCATTAATATATTTCTGCCTCGAATGAACAACAACATTGCCTCCCTTATCTGATTTTTTTAATTACAATGGTGTTATCATTTTTCAAAAAATGTATTGCTTCTCTCTGCGCCATTGTGACATTATTCCACCCATACCAATTTTTCTTTGAGAGCTTGATAAGCTCTTGTGTGACTCCTCTTTCAAATACCTCAATTGCATCATTTTTTATCTGTGGTAAAAAAATGGAATTGGGTTTGAAAGGATTTTTAACATTCAAATTAAGGGTGACATTATCATTCATCATATCGGAAAATGGATTGTCATCATCTGTTACCACACCTGCCAATACATTGGCAGTGTGGAGTAGTTCAACATCATTGATACTTACAGTGCTTGGCATCTCTCTATTGATTTCCACTCCTGATCCCACCTTGGTCATACCTACCGGTGTGAAAGTGCTAGGCTACGAAAATTAAGTGAGGTATTCCAAGGTTGGATCAGAAGTGGAAATCAATAGAGAGATGCCAAGCACTGTAAGTATCAATGATGTTGAACTACTCCACACTGCCAATGTATTGGCAGGTGTGGTAACAGATGATGACAATCCATTTTCCGATATGATGAATGATAATGTCACCCTTAATTTGAATGTTAAAAATCCTTTCAAACCCAAATCCATTTTTTTACCACAGATAAAAAATGATGCAATTGAGGTATTTGAAAGAGGAGTCACACAAGAGCTTATCAAGCTCTCAAAGAAAAAATGGTAGGGGTGGAATAATGTCACAATGGCGCAGAGAGAAGCAATAAATAGTTTGAAAAATTATAACACCATCGTAATTAAAAAATCGGATAAGGGAGGCAATGTTGTTGTTCAATCGAGGCAGAAATATATTAATGAAGGGATGCAACAACTTTCTGATACCGATACATAGCAACGAAGCAATAGGATGGAATACGAACATGCAATTAGGATGTTCCAGAAAAGCCTATTTAAATGGAAAACAGAGGGCTTGCTGGAACAAAATGAATATGAGTTTTTATTTTGTAAACATCCTAAATTACCAGCTCTATATTTGCTCCCAAAAATCCACAAAAACCCAGCAGTTCCCCCAGGAAGACCTATCGTATCTTCAAGAGGGAGCTGCATGGAAAATACTTCAAAATACGTGGATTACTTTCTGCAGGCTTTTGTGGCCAAACTTCCGTCTTATATCAAGGGCACAGGTTACTTTTTGAGAGAACTTGAAAACATAGAATGGAAAAATTGATTTTCTCTTCTTTCATTAGATGTGACAAGTCTTTATATGTGCATACCGCACGATTTAGGACTTGCAGCATGTAAACATTATCTCAATGAAAGGTCTATCTCATATTTCTACCATACAGAAATGTTGGTTGAAATTATGACATCCTGTCTTAAACAAAATTTCTTCATCATTGAAGGCAACATTTTTATAGAATCCCTCGGTACTTCAATGGGGACTTGCTTTGCTCCTTGCTTTGCGTGTCTCTATTTGGGGTACTGGGGGGAGACAGTGGTCAGGGAACATGTGGTATTCAAAGACAAAGTTGTTAAATGGATAAGATACATAGATGACATTTTTTGCATATGGAATGGCAATGAGACTGAGGCTAAGGCGTTTGTTGAAGGTCTTAATGATAACAATTTCAACCTTCACTTCACAAGTCAGTGGTCACGAACAAATATTGAGTTCCTAGACCTGTCCCTCACCATCGAGAATGATGGTCTAAAAAGTAGTTGTTACAGGAAAAAAAAACGCAGGTAACAGCCTTCTCCATGCCCGTAGCTGTCACCCAAAATCTTTGCTAGATAGTGTTCCTTTGGGAGAATTATTAAGAGCAAAACATAATTGTAGCTCATTGGAAAGCTTCAAGAAAGAAGAAATGGTGATGACCGAAAGATTTCTAGAAAGAGGGTATTCAGAATCTGTGATAAAGAAAGCTCAAGTAGAAGTGGCCAAAAGATCCAGAGAATCATTACTATTGGATAAAGTGAGTGACAATGTTGAATTAGATAAAATCAGGTTCATTACCACCTTTAACAATCAAGCCTATGATATACGCAAAAGCCTCAACAAATTTTGGCCAGTGTTACACACTGATAAAGATCTATCAGGTAGTGTTGAAACTTTTCTACAGATTACATATAGGAAAGCAACAACATTAAAAGATAAACTGTGTAGAGCAATTGAAGCCACACTTGTTAACACTTTAGGAGTGCAAGGCTTCTATACATGCAGAAAGTGCAAAGCATGTAAACACAGCAGAAATTGCAAAGAATGTATGCTTTCTCCATTTGACAAACCCTATAAGATTCTTAAACAAACCACATGCAACACTGATTTTGTAGTTAATGCTTTATTTTGTCCGTGCAAAAAGGTGTATATAGGGAGTACGATTCACAAAGCTAAGATCAGATTTTTAGAACATTTGTGCGCCCTCAAGCATGGCGCTAAACAGTACCCTATAGCACGCCACTTTGCAAGCCACCACAATCAGAACAGTGATTTACTGAGTTTTTGTGTCCTTGATTCAGTAAAGGCAAATGAGAGAGGAGGCAATAGAGTTCAAGATCTTAGACGCCTTGAGTCTAAACTTATCATTCAGTATAGAACTCTGGCACCTATTGGCCACAATTGTGATGAAGAACTGGCTGTACACTTAGGGTGAAATTGAAATGTATACAGTTAAAGTGTTCAACAAATGTTTCAAGGAATTCATGATGTCGGATTGAGAACCAGTTGTTTCTATTTTTAGAATCTTAGGCAAAAAAAGTTTTTAAAGATTATTTTTTGAGTTTACAAAATCAGGATTTCTGAATTAAGTGGTCTAGTTGAGTCAATGTTCATTGATTAATTTGTTTTTCTTTCAATTTTAGATGCAAGGAACTGTGGTCAACCATGAGGAAACGCAGGAGAACTAAAGTATCTCGTCTAGCCCACTGAGGCTAAATTGTTGACTGTTTTTGTAATTTTGTGGCTGCAATCGGACTTTCAAATTTTCTTTCGCCCACTGGGGCGTTCTGGAATAGTTAAAGATTCTGACATCTTTTATTAGATTGCCATAGTAACTCAGAATCGGCGATCTTGTAGTTTCAGCATGGCAATATTAAGGCACAATATTGTAAGGTGTATTTGTAATTACAATTCTTACTCAGTATAATTTAACAAATACTTGTATAAAGTTATATTGAAAGAACAGCGATGTAGTGCACAATGAAATACCGCAAAGTATGTTTTCACTGTTTACTAATTTGATACCACGTGATTGATTTAAAAAACACTTCCTGATTATCGTACACTTTACTCGTGAGCAAGGGATTGCTATCCACCCTGAGCCCCCTGCTTTTTAATGTCTATATGACCCCCCTTATCTATCTTGCGGAACAGCTGGGGGCCAAAATTATGGCCTACGCCGATGATACCCAGCTCTTGTTTACATGGCCCAAAAACAACCTTGACACGACGAGAGTCCAATTTTGCCTATCATCGGTCTTCCGCTGGCTGGCCTTGGCTCAACTTAAGTGCAATGAGAGCAAATCTGAGATTCTACTGTACGGCTCCTTCCCAGATAATTTCTATGATTCTCTCTGGCCCACCGATTTTCCCAGCCCTAAATACACAGGTGGACCTGCAAAAAACCTAGGAATCTGGTTCAGCAATAATCTCAGATTTGAAGATCACCTGAAAAAACTCACCGGAATCTGCTTTTCCACTCTTAAAACTCTACGCAGATTCCTTCCTTTGCTTCCGCGATCAGCTAAGGAGACGGTCATTCGCGCTCTGATATTATCCAGACTGGATTATGCGAATGCTCTCTACAGCGGACTCCCAGCCTATCTGATCCATCGCCTCCAAGTCATCCAAAATGCTGCGGTCCGGCTGCTGTTTAACATTCCCAGAAGATCTAGCGTTCGCCAACCACTCCGAGACCTTCACTGGCTTCCAGTGGCACAAAGGATCTTATTCAAGATTCTTGTGTTAGCATACCGAGCACTCCACCTAACAGGCCCAACCTATTTGAGAAAAAGATTCTCTCTCTATGTCCCCAATCGCCCTCTCAGATCAAGCAACCTCCATCAAATGACTGTACCAAAGTTCAAATATAGCAGGCTTGGCGGACAATCCATTTCTGTTAGAGCAGCGAGAGCTTGGAATACCCTGCCTCTGCAATTGAGAACAGCCCCTTCCATCATGGCTTTCAGGAAAGGCCTAAAAACCTACCTATTCAACACCAATGCCTAATGGCTGCTCCTCCCTTGCATTTACTGCGATCTGTCCCCTTCTTTTTTCTCTTCGCGCCAGGATACTATACTATTTAGTAGCAGAGCGCGTTATAAAAGCCTCTATAAATAAAATAAAAAATAAATAAATATCCCGAAACGCGTAGAGTTGGTCGCCTGTTTGATGCTCCAATAAAGGACTGTTCTGAAGCTTAAGAGTTGTCCGTGGCTGCTGTGTGTTTCGAGCACAAAGGAATTACAGCGTTGAGTTGTGATATTGAGGATTGCCACCTCGCTGCGGACCGCCATCATAAGTGAGTGAGGGGGGAGGATGACAACAGCGATTACGCTGTGATTGCGGATGGATATACATATATATATATACATATACATTTATTTTACGCACAAATGTCCTGCACGGAAGGAGCACCTTGACAGCTGGTGGACACGTCGAGATCAGGACAGCGATCTCGGTTAGATATCAGACACAAAGAAATGATGACGCGGCACTCCTCTCAATGATTAGGATGTTATTTTAATCTCACAAAGTAGCCCTCCCTACGCGTTTCTAACCGTAGTTCCTGGTCACGGTAGATTGTTACAATGGTCCTTTTTTCATTTCTTGGCTTTATACACTTGTTTTAAGGTGCCATTACTATTGCATTCTGGGTATTGTAGTTCAAAAAGTGTAGAATGTAAGGAATTAACATCATTCCTTTCAAAATGGCAATACTTGTGACAAAAAAGACATTTTGAATAATACATTTAGGAATATATGCATCATTAATTGCTGAATGCAATGCACCTAAGGCATTTAATACTAAAATATGTGTTTATGTGTCACAACATATGAACTATAATTTAGTATTAGACAAAAAATCACGCAAAGAAACATCGCGTAGTTGGGAAATCATCACCCTTGAAAAATACCTTGAAAACGACATGGTACGGAGGGGTCTTCGCGTATTTACACTTCCCAACCATCCGGACACGAAACCTGAGATGTTGGAAGAGTGGGGCAAAAATAATATGGCATGCTCAAAAAACATGATACGCATTATTATCAAATACGCGAAGCGAGATGTTGAAGAATTACATCAACTCATATCTGATGCTGAGACACAGATATCATCGACTAATGAAGACAACGAGACTATAAAGAAACTGCGTGCGGACATGGAACGCAATCTAGATAAACATGAGGAAGAGGTGATACAACGAAAACAACGCAAATTCAGAAGAGATGAAGATGATTACGAGTTTGGCACTATATTCACTTTTGCAAAAAAGTTTGAAATTTATAAAAAACAATGGGAAACGCACAAGCCGACCGTTGACCCTCCTACTAGTCAAGTATCAAGTGAAACTGAGTCTGACCTGAGCGAAGGGGAGCAGAGACCAGCGGCCTCACGCAAATTTACTTTTTTAGAAGAAATGAAGCTGCTCTATCAGGAGCAGCAGGCACCCAAAAACAAGCCAAGAGGCCGTGGCACAGGCAGAACGAGAGGAAGAGGAAGGGGATCCTTCTTCTCAGACCAACAACAAGAAAGACAAGAAGAGGGAAGCGGAAGAGGCGGCAGATACAACTTGAGAAACCGCACAACAACGAGATAATAAAAACAACATCTCACAAAAACCTAAGGACACCAGACTTGGTCATCAATCTCTCGAGACACATCCTCACCAAATTGGAACATGATGTCCTGAATAAAGGCTTGTCATTCTGTCCAGAAATTCACCAGGATCCAATTGAGACCAAAATAGACCTTTACAAATATATAAGGAAACTAAAGTTAAAAAAATTATTTGCTAGACAATCACTCAAAAACAAGGATACACAACCACATGTATCAGATATGGAAGACCTTGAACCGTATCGAATTGAAGAAATACCTCAATTGCGCGTCGCATATGAACTAGCCAACGAGATACAAACAACTCAAATCTCGGATAAACAAATCCTGATGGAAATGGACATTAAAACAGACAAAAGCATACCAACAAATTTCAAGAAGAAGTCCAGATTCTGCCCAGCCTTACACCCGGGCAACAAAATTGACATATTTTATGAACTTGTCCTTGGAGACCTGGAATCAATAAAAAATGTTCCCAATAACAAGAACCGTGAAAATCTAACAAAGAAAGAACGCGGGGCCCTGTACACACTCAAAAACAACAACTCAATCGTAATCAAACCGGCTGATAAGGGCGGGAACATTGTCATTCAAGACAAACAACAGTACACAGAAGAAGCTATGCGCCAACTGCTTGATACAAGGAGTTATCAGTGTCTGGAGAAGAATCCCATTAACGACCTAATCCTTGAAATGAACGACAAGCTAAATGAATGGCATAATAAAGGTCTGTTAACGGAAGAAGAGAAAACCTTTATGACGCTGGAGGATCCAATAATACCCACAATATATTTTCTTCCTAAAGTTCATAAGACACTCAACAAACCACCAGGGCGTCCAATCATCTCCAGCTGTGGGAGCCTGTATGAAAATATGTCTCTATATGTAGACAACTTTTTGGCGCCCATTGTACCAACACTAAGTTCATACATAAAGGACACTGGCGACTTCTTACGTATCATAATGGAGACTCAATGGAATTCCAACTATCTCTTAATAACAATTAATGCAGTATCACTATACACCTCAATCCAACACAACCATGGCCTACATGCGATCCAATATTTTCTAAAGCAGAGACCCATTAGTCAACTAGCACATTCTGAAATGCTACTTGAAATGATCTCTATGTGTTTGAACAATAATATCTTCCTGTTCGACAAAAAAATATATGTACAGCGCTGTGGTACTGCGATGGGAGTTTCCTTCTCTCCTAGCTATGCGAATCTCATGATGGGATGGTGGGAGAGGAACATAGCTTGGAGAGAGGAAAACAACCACCACATGATGAACGTGGCCCTTTGGCTCCGATTCATAGACGACTTATTTGTGTTGTGGAAAGGAACTGCAAAAGAATTTGAGAACTTCTTCATGGAACTGAATAACAACAACGTTGGACTCAGCTTCACATATAATCTGAGCCCCAAAGAAATTGACTTTCTAGACACTAAGGTCTATATCAACAATGGGCGTTTACAAACAACGCTACACAGGAAAAAGACAGCTACCAACAGTCTCCTGCACGGCGAAAGTTTCCATCCACGCTCATTAAGGAAGAGCATACCATACGGAGAGCTACTACGTATGAAGAGAAACTGTTCAGAAGAACAAGAGATGGTGAAAATATGTGAGGAAACAAAAATCTGATTTTTGCAACGAGGATACAGTCATGCTGACATTGCACGAGGCAAATTGAAAATGAAGGATAAAAGCAGAATGGAGTTACTAACGAATAGTGACAAACTAAATGTGACTTAAGGAACAACTGAAGACAATCAAACACGTTTGATAATTACCTACAGTAAGGAAACTTGCAAGATCAGAAAAATACTGAGTAAATACTGGAGCATACTACAGAAAGATCCTGACATTGGTATGACCATAGGAGACCATCCACGGATATCTTACAAAAGAGCATCTAATCTCTCGGATCATTTGGTACGAAGTCACTTTGTAGCCACAAAACCTGAAACTTGGCTACAATCAAGATCCAAGGGATTTACCAAATGTATGTCCTGCAAAGCTTGCAAGATTGGCAAAAATCTTAAAAACATTAAAGATCCGACTGGTAAAAGTTTCCAGATAAGAGAGACCATCACGTGTAAATCAACCTTTGTGGTTTACCTACTCCAATGCTTTTGCGGAAAACAGTACATTGGCAGCACCACATGCCCTCTCAAAAAACGCATATTAGAACATGTGCGTGCCATTCAAAATCTGGACATGACATATGCAATCGCCAGACATATGTCACTTCATGTTGGGAAATCGTGGTTGGATATAAAATACTCAGGACTGATGACAGTGCCTCCAAGTGAACGAGGCGGAAACCGTATCCAGAAACTACGCAGACTTGAGTCGCGCCTAATAATGAGGTTCAAAACTAAACATCCGCTGGGCTTCAATGGGGATGAGGAACTTTATGTGCACCTATAGATATACTCAACACTCTTGACATGTAACAAAACAGCATGTGTTCTAAGCACTGAAACATCTTGCAACAACTGTATCAGATAACAACTTGTGCAAACATCTTCACATTTTAACATATTTGTGACCTATTCTTCTCATGGAATTCCATACAATCATATAAGAGTTTGCTTGAATCCACACAGACATACATGAGCGCAGACACAACTGCACATTTACAGGCACTCAGCCATGATTTTTTGTCTAATACTAAATTATAGTTCATATTTTGTGACACATAAACACATATTTTAGTATTAAATGCCTTAGGTGTATTGCATTCAGCAATTAATGATGCATATATTCCTAAATGTATTATTCAAAATGTCTTTTTTGTCAAAAGTATTGCCATTTTGAAAGGAATGATGTTCATTCCTTACATTCTACACTTTTTGAACTACAATACCCAGAATGCAATAGTAATGGCACCTTAAAACAAGTGTATAAAGCCAAGAAATGAAAAAAGGACCATTGTAACAATCTACCGTGACCAGGAACTACGGTTCGAAACGCGTAGGGAGGGTTACTTTGTGAGATTAAAATAACATCCTAATCGTTGAGAGGAGTGCCGCGTCATCATTTCTTTGTGTCTGACATATACATTTATATATATATATATATATATATATATATATATATATATATATATATATATATATATATATATCCTACTGGCAATAGGTAGTTATAGTTAAGACCTAGTTTCCATAGGAAAAGCGTTTTTTGATTTGCCAATATATTTGGCGGCGGTTTAAGAATCTTTGCGAACTTTTCATAACTAATGGGGCGCTCCGGTCAGCTCCTGTCTTTAAAGTTTCAGGGTGATTCGTCAAGCGGGCCGAGAAAAAAGGGCTTCACAAAATGTGTTTTCTCCATGTTAATTTACATAAGAAACTTTAGACAAAGCTACAGCCCGAACTGCTGAATGGAATTACACAAAATTTTGCAAAAAGGTAGGTCTTGGTCTAGAAGTCGTGCTTTATTTAAATGGTGTCAATCTGTTCAGTAGTTGCTGAGAAATTAAAAAAAATATATATTGATATCTGAGCACCGAGGAGGATTTGCGAACCCTATCAGGCACGAGCTTCAATCTGATTGACTGCCAACACTCTAAAACCATCTTGTGACTCGGTAACGGAGTCACAAGAAAAAGGTAAAACAATGATAAAAACAAAGATAAAAAACAAGAAAAGGGGGCAGGGTAGAAACACTCTGACCCCCTAGGCCTGCTCAGGGGGTCCCATAAGGACCCCTAGGGCCCCCAAAAAAATTTTTTTTTAAAAGGGCCGAATTCTCACAGAGTGCGTGAATCCGGATGAAATAAAAAAAATTAAGTGCAGGCACTCGCGCTTCATTTTCTATAAGCCCCCAGGTGGGCCAGGTCCCGGGGGCAATGTCTAATTAATTAGCAGAGGCCTGCTATGGACCCTGCAGCCCCGGGGACGGCCACCTCCCAGGGGCTTCGTTAATTGTATGCAGGGGTAAATGGCCCCCCGCAGCCTCAGGGACCGTCACCTCCCCGGGGCTTGAAAAATAAATGCATGGGGATCCCAACCCCCCATGCTGCCCGGGGACTGCCACCTCCCTGGGGCTTTATTAAAATTTGAGGTGGGGGCCTCACAACCCCCCTAAGCACTGGGGACCACCACTTCCCTGGGGCTTCCTTGATTAATGAGGGGGGCATCGTGGGTCCCCTTAAGCCCTGAGGATCACCACTTCCCCGGGGCTTCTTTCATTAATTAGGGGGTCTCACGGGCCCCCGAAGCTCCCGGGGACCAGCACCTCCTCGGGGCTTCTGTTATTAAAAAGGGAACCTCGTGGGCCCCCCAAGCCCTGCGAACCACCACCTCCCTCCTTCATAAATGAGGGAGGCCTCACGGGCCCCCCAAGCCCCGGGACCACCACCTCCCTGGGGCCCCATGGCACCCCCTCCAGGAGCCCTTGATGGCCTTGGGGACCACCACCCCCTAGGGCCCACTCCTGCAAATTCTCGGGGTGTCCACCCCTGGGACAATGCTGTTTGCAATGACAGGACGAGAGCCGTGCGGCTTCCGCCCTGTCATTGCAAACACTACTTTGCTTCTTGGAAGTGAGAGCAGGAATCCTGCTGTCGCTTCCAAGAAGCAAAGAAGTATTGCTTTTGGGCAAGAGTAGCTGCATGTTAGCAGCTCGCCTTGTCCAAAAGCAATGCCGGCAACCGTAGGAGGTGAGGACCCAGCTGGGAACGTGGGGGCATTGAGGCTTCCCCCAAGGTCCCCAACGTATGGCCAGGCCCCGGAGGATAGGGTCCCTGGTGCCAGAAGTGGCCAGGTAGGGTGGCCAGTCAGCCCCCTCCACTTTATTTAAAAATAAATAAATAATTAAGGCCGGCCCCAGGTTATGGGGTCCCCAGGGCCATAATTGGCCTGAGTGGCCCTCCTCTAAAATAAAAAAAAAATGCTGGCCAGGCTGCA
Organism: Triturus cristatus; assembly: GCF_964204655.1. NCBI lineage: Eukaryota > Metazoa > Chordata > Amphibia > Caudata > Salamandridae > Triturus > Triturus cristatus. The sequence goes on along the minus strand of NC_140593.1, from coordinate 1,186,051,049 downwards.
GGGGATGGGGTCCCCTGAGCCATAATTGGGCTGAGGAGGGGGGCCACGCGGCCCCCCCTGCAAAATAAAAAATAAAGGATGGCCAGGCCCCGGGGGATGTTGTCCCCGGGGCCAATAGTGGCCCAGGAAAGGAGGGTCACACAGCCTCCCCTGTTATTAATTAATAAAAAAAATTAAGAACAAGGCCATGCCCCGCGTGCTGAGGTCCCCGGGCCGAAATTGGTCTTGGGAGGTAAGAGGTAGGCTAATTGGTCCCTAAGGATTCCCAGCAGAGAAGGGGACTTCAATCCCCATCCAAGAACTTGCCAGGGAGCGCGTTTGCAGAGTGGTGGGCAAAGAGCGCGTGGCCTGCTATGAGAACATAGCAATCCTGTTCTGTGGCACTTATTGGAAGGGGATAGGAGGGGTAGTTGGCCCCCAAGGATGTGTTTGGGGGCCAACTACCCCTCTTGTTACCTCCAGTAAGTCCCACAAAGTGGGATTGCTAAGATGTCTTTGGAGGCCATGCCCCTTTCTCCACCCATCTGCAAACACGCCTCCTGGCGCAGGATGGGGATGCAGTCCTCTTTACTCCTGAGGGACTTTGGGGGCCAAGAAGCCCTCCTGGTTCCTCCGGTAAGTCCTACACAGTGGAATTCCTGAGCACTGGTCGGCGCGCCAGCCTCCTTTGTCCACAACTCTGCAAACGCGACTACTAGTTAAAGAAACATTTGCAATGTAATAAGTTTAGCATTTGCGAGAAGTAGAGCTATTGGGGTTATAAATGTAAACGTTTTTTCAATTTTTTTTTGAGTGGAGTGTATGTACGTTGTGTGTTGTGGAATTATGTGGTATGTTGTGCAGTGAAATAATGTGGATAGGAAGTATGTGCTATTTAGTGTATAGGAATTATGTAGAGTGGGATTATGTGTTATGGAGAGTAATTATGTGGTATTGTAGTCTGTGTTGTGGAGGGGTAACCTCTGGTTTAGTCTTCGTCGTTTCCATAGAAGCTGAACTATGAACCCAGTAAGACTAAAAAAGAAGGAATAACTGTTCAGCACTTGTGGACCTAGTCAGAGGTATGAGCACGGCCACTGGAATTATGCGACTGTTTCACTGCACCGACTTTTTCACAATTATACATTTTCGGCATTAGAAGGGGGATGGGAGCACACTGCTACCTCCCAGCACAGTTCGCCCCTTTGCATCCTGGTACATGCAGTTCAATTTAAATGCTTACTTGAAATTTTGCAGAGTGTCTCACCAAAGTTGGTGCAGGTTAGTGCTGTTAATCTCTAGACACATGTGTTTCTGGATTTCATCCTTCTTCAGTAGAGATAAAACTAAATTCTTCTGGGGTTTGCTGAGAAAGCTGCCACAATCATCTCAGGTCTCTGTACCTCTCCCTGGCGCAAAGGTGCCTCCCATGAGCTCGTCAGCCCAGTGGCTCAAGGGAGCCTTTTTGAAACAGAAGGGGGATGGGAGCACACTGCTACCTCCCAGCACAGTTCACCCCTTTGCATCCTGGTACATGCAGTTCAATTTAAATGCTTACTTGAAATTTTGCAGAGTGTCTCACCAAAGTTGGTGCAGGTTAGTGCTGTTAATCTCTAGACACATGTGTTTCTGGATTTCATCCTTCTTCAGTAGAGATAAAACTAAATTCTTCTGGGGTTTGCTGAGAAAGCTGCCACAATCATCTCAGGTCTCTGTACCTCTCCCTGGCGCACAGGTGCCTCCCATGAGCTCGTCAGCCCAGTGGCTCAAGGGAGCCTTTTTGAAACAGAAGGGGGATGGGAGCACACTGCTACCTCCCAGCACAGTTCGCCCCTTTGCATCCTGGTACATGCAGTTCAATTTAAATGCTTTTAAATGTTGGCAGTCCACTCGGCACCCCGTTACACTGTCCTGCTCCCTGCTGACGAGAGGCAACTACCTCGAAACACGTGTCCAGGGATGGCTAAATGCAACACATACTGTTTTCTTTTTACACATCGTGGCATAGGCGTACCCGCCGTCGCCACTACATTCACCACAGTCCTTTGGGGCAACTTGCTGGTGTGACGAGCAGTGTGCGACCAACTTGTGTTCACATTTTCGGTATTAGCCACATAATCCATCATCTGCTCCCTAATCTGCAGATTTGAACAACAAAAGCCTTGTTTCTAGCTCAAAAGGCTCAAACGTTACCAAAAATGCAGCAACAAGTGTCACAGCGTGGTGGAAGGACCTTTGCAAACCTAGAATGATCACCTGTTACTTATTGCTAAATGCGGGTGTTAAATTGGCACTAATGATGTGCAAGCCACTCTTTCTTCTATCTGCGCATCTCTTGCTTCTTTTTGCATTTCTGTTGCTTCTTTCTGCACATTTCTTTCTTTTTCTGCACTTCTCTTGCATCTTTCTGCACATCTCTTCTACTTTCTGTACCTCTCTTGCCTCTTTCGGTACCTCTTTTGCCTCTTCTGCACCTCACTTGCTTCTTTCTATACCGTTCTTGCCTCTTTCTGCACCTTTCTTCCCTCTTTCTGCACCTCTCTTGCCTCTTTCTGCACCCCTCTTACCTCTTTCTGCACCTCTTTTGCCTCTTTCTCCACCTCCGTTCCTTCTTTCTGCACTTCTTTTGTTTCTTTCTGTACCTCTCTTTCTTCTTTTTGCACCCCTCTTGCCTCTTTCTGCCCTTCTTCCCTCTGTGCACCTCTCTTGCCTCTTTCTGCATATCTTTTACTCGTTTTTGCACTTCTTTTGCCTATTTCTGTACCCCTCTGGCCTCCTTCTGTACCTCTGTTGTTTCTTACTGCACTGCTCTTGCTTCTTTCTGTACCTTTCTTGCAAATTTCTAAACCCCTCTTGCCTCTTTCTGTACCCAGATTGCCTCTTGCACCTTTGTTGGTTCTTTCTGCACTGCTCTTGCTTCTTTATGCACCTATTTTGCCTGTTTCTGCAACTCTCTTGCCCTTTACTGTACTTCTCTTTCCTCCTTCTGCACCTCTGTTGCTTCTTTGTGCACTTCTATTCCTCTTTCTGCACCCTTCTTGTCTCTTTCTGCACCTCTGTTGCTTCTTTCTGCATTTTTTTTTCCTTCTTTCTGCACCCACCTTGCCTCTTTCTGCAACCCTCTTCCATCTTTATGCAAATGTCTTGCCTCTTTCTACACCTCACTTCCATCTTTCTGCACCATACTTGCCTCTTTGTGTACCTCTGCTGTTTCTTTCTGCATTTCTCTTGCCTCTTTCTGCACCCTTTGTGCATCTTTCAGCACCTCTGTTGCTTCGTTCTGTTGTTCTTTTCCTTCTTTCTGCAACCCTCATTCCTCCTTCTGCACCTCTGTTGCTTCTTTCTGCACTTCTTTTGGCTCTTTCTGCACTGCTCTTGCCTTTTTCTACACCTCACTTGCCTCTTTATGCACTTCTCCTGCTTCTTTCTACACCTCTGTTGCTTCTTTCATCAATTCTTTTGCCTCTTTCTGCACTTCTCTTCCTTCTATCTGTACCCTTCCTGCCTCTTTCTGTACCTTTCTTCCCTCGTTGTGTACCTCTCCTACCTCTTCCTGCACCCCTCTTGCTTTTTTTTAAACTCTGTTAGTTCTTTCTTCACTGCTCTTGCTTATTTCTGCACCTCAGTAGCCTCTTTCTACACTTCGCTTGCTTCTTTCTACACCTCTGTTGCTTCTTTCAGCAATTGTCTTGCCTCTTTCTGTACTTATCTTGCTTGTTCTGTACCTCTCTTGCATCTTTCTGCACCCTTCTTGTCTCTTTTTGCACCTCTGTTGGTTCTTTCTACACTGCTCTTGCTTATTTCTGTATCTCTCTTGCTTCTTTCTGCACCTCTGCTGCCTCTTTCTGCACTTCACTTGTTTCTTTCTGATCCTCTCTTGCCTCTTTCAGCACATCTGTTGCTTCTTTCTGCACACCTCTTGCTCTTTTCTGCCCCCATCGTCCTTCTTTGGGTAACTCTTTTGCCTCTTTCCATGCCTCTCTCCCCTCTTCAGGTACCCCTCTTGCCTCTTTCATTACATCTGTTGCTTATTTATGCACTTCTCTTGCCTCTTTCTGCAACCCTCTTCCATCTTTATGCAAATGTCTTGCCTCTTTCTACACCTCACTTCCATCTTTCTGCACCATACTTGCCTCTTGTGTACCTCTGCTGTTTCTTTCTGCATTTCTCTTGCCTCTTTCTGTACCCTTTGTGCCTCTTTCAGCACCTCTGTTGCTTCGTTCTGTTGTTCTCTTCCTTCTTTCTGCAACCCTCATTCCACCTTCTGCACCTCTGTTGCTTCTTTCTGCACTTCTTTTGGCTCTTTCTGCACTGCTCTTGCCTTTTTCTACACCTCACTTGCCTCTTTATGCACTTCTCCTGCTTCTTTCTACACCTCTGTTGCTTCTTTCATCAATTCTTTTGCCTCTTTCTGCAATTCTCTTCCTTCTATCTGTACCCTTCCTGCCTCTTTCTGTACCTTTCTTCCCTCGTTGTGTACCTCTCCTACCTCTTCCTGCACCCCTCTTGCTTTTTTTTAAACTCTGTTAGTTCTTTCTTCACTGCTCTTGCTTATTTCTGCACCTCAGTAGCCTCTTTCTACACTTCGCTTGCTTCTTTCTACACCTCTGTTGCTTCTTTCAGCAATTTTCTTGCCTCTTTCTGTACTTATCTTGCTTGTTCTGTACCTCTCTTGCATCTTTCTGCACCCCTCTTGTCTCTTTTTGCACCTCTGTTGGTTCTTTCTACACTGCTCTTGCTAATTTCTGTATCTCTCTTGCTTCTTTCTGCACCTCTGCTGCCTCTTTCTGCACTTCACTTGTTTCTTTCTGATCCTCTCTTGCCTCTTTCAGCACATCTGTTGCTTCTTTCTGCACCCCTCTTGCTCTTTTCTGCCCCCATCGTCCTTCTTTGTGTAACTCTCTTGCCTCTTTCCACGCCTCTCTCCCCTCTTCAGGTACCCCTCTTGCCTCTTTCAGTACATCTGTTGCTTCTTTATGCACTTCTCTTGCCTCTTTATGTACCCATCGTGCCTCCTTTTGCACCTCTGTTGCTTCTTTTTGTACTTCTCTTGGTTCTTTCTGCACTGCTCTTGCCTCTTTCTGCATCCCTCCTGCCTCTTTGAGCACATCTTTTGCTTCTTTCTGCGCCCTCTTTTCTCTTCTGCATCTCTCTTGCTTCTTTCTGCACTTCTATTGCCTCTTTCTGCACATCTCTTGCTTCTTTCTGCACCTCACTTGCCTCTTTCAGCACCTCTGTTGCTTTTTTCTGCAGATCTCTTCCCTCTTTCTGCACCCCTCTTTTTTCTCTTATTGCACCCTTCTTGTCTCTTTCTGCACCCTGTTCCTTCTTTTTGCACCTTTCCTGTCTGTTTCTGCACCTCTCTTGTCTCTTTCTGTACCTTTCTTGCCTCTTTCAACACTTCTTTTCCTTCTTTCTGCACCCCTTCGGCCTCTTTCTGTACCTCTCTTGCCTCTTTGTGCACCCCTCCTAGTTTTACTGCACCCCTCTTGCCTCTTTTTGTACCTCTGTTGGTTTTTTCAGCACTGCTCTTGCTTTTTCCTACACCTCACTTGCCTCTTTATGCACTTCTTCTGCTTCTTTCTACACCTCTGTTGCTTCTTTCATCAATTCTCTTGCCTCTTTCTGCACTTCTCTTCCTTCTATCTGTAACCTTCCTGCCTCTTTCTGTACCTTTCTTCCCTCTTTGTGTACCTCTCCTACCTCTTCCTGCACCCCACTTGCTTTTTTTTTTAACTCTGTTAGTTCTTTCTTCACTGCTCTTGCTTATTTCTGCACCTCAGTAGCCTCCTTCTGCACTTCTCTTGCTTCTTTCTACACCTCTGTTGCTTCTTTCAGCAATTTTCTTGCCTCTGTACTTATCTTGCTTGTTCTGTACCTCTCTTGCGTCTTTCTGCAACCCTGTTGCCTCTTTCTGCACTTCACTTGCTTCTTTCTGCACCTCTCTTGCCTCTTTTGGCACCTCTGTTGCTTCTTTCTGCACCCCTCTTGCCTCTTTCTACACCTCTCTTCCCTCTTGCCTCTTTCTGTGCCTCTGTTGGTTCTTTCAGCACTGCTCTTGCTTCTTTCTGCACAACACTTGACTCTTTCTGCACTTCTCTTGCTTCTTTCTACAACCCTGTTGCATCTTTCAGCAATTCTCTTGCCTCTTTATGCTATTCTCTTGCATGTTTCTGCAGCTCTCTTGCCTCTTTTGGCACCTGGTAGTTTTAAACCCCTGCCCTATTATGTGCTAGGGAAAACAGGGGGGGTCATGCCAATCACAGATGTACCCCAACCCATACTGTACCCTAGTGTATGTAGGTGTTTTCACTGTATTGTAAGTCTCTTTTATCATAGCACTGGCTCCAGCCTGGTTAGTCAGAGTCAGTTACCACCTGTACTAGTCAGCAGAAAGTTGGTGGCACAGGATGACTTTGCAACAAGGCCTCTTTCTGCACCTGTGTTGGTTCCTTCTACATATCTCTTGCTTCTTTCTGCGCCTTTCTTCGTCTTTCTGGACTTCTGTTGCCTCTTTCTACAATTCTCTTCTTTCTTTCTGTACCCCTCCTGCCTCTTTCTGTACCTCTCTTGCCTCTTTGTGCACCCCCCCTACTTTTTTCAGCACCCCTCTTGCCTCTTTTAGCACCTCTGTTGGTTCTTTCAGCACTGCTCTTGCTTCTTTCTGCACCACACTTGACTCTTTCTGCACTTCTCTTGCTTCTTTCTACAACCCTGTTGCATCTTTCAGCAATTCTCTTGCCTCTTTATGCTATTCTCTTGCTTTTTTCTGCAGCTCTCTTGCCTCTTTTGGCTCCTGGTAGTTTTAAACCCCTGCCCTATTATGTACTAGGGAAAACAGGGGGGGTCATGCCAATCACAGAGGTACCCCAACCCATACTGTACCCTAGTGTATGTAGGTGTTTTCACTGTATTGTAAGTCTCTTTTATCATAGCACTGGCTCCAGCCTGGTTAGTCAGAGTCAGTTACCACCAGTACTAGTCAGCAGAAAGTTGGGGGCACAGGATGACTTTGCACAAGGCCTCTTTCTGCACCTGTGTTGGTTCCTTCTACATATCTCTTGCTTCTTTCTGCGCCTTTCTTCGTCTTTCTGGACTTCTGTTGCCTCTTTCTACAATTCTCTTCTTTCTTTCTGTACCCCTCCTGCCTCTTTCTGTACCTCTCTTGCCTCTTTGTGCAACTCTCCTACCTCTTTCTGGACCCTTCTCACCTCTTTTTGCACCTCTGTTGGTTCTTTTTGCACTGCTCTTGCTTATTTCTGTACCTCACTTGACTCTTTCTGCACTTCTCTTGCTTCTTTCTACAACCCTGTTGCTTCTGTAAGCAATTCTCTTGCCTCTTTATGGTATTCTCTTGCTTGTTTCTGCACCTCTCTTGCCTCTTTTGGCACCTCTGTTGCTTCTTTCTGTACTTCTCTTGCCTCTTACTGCACCTCTGACTTAGAGGTAGTTTTAAACCCCTGACCTATTATGTACTAGGGCCTTACAGAGGAGGTCATGCCAATCACAGAGGTACCCAAACCCATAGTGGACCCTAGTTTATGGAGGTGTTTTCACTGTATTTCAAGTGTCTTTCAGGATAGCACTGGCTCCGGGCCTGGTTAGTCAGAGTCAGTTACCACCAGTACTAGTCAGCAGAAAGTTGGTGGCACAGGATGACTTTGCAACAAGGCCTCTTTCTGCACCTGTGTTGGTTCCTTCTACATATCTCTTGCTTCTTTCTGCGCCTTTCTTCGTCTTTCTGGACTTCTGTTGCCTCTTTCTACAATTCTCTTCTTTCTTTCTGTACCCCTCCTGCCTCTTTCTGTACCTCTCTTGCCTCTTTGTGCACCCCTCCTACTTTTTTCAGCACCCCTCTTGCCTCTTTTAGCACCTCTGTTGGTTCTTTCAGCACTGCTCTTGCTTCTTTCTGCACCACACTTGACTCTTTCTGCACTTCTCTTGCTTCTTTCTACAACCCTGTTGCATCTTTCAGCAATTCTCTTGCCTCTTTATGCTATTCTCTTGCTTGTTTCTGCAGCTCTCTTGCCTCTTTTGGCTCCTGGTAGTTTTAAACCCCTGCCCTATTATGTACTAGGGAAAACAGGGGGGGTCATGCCAATCACAGAGGTACCCCAACCCATACTGTACCCTAGTGTATGTAGGTGTTTTCACTGTATTGTAAGTCTCTTTTATCATAGCACTGGCTCCAGCCTGGTTAGTCAGAGTCAGTTACCACCAGTACTAGTCAGCAGAAAGTTGGGGGCACAGGATGACTTTGCACAAGGCCTCTTTCTGCACCTGTGTTGGTTCCTTCTACATATCTCTTGCTTCTTTCTGCGCCTTTCTTCGTCTTTCTGGACTTCTGTTGCCTCTTTCTACAATTCTCTTCTTTCTTTCTGTACCCCTCCTGCCTCTTTCTGTACCTCTCTTGCCTCTTTGTGCAACTCTCCTACCTCTTTCTGGACCCTTCTCACCTCTTTTTGCACCTCTGTTGGTTCTTTTTGCACTGCTCTTGCTTATTTCTGTACCTCACTTGACTCTTTCTGCACTTCTCTTGCTTCTTTCTACAACCCTGTTGCTTCTGTAAGCAATTCTCTTGCCTCTTTATGGTATTCTCTTGCTTGTTTCTGCACCTCTCTTGCCTCTTTTGGCACCTCTGTTGCTTCTTTCTGTACTTCTCTTGCCTCTTACTGCACCTCTAACTTAGAGGTAGTTTTAAACCCCTGACCTATTATGTACTAGGGCCTTACAGAGGAGGTCATGCCAATCACAGAGGTACCCAAACCCATAGTGGACCCTAGTTTATGGAGGTGTTTTCACTGTATTTCAAGTGTCTTTCAGGATAGCACTGGCTCCGGGCCTGGTTAGTCAGAGTCAGTTACCACCACTACCAGTCAATAAAAAGTTGGGGGCACAGGATGACTTTGCAACAAGGCCTCTTTCTGCATCTCTGTTGGTTCTTTCTACATATCTCTTGCTTCTTTCTGCACCTTTCTTTGTCTTTCTGGACTTCTGTTGCCTCTTTCTGCATTTCTCTTGCTTCTTTCCACACATGTCCTACCTCTGTAGGAATAGTTAGAAATTAGCATTTAAAAAACCTTCAACATTCACTGAAAAAAACCATAGGGTTCAGGGGTGTTATAGTTAAAAATTAGCATTTAAAAACCTTAGAAATTCACTAAAAAAATAGGTTTCAGGGACATTATAGTTAAAAATTATAATTTGAAAGACCTTTGAAATTAACGGAAAAAAGCCATAGTTTCAGGTATGTTATCGTTATAAAATTAGCATTTGAAAAACCTTTGAAATTCACTAAAAAAACCACAGGTTTCAGGGACGTTATAGTTAGTTGGACATTTCACTCATACAAACCAGAGAAATGTGTCCATTATAGTTAGTTGAGCTAACTATGACTCACGCCCCCGCAATGCACTGATGATGACGTCACATATTACATCATTCATGACATGATCAGTGACATCTCAAATGACATCACTGATGACATCACTGATGACATCACCTACGTGATAATCTGAAGCACCTCCTCATACCCTAATATAACCTTTGATATACCCACTCTAAAATACAGACTACCATTTTTGAAACCATAGACACCAATACCAGTTACTACATAATAACTCACTGATTACTAGGTCTACACACACATCCACTCATTCACCCATATAGTCACCCATACATGCAGTCACTCATCAACACAGCACTATCATATGCACTCATACATCTATATAGACACTCACACACCGCTACTCATCCATAGAGCTACTCACACACCTAGTCAGTCATGCAAAGAATCAATCACACTCCCATTTACTCACCTATACAGTTATGCACTCACCACCTCACTTATTCATACAGATACTACCACATACTTACTGTCTCATACAATCACTGATACAAGCACACACTCATCCATACAGCCACTTTCACAATCACTCACTCTCACATATAGTTGTTTATATACTCTAACACTCACACATACTGCCTTTCACATATGTAGTTACTCACACATGTACCACTGAGACATCCATTCACTCACCAACACACCCATACACACACTCACCCACTCATACAGCCAGCCATTCACACATGCAGTCTTAAACCCATGCACCCAGTGAATCACCCACTCACACATCTATGCACAGTCACACACTCCCCACCCACCCACACAGACACCCAGACACCCATACAGATACTCAGAAAACCAATCAATAATCCATAAAGACACTCGTGTAGCTACTCACCAACCAACGCAGTGACTTAAAACAGACAGACTGATACAGACATTCACACAGTTTAGTCACTAACCGATGCATTCAGTAAGAAATGTTTAATCACTCACTTAACAGTCCGTCATGCACCTACTAAATCATCCATTCAGACAGTCATAAACCCACCCATTCTTCAATGCACCTTGCCTATATATATATACAAAACATATTTAAACACACAGTCACTGGATGATATCATCAGTGAGTTCATCCATGATATCATTTGAGAAGTCATCAGTGATGTCATCAGTGATGTCACTGACCATGTCATGAATGATGTAATAATGTGACGTCATCAGCAGTGCATTGCAGGGGTGCGAGTTATAGTTAGCTCAACTAACAATAACAGCCGAATTTCTCTGGTTTTGTACAAGTGAAATGTCCAACTAACTATAACACCACTGAAACCTGTGGTTTTTTCAGTGAATTTCTAAGGTTTTTAAATGCTAATTTCTAACTATGACATCCCTGAAACCTATGGCTTTCTCAGTGAAAAAAAAAAAAGTTGATCTAGTAAAATCTGACGATTATTAGAGAGAGCATCATAACAACCGCTTACACTAGGTAGATCTTGTCATCTTTAGAACATGCTGTATAAACTGTTAATCGTTGAATTTTAATCATTGGTTATATCAAGTTTTATTCAAATTCTTTGTGTATATATATTTAAAAATGATATTTTACTATTTATTCATTTTTTATATGCTTTTACCTATACTTGATGATTTTATCTTCATGTTATGTAAGCTATTAGAATATAGTCATCTTTAGTGGCACCTATCTGAATGTAAGACAACATAGATAGGTCAATAGATAGAATTTAAAAGGTCTAAAGTTCCTTTTTAACTATTTATTGGCGAATTCTTTGCACACACTATATTGCACTGGCACTTACGCACTTTACCGGTGCTGTCGGTTCATTCGCATGTCCGATCTAACTTTTCGTTCATGCATTGAAGACTGAAATATATATATTGAATTGTTTTTTTTATAATATTGAATGTCTAAACGAGATATCTAAGTTAACCACATAAAAGAAATAATTGCTATATGAGTGTAACATAAACCAAGGTATTTTACCATCATCATCCAATGATTTTCTATGATAAACAAAGTTGCAGCAATGTCAGTATCCTACCTCCTATAAACAGATTTCATTTGCTCACAAAAGTAATACATATTGATTTAATCTACATATAAGTGGGCATCATTACGAGGTCCAACTTTCCTTAGGGGTCCAATCCATCACTTTAACAAAAATTGTTCGAACATATAGATTTTAAATTATCTTTTAATCACATTGGGTTTATATGTACATTGCACTTTTACAGAAATAATTTTTATATATTTGATTACTTCTGCTTTTAAATCAAGTACCATGAGTCACGTATTAAAACACAAACAAATGTTTGCACAGGGATATTATGTGTATATACCCTCATAAGCATAGGCATATGACTTAAACCATGAACAGATTGACGGTATTTTACAGAGATCTTTCAAACAATGTGTCTATTGAAATGAAAAACAAACAGTTATTTTTATTATCGTTAACATAGAAACCAAGTCCAATTTCTTGCATCAGATTAGACTTTGGTTAAGCTTTTCTTTATGTTCATTGGAAAAGTTGCGCGCAATGCTTGTCACGTGATCATGATTACTGTTGCACTGTCACTTTAAAAGGAGTGTAATTTCTCAATGCCATTGTCATGTGATCAAGGCTCGGGCGAGCCGAAACGCGTTATGGCGACATATGGAATAAAGATGGAATAATTTTGCACACAACTTTGGGTTTGTGTCCATCCTTTGGGATAGCCGTTGAACGAAGGACAGCGGAGGAGTATTCAAGATATATATATATATATATATATATATATATATATATATATATATATATATATATATATATATATATATATATATATATATATATATATTACCTACTGGCGGTCGCCAGTAGGTAGTTATAGTTAGGACCACGTTTCCATAGGAAATCCGCAACATTCTATTTTGAATAACTTTGGCGCCGGTTGACGAATCCTCGCGAATTTATCAAAATAGGTGGGGCGCTACGCTCCGCTCCTACCCTGAAAGTCTCGGGGGGATTCGTCAAGCGGGGGCTGAGATAAAAGGGGGGTCCCAAAACGCGTTTTTCCCATGCATTTTTCCATAGGACCTTTAGACACAGCTACAGCCCGAACGGCTGAACAGAATTACTTGAAATTTGGCAGAGAGGTAGTCCTCAGGTCAAGGAAGTGCCTTTTGTAGGTTTGGTGTAAATCTGTTCAGTAGATCCTGAGAAAATAGCATTTAAAAGCATATATATATGTGGGCGGAGCCTAACCACACATCTCATCCTGAGATCTGATTGGCTGTCAGCACTTCATCCAAGAAGTGTTGGCAGCCATCTTGGGACCAATATACATGATAGCACCTCATTAAAAAGCATTGCAGTTAATAGAAGGTTTTAAGACTTTAGTTACATTATAAATCATTTGTTGATGGTACCATACTCATTTTAGGAATTGTGGTATGTTCTAAGGTGATTTCACCATGTGAAAAAGCCTTCTGCTGGGATATCATGATTGAGAGAAAAATATTTTCTCATGCTTTTACCACAGAGGTTTGGAAGGTGATCTATAGGCTAAACTGAGAGCTTATTTTCTGTAAATTCACATTATCTTTCTCAGTCATGTGAGAATGAAGTCTGACATTCTCAGTAAAACATGTACATCCAACAAGGGCAGAGACTGTCAGTTGATTCCTTTGTGTTCTACTGCAGCTTCCCAGAGTGTTCCAAAGAACTACTAGAGCGCTAACAGTCCTACTTATGATAAACGTATGGCACACCTGAAGCCATCTTGCTTGGATTAAAGTGGTAACTCTTAAAACATTTAATTTAAAAAGGAACAAAATGAGGGGGTTCATTTTTCAATAAAAAGTATGATTAGTGCTGCAGAAAGAAAAATTAGGGCACATTTTGAGTGACTTCTCAAATCCTCTTCTATTTCATTAAAAAATTCTGACATGCAGACTGAAACATGCACTTTCAATACCAGCAGCAGTTTTCCCTGGTGAGCAGTAGCTTTACTACAGTGATCTAATGAGCAAAAAGAGTGCTAACATTCTGAATTTATGGCAAATGTGTGACACATCTGAATGCCTTCTTGATGGAATCAAAGTAAAAAACTGAAAGTATTTCCTACTGAGGAGACTGCAGTAAATGAGGAAATTAGGAAACTTCATAACAAATAAGTCTCCCAAGATGGCCACCAGAGACAAAAGAGCCCAAATGTAGCCCAAATATCACCCAGATGTAGCCCAAGTATAGCCCAATGACAGAATGTCCCAGAATGTTCTTAAAAACAACTAGAGCGCTTACTGTCTTCATTATGACAAAAGTATGGCACACCTGAAGCCATCTTGATTGGAATAAACTGGTAACACTTAAAACATTTAATTTAAAAAGGAACACAATGAGGAGGTTCATTTTGCCATAGAAATTATGATTAATGCTGAAGAAAGAAAATGAGGGCACATTTTGAGTGACTTCTCAAATCCTCTTCTATTTCATTAAAAAAATTCTGACATGCAGACTGAAACATGCACTTTTAATACCAGGAGCAGACTTCCATGGTGCAGTAGTTTTACTACAATGATCTAATGAGCAACTAGAGTGCTAACATTCAGAATTTATGGCAAATGTGTGACATATCTGAATACCTTCATGATGGAATCAAAGTAAAAAACTGAAAGCATTTCCTACTGAGGAGACTGCAGTACATGAGGAAATTAGGAAACTTCATAACAAATAAATCTCCCAAGATGGCCACCGGAGACAAAAGAGCCCAAATGTAGCCCAAAATCACCCAGATGTAGCCCAAATATAGCCCAATGACAGAAGTGTGCAAAACACTTATTATTTTGTGTTTTTGCAGTGTTATATAGTGCAGACTTGTCAGGTATTGGAGTGCTTTACATGAGCATTGGTTACATCACACAAGAACACATTCATTTTGGTTGTAGACATGGGGAGATCAAGTGATTTGACCAGCATCACAGAATGTCGAGCTGAAGCAGAAACTTCAACCTGGTTCCCCAGTTGCAAAGTCTGCAGTTCTGGAAGTAACACCACATCATCTCCCCTAAGTGCAACATTTAATCAAGTGGTCAACTGGATAAAAAAACATAAAGATAACAAATAATTTAAAAGTGCTTTGTCGCTATTTGAAAACTCAGAAAATATGTCCTTATTTTAGCCTTTTAGAGCACTAACCATAATTTTGATGCCAATAAGACCCTCTCATATATGTAATTTCTAAAGGAAATGCTCTAGGTATTACAGTTTTGATTACATCAAGATGATGTCAGGCGTTCCACACTTTTGTAATAAATATAGAATGTTAGCAATCTAGTTGTTCATTAGGATACTGTTGAGAGGCAGAGGCCAGGGGCACGGACTCTGAAAATTGAAGGCAGGTAGGAGGGTGCAAAGGCAACAATTTAACCACACTGAGCAGGCAGGAAGGGCCGTGGAAGCACAACAGACTATGGAGGGCAGTGGAAAGGGGGGCAGGGGCAACAAACCAACAATACAGGACTTGCAAGAGAGGCTGTTGGAGGCAAGATCTATTACGGGTCAAGGAAGCTAGGGGCGGTCCCCAGATCCCCGGGAGCCACCACAGAACTGAGCAGGAGAGTGAGTCAGGGACAAAAGGGGCACCTTAATTTGAGCCGGGGTGCCTAGGAACGCTTGCTCCAAAAATGAAGAAAACAGACATATGAGACATGGAATTGGAGGCAGAATACAATGGCAGGTTAATGAGAAGATGCAACTTCAAAGAAACCGCAGAATAGAGACATAAAGTACAAAATACAGAATCCAGATAATCATACAGCTGTCATGATATTCTCTGTATCTCAATTAATGTACTGACAGAGAGAGAGAGAAAACACATCTATAAATGCATCATGAGAAACAAGTTACACCAAGGAAAATGTTACCTAGGAACACTCACGTTTACTCTTAGAGCAAGCATTCCTGCAATTACAATACAAAATCTTTTAAATGCAAAAGTAAAGAGAACAATGGTTAAACATAACATGACATTTCATATAGGTAAAATAGAATAAGATACTTCAAGCAAAGCAGAGCAAGACATTTTAAGCAAAGGAAGACAAGAGCTCCCAGCTCTTGGGGAAAACCTGCACTGCCTGTTAACCTACATACAGACGGCGAGGTAGTCCGTCGATATCTGTGGGTGCTCCCTTTTTATATCATTTTGTGGGCTCCTTTGCACGCTACATCTACCTACGTATGCTACCCAAAAGCTTCGTCTGCAGATTTTACCAGACATTTCGTCATTTACCCACTTAATGCTGACAATGGACTGGGTGAAAAGGTCAGTCTCTCAGGCCAATCGCTTATCGTAAGTTCCATAGAGCAAGCAGAAAATAATGGGTATTGTACGGGAATTCAATATATTCATGTATAAAATCTCCTCAGTTCTCCTAACTTGACGCTCTGCGGTTGCCACTTCCTTAAAAGCGGGAAACCTGCCCAGGAAGCAAGTACCAGTCCAGGATGCAGCCTACTGTATGTCGACAGCTTCAGGGGGATGTTGAACTTTGATACCGAGCACGGAGCACTCGGGTAGGGTGGGGGCTACTGGTTTGGAGCAGAAGGCCTCGCAGACCTGCCTTCAGACTGCTATACACTAAAATTGCAGAGCTATGGTCAATTTAACAAAGAGGCCTACATATTGAACAGAAGGGCCTACACAGGGGTTTTATACTGGCTGAGTGGTAAGGATGTCTCAGGATAATTATATAGCAACACAGGACCCGCTGGTCAATTTAATACGGCCTGCAAATGCAGCTGGCAGGGCAAGGACAAGGGTCTCATACTTCAGGTGTGGACAGAACGGGCCAGGGGCCCCCTGTGATACAAAATCTACCCTCCTTCAAGCCTGTGGCAATGTAATAGACCATTGTGGGCAGAAGGAAGAGGCAATGGTAGTACAACCATACATGCCAACAGACCCGATTCAGCCAGGAAACGTCCAATGTTTTTAAGCTCAAATGGGCTTTATTTGATCTGTCTCCTGTCTACAATATCCTCTTTTTCAATGTAACTCAAAGGGGAAAATCAATACCCCAGTTTTTTTCAAAATCTCCCTCTTACCAAGTTCAAAATGTTCGCAAGTATGGTACATTGGATCATGGAAGGAAATGGGATAGGGACATGGACTTGGATAACAGAGGACAGGAGGGACATGGAGAGGTGCACCAAACTGACCCTGCAGGGCAGGCATCAGGGTTTGCAGCAGCACAATACACCACACGGGAGTGCAGCACAACAATCCATAGAAAGCAAGAGGGAGGGGACAGGACCATGCACATGGACAACAGAGAACAGAGGGGCAAGAGGCAATGGTAGCTAGCTGACCATAATGGACAGACAGGAGAGACAGCTGCAGCATAACAGACCATAAAGGGCAGGAGGGACGGATCAGGGGCATTACAATGGAACAGACAAGCCAGGAGGGAGGGAGTAGGGCTGGGGGCAAGGGGGCAGGGCAGGAGCAGCAAGATAGCCATGGAGGTCAGGCAGGATGGGCACTAGAAGCAAGACACACCATGAAGAGCAACAGTGAGACTGTGATGACATACACACAGACCATGGAGGG
The DNA here is from genome assembly GCF_964204655.1 of Triturus cristatus. Taxonomy (NCBI): domain Eukaryota; kingdom Metazoa; phylum Chordata; class Amphibia; order Caudata; family Salamandridae; genus Triturus; species Triturus cristatus. The sequence goes on along the minus strand of NC_140593.1, from coordinate 1,186,034,110 downwards.
AAGGTGGGAGGGGGTCAGGGGCAGCTAACTGACCACACAGGGAAGGTGGGAGGGGCCATGGCAGCACAGAAGACCATGCATGGCAAGTGGGAGGGTTAGTGGCAGCACAATGGCTATGATGGGCAAGAAGGAGGGTGGAGGGGCATGCACAAAGGACGATGGAGGACAGAAGGGAGGGTCAGGACCTGTGCACAGACAAGAAAGTTCAGGGGAAGGGACCTCACAACAGACCACACGGGGCAGGCAGGAGGAGCAGCTGCGGCACAACAGACCAGGGAGGGCAGAAGGGTGTGGCAGTACAATGGACCATGTAGGACAGGAGGAAGAGGATAGGGGCATGGCATGTGGACAGGCAGGGTGGAGGTGACAGGGACAGGTTACAGTCATCTGACAATGCTAGGCAGGTGGGAGGGGAGTGGCAGCTCAACAGAACACTCAGAGTAGATAGGAGTGGCAGGTCCATGGGACATGGTGGGCAAAAAGGATGGAGCAGGGGCATGCACAAAGACATCGGAGGGCAGGGGGAAGGAGAATAGGGGCAGCAAGCTAAGCACAGAGTTTAAGCAGGAGGTCAATGATGGGGCATAGAATTGGGCAATGGAGGGCAGGAGGAGTGGACTGGTACATCATACTGAGGGCAGTGGCAGCACATCAGACCATGCATGGCAGGAGGGAGGAGGCTAGTCCATGGATTCACACAACAGAGGATAGGGAGGAAGGGGATGGGGCAGCAAGCTAACTGTTCAGAGAAGGCGGGTATTAGGAACTTTATTGTTTTTAAAACATTGTGTCTGTGCGAACTACTTAAAATATGAACAAGTATGCAGCATAATCTCACTTTTATTCAGGAAGAAGAGGACGTTTGTGACTGTGACTCCGGGCTCACTTGGCAGAAACACCCCCTGACCCTCCACCCCCTATCGCAAAATGTAATGCCCGTGAAAAGGGTAGGTGAACACAGTGTTATATAGAACATAGTCCTGAGAGCACGATTGAAAATGAAAACTAGATATAGTGTATGGTATAAACTATGCACCAAAAAGTGTGATATAAGATGAACCGGGCGTGAAATATAATATGCAATACATTGTGCGCAATGACAGATTCATTGGAGAGCGCGAGATAGCACAGGCACTAGCGCGTGCTATGCGATATGCGCCTTGGAGTGTAATATGCACAGGGCAGTGTTGTGTAACCTAACTAGTCTCTAAAGTTGTAATATAAAATATGTGCTGGGGAGTGTAAGGTTGCATATGCACTGTGACAAAGATATGGATCCCAGATTGTAATATGTATGGCATAGCACTGTGCGTTATAACATAGGCATCGAGAAAGGCACGTTAGATGGGGCAATATAACCCGTGCGAAGACAAGTGTGGCATGACATATTCACGGGGTGGTGTTACAGTGCACATGGGCTAGAGAGTGTCATAGCATATGCACTAGCTAGTGGAATACAACACAGAGGTGTGTGGCACACGGCAGGCAATGGTGGGTGTAACACAGCATTGGGCTCTGTCAGGAGCGCGCTGTGACTCTCAAGTGATGTTCGTCCCCTTTCCAGAGAGTAAAATAAAAAGTATTACACATCCGGCAGTGGATGTGTGTTTTATTAACCGTGAGGGGGGTTTCTTGCATAGTTTTGGTCGAATTTTTGTCGAATCCCCTTTGAATGGCTTGGTGTGCATGTGTATTAAATGTGCCCGTCAATAGCTACCCAAGTTTGTATAAATAAACGACAAGGGTGTCTACCGGGATTAGGCACGGTAGGGCATCAGACATGTCAGAGCTTCACTAGTGGTGTAAATACATTCCACGTGGATTCATTGCATGCATAGTCGCCTTTTAATGAATATCACGCAAATCGTCATGGTGATAGGTACGTACGGTTTGTCCAGCATGTCCTAGGTGTGTCTATAAATATATATTTTTTAAAAATAATAAAAAACAGTGGCCGGCCCTGGGGATTGGGGTCAAAAAAATATAATTAGGAGACTGGCCCTGGGGGATGGGGTCATCAGGGCCAATAAATTAGAATAAGAAGGGGAACCAAACAGCCCCCCTTCTTAAAAAACTAAAATAAATAAAAGACTGGCATCGTGCCGGAGGCCATGCCCCCTCCGTGCAGCACTCTGCAAACGCGCCCCCAACAGGTATCTCCAGTATGCGCCAGGGAGCTGCGCTGCAGCCAGGTGTTCTGAGGCCAAGCCCCTTTTTACACCTCTCTGCAACGCAGCTCTGTGGCGCTTACTGGAGGTACCTAGTGGTCTAGTTTGACCCTAGGGACCCTTAGGATTCAAGGGGACTTAATCTCTCAACTTAGAACAGCCACAGGGCGCGTTTACACAGTGGTGAAGGGAGGGGACGGGGCCTGAGGTGACGTGTGCAAACACGCACTATGGCACGTTTTAAATTGGGGATATAATTTCCCTTCAATACTGAGGGCCCCTGGGGGCTAACTAGCCCACCAAGTGCTTCCAGTAAGCGCCACTGAGCTGCATTGCAGAGAGGTGGTCCAGGCCGTGCCACTTTTTACACCTCTCTGCAACGCAGCTCTGTGGCACTTACTGGAGGTACCTAGTGGGCTAGTTGGACCCCAGGGACCCTCAGGATTCAAATGAACTTAATCTCCCAACTAAAAATGGACACAGGGCGTGTTTACACAGTGGTGAAGGGAGGGGACGGGGCCTGAGTTAACGTGTGCAAAAACGCCCTGTGGCCTGTTTTAAGAGGTAGTTTTAATCCCCATGCCCTCTTATATACTAGGGGCTTACAGAGGAGGTCATGCTAATCACAGGGGGACCCCAACGCATAATGTTCCCTAGTGTATGTAGGTGTTTTCACTGTATTCTAAGTGTCTTTTAACATAGCACTGGCTCTAGGACTGGTTAGTCAGGCTCAGTTACCACCAGTATCCGTCTGAAAAAGTTGAGGGTACAGGATGATTTTGCAACAAGGCTTCTTTCTGCTCTTCTTTTTGTTCTTTCTGCACGTCATCCTTCTTCCTGCGCTTATCTTCGTATTTGAGGACTTCTGTTGCTTCTTTCTGCACTTCTTTTGTTTCTTTCTGTGCATTTTTTCTTCTTTCTTCACATGTCCTATCTCTGTAGGCATAGTTAGAAATTAGCATTTAAAAAACCTTTGAAATTCACAGAAAAAACCATAGGTTTCAGGCACGTTATAGTTAGGAATTAGCATTTAAAAAACCTCAGAAATTCACTGAAAAAACCATAGGTTTCAGAGGTGTTATAGTTAGCTGAACTTTTCACTTGTACAAAACCATTGAAATTCCCCCGTTATAGTTAGTTCAGCTAACTATAACTCGGGCGCCCGCAATGCACTGCTGTTGACGTCACATATTACATCACTCATGACATGGTCAGTGACATCACTCATGACATCACTGATGACATCTCAAATGACATCACTGATGACATCACTGATGACATCATCCTTGTGATAGAGTGGCAGACCTCCTCTCACCCTAATATAACCTTTGATACACACATTCAAAAATAGAGACTCAAATTTTCAAAACAATGGACATACCAATACCAGTTACAACAACCTCTTCAGTAATTCTAAGATCCACATACACATCCACTCATTCACCAACAGTCCTATACAGTCACTCATACATGTACTCACTCATCATATGTACTCATACACCTATACATCCTGTTACACAATGCCACTCATCCATAGAGTTACTCACACACATAGTCACTCATGCTAATAAAGAATCAAACATACATTTACTTGCATATACAGTTATACACACACCACCATACTTACTTCTACGGAAACTTACACATACTTAGTCTTTTAAACAATCACTTATAGAAACACATACTTATTCATACAGGAACTCTTTCAATCTCTCACTCTCACATATACTCACATATATACACCAATAGTCACATATACTAGTTTAAAACATATGTAGTTACTCATAAAGACACTATTGAGACAGTCATTCACTCACTAACACACCCATACACACACTCATCCACCCATACAGTCCTGCACACATGCTGTGTTCAACACATACAAACAGTGAGTCACTCATTCATGCACCTATGCACTACGTAATACCCCCCACCGAACCATGCAGACACTCAGACTGATACTCAAAAAACCAACTAATAACCTATATAGACACCCATGTAGCTACTCACCAACCCATGCAGCCACTTATACACAAAGTGAGAGACTGATACAGATATTTACATATTTAAACATTACTCACTAAGCCATGTATTCACTATGATACACTTAATCAGTCAGTTACACAATCAATTTTTCAAAAACAAATCATCCATTTAGACACTTATATACCCATTTATTCTTCCATCGACCTTGAGATATACATATATAAAACATATTTAATTTTCAGAAAAACACACATTCACTGGATGATGTCATCAGTGATGTCATCAGTGATGTCATTTGAGATGTCATCAGTGATGTCATGAGTGATGTCACTGACCATGTCATGAGTGATGTAATATGTGACGTCATCAGCAGTGCATTGCGGGCGCCCGAGTTATAGTTAGCTGAACTAACTATAACGGGGGAATTTCAATGGTTTTGTACAAGTGAAAAGTTCAGCTAACTATAACACCCCTGAAACCTATGGTTTTTTCAGTGAATATATATATATATATAATCTACTGGCGGTCGCCAGTAGATAGTTATAGTTAGGACCGTGTTTCCATAGGAAATCCGCAACATTCTATTTGGAATAACTTTGGCACCGGTTGACGAATCCTCTCGAATTTTTAAAACTAATGGGGCGCTACGCTCCGCTCCTACCCTGAAAGTCTCGGGGGGATTCGTCAAGCGGGGGCTGAGAAAAAAGGGGGGTCCCAAAACGCGTTTTCCCCATGCATTTTCCCATAGGACCTTTAGTCCGAGCTACAGCCCGAACGGCTGAACAGAATTACTTGAAATTGGGCAGAGAGGTAGTCCTCAGGTCAGGGATGTGCCTTTTGCAGGTCTGGTGTAAATCTGTTCAGTAGGTCCTGAGAAAATAGCATTTAAATCAATATATATATCTGTAAGCGCGCTCCGTGCGCTTACGGTAAGCTTACCGTACGCGTACGGTGCCGTGCGCGAGCTCAATTTTGATTGGTGGTTACATGACTGTAAACATTCGAATCGGTCGAAATCAGAAAGTATCGGCTGCCATTTTCTGTCTCTCGCACTGAAAAACAAAGATTGATAACATGAAAAGGGGGCAACGAAGAGAGTTGCAGACCCCCTAGCGTTCGTCAGGGGGTTCACGAAGGACCAAAAAGTATGAAAAACAAATTTAATAATTTTTAAAAAAAATCGGGTAGTGCGCGTACGGTAAGCTTACCGTACGCGTACGGTAAAAAAAAAAAAGAATTAACAATCACTTATAATATAAAAATCTAAGGACCGCCAAGGGATAAAAAAACAAATGATATTTTGTAAAAAATGACGAGGCGTGCACGGTACGAAATGCGCAACGTGGGAGCTCGGTGCGCGAAGCGCACCGAGTGCCCACAGCGCGCGCACGGTGCGCGAAGTGCACCGTGCGCGCAAAAATTTAAAAATAAATACATAACTTAGCATTTAAAAAACCGTACAAATTCACTGAAAAAACCATAGGTTTCACACACGTTATAGTTAGGAATTAGCATTTAAAAAACCTTGCAAATTCACTTAAAAAACCATAGGTTTCACACAAGTTATAGTTAGCTGTACATTTCACTCGTAAAAAACCAATGAAATTCCACGTTATAGTTAGATCAGGTAACTATAACTTGCGCGACCGCAATGCACAATGTGTCATTTCAGATGTCATCATTGATGTCATGAGTGATGTCACTGACCATGTCATAAGTGATGTAATATGTGACATCATCAGCAGTTTATTGTGGGCGCGCAAGTTATAGTTACCTGATCTAACTATAACGTGGAATTTCATTGGTTTTTTACGAGTGAAATGTACAGCTAACTATAACTTGTGTGAAGCCTATGGTTTTTTAAGTGAATTTGCAAGGTTTTTTAAATGCTAATTCCTAACTATAACGTGTGTGAAACCTATGGTTTTTTCAGTGAATATATATATATATATATTCACTGAAAAAACCATAGGTTTCACACACGTTATAGTTAGGAATTAGCATTTAAAAAACCTTGCAAATTCACTTAAAAAACCATAGGTTTCACACATGTTATAGTTAGCTGGACATTTCACTCATGAAAAACCGTTGAAATTCCCCCGTTATAGTTAGTGCAGGCAACTATAACTCACGCGACCGCAATCCTCTGCTGATGACATTAGATATCAACAGTAAAGCACACAATGCCAAGTGTTCGCTGATGTGCTGCACAGACCTCACTATGCAAATCACAAACCTCTCCAAGTGGAGATATATTGTTGATACTTGTAGTGTAGTGCACAGTGGACGCAACCATGTTACCTCAGGCAGTGGGGAAGATCTCAGTCAAGTAACTGTGTTGTCCCCCCCTGGAAGCGGAAGCGGAGTGGGCTGCTCCAAGGTACGCCACTCCAGCATAGCAGTATGAATATATAGGCCAGGCCCTAGGCATGGTTCACTTGAGGGAAGACCAACGAGTCTGTCACAGCGGCAGCCCTCACCCTGGCATGTGGCTGCTGCCATAACCGCGGGCCTCTTCTCGACACAGGCCCCCTGTGAACCCAGCGGCGCAGCATCGCAGACTTATGTCTGTTCTGACTACTGCCTTCGATCTACACTGCGGACAGCAGCACTCACAATTCAGATGCAGTGGCGATTGCAGATGTCGCAGTCCAGTTCGCAAGACACTTTGCTTCCAGTGCGGCCCGCCCAGACCACGCATCATCCGGTGCGCACAGTCTGTGTGCTTCAGGTGCTACTAACTCACTGCACCATAAATCATCACAACGTAGCTGTGCATCCATCCTGACCGCTGCCTCCGCCCTACACTGGGGTTACACGGTTCACAATTCAAGATTAGTAGCAACGCAAATTGTGTAAGACACTATAATGGGTTAAGAAGAGCACATGCTCCCAATCTGTGCAGCTCAAGTCAACGTCACCTGCCTGTGGGCCTTTGCTGACCACTGCCTCTGGCCTACACTGTGGAAGACCGACGACATGTGGTGCCAACTAACCCTGTTCAACACAAGCCGATTCCACATGTGTAAGTGTGTCCTGAGTCCTGAATTGCAGCGAACACAGCACCAGACTCCCTTCGATCACTGAGGGGTATTTCCATATGGAAGGCCAGCGCCATGTGGTGCCACTGAACCTGCACTACGCAGGACGGTGGGCCCACTAACGTATGCACGTGGCTGTGGGCCCTTGCTCACCGTTACCTCTGGCCTACACTGTGGAAGACCAGTGACAAATGGTGCCACTAACCGTCTTCAACACAAGCCGATCCCACATGTCGAACTGTGTCCTAAGTCCTGATTGGCAGTGACCCTAACTCCGTGAGACAACCACAGCACCAGACTCCCTTTGATCAGTGAGGCATATTTCCATATGCAACGGCGGTGACACGTGGTGCCAATAACTCTATTCAACACAAGCCGAACAATCCCACATGTGGAACTGTGTCCTGAGTCCTGAATGGCAGTGACCCCAAGTCCATGGCAGCAACCACAGCAGCATACTCCCTCTTATTAGTTAGCCATATTTCCATATGCAACGGCGGCGACACGTGGTCCCAATAACTCTGTTCAACACAAGCCGAACAATCCCACATGTGTAACTGTGTCCTGAGTCCTGAATGGCAGTCACCCCAAGTCCGTGGCAGCGACCACAGCACCACACTCCCTTCAATCAGTAAGGGATATTCCGATATGCAAGGCCGGCAACACATAGTCCCACTAACCCTCTTTAACACAAGCTGATCACACATGTGTCACTGTGTCCTGAGTCCTGAATAGTAGTCACCCCAAGTCTGTGGCAGCGACCACAGCACCACACTGCCTTTGATCAGTGAGGGGTATTTCCATACGCAACTACAGACTCCAGTAGGCAACTAACTATCACAGTCCTACACCCTACATATTATCCTTTTAGTATCCTCGCTTCAAGATTTTTTGTTTATATCAATTATAGCTTTACTACAATGACCAAATTAATCTTCAAATGCAAACTAACATGGAATAGCATTCTACACTACAGGCAGAACAGCTCGCAATTCCAATTTTAAATGCTAATTTCTAACAAGATTGTACTCAGAAAATACAACACTTCGTCAATGTATTCTATACTTATTTCATCTTTTCATCATACGCCTAAACTGCACTCAGTAGGGCTCACAATGAAAATTATTTCTTCATTCATTAACTACAGAGTCCACTAGGCAAGTAACTATTACAGGCCTCAAATCTACATAATATCCTTTTAGTATCCTTTCTTCTTGAACATTTTTTATATCAGTTATAGCTTTAGTACAATGACCAAAGTCATTTTCAAGTACAAATGAACACTCAGCAGTCTACACTGCGGGCAGCAGACCCCACAATTTCAATTTTGGACATGTAGTGCCAACTAACACTGTCCAACACAAGCCAATCTCACATGTGTAACTGTGTCCTGAGTCCTGAATGGCAGTGACCCAAAACTTCATGGCAGCGACCACACCACCACACTCCCTTTGATTAGTGAGGAGTATTTTCATATTGAAGGCTGGCGACAAGTGGTGCCACTAAACCTGCACTACGCAGGCCGGTGAGGCCACCAACGTATACACGTGGCTGTGGAACCTTGCTCGCTGCTACCTCTGGCCTACACTACGATCAGCAGGCTTTACAATTCAGATACAGTCGTAATTCCACATGACGCAGTCCAGTAGCCAAGACACATTGCTCCCAGTGCGGCCCGTCCACACCAAGCATCATCACAGGCTTATACAGTCTCAATACGTCTGGTGCCACTAACCCTCTTTAACACAAGCTGATCCCACATGTGTAACTGTGTCCTGAGTCCTGAATGGCAGTGATCCCAAGTCCGTGGCACCGACCACAACACCACACTCCCTTCGATCAGTGACGCATATCTCGATATGCAAGGCCGGTGACACGTAGTCCCACTAACCGTCTTTAACACAAGCCGATCCCACATGTGTAACTGTGTCCTGAGTCCTGAATGGCAGTGACCCCAACTTTGTGGCAGCGACCACAGCACCAGACTCCCTTCAGCCTTATTTGTTGTTCTTTTCTTTAGATCATTTTTTTATATGTAAATCTATACATGACTAAGATTCTTCTTTGTCCAACCGCACAGAGACACTTCCAGGCCCAAGAAGGTTGTTGGGGGTATGATGGTAATGTGGGAAGAGGGTGCGTTAGCTGCTGATGTGGGGAGAGGCAGCATCAAAGGGGTATCTATCACAGAAAGAACTCCGATATGTTTTTACAAATGCTTCGGACAAATGCCAGCTGACGGACTGAATCACAAAATGGTTTTTCAATGCTTATGCAGTGTGAGTTATATACAGTTCGCACCCAGGCTCGCAGAGGGCCAGCACAGACGCAGTACTACGAGCCGTGCGCGTTATTGTAGCTATCCCTGCCCTGTTCCGTCGTTCGCCACGCCACTGCGATTACGTTCCGATGTTGGCCCCACATAGCTACCTGTCGCAGGCGTACTCTCTGTTGGTGTGCATGTCAGTGGTCTAGTTCTCAACATCTCACGGCCACTCCCTCAGGGTAGGTTTGTACCCACACCACACCCAACAGGAACATGCGTCACAAGCCATGTGACCACTCATATATAATAGATCGACAATGTCACATCCTTTATTGCCGGTGCTGACTAGATGGCGGACACTCCACGTGTCCCAACCATAAAGAGTCTTTGAAAAGTTGCACAGAAGGTTAGTCGCACCCTGATCTGTATAGCCATCAGGGGCCTACCACCCCCGTGGTGCTGACTTCAGATGCACAGGGTTAGTACCACCCAAACCTCATATGGCCATCAGGGGCCTACCACCACGTGCACACACTTGAGTTCCACAGGTTTAGCAGCCTCAAAAGCTGATGTGGTCTCCGCCATCGATGTCTCAGGACTCAGCGACATGTGTGAGATCTGCGGAGAAGCTGATGTTGTCTCCGCCTTTCATGACTCAGGACTCACCAACATATCTGGGATGCGCGGAGTTTTGACGGGCACGTGGAGTGCCCACTGCTGCACACTCCGGTGGCACCAGGTAATTATTTGCTCATGGATGCGCAGAGGCGGCAGTGTCTGTCTCTCTCTCTCTCTCTCTTCCTTCTTTTCCTTCTATCTCTCTAACTCTCTCTCTTCCTTCTCCCTTTCTCACTCCCTTTCTTTCTTTCCCTCTCTTTTTCTCTCTGGCTTTTTTTTCCTTCTATGTTTCTCTGTGCCTCTCTCCTTTGATACGCCCATTACACACGTCCTTATTTTGTGCTTTATTTTCCAGGCTCTGTCATCGACATCCATGGTCCCCACAGGAGTGTTCCGCCTTCTTGTTTTCTATTATTTTTGTTACATTTTGTTTATTAGTTTATCATAAATATATATGTTAATAAAAAAATAAATTTTGCAAATAGTTTTTCGTTTATCGTTTACATATATATTTATAAAAAAATAACGTTTAAAAAACAATTAATAACGTTTTTGGTTGTTCTCTTCACTGCTGTGTGACTCTTGTTCTTATTACTGTTATTTGATGAAGTCCACCATGGTGTTAAATTTTGGGGCACTTATCGTGGGAATACTGGTCATGTCTGTAGTTTACACCAACTTCTGAATAGTGTGTTAGATTTATCTCAACTTTACTTCCATTAAAGTGCTGATACTGAAATGCAGACTAGCCGTTCCCGTACAAAAACACACAAGGTGCACCTTTGCGATTTATTCTAAATACTAAAATCCTGTATTGAATTGCACTGAGGTAGTGGCTGCACTTACAGTGTACACACAAAATCAATTAAGAACTCTCATTGTATTTATATTGATTGAGAATAGTGCATCAAGTGCTGGATCTTAACGAGATACACTGCTCAGTTCATATATTGTTCTGCACACGAAAAAAATCACATCACAACTTTCACACCATCTACAATGCGAACCAAAATTCCCGTACACCAAATCAGGATGCGACCACCATGGTGGCGGTTGCATTTTTCTTTTTAGCATTGCAGCGGGTGCTGCTGACATCAGCACCCGCCACAAAGTTAAAATGGCATGTTGTGCATTTTCACACGGTGCCTGCCACTTGGTGCAGTGAAATGTAGGGGGGTACCATGGGTATCCTCAGTGCACCTACACCTCTCCCCAACACAAGGGGGGCCTGCAATGGGTCCCCGAAACCAATCTCCACCAGCCTTTCAATGGCAGTTTACCTGCCACCGAAAGGCTGGCTGGAGACAGCATTGTGATCTGGTGGATGGTGCCTGCTAGGCACCGCCACCATTTCATTGATGTAGACCGCTCTGCCAGGCAATCGCAACAATTGCCTGTGGCGGTTCCGTGGCAGACGGTCTTTGCATCCGCCGCAGTCCAAACGTGATTTCCTCCACCATCCTAATGTGGCGGGGGTAAATCATGGTTTGATTGTGGAAGCACCGCCCCCTCATGGCTGACGGTGACGGGCCTTCCACAATCGTAGATCGGCCCCTAAGTTCTTAAATCCAATGGTATATGCAGCAGAAAAAAAAACTGATCCTCCCACCTCAAAATCCAAATGAAAAATTACCAGGAGCACTGGGAGAAACCTACTAGACAGTAAAAGGAAGATGGAGTCTCTGGGGCACTTCCTTTTTGTTAGAAAAAAAGAAATTTGAAAAAATGCTTCTCACACTAAAAAACAACCTGAACAGTCTGTTGGGGTAGAATATTAAATCAAATAATTAATTTTGAGTAGATTTAGCTACATCTCCTGAGGTGCCCTAATGACTAGAAGCCATGCTAGCTGCCAGCAAACCTCGTCTGCCAGTGGCCAGCAAATCACTTTGCTCTTGCCAGTGCGTGCCAAAGCACGGTGCACGTGCACCAATGGTAAAATAATTCCGCCATGTGCCTGATGGCAACATTTATTGGGAATCCCGCGTTACACACATAGCACGAAGTTCCCAAATTCCGCCAGCTCCACAAGCTGAATTATATTTTCACCCAGGCCTAATTGTAACACGATCCCATAAAAACAATGAAGAAAGGATCTAATGTTAATTAAACATTCTATTGCTACATCAAAATTATGTATATATATATTCACTGAAAAAACCATAGGTTTCACACATGTTATAGTTAGCTGGTCATTTTACTCGTAAAAAACCAATGAAATTCCCCCGTTTTAGTTAGTTCAGCTAACTATAACTCGCGCGCCCGCAATCCACTGCTGATGACGTCACATATTACATCACTCATGACATGGTCAGTGACATCACTCATGACATCACTGATGACATCTTAAATGACATCACTAATGACATCATCCAGTGAGTATGTATTACTCATACATTTCAATATATTTAATATATATACGGAAAGGCCTGTTTAAGAATGAGTGGGTGTACAAGTGTGTAAATGGATGATTTTTTGTGGTGCATAACATGATTCTTTAAGTAAGTCATTAAATGTTTCTTACTGCAGAGTAGTGACTAAACTGTGTAAATGTGTGTATGTGTGTATGTTGGTGTATAAGTAGCTGCATGGTTTTGAGAACAGCTATATGAGTCTCTATATGGGTAATTGATTGGTTGTCTGAGTATCTGTATGGGTGCCTGAGTGTTTGTGTGGGTAGGGTGTGTGTCATTCTATGCACAGATGTGTGAGTGGGCGATTCTATGGGTGCATGGTTTTAAGAGTGCATCTGTGATGGACTGTATGGGTGTGTTAGGGATTGAATATATATCTCAGTAGTATATTTGTGATTAACTACATATGTGAATGCCAGTATATGTGTGCGTAAGAGTATATAAGTCGGTAGATATGAGAGTATGTGATTGTGAAAGTGACTGTATGGATGAGTGAGTGCTTGTATCAATGATTCTATAAGAGTGTAAGATTGTGATACTATTTTTATGAGTCATTGAACTTGAGTGTGTTTTACTGCATAGGTGAGAAAATGGGAGTGTGATTATTTGCATGACTGAGTAGCTGTAATAGTAGCTCTATGGATACTTGTTAGTGTGTGAGTGTCTATATAAGTGTTTAAATGTATATAATAGTTTTGTACCGAGTGACTGTAAGTATGAGTGACTGTACAGTTGACCTTGTGGAGGTATATGAAGACCTAAGATTTAATCAGTGGGTATGTTATGATTGGTATTGCAGTATATATGGTTTTGAGAGTGGAACTCTTAAATTTTTAGTTGGTGTATCAAAGGTTATATTAGGGTGTGAGAAGATGTGGTAATTTTTTACATGGATGATGTCATCAGTGATGTCATCAGTGATGTCATTTGAGATGTCATCAGTGATGTCATGAGTGACGTCACTGACCATGTCATGAGTGATGTAATATGTGACGTCATCAGCAGTGGATTGCGGGCGCGCGAGTTATAGTTAGCTGAACTAACTATAATGGGGGAATTTCATTGGTTTTTTACGAGTAAAATGACCAGCTAACTATAACATGTGTGAAACCTATGGTTTTTTCAGTGAATTTGCAAGGTTTTGTAAATGCTAATTCCTAACTATAACGTGTGTGAAACCTATGGTTTTTTCAGTGAATTTGCAAGGTTTTTTAAATGCTAATTCCTAACTATAACGTGTGTGAAACCTATGGTTTTTTCAGTGAATTTGCAAGGTTTTTTAAATGCTAATTCCTAACTATAACATGTGTGAAACCTATGTTTTTTTCAGTGAATTTGCAAGGTTTTTTAAATGCTAATTTTTGTATTTTTTTCTTATTTTTTTTATATATTTGTTTTTCAAAAATTTCCCTATGTATACATACATTTATATATTATCTCTATCCTTTAATTTGGTGTGGCTTTTTTTTAACTTTCAATTAGGATGAAGTACAACAACATAGTTAATATCTTCTATTAACTTATGTTCATTTTTTTTTTTTTTATACATTCTTGGGTGCGCGCACGTAGCGCGCTCCAAGTACGTTTGCGTACGTTTTTTGTGAAGTTTGGCGTACGTTATTTACGTACGCAAACATACGTTTTCGTGCGCGTTCAGAGCGCGCACCCAGTACGCATGCATACGTACGCATGCGTGCGTGCGTCGTACGTGCTCCACGCGGTACACTTCCGTATATGCGTAGAGTCCGCGCGCTGACGTTCGCGTATACGCGCGTGCCGCGTATGCGCGTTACGTACGCGAATAGTACGTAAGCGCATGCGCGATACACGTTTGCGCATGCGTAATTGCACCGTGTGCGCTGGGAGCTTGCGCGGTGCGCGCACCTCGGGGTATGTGATGAATAAAACAACACTTTTAATTGGTTCTCATTACTTTCAGTTTCAGATTGTTTCAACACCACACCCAATCCCCTCATAGCAAGTCATGTGTTCAAGAATCATCACTTTTGATTGGTTTGAAGTACTTTCAGTTCCAGATTCTTCCAACACCACTCCCACTTTCCCCATTATTAGTTCTGATTCCCTTGGAGAAGGAGCTAATCTGTTGTTGAGAGACAATGGCTGAGCAGCATCCATCTTCAGAGAGTGATGAGGACACTCTTGAGAGACAGAGGAACAGGAAGTAGAAAGACAGCTTTATATGGCAGTTTTTCACTTTTCCAGAGGGACAAAAAAAGGTAAATGCACCTAAAGTTACTTGTGTACTTTGTCAAAAAGTCTTGTCACGTGGGAATCCTAACAAGAAGTATTCTTTTAGCATTCACACTATGTTGAGGCATGTTGACAAAATGCATCCAGTGACTTTTCGTCGAGCTTCTGGAGCAAACCCTCCACCTGCTCAGCCGACGACATCTGCAGCAGCTCAGCCGAGCACATCTTCGGCAGCTCAGGCTAGCACTTCTACTGCGATGGTGCCTTCACCTTTTTCTACACCTCTTGTCGGACCACCTTGTTTGGCGAGGTTGTCTACACGGTGCACTGATTGCGGTAGTCTTATTTCTGTGGGGGAGACCAGTCTTGATCTCCTTCAGCGAAAATTTCTTTTTTTCGTTTTTCTTTTCCTGTTTCCCTACATTAACTCAAGGGCTCTTTTCAGAGCCACCTAAAAACTAAACCCAAAAATATTTTTGGGGGATTTTTTTTTACATTTTTTTTTGGGGTGCGCGCACTCTGCACGCACCCTAGGAGGTTTTTTAAATTTTTTTTTTTTTTTAATTTTAATGAACAAAGAGAGGTGAAGAAAAGGAATCATGAAAAGGAAGGATTAAGAAATACAAATATTTTTTAGTTATCTTATTTTTAAAAAAACTTATTTTGATAAAAAACATTTTTAATGATTTGCAAGGAAACAGAATTTTATTTTTTAATTTTTCTTTCAAGTTCTGAAAAAAAAGAAAATAAATATTAATATTCAATCATACATTTTATAAAGCAGTACATCTTTTTACATATTTTACAAAGCAATTTTTTGCCCTTTTTTTGCTGTTTTCAGAATTTTTTCATTTTCACTTAAAATAGTGAAAACAATTTTATTCATCATTTAACAGCGGGCAAAAAAAAACAATCAGAAAGATTGTTTAAAAAAGCCCCAAAACTATCCACACTAAAATATACCTTGTTACAAATATTACATATATATTACAAATACCTTTCTAGATGAATACATTTTTTTTAGATATTCCGTCTTTAAACCTTGTTGCAAAAGCACATATGGCAAAATAATATCTATCAAAGAAGTCCACAATTGTTTTTATTACTTTTCCTTTAGGCCAAATAGTAATTTCAAAATCCTTTTATTACTTTTCCTTTAGTCCAAATAGTAATTTTAAAATCCTTTTTAAGTGATATCTTCAATTATAATCCTTTAAAATTTCAAAAAATGCTTTCTTCAGATGCAGTTTTTATTTTTTTAAATTTAGGTTTCAGAAAAATTAAGTAAGAATTGGGTAAAATCCAAAGAGCAAGACTGCTTGACTTTTCAAACCTAACAGCAAATCCAAAGTAATGTTCAGTGGGAACACATTTTTCTGAACCAATCCAAAAGATGCTTTTAAAAATGTAAACATACAGCCTAGTTTTTAGTGTAGAATGGTTTGAAACAGCCAATGAGTTCTTTTTATTTAAAAAAGTATGTATGCCTCCATTTTTCAACTGTCTTTCTTTTCAAATTGCCATTCTACTGAGAGACACCTCCCGAGTGCATCCTGTTCTCCTTGAAAGATGTTCACAGTGTGGATTGTAGGTCATAGCTATGTCTTCTGGAGTGAAAAATTTGCAGAAAAAAGAGGTATGGTGAGAGACCTTGCTTTGCCAAATGTAGACATTAAATGGATTGGTCAGAGAGGGTTAAAGTGGCACCAATTAATGCCTTTAGTGAAAACCTTTCTACATCTCCCACAGCCTAACCTTATTATTGTGCACTGTGGTGGAAATGACCTAGGCACTTTAACTGGGGTAGGTATG
Organism: Triturus cristatus; assembly: GCF_964204655.1. Lineage (NCBI taxonomy): Eukaryota > Metazoa > Chordata > Amphibia > Caudata > Salamandridae > Triturus > Triturus cristatus. The sequence goes on along the minus strand of NC_140593.1, from coordinate 1,186,017,594 downwards.
GAAATGCTTATTAAGGACACCTTTCTGCAATTGATGTCACTTTCTCCTCAATCTGCCTTTGTATATTCTAATATATGCCAAAGGCAAAAGTGGAACTGGTCCAACCAATTTTGTCCACAGATTGACAAAGCAAGGAAGCACGTCAACAAATCTATTTCTGCTTTCCTCAGAGACTATGGTATGGGTTCTATATACCACAACAACTTGCGTTACAACATGCAAGACATTTATAGAGGAGATGGTGTACACTTCACTGATGAAGGCAACAGAGTCTTCCTCTTGAACTTTAGACTCTGCATCGGTACTTACTTGTAGGTACCAAAAAACACACAATAAACACAAGTGCTCTTTTTAGAGCCACCTTATATCTAAACATTTAAATGCGATTTTTTATTCTTTTTTTAAAAAAGTTTTTTATCAGGTGCGCGCTGGGTGCGCTCACTCGGCGATATTTTTTTCCAAAATATAAATCTCTTTTTTTGCCCCTACAAGGTCCTACTGTGACCCCCTTACAATGCCTAGTGGGTCAATATCTCCCCACTCTGCCCCCTTTTCACGTTCTCCCCCTTTGTTTCTCACCCCCTCTTTATGCGAGAGACAAAATGGTGGCCGCCGCTTCCTGATTTCCACTGATTAGAATGTTTACTTACTTCTTACAACCAATCAGAAGTGCGCTCGCGCAGTGCCGAGTGCGCGCACCCAGCGCGTACGCTGCGCGCTTACAGATATATATATTGTTTTAAATGCTTTTTTCTCAGGAAATACTGAACAGATTTACACCAGACCTGCAAAAGGCACTTCATGGACCTTATGGCTACCTCTCTGCCAAATTTCATATAATTATGTTAAGCCGTTCAGGCTGTAGCTGCGACTAAAGTCCCTATGGAAAAATCCATGGGGAAAACGTGTTTTGGGACCCCCCCTTTTTGTCAGCCCCCGCTTTACGAATCACCCCGAGACTTCCAGGGTAGGAGCTGAGCGGAGCGCCCCATTAGTTTTGAAAATGTCACGAAGATAAGTCAATCGGCGCCAAAGTTATTCAAAATAGAACTTTGAGATTTCCTATGGAAACTCGGTCCTAACTATAACTATCTACTGGCGACCGCCAGTAGATTATATATATATATATATATATATATATATATATATATATATATATATATCAGCTCGGCGGGGAATGTCCACAAGATAAACCGCACTCAGCAACGAGAAGCTTTCTTCAAAGCTTTATTAACAGGTACGAACAGTCCATATCACCAGAAAATTATTAAGGCATCAGGCCGCAGTCCGACGCGTTTCGAGTTGCCTCTTCTTCCAAGGAAATGCAGCCTTCAAGCGCTTAAATGACTCCGCCTTTAAGTAGTGCTTCTATCGCCTGCCGAAATCGGCACACTGTATGTATGGCGTTGCATTATGGGAGACAGAGTCATAAATAATGTCCACAGATGGAAGCGCTTGTAATTACTTGCCGATAGAAAGCTCCACATGAGCCCCAGTGAACTCGACTGTTCTTAATCCTTTACTCGTTGTTCCACAAACTGAGCCCTCTGTTCAAAAAGGCCCGTGGCCCCCCAACAAGGGGTGGTGCAGGTTCAGCGGCAGGATGGCCGCTAAATATATCAGCTCGGCGGGGAATGCCCACAAGATAAACCGCACTCAGCAACGAGAAGCTTTCCCCAAAGCTTTATTAACAGGTACGAACAGTCGATATCACCAGAAAGTTATTAAAGTTATTAAGGAATCAGGCCGCAGTCTGACGCGTTTCGAGTTGCCTCTTCTTCCAAGGAAATGCAGCCTTCAAGCGCTTAAATGACTCCGCCTCTTAAGTAGTGCTTCTATCGCCTGCCGAAATCGGCACACTGTATGTATGGCGTTGCATTATGGGAGACAGAGTCATAAATAATGTCCACAGATGGAAGCGCTTGTAATTACTTGCAGATAGAAAGCTCCACATGAGCCCCAGTGAACTTGACTGTTCTTAATCCTTTACTCGTTGTTCCACAAACGGAGCCCTCTGTTCAAAAAGGCCCGTGGCCCCCCAACAAGGGGTGGTGCAGGTTTATCTTGTGGACATTCCCCGCCGAGCTGATACACGTGGGCAACTGACAAAGAAGCAGACATGAATAATACAGCATCATCATTAACGGTAATGAACCTGTCTCAAAGATTGTTAACTGATATTGATAGAAATGTACTTAGCCTAGGCTTGTCTTTTTGCCCTGACAGTTCTCTCGATTATACACAAGTACGTATCGATCTGTACAAATTTATTAGAAAACTTAAATTGTGTAAAATCCATACCAGCAACAAAAAAGTACAACAATCCAATTTTTGCCCTTTGTTACCAAATACTACCACGATTGAGGACACTTCCCATAGCAACAATGATCTCTTACTCTTGAATACCTTATGTGATTTGGCAAATGAAGACCCTGATCTGGCACCATCTCTCCCCATAACCAACAGTCCTTCAGAACCAGCGAACACTACAACACACAGTGAGGCTGACACAGCACATGATCATGATCACAATCACTCCGCGAAAACTAATTTTAGACCGAAGTCTAAATATATCCCACAAATACCCAAAGATAATATTGATGTTTTCCAGGATGCTGTGATTTGTGACCTAAACAAACTTACACAGATACACACATGTAGGAGAAATATTACCAAAGAGCAGTGGGATGCGGTGATTGCCTTGCAAAAGGATGAGAACATAGTGATCAAACCTTCTGATAAAGGGGGGAATGTGATCATTATGGACAGGGAAGCTTACATCAAAGAAGCTAACAGACAACTCTCTGACAGTATCTGTTATGAAAGAGTAGACAAGGGTTACCTTAACAAATTACAGAAAAGATACCATCAGCTGGTTGAAAAATGGGCCCAAGATGAGCTTCTAAATTGGGATGAAAGCAGGTTCCTTATAAACACCACACCTACTACACCCACTTTCTACCTACTGCCTAAAGTACACAAGAACCCCGTTAACCCACCAGGACGTCCTATTGTCTCCTCCAAAAATAGTCTGTTTGAGAACACGTCTATACATATTGATCACTTTCTCTTCCCGTTTGTTAAAGATCTCAGCTCCTACGTCAGGGACACCAAGGATTTCCTCCAAAAAATTGAGAATCTTCATTGGGGGTCTAATTGTTGGATGGTATGCCTTGACGTAGAGAGTCTGTATACGAGCATACGTCATGGTGACGGGATAAGAGCCTGCCAGGACTTCCTTAAAACAAGGAGTACACACCTTTCTGACCACACACACATGATCCTTCAAATGATTGAGATGTGCCTTACTGAGAATGTGTTTTTATTCAATGGCAATCTGTACAAACAAATACAGGGCACTTCTATGGGCACTTGCTTCGCTCCCAGCTATGCGAATCTCACCATGGGCTGGTGGGAGAAGCAAGTGCTCTGGAATGATGATATGGAAAGATGGACTCGAAATATCAATCTATGGCTAAGATACATAGATGACATCTTTTTTATCTGGGAGGGCTGTGAAAGTGAACTTCTGACTTTTTACGATACTCTAAATGAGAATGGTATGAATTTGAGATTCACTATGGTGCATAGTCAACAAACTGTTAATTTTTTAGACATCAAACTCATAGTCACCAATAATACCTTGACGACAACCCTCTTCAGAAAAGAAACCTCTGGAAATAGCATTCTACATGCTACCAGCTGCCACTTGCCCAGCTTTAGGTGGAGTCTACCCTACGGTGAATTCCTTAGAGCTAAGCGAAATTGTAGCACCGAAAAAGAATATCTAAACACCAAAAAGTTGATGATAAGCAGACTGAGGGAGAGGGGCTACACCGATAAAATGCTCGTGAAGGGGACAAAAAAGGTAGACAATATCAGTAGAACTGAGGCCCTTTTTCAAACTTCTACAATACCAACAAACGCCCCCACTGATCTGACACCCATCAGATTTGTAACCACCTTCTCTACACAAACTAATCAATTGAAAAATATTTTGAAAAAGAGGTGGGATATCCTGACACAGGATAATATATTATCAGTCAGGATTGGAGCATGTCCTTCTTTCTCTTTTAGGAAAAGTCCATCCCTAAAAGATATGCTGGTGAACAGCCATCTGAAACCCAAGAAAGGGACATGGCTAGAACAGGGGAAGGGATTCAAGCGGTGCAGGAAATGTAAAGCCTGTAGCCATTCTGAAGATGTGAAAGAAGTTGTTCTACAAAAGACAGGCAAATTGTGGAGGATCCCCAAAATGATCCACTGCAACACTGACCATGTGGTGTATGCCATTACATGCCCCTGTTCCAAATGGTATGTAGGGTCCACCACATTCCCAGTCAAAAAACGTATTTTGGAGCACTGGCGGGCTATAACTAATCAAGATCTTAGCTATAGCACTGCCAGGCACTTCAAGGAACATCACTCCAGTGATTGGATGAAAGCAAAATTCTTTGCACTAGACAGTGTGCCCAAACACACCAGACGTGGTAATAGAGTACAATCCCTGAGGAGACTGGAATCTCGTTTCATCCTACAAGCAGGCAGTCTTTTTCCGATAGGTCTCAACAATGATGAGGAAATGTATTCTCATCTGTAAATATTGTTAATCTGCCGTTTTTTAACCAGGTCTGAGGAATACCCCCCTCCCCCTCTCCCCTTTTTTTGTTTCCCTCCCTATCATTGTAACCAGTTTTAAAGTCGAATTCTGATTTACCTACTTGACTTTTGCCATTGATTTTAAAAAAAAAATTTTTTTTGGTCCCAGTTTGGATATTTGTCTGTATGCACGCCATTCGATTGTACTCTATGTCTTGATGCAAACATTGTGTGTTTTTTGACTGATTTTTCTGAAAATATGAACGTTTATTAACCATCTATTATCTCTTATTGTTCCTGCAGCACGGGGCCTATGAATAGATGAAGTCATCACCAATAGTCACCGATAGAATGTACTGGCTAACTCTTTGGTATGCGCACGTTTTTCACTTGATATGGAAAGTTTAACAATAGACTTGGGGTACTATACCTGTAGTTGCATGCACCTATTGCTCTCTATAACTATAGGTTTAAGCACTAACTGGTACTTTACCATTAGCTTTAGAATAGAGTAGTTAAAAAATGAGTGACCACTACCTTTTGATTCTGTCATTTACGCGCTTCTGACTTTATAGTACTATACTACCCCCTTGCAGGATAACTAATATCCAATGATGGAATTATGATGAAATTGCATAATTATGGTCATAAAACACTATGTACGATATCACAAGATTGCTGTTATCAAGAAATCTGAGTAATAATGTTTTACAATTATTATAATCTCGTTTCCATGTTTGCAATTTATTTAACTACGTCAGATTCTAACTTACGAATGTTATTGTATAATTTGAAGAACCTTTCACCTCTGGGACCAAGTCTGTCTTCACTGTTGATTGTGCACGCTGCGACGTGCTCGAAACTGATTTCGATATTTACTTCCTGGTTCACAGGCGAGGTCATGTGACCAAGGCTGCTTGTCAGCCGAAACGCGTCGTCCGGTGTGAATAAACTTTACACCTTCTTGCAAACAACGGAGTGGCTCGTCTTCTTTCCTTTGATCTATGGGGAGAACCTCGGTGCAATATATATATATAGATATATATATAGATATATATATATATATATATATATATATATATATATATATATATATATATATATTCATATATAGGTATGTATACACATATCTAACAATAAACTGAAAAAAACAAAGGTTACAGAGACGTTATAGTTAGGCTGACATTTCACTCATACAAAACTAGAGAAAGTCAGCAGTTATAGTTAGCTGAGCTGACTATAACTCGGGACACTGCAATTCCCTGCTTATGACATCTCGAATTATGTTTTTTCTTATTTTTTGCCCTTTATTAGCAGGCATTTTATTATCTTCCAATCTATTGTAACAGTACTTACATATAACTTGCCATATGGACAAGTCAAAGTGTTCCTCTACAAATAAATACACAGCTAACTTTTGCCAGTTATCATCATTTTCTTTTTCACTTTTTAAATAGGAGTGCACAGTCTGTGTTTGAATCTTCTCCTGAGTGCATCGACAACATATACAAACATACTGTCGTTTTTGAGACCACACTGTGTTAAATCTTGTAATCTCTTTTTCAAAATGATCCAATGTAATATCCGTGTTCTGTGCTACAACTCCTCCTCCAAACAACTCTTCATTTTCCTGAGAATCCTGCTCAGGACCAAAGAAACAGAGCTGCACATCATCACAAACCTTTTCTATGTCTGCCACATTACCAGGCAAAAGTGCTTTAATAATTTCTTCTAAACATATAGCAGGAGTTTTTACATAGTACAGCCTCCTAAATGAAGTTTGCATTGTTGAGTGTACAGCGATCATACTGAAATGATGAAAGGTGCTTTGGCACATTTTGTTGGATAAACAAGCTTGTGAGTGTCCCTGCAAATGTGTATACTTCATAGGACACAATTTTTATAAAGTACTTATTTTGTGTTTCTAATTTCACCTTGGAAAGATATGTGGAAATGTCCTTCATATATCAAGGGATTGCTGTTGAATACTGCAAACACTACTACAAATCAATTTCTATACAGGTGCCTTCATTGTACCTGTTCCCCAATGTCTTGTTCTACTTTTGCAGATACCATCAACTCTTTTGCTATAGGAGTTCGATTCTTCATTTCATACCTATATAGACCTTGGAGGATGGCTTTATTGTCCATTTTTCAAGTCTACTGATATTATAAATGACACATAATGTCATTATTAATTAAATTCAAGTATATTTCAATCTTTGTCTGAGGGATATTCTTGACTGGATAGTTTGAATTTCTAAGCAGCGCTTCCTATTGTGAAGTCTTTTAATTTTCTTTGGCAGAAATAGATAATTAGTTTATATTCCTTTCAGATCTTCTTTCCACCATCTACTTGGACTAATTACTTTAAAGTCTTAAATTGATCCATTTTCTAGTAAGGTTTTTAATTATTTTTATTTCACAACAGGTTGGTTTTGGCTAATCTATCAATCTCTTCTAACCTTCATCTTTCCAATAGATGAGCCAGATTGTTTGCTAAAGTTTTCTTTATGGCTAATGATAATAAATTATCATTTTCTTCTCTTTTTTTGGGTGTATATCTTCTTTTTTATTACGTCTTTAGTTGAAAAATACAATTTCTGTGATGATACTTTCTACAGAGGGGTCCTCATTCTACATAAGACTCTTTCTGCCCTGAAGATGGTCTATTAGATGTATCACATGACTAGACTGAAACGTCTATCAGTTTAACCCATTTTCATCAATAAAATAATATTGTTGTACAGAAATATTTTCCTGAATGTTAAAGAAACATTTCTCATTGTAAATAAGTTCTAGAAATGGGTTAATTACATAAACGACTAGTAGATATTTTCACTTTGAAGATTATCAATCTGTGTCCCTTTTGTATATGAATATTTTTTTGTACCCTCCAATTCAACTTATTTGACATAAATTTCCATAAGAAAAGAATATACCCTATGTTAATTAATTTTTGTATTTATTCGCTCTTGATTATTTAAATTGATTAAAAATATTCATTTGTTTGAGTCCTCTAGTTTGGGCACTCATAAATGACACTGATAAATACTGTTTTATTATATTGAAATAAAGTCCTTTGTAGGCACTTTTACTAGACAAATGATTCTTCATTTCATAACATTGTCCTCCGTAATCAAGAGCATGAACTAATCTATTACCCTAGAGATTGCTTTCTTCATTAAAGATAGATTCTGTACTAGAACTATGTATGCCTTCTCCCCCTAAAAATACAAAGTTACTTCTATTCACTAATCTTTTTTTCTGGTTTTGTCTCCTCATGCACAATACCATTTTGTCAAGAGTCTTCATTCTATTTCTATTGAAAATGAAAAGCTTCACCTTCAAAACAAAGGCCTTATCAACTACTCTCTCAATTTGATCTTTCTGTTTAGGTGCCTCTATACTTTTTCTATACTTTTTCAAAGTTCTCAGTAGATTTATATCTACTCTACTACGAAACATCTTGGCTCTGATTTCCTTAAATTGCTTCGGTCTCCTGTTTAAGGTGTGTTCGTCTTTGTTCAATTATTTCCTGTTCTTGTTAAATAGAGTTTGTCCACTGTTATTCTTTCTCATTGTCTGTTATTCATTATCATTATTTTGTAATCTTTGTAAATGTCCACATATATTTTTAAGAAATTCCTTTGCCCTCTTACCAGTAGCTCCTTTTTCTTTTACCGCTTTTTCTTCATTCTGCCCCTTTTGTGTCTCAGTTCTCCATAGATACTGTAGCTGCTCTTGTTTCTTTTTCCTCCGAGCTTTTGTAGGCTTTCTGTCTCTGTCTGTAGTTATGCAGATTGTGTTCAGTAGAAAAAAAAGTATATTTGAATTTTTATTTTAGCCAAAGTACCAACTGCTTTACAGCTGTCTTAAACATAAAACAAAAACAATGTTTATGTTATGTTGCAGTTTTAAATCTACAGATGAACCTAGCTACATACCTTCAAGCACTTACTTCAGTCTACCAACCCTAACCAAAACACAAACCTTAATTTATTAGTTACCTTTTATTATTATAGCACCCTCTTCTACAACACAGCTGCACCATATTTCAGTTCTCAATTCTATATGGTAAAACATACATTTTAAAATAAACATCAACCAAAGTGTTTAAGAACACACAGTGTTTCAATACTTTAAATCTGAAAACACACATATAAGAGCCATGTATGTGCCTCTTTACCACTGTGTCACTGGTAGATGTGTTTCAGTAATTTTCTACTAAGATGTTTCAGATTTATATTTTGAGAAACACTGCATTTAAAAATCTGCATATTAATCTGTATCACAGCATATAGCTCTTCTGATTCTTCCGAGTACATGCAAACAGTATGTGACACATTACATATAGAATTAACCAACTAGTTCTAAAAGAGTACATATTCCTCACTAAAACTTGTAAATACATGTGTTTGTGGGTGAGTACAACAATACTCCCTGAATGATTGGATGAGGGCATAGAGAATGCCCACAGATTATACCTAGTGCCTGAATGATTCCCTGAGTATGTATGAACTACATCGGTGGTCCCATATCTGCATAGTTAGTGCCTGTGTATTCACATATCTATATTGCTACTATCTTGGTGATACGATGAACGCATGGGTGTTGCCTGAGTAGTTCAATAGGTTAGAGCCTGATTACAATGGTGAGGAGACCACAAATGACAGGATTTCGGTGACGGTCTCACCACCATCTTAAAGAGCTTTACCGCCTGCCACATTTTGATGGTGGGCAGCTGTGTGGCAGTTGGAAAGACCGACCGCCAGGGATCAATTGGAGGCTGACAAATATCTACAAAGGTGGCGGTGCCTACCAGGCACCGCCGTAGCATCCCAATGTTCCTTCCCACTGGCCCTTTTATGGCGGTGAAACTTCCATGAAAAGGCTGGCAGAAAGGGACATTGAGGGGCCCCTAGCAGGCACCCCTTAGTCCCTGGCCCACAGACACAGATCTCGGAGGCACCTATGCTGCCCCTTCATTCCCCTGCACCATGTTCTACCACCTAGTGCAGGCATATATGTGGGTGTTTGTTTTGTACTGCAGTGGGTGTTGCAGAGCCCAGAACCCACGGCAATACAAAACATGGGCAATGTGCCTCCCACGGTGGCGGTACAAAAGGGGGTGGCGGTGGCATCCTAAATTGGCCTGAAGGGCCGCCGCCTTGTAGGCGGGTGGTCTCAAATACAAAGCGATGGTGAAAAACTGAGGTCCATCCACCATCGTAATCAGGCCCTAAGTAACAAATGCCTGTTTGATCAGAAGAGTGCATGTGTAGTGCCTGGGTGATTTAATCAGTCTAGATATCACACTTGATATATAATTGTATACATGGTTCTCTAAGAGTATACATTGCTCTTTACTCAGTGTCAACATGAAAACAAACATTCTCTATTCCTAATGGCATACCGACATCATTTTGCAAATATTACTTCTGACTTTAAAACATATATTCAGAATTTCAAAAAAAAAAGTAACATACCACATGAAGCTAGTACGCAAACTCTCAAAAGATATTCTTCACTTTTACCCATTCCCAATTTTAAACAGAGCATGTTGAAAGAAATGCACCACCCTCACTGTATACATCACATTTTCAACAGCCTTGAAGAATATAGATCACCATGTAAACATATATGTGATTTCATAAAGGATATACACCTTGAAGCTATCTTTCTAAAAATATATAGTTCTCTGCATCTTTAGGTAAACTCAACATATCTCACCATCTAAACATATGCAAACCGATCGTATATGTTAAAAATCACATTGACAAAACACTTCCCAATACATACCTAACAAGTATTACAACTTTATAATTTATATTCAGGCGCAGCCCATTTTACATATATGTGATATTCATGAGTACAGTACTCCTGTTTAACCCCTTCAGCGCTGGGCGAATTCCGCCGCGGTGCTGAAGGGTTCGAGCGCGGGCGGGCTCATGACGGAACGGTTCCGTCATGAGCACAGCTCAACCGTGGCTCATGACGGAACCGTTCCGTCATGAGCATGGAAGGGGTTAAAAATGTGACTAAAACTACCACAACTCCCAAAATTCAAATAATATAGAAATATCTATTCCGCACATAATGCTGAGACATTTCATAACATTGACATTGTTAAAAACATTGCTCATGGTAATTCTCAACAGTACTAACATCTTGAACACATACCCTCTGTCAGATACAGTTCATCTGATATATATTTTTTTTACATCAATGTGATTCTTTTCTTAATCAAACGCCCATATACGTCTTCATTTCTAAAGTACATTTTTTATATAATTAAAGAGTCGTCTACATACCAGTGAATTGAGTTTGTAGATTTTATAGTTGTTTTAGCTATTTCTGGATAGTTTTGTCACTGTTAAGATTTGTAAAAACTAAGCACAAGAATGGTACACCACTCTCATAGAAAGCAACTCTAAAATAACAACCTCTTCAACTATCCACTCTATCATCATGAGAAAGGTCGCAAATTAAATCATGTCTTTTATTTTAGACTATTGCATCTCAATTTGAGAATGGGAAGCATATGTTAAACCTTCCCATCTCTTTCAAAACAGGGTTCCAGTTGGTGCGTTTTCGCAATGTTTTCATGATGATCGCTGAGAAATTGCAGAAAAAAACGGGAGTTCAAACCTATAGCAAGCTTCACTTTATTTTTAGTTAAATACTGAACTACAGTTTATTACACAGTTGTGAGTTGCCATTATTTAATTTGTGTAATCATTTCTCCCTTTCCCCCCAATACACTCTTAATTCAGTGCACCTAGCAACCCAATGAAACCAGTAGGTCACAAGTTCATAGCACATTTTAGGGTGTTTAGACAAAATATTGGATTGCCAATATCGATGTACAAGAATATCGGGTTTAAAATATTGCGACATGGAAATATCGATGTCAAGAATATTGATTTGAAGGTAAGTAATATAGATGTTTTTAATATAGAAGGCAATAATATCCTTTCAAAAATATAGTTGTTTAAAATATCGTTTTTTCAATAGTGTTAAGTATTTTAGTATTTATTTTGAATGTATGTGATGTAATTTTTCGTTGAAGTGTTGTTTGTGCTTTTTAGTTCTGTAGTGAGTTGTAGGTTATTAGGGAAATAGGGTGAAAGTCATTAAATAATGGGGGCCGATTATGATCTTATTAGGAAGGACATCCCAGAGCTGCCCTTAGCTAGGCCTTCCAACCGACTTGTACTGTGATCCGGTTTTACTAAACAACGCATTACAATGCCCAAAACCCTTTACTTACCGAATGACTCAGTCACTCTGAATCCGTCTTAATTTTCCTAACTCGAAGCCTCGGGAAATGCAGAATAGAGTCATCTGGAGGCATTTCCCAAGCCAAATCCAACCTGACAAGTACGATGTGTCCTTCCTATGTGCCGAATCAGTCATCACAACCAACAAGACAGAGCATCCGGAAGGGGAGCATTTCAGCTCTGATTTGTGCCACAACACGCTTCCTGCGACCAACACTGTGCCGCCTTGCATCCCGTCATGCACGTTATCAATATCCTCTACATCCACGATGAATACTACAACCACAACTGACACAGTCATTGCAGGTGGTAAGTTAGACACCTCCCCCTGCATAATAACGCTACTACCCCATGAAAGACAATACAAGAGAAAGCAGGGCAGCAACCACAGTCACATTTAGGGGGAAAATACTTCCAGCAATGTAGTGTCAAATTGGGGGGCAAATGTCTCCAGCAATGCTTAACCAATGTGGGGGTTGGGTGGGAAATACCCAAACAATGATGAGCAAATTTAGGGATTCGGGGACAAATACCCCCAGCAATGTTGGGCCAATTTGTGGGTTGGGAGGCAAATACCAGAAGAAAAGTAGAGGCAAATTGTGTGTTGGGGCAAATGCCCCAAGCAACGTTTAGCCAATTTGGGGGTTGTTGGGCAAATAGCCCCAGCAATGTTGAGCCAATTTGGGGGTTGTGGAGCAAGCACCCCCAGCAATGTTGAGCCAATTTGGGGGTTGGGGGGAAAATACCCCAAGCAATGTAGAGACAAATTTTATGTTGGGGCAAATGCCACAAGCAATGTTGAGCCAATTTGGTGGTTGTGGGGCAATACCCCCAGCATTGTTGAGCCAATTGTGTGGTTGGGGCAAATAACCCAAGCAATGTAGAGGCAATTTGAGGGTTGTAGAGCAAATACCCTCAGCAATGTTTAGCCAATTTGGGGATTGGGGGGCAAATACATCAAGAAATGTAGAGGGAAATTGTGTGTTGTGGGCAAATACCACAAGCAATGTTGAGCCAATTTGGGTGTTGTGGGGGCAATTACCTCCAACAATGTTGAGCCAATTTGGGGGTTGTGGGGCAAATAGCCTCAGCAATGTTGAACCTATTTGGGGGTGGGGGGCAAATACCCTAAGCAATGTAGAGGCAATATGGCGGTTCTAGAGCAAATACCCTCAGCAATGTTGATCCATTTTGGGGTTTGGGGGCAAATATATCAAGCAATGTAGAGGCGAATTGTGTGTTGTGGGCAAATACCCCAAGCAATGTTGAGCCAATTTGGGGGTTATGGGGCAAATACCTCCAGCAATGTAGAGCCAATTTGGGGGTTTGCGGCAAATTCCCGAATCAAGGTAGAGGCAAACTGTGTGTTGGGGGCAAATACCACAAGCAATGTGGAGCCAATTTGGGGGTTGGAGGCAAATACCCCAAGCAATGTAGATGAAAATTGTATGTTGGGGGCAAATACCACAAGCAATGTTGAGCCAATTTGGGGGTTGTGTGGCAAATACCCCAATCAATGTAGAGGCAAATTGTGTGTTGGGGGCAAATACCACAAGCAATGTTGAGTCAATTTGGGGTTTGGGAGGCCAACCCACAGCAATGTGTACTTGAACAATGTAACTGCTGCTAATGCAAAGTGCCTCAATACCTACAGGTGGAGTACATGCTGCATGAGACTCTTTAGTCCCAGTAAATTATATAAAGAATCTCAACAAGACAATTCATGAAGCATTATTGTGGCTGTATAGGTTCTCTAACAATGATTCTTCTGTGGTCATATAAGGTTGGACCCATTAATCAGTCTAGCGGACAAGGCTGGGCCCTGTATTAATTATTTTTCATCGAGTGAATCTAAGAATATTGACACCCTTAAAGACCCTCTAAAAGGGAGGAGACTGTGTTCCCCTACACAGAGAAATACAAGCAAGGTATATTCTGTGCCAATAAGGTTTTACTGGCAAAGGAGAGATAGCTAAGCCTCCGATCTACCCTAAAGCAGATTCAGCTTTTTGGGAGATTTACCATAAGTTTCTTGCTAGCCTGAAGAAGGTGGTGAATTATCTGATACCACCAAAACGTGTCGCTCTTTCTTTTTAGACCTATAGGAAGATTTTAAACAACGATTTGCCATAACAAAGGAAGTTTGGGCTTTTGAAGGCATTGGCACAAATTTGGACTTGAACAGAAAAAGAAGATCAAACGCCCATTGTACAATTATTTATGAACAGTACCATCTAGGTTCATGTACTTTGTAGTACCTTTGATATAGAATACATCGTTGTCCATTTACTTCCCTTAGGATCTTTAGGTTTTCCCTGTCGTCATGTGGATAATATGTTTTTAATGATTTTATGACATTTATAAATAAAAAGTATACTGTATATTTTCTTTATATTGTATTTTCGGACTCTATTTGGTGCGAGCATTTAGTTCAATTTGAGTGAATGTGAGTGATTCAATGTATGCTTTATAAAGAAACCCAAGGGGATCTTTTTTATTTGACATAGTATCTTTTTTATTTGACATAGTGAGTTTTTTTTAAAACAAACCAAAAGGTCATTTTGCAGGAAATGCATTCCCACACTGTGGCAGCAAAAGTAATTGGCAACTTAGAGGAATAGGCTAAGTGGAGATGCTGGTGCTCTAGGGACTATTGAAAAAAAAATAAAGCCTCATCATCTAGTTAATGGTCCCTTATAAACTTGTGAAATACTCAGGTGCTGATGCACAAACATGACAGACCTGCCACACACTGCTCTGCAGCTCAAAGACTGTATGTGTGTGTGTGGAAGCCTTATCAGCCTGGGCTGACACACATGACAGGGGGCTGAAGCCCATAGAGCCCACGGGTGTTGACTTTGATCAGTAAGTGTTCTGCATAGGCTTGAATTGGCTATGCTTGAAATTTGACATTGGTCAATAGGCTGGTGCACCAGGGTCACCTGTGTGCGACGATTTTGAGACCTCTGTAAAAAACACCAAGTGACTGACTCACTTCTCCAGTCCTCACCAGGCCACTGCAATGTGACGCAAGTATGTTGTCCGCTCACCAGCTGTGCTGTAAATTGAGGCCTGGGGTACAGCTTTTGGAGCATGCTCACGTTTGTGCACTGCCTTTAGTCTCTTGACAGAAGCAGTGTCATCTCCCCCGCCCGCCCATCATTTACAGGTCATGGCAGGTGCAGGGAGGTTGCGTTGTATGTAGGGACCTTGCAGGAAGGCAAGTCCCTTTTGGACAGTCTAACCTACACACAACTCTCTTGATCAGCAGCAGTGTACCATTGTGAAACGTCCCTTGACAGGTAAAAGCACCAAGGCTACAATGAAAGAGATGATCACAGAATGATTGCCAATTACTATCAGAGGGCCCGAGCATCATTCTGATCCCAAATCCGACTGTGGGTCCCTAGCATGTTGTGCATCTCCAATAGGGGAATATCATCATCAGGTAGGTACACTTAGCCCGCCAAATAGTATTAGAAACACACTTTTGACGGTGGGACAGGAATTGCAATGCCCCACACATATGTATCACAAATGTAATGATTGAGTTCACCACAACACACACTGAAACATTGCAGGGCAACAGAACTCCAATGTACTCAAAAATGTATGTCATTGTGATGCCTCACTGTACATTAAAGCCCAGAGGATATTGGCTCATGCAACACACTATTACACAGACCCAGCCACTCTGTACTGATTTTAGGGCCTCCCAATAGTACAACCTAGAGGTGGTTGTGTCACATTTGTCTCTGAATTATTTTTACACAAAATCTATCTTGGTTTTGAAAGAAGCATGGGACAACAACAAGGTGGGATGCAGTCACCAGGTGTTGACTATGGACGCTGCACACAACTCCCAATCTGTATCTGTACACGGTCATCTTTGGAGAATATCACTCACAGCAATTCTGCATTAAGCTCCTCAGGCTGTAGTGTGTTCCGCAAGAAAAAAAAACATGTGGAATGTGCAGATTGTGTCCTGCAGAGTAGTAGGCGTATACATGAGTCTCATGACTTAGGATCTACCAACAGTGTTTGAGGGTCTACTGCACAGCCTATTGTGTAAGATAAGCTGCCAGCACTGGTGAGGATACAGGGGGGTAGCTCAAACCGTGGCTCCCAAACACAATCGACATCCTCAAGCAAGGGATATGGGTACATTTTGTGAGGATGGAGGATATTTGCAGAATGAAGTCAGCTATGTCCCCATTTGGCACTGAAACATGGTCTCCAAATCTATGAAAACGTCAAGGAAACCTTCCAAAAAGACATATTGCCAGCATGCTCTAGGGCAGTGTCTAATGGGCAAAATGGGAGCCCCCATGGACACACACAAGGGCTACCCTTGCCAAACCAGAAAAGAGGTTGCAAAATATTGAAAATGCAAACACTCATTGGAACTGAGTGTAATGTTCGAAAATCACATGTGTGTTTGCATACAGTGCAATGTGTTTTCCTCAGCACAGCCAGATATATCATCACAATAAGTCCATCTTCCTGGGTGTCACCATTCCTTGAGCTTTCAAAGTCAGAATGTCAATTACAACCATGCGTGTGTAGTCTACTGTGAAGTGTGGAGATGCATCTCTGGAATAGTCCGACAGCAGGTGGCACAACAACACACATCGTTGACTTCTCACTTGAGGGGGCTATAGGCCTCGAAGCAATGGGCTGTCATCCAATGTTCAAGCATCATGACATTACAATATAAGCAATCACCACCTCCATCCAAAGGCAGTGAGCAAGGGCAAGCATGAACAATCAGTGACTATAACTACCTACAAACGGTAACTCCACACAGTTGCCCACACACAACTCAGACAAGACAAGGCTAGGTGGAGGCAAGTTGCCGTGTGAGGACAATAGGTTTTCCATATGCCACTGTACTCAAAACAACCTTTACAACAATCAGTCATGAACATCCAGTGGCAGACAGAAGGCTGCAGCAAACACATTCCACATCCTCATATTAACTCTGTCTACTGTTTTTGCCTACTTACGTACACATAATCTGCATATATGTACATTTCAACATTACATCAGGGCCTGCATGTTCTCCACTTGTGTGGCTATGACCCCCTCACATCCACATCAAAGTACATGCTCATTTCTCAAAACTATTATACACATAAAAGAATGTCATGGGCACACTCTGGTATATCTAGACAAAAAAGTATGTCTGCCCCACAAGCTCATGAATTGAACTCAAACTCTTCAAAACTGATTCTTCTAATTTCACACTTGCACTGCCCTTCTTACATCAACACCCACAGTCAGTACCATTCTGCATCACTATGTACACAACGCTTCTCATATACATGACATGTACACAATATACTGTACTCATCAACTCATCAGCAAACGTCAAACATAACATGTCAAGTGGACCACTCCCATAACCAGTTGCACCCTCAGTAATGTCTTGGACTGCACTCATATCACAACGTGCAGCACCACAGTCCACTCTGACATGCTCACTTAACACAACAACACATCTCACAACAAGACACATTGCTCAATAAATAAGTGCTCAGCCATTTGCATATAAACATATACCCACCATACTCTGTTTAAGTTCTACACATTGTAATTTCTAAAACAAATGCATCCACATATTTAAAAAACATACATCAACTATACAACACTTCATATGTCACAGTTCAGCACCCAAAATTACACAACTGGTGTATACCTTTTACATACACTTATCCACTTTATTACAAATGACAAGTTTAACCATGTCTTACTCTGACCTTGTCAAATCCAGATATGACTTCAATAATCCATACCACCATTGACTTATGCACATTAACAACTATACTCACTCATTGAAACTGCCCTGTTACAGTCATCTCTCACCGTAGTGGCACAGACTACAGCTCTCCTCTCCAGCCAGAATCAAACCTTGTCTAAGTGGTTATACCCCTATCACATCTACCTATTCATACCATACCTTGCACTAAGCCTGGGCAAAGCACTATGCTACGCTCGCGTAGTTTGCGAAGTTTGCACTACTTCGCACTACGCGAATTGCACGTAGCACAGTGCAAACATGCGTAGCGTAGCGTTGCGTAGTGCAGCGGTCATTTTTTGCTTGCTCGCGGTCCTCAACATCAAGTTGGCGACCGTGAGCAAGCAAAATGACATCCCGGCGAGACTTTTTTCTTGTTCGCGATCAGCAACATCAAGTTGCCGATCGCGAGTGTGGAAAATAAACGTCCCGGCGAGATTCTCAACGCGAGGAGGTCAGGTTTCTCATTGCGAGTGGTCGCGTATGCTCGCGACCGCTCGCGATGAGAAACTACCAGTCCACGTTGAGAAAGCTGACGCTCGAGTAAAAATCTACTCGAGCGGCAGAAAACTAAAGCGTGCACTGTGCAAGATGCCGTTTTCAATGATTGTACAGTGCCAGATGCTTGTCCGCACTGTGCAATCATTGAAAACGGCAACTTGCACAGTGCGAACAGGGTACTATGCAGTTCGCGAAGTGCTACGCGTAGCTCGCGTAGTGCGAAGTGCACTTTGCGTAACTTCGCGTAGTGCTACTTTGCGAACTACACCCCGGGTTACCTTGCACAGGATTTAACCAGTCTTACAAGTTTGCATAGGCTGATTCACACCCTCGTATCTTTTACCACTTGCATTGAGTGAATCTGAATACCTCATGTCTCCTACACAAGAACTGGCTATGAAATCAACTCGTACCTTACACTTTCTGACAATCACTAAATATGTCCTGCCACCATGAGGTATGAATCTCCACTCCATCCCAAAATTTGAAATACTAGTCACTCTCATCTTTAACCTTGTTTAAGCAAGCTCAGCACATGCAACATGAACCCTTGATAACACATCTGTAGCTAGGCCTCATATTCCCCTGCCTGGCAACTAAGAGCATGGATGTGACACATGATCCTGTAGCATCTGCACAGCAGATGGACACAACTCACTTCTGTGCACTCCCTGCCCAATTGACTTACCACATGTAGCACTGGGCAATCCAACAGACATAACAGCAGTCATAGTTCAGCTCTTTGTGAACTGGAACGGCAACAATCATAGCTTAAAAGGACCCCATCGTCAGTCATCCATTGATGACAAACTACACTTAATGCATATGCTCAACTGCGACTGGTGTTTGGTTGTAAATATGAAATCTAAGCTTGGACAGACAAAACACACCACACACGTGATGTCTTCAAACAAAAGCAGGATGGCATGACTGACATATAAATTAGAAAGCAATGGACTAGCAAGAGAACACACACCTTGCCTAACAAGAATCCCTGCAGAAAGTGGAGTCCTTTTGAGGCAACAGGGTCCGAAGACTGTGAGAATACTACTCACTTTACACTCACCATGGGCTCAGGAAATGCATCAGATGAGTACACTGCCAAGAAGGGAATTTGACCACAGTGGCATGCCACCTGTGGCAAGGTTGCCACTAGTCTACCATATCTAAAAGAGACACAGACATGGGTCCACCACTATCAAGTCACATACAAGTGTTGTAACATCACTTTGTGGTCATGGTTGTGTCCAAAGTCACTGCCATGTAGTCAAACTCCTTATGTACCCAGGTGTATTGATGAGACAGGTGTCTTTCTGCACTTCACAAACATATACAGCATGCTTCTCCCAAACTGTTGCACTTTGAGACACTTTCACTATGTTCACATATGAAAGACCTATGTGCAATTGTGATGTAAAAGAGTAAAGGTTTTTGACTTCTTTTCACACTAATAGCCAAAGCTGATGTGGATGGTGACACATAAAATGTAGACACAAAAATCTTGACAACATACTGTCAAAGGGAACATACTCCATGGACCTTATGCAATCCCTGAGATACTAACATTATCGTATACTTACAATACTAATTGTACATGATTTACAGTTAACTTAAAAACAATGTGTGGGACACAGAGATCTGCAAGAAAAAACTTGAAACAGGCTTTATTATGCATGAAAAGACAGAAACGTAAAACAAAAAGAAGGCCAATAACCAGTCTATAAATGTTCATATGCCCAATGGGCACCAATCCTGCAAGAGGTCACCTCCCCTGGGAGGGGCATCTAGGGGGCATGCCACGTACCAAAGGGACCAAACTAGTTGGGACTGGGTTGGGTTTTGAGAGGGATGGGGTCAGGAGGGGTGGTTGGGTCCACTGCAGTGATAGGTTCTGATTGAGGGGCTGGTGGCTCCCCTGCAGTGGTTGGCTCTAATTGAGGGGGGGGCAGCTGAAGTGGTAGGGGTAGCTGGAGTGGGTATGGGGTTGGCTTATGTATTTTAGGGATTTTAAACTGTTTGAGAGGTTTGTCAGGCATGGGAATGGAACTGGTATTTTTAGTGTAAGTTGTTTTGGGGACGCAGGTAGTGGGCTGGTCTATTGAAGTCATGGTTGATGGAGGTGATTTTCATTTTTGAGACTGGGTGGATTTACTTGTGGAGGTTCCTTTTTTATGTTGTTTCTTCTCGTGGGGGTCTGATCTTGATACATGGTAAGGAGGGAGGTATTCTCGCTTCTTAGGAGGGGCTGTGTAGGATTGTGTAGAGAAGACTTCAATGGGAACAATGTGGGGTGCCTGGGTTGAGGGGGGAACAGGAGAGGAAAGGGATATCAATGGCCTCCACACTCATGGCAGCAGGGGAGACCAGGGCAGGGGGTGAGGTGCCTTGCGTGATGGACACAGGTCCCCTTCTAGGGGAGCAGCCACAGACCATGGGATAGGGAGCAGCTGGGAGGGTGGAGATGGTATTGGTGGTGATGGACTCTGATGTTGTGGATCCAGTCACTGTCTCCTTCACCAACAGAAGGGAGTCTTCACTGGAGCTTTAAGCTGCTTCAGAGACTGATGATGTTGTTGCAGAGATGTCCTCAGTGAAGCTTGCCTCACCCTCTCTGCCACTGGGTCCCTCCTCCTCCGACTCATCTCTGGACCCAGACTGACGAACTGCTCCCACCACATCTGTGGCACTGCCTCCTCCACTGACCGCTGATGATGCTGTGACGAAGAATGAAAAAGAATCACATAAGTCATCTGTATATACTTGAAACATAGGTAACATCACACATCTTCACAGATCAAAAAAAGACATCATATGGACTACTGCTATTGCCTCTTGCTACATTAACAAACATGGCATTTGTTAGTCTGCCAGTTAACCATTGCTCACTCACACATGATGTTATCTGCAACATTGGGGGTAGCAACATCAAATGACACAACCACAAGATCAACTACTTCACTGTGTAGCAGGGGATGTATCCTCTTTTTCTCCTGACTGTCTTGTGTCCTGACACACCTGTCTCCTCTCCTGTAAGGGAGTTTAGACATCACAATGGGAATTGGATTCACACAATTGAATTGAGACATTGTATCTATTCTGCATTCCTAAGTCATCAAATTGTCAACCATTGGCTCAAATGTCACAGTTAAAATGTCTTCCCTGACAAACATTAACATTGCGTAGTCATTGCACGAGTCATCTCACACAGATAACAGTGATTTTGTACATTTGTCCTGTAACTTAGGATCTCTACTGTCAGTTCACAAATCTGACTCTTATTGCGGTGATACCAAGGTAGTAGGCATAGCTAGACTGAGAGGCACGTGACACACTGTCTTCTGTCATATATGCACAGTGTCATGAAGCTATGTCAGAATGTTGTGCACATTGTAAACAGCTCACCATTTTCAGATGTGAAAAATGGTCTACACACTTCCAAGTCTGATGAGTGCATTTCCACAATGCTTCATGTGGCACACCATGCCACTAACACGTCTGGGTGCATTGTCTGTACAGACTGTTAGTACTGAACCTATATTCGTCATGAGTCCAGTCAATACTATGTCCCAATCCTGTCTGGACTGCACAGGGCTCCATTTGTATGGGCAAAGTCTGAATGACCCTTACTTCGATTAGTCATATTGCACACTTTGTACTGCCTACATTGCTCTTATTTTCCATCTCAATTTGTTAACTTCTTCCAGAATTATGCACATTTGATATCTCTCAATCTGACAGTGGTGCATCATACACATGGTTTACAAAACCCTCAATTATGAATAGTCAAGAGCCTTTACACGCATGTCTACTGTTGTGAATGTGTATTTAACATCATACCTCACAATTCCAGCCACGTTTTCACCAGTGTCCACCTGTATTTGACACTGAATGGAATGTGTTGTGACTGTTACCGAGTCAGACACATGGACTCACTCTTTTGAAAGGAGAGAATGGAATATTCCACATATTCATGTGAAGGGTCAGTGGACATGTGACCAGAGTTAGCATAGCTGTGATTGTCTCATGGGGTACATTTGATTACACTGAGCACCACGACTGGGAACAAACATTGGCACACTGACCAATCAAAACTCACCTATGCCTCAACATGGACAACACATGCTGCCTGAATGTATAGAATGGGCTTTCCATACTTGAGTGCTCTAATAACAACATACTTCACAGATTTGTTAAAACCACACTGAGAACAGGCTCACCCATCAGTCAATGTGCAGACACATGTCAAGCTATTGCATTGCTGCTGAAGGTTATCCCCAAGCACATGCTTTTTGAATTTGTGCTGATCACATGAGCATGGCACTACTGTCACTACCTTGAACACTACTTACTCACATGTCTCTGATGAAAGGTGAATAACCAGGCATCTAATGACAGTGGGTTTGGCTGATTTATGACCTGTAAAAGGGCCAGCAGGCGAAGCACTACAACTTGCATTGTTAAAGAAGGCTGTGCGACAAGGCACATACTCAACCAATCCTTGCTGCTGTTTGGCTTTCAACTGCGCATCCAGGTCAGGGAAGACCTCCGCTAGGATGTAGAGCATATGAGGGGGTCAGAGTTCAGCACCCGCCTCTCTTGCCTGGAAGTGGCAGGCCTAGCGATCTTCTTGGTCCAGCCACAAAGGTCCTGCCACCTCTTGCGGCAATGACAGATGTGCAGTGTCCGACCCCCCATTGGGCACCTTCCGGGGAATGGTCCTCCATATCTTGGCCTTCTCATGGGGGTTGACCTGTAAGGATGTTATGGTGACAGACCCTTAGTTCACATGCAACATGTTTCTGAGTCAGACACATAACACATAGGTTATGGTCAGAATGGTAACAATGTCTATGGGGTAGGCATATGGCATTATGTGCAGTTATTCTGTATTCAATGATGAATCCGCCTCATGAGAACAGTGTTGAGATGTTTACCCCAGTACACACACTTTTACAGCAGTATATCTGCCCAGAACAGTTCCCTACAGACTGTTAAATTTACAAAAACACAATCTTGCGAATGAGATTCCTAATTCTAGTATTGCATGGTAATTGCACATGTCCAATGAAAATGCAGGGTAATCATTACTCACCTGATCCTCTGCTTTTCCGTACAGCTGGCTGTACAGTGGCAGGAGTGTTTCCAGCAGATGCTGGTTCTCCTCCTCAGTGGAAGCTATGGCCTTGAACACTGTAGTATCTCCCGGAGGATGTGGTAACAGCAGCAGAGAGATGGGGAGGTGCTGGAATGATGCAGGTAGGGCAGGCAAGTGAAGTCTCTAGGGAACAGACAGACTTATATCCAAACAGCAGAGGTGGTCTTAAATCTATGCAGCTAAAGTGATAGGTTTGCGTTGGTCACATTTTCCGAATCTGTCCAATGTATTGCATTGCTTGCAAATGACACGCCTACTGCAACGTTCAAAAACTCATCATTGGACCACGAGTGACTTTTATACATTGGTGATGGGAGGTTACCGAGTCAGTTTCCACACGATGAGGCTCCGAACCGAAACGCGCATCTGTTACCATAACAGCGTGCAGCCAATGTCTGTGTCCAAATCGCTTCAGATACGGCTACCGCGTCCTTTGAATACTCACCTGTGTCTGTCGCCATAATAAATGGAAGCCAATGGCTGTGTATGAATCAGTTTGGATGCGGCTACCGCGTCCTTTGAATGTCAACCCGTGTCGGTCACCATAACAGCTAGAAGCCAACGGCTGTGTTCAAATCGGTTCGGATGTGGCTACCGCGTCCTTTGAATAATCGGTCGGCAGGGCAGACACTTCTGTGATTTTTGTATTTTTGTGCATTACATGTGTGGATGCAGTTGTTTCAAAATTAAATGGACCTTCAAATGAATAAGACACACTTCCATGAGGAGCTAACCTTGAGGGGCATATGACACACTGATTTAGAGGCTAATAGCAGCATGATGCAATAAAAATCGATATGCTCGCCTAGGCTTGGTCACAGCGCTAATTAATTTTTGGGGATGTACAAGTGCGTTCTTGACATTTTCATTGCATTTGGGGACTGTGTGACCCATTGTGCAATTG
Source organism: Triturus cristatus (assembly GCF_964204655.1). Taxonomy (NCBI): domain Eukaryota; kingdom Metazoa; phylum Chordata; class Amphibia; order Caudata; family Salamandridae; genus Triturus; species Triturus cristatus. Next base: position 1,185,993,355 of record NC_140593.1, on the reverse strand, counting down.
TTGTGATTTCAGACTGTAGATGTTTGGTGTGTAAGTAATGGATTAAGGTTTTACCTTTGGATGAGTAGACAGTGACATTATTCAGCCTCATCATATTGTTTTTGTAATGGGAATTACTAGTCTATCTGTGTGTCCCAGACATTGGATGGGGTTGTAACATATATTTGCAACTTCAACATTGCACATAGTTTGTGTATGTTATTGTATGTGTAATGTAGATATGACAACATGACCGTGTCCACCCTGTGAGAGTGGTGAGCATGATTAACATTGTGAGACACTGTGTGTATCAGGTGTCAAACATCTCTAGCATTACATGATCCTATTCAGTGTACCTTTTAACCATGTCATTGTTTACAATAACCTAAATGTTGAATTATTTTTTGTGGAATTGTGAAGTATGTAATGCTTGATCACATTAATGATGAAAGACACCAGTGATTTGTACACTACACCACTCTAATTGCTGTGTCACCATACCTTGCTAGCATGTCTGGTAAGGGTACTGATGCTGTGATATGTATCTAAGGCCATCTTTTTTAATTGTAATCTGTATTTCAAATGTTCTGTAGCTTCAGTTGTGTTCCCATTCCATGTTCTGTTTGCCTCAATGTGTATTGCTTTGTGCATTGTGACCTGACACAAACTGTGTTTACACTCTACACATAGGTATCGCAGACGACCTCCATTGTACAGGCCCTTTCCAGACCTACAGACCACAGACGAAACGTGACATCATCCAGAAATTTCGATTCACCAGGTCAATAATTGAAGAGTTGTCAGAGCAGTTGTCACCTCATATGCAGCCTGGTCGAACGTATCCAACTGCACTGACGCCCAAAGTGAAGGTTATGGCAGCATTACATTTCTTTGCCGCCAGTTCATTTCAATACACAGTGGCAACATCTGGTGGAATGTCACAAACCATGTTCAGCCATGTCCTTTGTGATGAGTTGTCAGAGATCAAGGGTGAATTCTATGCCTTGGGACGGATACCCCATGTCATTGGCTCTATTGATGGCACCACATTGCACTGATCCCACCACAGGCAAATGGGGTGGTGTATCATAACAGAAAACATTACCACTCAATCAGTGTCCAGGTGGTATGTTTGGCTGACATGTCGATCTACCACATCTGTGCACCTTTCCCTGGATTGGCACATGATGCATCTATCCTGAGGAATAGCATCATCCTCCATTTGATGTCGGTATTAGCGTTTGGGGCCTGGGGGAGCTGCGGGGGGTAGGACCCGGCAAGTCGTGGAGCAGGCTTTTGGCCTCTTGAATACAAGATTCCGCTGTCTGGATTGGATGGGAGGAGCCCTCCAATATGCCCCATTGAAGGTGTGCAAGATCATTGCAGCTTACTGCATGCTCCACAACCTGGCTACACAGAAGGAAATACCTCTAATACAGGACGACGGAGACCAGCAGCTGCCAGCAAGGGAGGATCTAGGACTGGGACATGATGACAGTGGTGATGATGATGATGGCATGGATTTGAGACAACAGCTTAACCGCAACGTTTTCACATGAGTGTAAGTATGCAATGAGAGGAGGTGAGAAACCACAATTGTTTTTTGCAGTGTTGCTGATGGACAATGTTTATGTATGCTTGTGAGTGTCTGAAAATTGTACTGAGGATTTTGATACAATGGCTTTTTCAAATGGGCATGTTAACATGTACAGAGTTACCGTGAATTCTAGCTATTTTCCACACTGTAAATCTTGTGCTTCAGATGACATTGTTTGAAAAAATGGGCTACCTGATTCCTGAGTTCCTGACTTTGTTTTATGTTTCTCCCAACCATGGTACTTTGCCATGTCAATTGCAGAGTTGTGATCTCACCAGACCCATGATGCTGTAACATACTCCAACACTGAACATTTGTGGCAATCACTTCCTTCTGAACCGATTGTCATTTCTTTTACTTGTGTTTTGTTACTATGTGATGTGATTTTGACTTTGTGTTAGGACGCAAGGTTGTATCCCGATAACAAGCCTGTGCTCCATTTTGAGGTGTGCCTTGTCTGTTTTCATTCACCCAAAGATTATTCTGAAACAAAATATATTCCATGATGATCTGGTTTGCTGACAATGATTGTTGCTTGTGCTTGCAAATGGTGATATCTTTATCAACAGTAGACTTTAATTGAATCAGTACCATGTACTATGGGTTTTGTGATAACCTAGTTGTGTCTATCTATGATGCTGTGACTGTGTGCATTTACTCACAAATTTACTCACAAGCCAGTAGTTAACATTTCTGAAGTGGTTTCTTATCCAATTGGGTTTACACTTTCTTCTTTGTGTATTTGTGCATCACTTCAATATGTACATTTGGTATTTAGTCACAACATGAGCAAATATTTCGTGCAAAGAGATTTATTTAAGTGCATGACATATTGATACCAATCGACACAATGGGGGAGCGCTCAACAAAAAATATGAAGCAAAGTGCAGAGAGGAGTTGGTAGTGTTTGTAGATGAGGTCTTCAAAAGTAAATCCACAGTTATTTGAGTACAAAGTGAAAATTAGACCCTCCAGCCAATGAGGGACAGTTCAATGACAGTCTACAAAGTGAACACTTAGCACACAATGGAGGATACCAGGAGCAGTTTGTCACTTCCTGGGGGTGATGAATAGCCATCTGTCTCTCAAGGATTCTTCTTTGGACAACCCTTTTTACGTTTTTCAAGGGGACCCTTAGGTGCAGGCAGCGGCGGTATTGTGGGCTCTCCGCCAGAACCACATCCCTACCTGTGCTTGTGCGGATGTTGATGCACTGGATGTTGTGGGCACACAGGGAGGTGTGGACATGTTGTTAGTAATCTGGTGGAGGCAGGTGACAACATCCCTATTCACAGCAGTTACGCCACAAATTTTGCTCATGAACATGTCCAATTTGTCATTTTGGGCTGCCTGCTGATGTTCAATGGTTGTGAGGATCCCAACAACCTGGCCAAAATCTCCTGTGCAACCCTCATAGGCATGGAGGATTTTGGATAGGTGTGGGTGCTCATCATAAGCAGCACCACCTGCGAGATGGCCCCATCCCCACAGCTCTTCCCACCAACCCTACCCACCTGAACAGGCCCAGTTAGTGTTGGCACAGTCAACACTGAGCTTCCTTTCTCGTTGAAAGGGATGTTGTTGTCTGCCAACTCCAGAGTGCCCTGTGTTGCTGTGCTATCGGTTGTGGCTTGGGCTGCTGGGGCAGTGAGGGGTATGGGTCAGCTGCGTGTTGTCAGCTGAGGCAGGAGTACCCACTGAGTACCCTGATGTAGCTGCTGCTGGTGCTGTGGGGCGACTCACACCTGACGGGCCAGGTCGTTCCTCTTCATCCAAAGATGGTTGAGAGACATCTCCACCGGAGAGCTCTAAGTTGGCCAGGGTCTGGGACTGGCTGTCCTGGTTGTTTCCAATGCTGTTCCCAGGCTCGCTCTGTGGGTACAGAAATGACACGATGATTGATGTGAATTCCACTGCTCCTCAAATCATACCCATTACATAGGCCACTGAACCTAATGATGAATTTATGTAGGTTGATTGGCATCCTTCATCCATGATCCTGGCCTATGTTTTTTAGTATAATGTATTTAGGACAAGATGTGGATTGATGGACATGTCCACCTATGTGCATACATTTGAGGGAAATAGATTCTGTCAGAAACTCTTGGGGACCCCAATTTCTTCCTCACATTTTGTTTGCCATAAGGAATTAAAATTGTTCTACATTGAAGATTACATCAGGGCTCATCCAGTCATATTTTGGCTAAATGTTTGGCAAAACCCGTCAGTGACCCTAACAAGAGATACAATAGTTGATTGTCTTAAATGTGATAGGGGTGGGGACATACCCTGGCTTGCCGCTGTTAGAAAAAGTTTGATCGGTGTAAATCTTGAACATATCTGTTTAAATCCAAGTGATATGGATGGCATAAATAAAAACAATCCATTCAGGAGGTCACACAAGATAAGTAACAGAGCTCTTGAAATCGGTAGTTGCAAGGTAAATGTCCCTGGTGGACGTAACTTGTCCCCCATCACATCTGCCACCCAGCTATCTTTTACAGAATATAGGTCGCTGGGAAAGAAGCTTGCTTTTTTGCCTTAGGGCTGGCACCCTAAAAGTTTTGCTTTGCTTCCCCTTGGGGTTTAATGTTAATCTAGAGCAATTGCCGTGCACTTGTGGCAATCATAGCAATCAATCAATGCTACATTTTTTATTCTTCTGTAATTTTTATCAACAATACACCAAACAATTTCTGATTCCTTCTTTTAAGGTAACTGCCATCACCGATTATAGAGCAGCCTGTATGGAAATTCTTAAACTGAAGGGGGATGACTTGGTTTTACGTGTGAGTTCCTTTATGAAAGTGGCAGTCCTTTCACGTACCTCAATGAGCACCCCCTGATGGCTGTTTCCCACTGTTCCTAATTTTCAGTGCTTAGTTAAAATATTTAGGGGCATATTCTCAAGAACGTGTGATAATCAGCGCAAAAGTAACTTAACGCAACCTTCAACGTCGCAGTTTATAGCGGAAAAATTACCCCGTGTTGACAAAGCATTATCAACACTGCGGCACCATGCGATATTCCCCAGATATTGCGTCAAGTGACCGCGTTAAAATCAACGCCACGCCGCAAAAATGCGAAACGCAAACGCAAAAAATGCTGCGATGAGGCCAATTTCGATACAAAAATTAGCGAAAACCAGCTACAGGACTGCAATTCACACGCGTCATGCGGGAAAGATCACCATAAAATACAAAAAAACTGACAAACAAATGCCAAACAACAGCCAAGCACAATGGATGTTGCCGGAGCAAGTTCGGAGGAGAACCAGAATCCCACAAGCCCCCCGGAGAACCTGTCTGGGACCTCAAGGTCAGGGAAGGGCAAGGAGAAGAAGAGTAGGAAGAAGCGCTTCAGTCCGCAGGAGAACAGGATCCTGAAAACGAAGGTGGTCGAACACCATCAACAACTGTTCTTCACCTCCACTGTGTCATTGGCAACAAAAAATGGACTAGTGCATTTCATCGTGGACAAGGTGAATGCAGTCGGAATGCTGAAGAGGACAATGGAAGAGGTCAAGAGACGCTGGAATGACATCAAGCGCAAAACAAAGCTGAAACTCACCAACAACCGGAAGGCAGCAATGCAGACTTGAGGTGGGAGTCCTGCGCCACAGGAGGAGCTGGACGACATGGAGGAAATGGTGTCCACAGTCATCAGTGGGGAGACAGTGGCTGGAGTCGGGGAACCGGACACTGCTCAACATGACCGTACACAACAGCACCAGGGTGAGTAATGACCAGGGACTGGGGGACGGGGGGAAATGGGCACAATGGCACACATGCATTATTGAGCTGAGCACATCTGAGGACAAGCCATTCCCCAGACCCCAACCCCCACCAAGACAACAATGTACCCAAGTATGCTACATGTCAGCACTGTACAAGCACAGAAGTCAAAGGCACACTGCATTAAAGGGATAAGGCGCAGCAAAACAGAGCAGCAGGGGCCACCCCCAATGCAGCACACACACATAACATGCAGAGAGGTAGCTGGGTTCCACAATGACCTCAAAAAAATCCTCATGGCATTGCTGCCACAAGGCCTGGTGCAGATGCATGCTGCTGCTACCACTACATCCACATCTCTGCCCCCTGAAGTGTCAGTGCCACACAGTGTTGGAGAAAGGCCAGCAACACCCACACGTGAGGCACATGAGACAGCAGGGGATGAAGATGTGAATGAAACCACCTTACTGGTACGGAGAAAACTGTAGCATTAATCTCCGTCATATGGCAGGTATCAGCTTGGTTCTGCCCTCTGCATCATCACCTTCCACTGTCCCCGATACACTCTGCGACTCTCACCTTGTACCTCACAATGGACTGCCATATTCTGTATGAAAGCCAATGACACAGCTAACAGACTGCAGACTGCACTCTTCTTCTTCCTTTTGACGTGTCATTCCCTGAAGGACTTTGGCTGGCCCTCCACGGGCCAACATTGGTAAGTGGACTTTGCATGGCCCTGTAAAGCTCCAGATGCAACACTCCACTGAATGTGCATTAAACATTCTTTGTCACACAGATGTGTCGTGTCTATGGTCTTTCATGTATGGTAGTATGGACGAATGTAGGGTCAGTGAATTCCTCTTACGTCCATGTGGCTCATGTCATTGGGGGACACATAGCCGAATGTTGTCAGGGTGGCGCCGACGCAACTACAGTGACACACGCACGTGTTACTTCCTTGTCCAGCCCAGTACGGAACAACGCCCAGAGCTCCGAGGTCATTGTTCAAACCCTTATGCTGTACTGGCATACACCAGGCTGGCCCACTCTGCTTACGCTTATAGGGGGGACAAAAACGCTACATGTCCCAGGTCTTCCCTGTAGGGATCTGCTGCTCACAGGTCTAGTTGTCAACATGCCACAGCGACTCCCTCAAAGCTGGTGTACACCCACAGCACACCCATCCAGCACACGTGTCACAGCACATGTGACCTTGCCAATAAAAAGGGCCGGGCGCACGTGCTCGATGCCATTTCCAACGTCTTTCTGGGTGGCTCCGTGTTTTGTGCATGTAGGCATGGGGGCCCAGGGGCCTGCAACATCAAATTCCGCAGGCCAGGAGGTGGCATGATGGAGTCTGCACCATGATACCCTATCATAGAGTGTCAATGGCTTGCGGATACACTGCGGCTGGCACAGGCACACCACCACGGGACGGTGACTTTCGGTGCACTGAGGTAGGGGCACCATAAGTGCTGAGCGGGTGTGCAGCCTGCGATGATGCCCCGTCCCGGGGGTCCGGACTGCTCAGGTTTTGTGTGCCCTGCTGGACCACAGTGTAGTCCTCAGCCAACGGACAGCGGTAGCCTACCACCACGTGGCGTGGCCTCGCGTGTCACAGAGTTAGTGGCACATCAAGGGCTGAGTGGGTGTGCAGCCTGCGATGATGCCCTGTGCACTGGTATGTCCTCTGTCATAGCAAAATCAATACCCAGCATCAAATGTGAGACCTAGTGGCCTGCGGAGCGGGGCTGCATGATGTGGAGGGTGCCTTGTCCACGGGCCTCGAGCTTGTGCCTTGCAGCGGCACGTGGTGGGCCTACTTTTCTACACGCCGGTGGCAGAAGGTGAGCAGTGAGGCCTGGGTGCTCAGGGGCGAGTATGCACTGCTGGGCAGCGGGAGGAACTGGGGTGCATTTGCCTGGGTGTGCAGGGGTGGGCATGCACCGCTGGGTGGTAGCAGGGGCCGGGGTGCATCTGCCTGGGTGCGCAGGGGCAGGCATGCACCGCTGGTCGTCGGGAGGGGCTGGGGTGCATCTGCCTGGGTGCGCAGAGGCGGTCAGGTGATGATGTCTTGTGCAATTGTATGTACTTTGCCATTCATGTATCTGGACTCTGTTTCAGATGACAGGTCTGTCTCAGATATGAGACCTAGTGAACTGCACTACATACTGGCACGTGGTTGGAGACGCACTGGTGGCAGCAGGTGAGCAGTGTGGCCTGGGTACGCAGTGTCAGCACTCTCTCTCCCTGTCCCTCTCTTCTTTTCTCTATCTCTCTCTCCCCCTCTCTGTCCACCTATCTCTCTCTCCCCCTCTCTGTCTGTCTATCTCTCTCACCCCTCTCTGTCCGTCTATCTCTCTCTCTCCCTCTCTTCCTCACTCTCCTTCTCTCTCTCTCTCTCCCTTGACGTGTGCAGGACACACATTCTCATCATGATTTTTGTCTTGCAGGCTGTGACCTAAGGAATGTCCCGAGGGGAGCCGCCATGTGTCTACATTTCTGTTCTGTGTTTATTTTAATACATTTTCATTTGTTGCTTTGAAGGTGAATGTGTGATGCTCATTTTTGTGACGACACATGCATGTCACCAGATGTGATTGTGCGACAGCAGGCAAATTATTTGGTACATGATTCAGTGTAGTTGATGTGGCATGTGTTTTTCCGGGGGTGGGGGTGTCGGGGAGGAGTGGTCCTGGGGGTGGTGGCGATGGGTGCTGTGGCCCTCTTGGTTGTCCGGCACGCATGTTAAGTGGCTCCATGGCATCTATCGTTCTTCAGGTGTGGGTCTGGGCTGGGCTCCCTTTTGTGGTGCAGGCTGCCGTCCGGCTTTGCACCAGGTCAGAGCAGGTGTTGATTTTCTGCTGCTAACATGCCTTATCACATGTTTCGTGGTCTTTTCGCTGATCTGGCTGGTCGTTGAGAATGTTGTGGAGCGGTGTTTTTGCGGATTTTGGCACTGGAACGCCTACTCTGCATCTCATTAGCGATAGTTGCCTGGATCATCTGTGGCAATGTTTTTTGCGGCTGCTATCGCGGGTAAACTGGTGTTATGGGCTGTTGGCACCAGCTTGTGAATGGGGTGATACATTTATCGCGACTTTGGCTGCAATAATATGCCGTTAACTTGGCAATAGCTCCTTGAGAATATGGCCCTTAGTCTATTTTTACACAATTATTTATTTACTTCTGTATCTGTTCTGATTGCTCTTATTTTCTTTACTTATGTGTCTTTTGAACTATTCTCGATCTTGTACTGTATATATTTGACTGCACTTTATTACATTATGCTGATATTCGACATGAGTTATAAATTCTCACCTGGACAGTATTGCCCTCTGCTACAGTATGCTGCTATTTGTTAAGGGCTATAAACTCTCATTCGGTCAGTGTGTTTGTGAAGTTGCTGCTTTGCACATTATGTCTTTTTTATACATGTATTTTTATTGTTGCTATTTGGTACGCACCACAAGCCCCTACTTGTTTATTGCTTTTATGTTGCTATTGCTCTATATACTGTGTATTTTTTTTGTAAATGTATGTATTTTTGATGGTATTTTGACCTGTGCTTTTATAGATATTTTATATCCGAATAAAGATTTATTGAATTGAATTGAATAAATGGACATGTTGTGTTCAGTTGACATTAGTGGTACAAAGACATTGACTGATTCGTGACACACAGTGAATGACACAGGTAGGTTGGCTTTGTCCACATCTTCATTTTCATGGTGACATACGTACTCTTTCTCTCCCAATGTAGGTAGTTTTTAGTCCTGTGTACTGGGCTTAGTGCATGTCTTTAGCAGCCACATCTGCATGGCTGTCTACACACTCTCAGGTGCCGATCACGATCCTGCAAAAACCGGGTACGAACCGTCGGACGGAGCACAATCTCCGCCCGACGCGTACCCGGTCGTCAATTTTCACAAACAAGGAATTACGATTCGCACGGGTACACCATTACCGTACGAATCGTAAAAAAGCCCGACCGAACAAGAAAACACCTACCAATGCGATCCGGGAAAGCGCCGACCTGACGTCGGGACGCTCGCAGCCAGCCATTCACGACCCAGGAATCACGATTCGCACCGACGTCACCCCGCACGGTGAATATTTTGCGGCAGCCAAAAACTGCCGGGAAATCAGGACTACGCGAACAAGGACCACCAGTACGCGACGGACAGACGACGACGCGAACAAGGAGGACCAGTACGTGACGGACACACAGGACGACGCCACCAAGGAGGACCCGTACGCGACAGGACGACGCGAGCAAGGAGTACCAGTACGCGACGGACAGACATGGACCCGAACCTACGAGTCATCCCTGCCCTCATAGCAGTACACCTCCTCTACAGGTTACGACGCAGACGCCGCAGAAGGTCAGAATAACTAAGGGAGGGGGGAAAGTGGGGTGGGGTGGGGGTGGCACGACCAGGGCAGGCCACAAAACAACCACATAAGTCACACACCACACATGGCCTGGACATACCTGACTCCCATGCCCTGGTCACCACGAGGGGGGGGGCGTGTCCTGATAAGCCAGCGACCGCCACAACGGAAGTCCGTCACCACGCGAACCGGCAACACAACCAGACAGGTACGTCCCGTACCCACGCCTGAAGAGCGTGGGTACGAGTCGGACCACGCCCACACACGTCACCCCAACAATGGCGGGACGGATCGCACCCACGTGGCAAAGGCCTGGGTACGGGCCGCACAAACATCACATAGCGTGGGGACGGACATGTACGGACCCTACCCCCACCCCGTATGCAAGGAGCGTACCCCCCAGCCCAACAGTGTAAGTACGACCCGTACCCCCACCCGCGTATGCATGGAGCGTACCCCCCAGCCCAACAGTGTAAGTACGACCCATACCCCCACCCGCGTATGCATGGAGCGTACCCCCCATGCCAACAGTGTAAGTACGACTCGAACCCTCACCCGCGTATGCAAGGAGCGTACCCCCCAGCCCAACAGTGTAAGTACGACCCGTACCCCCACCCGCGTATGCATGGAGCGTACCCCCCAGCCCAACAGTGTAAGTACGACCCGTACCCCCACCCGCGTATGCATGGAGCGTACCCCCCATGCCAACAGTGTAAGTACGACTTGAACCCTCACCCGCGTATGCAAGGAGCGTACCCCCCAGCCCAACAGTGTAAGTACGACCCGTACCCCCACCCGCGTATGCATGGAGCGTACCCCCCAGCCCAACAGTGTAAGTACGACCCGTACCCCCACCCGCGTATGCATGGAGCGTACCCCCCATGCCAACAGTGTAAGTACGACTCGAACCCTCACCCGCGTATGCAAGGAGCGTACCCCCCAGCCCAACAGTGTAAGTACGACCCGTACCCCCACCCGCGTATGCATGGAGCGTACCCCCCAGCCCAACAGTGTAAGTACGACCCGTACCCCCACCCGCGTATGCATGGAGCGTACCCCCACCACACCAGTGTAAGTAGACTCGTACCCTCACCTCGAATGCATTGAGCGTAACCCCACCGTGTATGTTCCAAGCGTACATATCCTGAAATCGGAGGTGTGTGTGCGGAGTCCACCCAGCAGTGCCCTGAGACAGGAGGGGTGTGTGCAGAGTCCTCCCAGCAGTGCCCTGAGACAGGAGGGGTGGGTGCCTATCACTCCCAGCAGTGCCCTGAGACAGGAGGGGTGGGTGCAGAGTCCTCCCAGCAGTGCCCTGAGACAGGAGGGGTGTGTTCAGAGTCCTCCCAGCAGTGCCCTGAGACAGGAGGGGTGGGTGTGGAGTCCTCCCAGCAGTGCCCTGAGACAGGAGGGGTGTGTGCAGAGTCCTCCCAGCAGTGCCCTGAGACAGGAGGGGTGGGTGCCTATCACTCCCAGCAGTGCCCTGAGACAGGAGGGGTGGGTGCAGAGTCCTCCCAGCAGTGCCCTGAGACAGGAGGGGTGTGTGTGGAGTCCTCCCAGCAGTGCCCTGAGACAGGAGGGGTGGGTGTGGAGTCCTCCCAGCAGTGCCCTGAGACAGGAGGGGTGGGTGCCTATCACTCCCAGCAGTGCCCTGAGACAGGAGGGGTGTGTGCAGAGTCCTCCCAGCAGTGCCCTGAGACAGGAGGGGTGTGTGTGGAGTCCTCCCAGCAGTGCCCTGAGACAGGAGGGGTGTAACACATGTGTGTGAGGCCAGAATTATCCACATGCATACTGGCTACAAGGGAACATGTCCCCATGAACTCATGTCAACAGACTCCACACACAAGTACAGTGATCACCAAGGATGCCACGATTGTTGCAGGTGGAGACATGGCCCTGCATGCATGGCCAAAGTAGAAGGGCTCCGTCACACACACAGCTCATGTAGACACAGCTCTGCGCTAAACATTGGGAACACCCTGCAGGGAAGAAAGCTGGGTACACAGAGGAAGGAATACACCCTGGGACAAGTGCACCATGCAGTAACTGCTTACATGAACAAAGAAAGTTAGCCAACACCTTGTGATGGCACACAGATCCCAGGGTCCCACCAATGAGCAGTACACTACTACACATCCCACACACCCAAACCCTTACACACCACCCAAAACCATGTAGCAGCCCCACCAACACCAATACCAGCATAGCAGTAGTGTGATAATGAAAAAAAATGTAAGCTTTATTCAGCATGAGCAAAATGTCCGTGGATCGCAGGCAGTTCAATCTTCACAAAGCCCATAGGGCAGTCAATGATTCTCAGCTGGATGGGGGACACAGTGGGATGCGTGTCCCCTACCTTGCCTGCACAGTCAAATGGCATCGTCTTCCACACTGGTGAGGGCATCAGGGGGGGGGGAAGCAACAGGCACCGCAGGGACATCAGGGCAAAGGGGCGGCGTTGTGGGTGCAGGGATGGAGGACTCCACCACAGGGGGTGGGGCAGGGCCAAAGGCGGAGGCCAGGATGGCACTACACACCTTTGCAAGGTCCTCCAGGGAGTCCCCTGCACCCGAAGGGACCTCAGGCCCCAAGGAGCGGGGGGGGTCAGAGGGATGGGTCGCAGCGCCACTGGGGGAGGGTGGAGACAGGGGGGGAGACTCAACCACCCTGACCGGGGACCTCCTTGACCGCTTGCGTGGTGGTGTAACCGTGGGGCTCAGGGACAGAGCGGCCATGAAGGAGTCCTTGGGGGAGATGTGGCCAGAAGAGCTGAGGGGAGGGGATTTGGAGGGAGTGGACTGGGTGGAATGCGGACTCCCACTATGGCTGCATGTCACACGTTTGCCCCCCGACCCAGTGGGTGTGCCTACCTCACCCTGTGTGTGCGTGTCAGGAGGAGTGCGGTGGACCTTCCCTGCTGGTGTGGTGCCCGTGTCCGTTGATGTGGGTGCATGCCGACGTCTGGGTGTACGTGGGACAGGCATGGGAGTGGGAAGTGTGGATGGGGCAGGGGTAGGTGGGGGGAGGTCGCGCTGCAGGAGACCCACTGCTGCAGTCAGTGTGGAGTCTATGGACCTCAGCAAGTTGCGTTGGTCAGCCTGCGATGAATGAATGCCCTCCAAGAAAGCCTCGATGTTGGTGAGGGTTTTGCCGTGGGCATGGAGGACATTAAGGATCGCAGCCTGACCAACCTGCAGTTGCCGCTGGATGTCCACAGACTCTGCATTGGCGGCAGCAGTGGAGACAGGGGCAGGGGGTGCGGTGCCTGGCAGGAAGGAGACATGCTGTGACCGGGCACGCTGGGAAGGGACACGAGCAAGTGGGAGGCGGCTGATGGAAACTGAGGGGGCGGTGCGAGGTGTTGTTCCGCTGTCAGCTGCTGGTGCAGCCTCCGCCCACTCGGAGACATCCTCCTCGGACCTGTCAGCTTCGTAGTCTGATGTGCCAGTCGACAGGTCCTCGGCCACACTCTCCTCCGCCTCTGTCCCACTCGATGTGCCAGACCCGATGTCACGGCTGGCACTGGTGCTCGGTCCCTCCGCCTGGTCTGTGTCCATGTCTCCCTCTGTGTCCCCCGACGATGCTGTGGGCAGGGTGGAGAGACAGAAATTAATCAGACACCTGTACACATCTGTCACATGAGTCCAATCTACATAGGTAACATTGCATAGCCTGAAAAGGAAGATCCCTAACATGTACTGAACAGGGTACCGATGTAGGGCATGAAACACACAGTTGGTTGAGCCACCATGCCACTGAAATACCATGGAGAGCATGAGACAATAGCTAAAGACAGGAAACGGAGTCTGACATAGCACCCAGGCCCTGGGGACAATCCAGCACTGCATCTGCACCACACAGCGTTGGCGAAAATACCGATGACCAGGGACCATATCCATGAACTTGAGACACATGCTGCATAGGTAATGCTGAAAACATGCCCAACATGACTCGGTCACTGCACATTGCGTGTGTGTCCAGACACATCACACACTGCCCAGACCCAGCAAGTGGAAATCAGGATTTGACACATAGGCATTGCCCGCCCCAACAAGACCCTACACGAGGCAAATTGTTGAGACACAGGTGGCACCAACATCTCATAGTCTGGGTGATACACACAGGGGCAGGCAAAAAGCAAGATTGGACGCCAAACAGCCAAGGTGCGCCTGTACAAATAATGAGGTACCAGTGCCCATCCTCAGATGAGTATAACAAGACACACAGGCACTGGCAACTGTGAGTATGAAGAAGGACAATCAGGTCAGGCTGCACAGTGGACACCTGTACAAAATAGCACGTCAATATACATGGTGACAGGGGACAATGGCACAGAGCACAACCTACGCTGTAGACACTGAGATTGGCCACGTTTATGATGACACATACACCACTGAGGAAGAGCTGCCCCAGGGGACAGTAGTGGGCACACAACTACATGCTACTGAATGGTAATGACTGCAACACACGTCACCATCCCTGCAATATGTGTATCGCACACTCATGCACATCATGTCACAGGCCACTACATAGGACATGCGCGCTGTAAGGCATGACACATGAGAGACCAACTCCCATGTCTGGAGTCAGCATCAGTGCCAACTGACATGGAACCCACATGCAGTGAACTTGACAGTGCACAGGCAAGGTCCCACAACCTGTTACACACCACCCCCACACATGATGCTACAGTCATTGTTCTCGTGGACAAAGCGCCAGCCTACATTACCTTGTGAAGGAGTGACTACACACAGACCAGGGAACACATTGCAAGGAGGGGAAGGGTGGCAGGGGCACAGCGCTATACTGGGGCAAACAGGATCTGCACAGCACCTTTAAACACTGCCAGTGAATTCATGCTACTGTGCCCTTACAAATGCCGGTGACACACAACAAACAAACATGTACCTACCCCCTTCCGGCTGCTGCATCGCCTGTAAGCGCCTCTCCAGGTCTGGAAAGACCACCGGCAGCACACGCCTGTGGAGGTGGCTCAGACGGCGGCGGCCGCGGTTCTTGTGGCTCTCAGGTGAGTCCCCCAGCAGGAGCCGTGCAATCCTCCGCGTCCAGCACCGGATATCCTGCCAGCGTTTCCTCACCTGGGGCAGGCTCCGCCTCCGACCATCCACACCCCTCACGGCACTGACGGCGGTCAGCCAGATCTGCTCCTTGGCAGTGGCGCCTACCTGTGAGGAGGAACAAGTGACACCACATCAATACACCAGCCACATGTCACAGAGAGACATATGGGTACAAATTAGCTGGTTACAACAAGGCATGTCATGCAGCCAACGCATTGCACCTTTGTCATAGGGACATCATCCCCTGGTGAGGGAAAAAGCAGTACGTGCCACAGTGGGTACACAGGTGGAATGATGGCAATGTCACAATCAATGATCAAGGCTCACACTGTGCATCACACCCACCCCTCCTGTCTCAGGGCACTGCTGTGAGTGATAGGCCCCCACCCCTCCTGTCTCAGGGCACTGCTGTGAGTGATAGGCCCCCACCCCTCCTGTCTCAGGGCACTGCTGTGAGTGATAGGCCCCCACCCCTCCTGTCTCAGGGCACTGCTGTGAGTGATAGGCCCCCACCCCTCCTGTCTCAGGGCACTGCTGGGAGACATCAGGCACCCCCCCCTGGGACCCCCCCGACAGTACATGGCATGTGTGTCACACCTGGACGCAATGGCAGAAGTCACAGTCACAACATAGGGACAGTCTGTGGCAGTGGCCTATGCACTCACCTGATACCCTGGTCGCCCATACAGCATGGAGTACTGTGGGAGGATCACATCCAGCAGAGCCATGTTCTCCTCCAGGGTGAATAGCTGTGTCCTCTCCACAGCCCTTGACATGGTTCCAGGGAATCAGTAGCAGCAGCTGGGTCGACGAATGCAAAGATGTGCAGGCAAGTGCTCCCTCATGGGACCTGGCTGCCTTATATGTGCCCTTCTGCCCAGTCTCATGCACAGGAGTACAGAGTGATTGGTCACTCACATTTGCATCCTATGTTTCCACCAATCCCTTCAAACCTAGCAGTCTGTGGGTTCTCTATCGGTTTCATTCTCCTGCATGATGTCAGCCCCACAAACACATTGCAACAAAGTAGAAGAATTCCAACTGACTTCTGCTGTGCACCTTCCAGAACAATTTCGAATTTTGAACTTGGTCTCCATGACAACCAGCATGCATGTAGGCCTTAATACTTGTCCCCTATGTAATTTGGAGCATCACACACAGGTACGGTGCGTTTCGGGGCCCTAGGGCACCCCAAATGCATGGCAACGGCCCGTACATGCATGCCTACGCTCTCCATCACTATGGGTCTGCACGCGTATGCGTACCCGTAGTGTTACGGACCGTACACACGCATGTACGCTCTCTATCACTATGGGTCTGCACGCGTATGCGTACCCGTAGTGTTACGGACCGTACACACGCATGTACGCTCTATATCACTATGGGTCTGCACGCGTATGCGTACTCCTAGTGATAGTGAGCGTACATGCGAGTGTACGGTCCGTACCACTACGGGTACGCATACGCGTGCAGACCCATAGTGATAGTGAGCGTACATGCGTGTGTACGGTCCGTACCACTACGGGTACGCATACGCGTGCAGACCCATAGTGATAGTGAGCGTACATGCGTGTGTACGGTCCGTACCACTACGGGTACGCATACGCGTGCAGACCCATAGTGATAGTGAGCGTACATGCGTGTGTACGGTCCGTACCACTACGGGTACGCATACGCGTGCAGACCCATAGTGATAGGGCCGTACACACGCATCTACGCTCACTATCACTATGGGTCTGCACGCGTATGCGTACCCGTAGTGGTACGGAACGTACACACGCATCTACGCTCACTATCACTATGGGTCTGCACGCGTATGCGTACCCGTAGTGCTACGGACCGTACAAATGCCTGTACGCTCGCCATCACGATGGGTACACATACGGCAGCACTCCCACAGTGATTTGGGAACATGCACAGGCCCTCTCAGCAGCAGTACGGCGGTTTTTACACATCACTGTGGTGATAGGCGACACACATGTAGGAATAGGGCGGACATACTTGTCCATGGATGGACATACTTGTCCAGGAATGGACATCAAGGCATCGTCTGTGCATTACTACATGTGTGGGGCACAGGTGTCACAGGCTGTGATGTGGAACATGCCTCCTGAGTGGAGAAGGCACCAGATGTATGATGAGATGTGTACATGTGTACTGTGTGAGGGTGCAATGTGTGCCAGGCATGCCCTTGACTCCTTTGACATGTGTGCATGTGGGACTGCGCACTTGGGGTGAGCGTCACTGGCATGGCACGGACACCAACACACGGAAGTGTCCCATGATGCCCGGTACAGGGGTCATGACACATGACTTGTCACTACCCACAGTGCACAATGTGACTATGTCATATATGTGTCCGGGATTTACATCAGGTTGATGTTGTAGCACCCTCAAAAGCTGCAGCCGTTGCAGCAACCAACATGTGGCTGTGTGTAGATTGTCATTGCACACTGTTCCCAACACCATACCACATGTGTTATCGGATGTGAGGTGCACATGTATGCATGGGACACGGAGTAGCGTGACAAGGCCATGTCAGCAAACTCACAAGGAATGTGTGGTGAGTCATGACATGTGCACCTTCATGGCAAGGTGTGTGGGCTGGACTAGTGTAATGTCATGTGACCTGTGGCTCCAGTGTTCCGCTACCAGTCTCTGCAATCGGCATCACACTTCTGCTGATGTGTGGGTGTATGTCACTCCTGTCTTGCGTCGGGCAGTGCACTTGCACTGGGACACAGCTATTTCCATGGCGTGGCATGGGGAGGTTCTCAATCACCGTGTGTAGCTGGGTCTTGGAAGGAGTGTCACCTTGCATCCATACGTGTCCTGGGCATGTAGCACATGCCTGACTCCCTATGTGGCATGTGTGTATTGCCAGATTTACATGTGCTCAGTAGACATGAGTTGTTCTCGTAGTGCACTCACTCTTCCTTGTCACTTCCAAATTACTGCAGAGCGCCTCCTGTTGCCCGAAGAATTCCAGACTTGGCTACCATGCAGGAGAATGACAGGATCCGGCTCTACCGCTTCACCCAACCGTTGATTCTGGAGCTGACGGCGAGACTGGCACCACACCTGCAACCGCAGCACAGGTATCCTACGGCACTGACACCCCAGCTGAAGGTAATGGCTGCCCTACATTTTCTGGCCACGGGTACCTTCCAAAATACCATAGCTCATGTTGGTGGCATGTCCCAGAGCATGTTCAGCGGTGTGCTGCATGATTTCTTGGAGGCCATGTTGATTCACCTGGATGACTTCATCAAGTTCCCAACCCCTGAACAGATGACTGAGGTCAAGCGTGGATTCTATGCCCTGGGAGGGATGCCCCATGTCATTGGGTCCATAGATGGGACACATGTAGGTTTGGTACCACCACACGCACGGGAGGTGGCGTACTGCAATCGGAAGCACTACCACTCCATCAATGCCCTTGTGGTGTGTCTGTCCAATATGGTGATTTCACATGTCTGTGCTCGTTTCCCAGGATCAGCACACGATGCCTACATCATGAGGCGTAGCGGGATGCCTGATATGATGATGCAGCTGCGCAACGAACGGGCATGTGTTGTTGGTGGGTACAGTCTGTCTGTCCTGTATTCTGTATAGCCGACCAGCACGACCGCTACACCAGTTCTAACGATGTCCATGTGCTTCCCATGTAGGGGACGCTGGCTATCCCAACATGCCTTGGCTGCTGACACCTCTCCGCAACCCCATCACGCCGGCCCAGCTCCGCTATAACACCGCCCATGGCCGGACAAGGCGAGTGATAGAGAGGACGTTTGGCGTGCTGAAGAGCCGATTCCGGTGCCTCCACAAGACCGGCGGTGCACTCCCTTATGCCCCGGCGAAGGTCTGCAAGATCTTCATGGTCTTCTGCATGCTGCACAACATGGCAGTTGAAAGAGCTGTGCCACTCATCCTGAATCAACATGACGAGGACCATCCACCCGTGGAGGACGAAGGGCTTGGCAATGGGGCTAGTGATGTGGAGGATGTGGAGCCGCAAGAGGACATCCGGACTCGGCTCATAAGCGACTTCTTTGCTTAGTGGTGAGTACCAGGGTCTGAGTGTGCACGCATTGGTCCCCATGTGGCATGCGTTGTGATGTGTGTCTCCACCTGCATGTATGGCACGTGGGTCAGAGGTGTGTGTGGGTGTGTCACTGGAGTGATGGTGGCAGTGATGGTAGTATTTCCCCAGTCATAATTGTGACCTAGCATGTTGTCATCCATACATGTGTCGAGTAACTGCACATGCAAGTGGCTGTGCTTTTTGTGGCTGACTTCTTGTGTGTCTCTCTTCCCCAGGTACCTGCGCATGCCGTTTGCTGGTTGCATTGTTGTGGCACTGCTATTCCTCATGGACATGACATCGTGGGCTGACTCAGCGTTACAGGCACGGACACGTTTGGAAGTCTCCATGGGGTAAGGGATGCATCTGGGGTGTATTGGGTGTGGCAGTTGTTCACGATGTGTGCACACTGCCCCGGTCGGGGTTTGGTTCCTCTGCAGACATGTGGCATCCCCATGGGACACGACATGCAGCTGGGTACACCTGAATAGATGGGCTGCCTGGTTGTCAGTCATCAGTGATGGGATAGTGGATTGTGATGATGGCATCAATGTGTGTGACACTGCCCTCGGACACATACGGTTAACATTGTCTTGACATGGCGTGGGACTTCCACATCAGCGGATGTATGGTGTATGGCAGGCTCTCCGTGAGCAGCTGTGGGTGTTTAGCTGTTAGCCGACGCTTGTGTGCCAGTTCCATGGCTATCACGCATTTGTGCTGCAGAAGGGGGGTGCCAGTGTTGGAGCCACATGTTACTCCACATGATGTGTTCATGTGTACTTCAAGTTGCCTCTGCAATCCCAAAAACATGACTAATAAAGGTGTCCCTATGCCTCCAAGGTGCCTCTTCTCAGTCAATGCTGGTGTGTTGGCACGGTGCATCCTGCATGTCTGGCATGGTATTCCCTGATTGTGGCTATGTGTCAATGTGTCGAGTGGCAAGATGCAAGCTGTGTGTGTGTGCTGAGACTGTGTATTGGGCATGATGTCCATGACTGTGTGGGTATTGTGACATGTGCCATCCCCATGCATCCAACGTTGTCCATGACCCCATTCTCTGCATCCACCGGACTCAAGCTTGCAGGACATGGTTCTGCCACCTGTCTACACATACCTGGGTGCCCCCCAGGACAAGGGCCAGGATCCCTGACCTCTGCGCATGACTGTTGCTGTACTCAATGTGTCTGTCAGCACGGTTGTTCGGCCACCCCCTCAGCTGGTTCTGACCATCACGGGTGTGTATGGTGCTCCATGTCTGTCTTGCCTAATAAACTGTGACCCATGTGTCCTGTGCCAGACTCAGGCCCCAGGGTGTGGATGGTTGAAGTGAACAGATGACTCAGGCATGTTTAGACTGTACAAGACACATGTTAGGTAATAATGCTACCAGCAGGCATCTACTCTTAATAGTGTGATTTATTATTGGGGGGGGGGGGGACAAAGTGAGGGGCTTTCCGGGATTAGGGAATCCAAAGTTCAGTAGGGGAGTTGGTGTCCTTGCCATTGGAAATCCTCAGAGTCCATGCCACAGTCTTTGTCAACATTGGTCAGCCAGTGACCAGCAGGGCCATGTGGCAGAGAATGTCTCTTGATGCTGTGATGCTGTTGCTCCAGTGGGCCAGGTGCCAGGTCAGGTGTCCTGGGAGATGGTGATGTGGCAGCCACCCTCACGGTCCTTTCCGTGGACGACCCGGCTTCCTGCGGGGAACCTCAGCAGCAGGCCGTGACGACGTCTGGGATGCTCCGTCGGATGTTTCCTCCTCCTCCTCATGATCCCTCCCTGTGGGTGGTGATGTTCTCCGCCTTCTGGCACAGGGAGGGTCGGCCATGGTGTCGGCCATCCGACGGAGTTCAGCGTGAATCCCCTGGGACGCCGTCACTTGCTCAGCCTGTCTGTCCTCCATCCTCCGTTGGTGTACCTGTAGACAGGCTATTAGCTCCGCATGTTGCTGGGCCTGCTGGACCTTGATCCCCTCGAGGACGGACACAACCTGGGCCATGCCCGTGGTGTCCTGCCGGTATGAGTCCAGGATGTTACGGACATGGGAAAATACCGGATCCCCAGCCAACTGGTCAGGCTCGCGCCTCCGCCGTCCTCCACTCCCACCACCCCTGCCCACTTGCGTCTGGCCTGCACTTGTGGGAACATCGGGTCTCCGGGACCCCTGAGGGGTGGCATTGGCGTTGTCGCCTGCCTCCTCCTGGGTGCCCGGGACACCGTGTCCCTCCTGGCGAGCCTGGCTGCATTGTGGTGTTGGGGCAGGGATCCTGGGTGTCTCCTGGGATGTGGCAGGAGTGGGGGTGGTGGTTGGCACGGTTGTACCTGACGCAGGTGCTGCAGGTGGTTGGACACCAGAGGGGCCAGGTCGGTCGGGGTCGTCCGCAGAGTGGTGAGAGTGGTCGCTGCCGGTGGGATCGGTCTCCTGCAGATCCGGGTCCTGTGAGTGTTCCCCCCCAGTGTTGGGGGGTGCAGCACGACGTTGACCTGTGTGTGAGAGAGAAAATGTTAATTTTGATCCATGCAACATCCATGTTTCATCCGTTACAAAGTTGGCACATTTCCTCTTGGAATTAGGATCTGTCTTGCATTCCACTCACAGTGCACTTGTGCATGTGTGTGTCCCTTGGGCACCAATTTGGCCCCTTTAACTATGTGTGGCACAGTCTTACTTGCTGCGTCAAGTGTGACTGCAGTCAGCAGTGGAGTGTGCATGTGTGGCGAGCCATGCATTTGCGCCTTCCTTGTAGCACTATACATGTGCACATGGAGTGGATCCACACACTTATATGATGCAGGTGGCTGTCCTTGTGCTCGTGTACAGGTTGTGACATGGCCCTGCGTTTTGCCATGATGAAGAGGGGGGGTTCTGGCACTGGCCACCCTTGTCTACATGCACGCAGTCCACCTGCTGACGAGCAGACATTCCCACACACCAAAGGACTGATTTGCTCTCCCTGTGTCTCCCTCCTTCTCTGTCCCCCTCTCCCTCCCTCTCTGTCCCCCTCTCCCTCCCTCTGTGTGTCAGCCTCCTCCCTCTGTCCATCTTCCTGTGTCTCCCTCCCTCTCTGTCCCCCTCTCCCTCCCTCTCTGTCCCCCTCTCCCTCCCTCTGTGTGTCAGCCTCCTCCCTCTGTCCGTCTCCCTCCCTCTCAGTCCCCCTCTCCCTCCCTCTGTGTCCTCCTCTCCCTCCCTCCGTGTGTCACCCTCAGTCACCTTGGCCCAGCTTCCTGGGCACACACTGTTAGCAGATCTTTGAGTGGCCCTTGGCCTGTTGATGTGAGTTTGTTTCTGATCTCCAGGCACCCATTTTGTCTGCTGTGTGTCTGTGCGCTGCTGCTGTGGTGGTGTGTGCTGCCACTCTTTCACAATGTTGGCTGTTCATTAGCTGCTGTCATGTGCAAAACAGTGCCTTCACCTCCATGTGTTGATGCAAGGCGTCCGCCATTTGCTGGCAAGTCATTCCTGTGTTGGGACACAGTGTTTGTCTGGCTGTGACCTAGGCCATATGGGCAGAGGGCATTGTTGTCTGCTTTGGAGTCGCACTATGTGATTCTTGGTGCCCAGCCTCCCGCCATCCGGGTTACCGTGTCATGTGTTGTTGTCTTCTGTGGCCTGTGACTTGACATTGTCCAGCTGGGTGCATGGGGCATGGTGGCAGCAGTGGCATGTGCCTGCTCATGGAGTGTGGTTGAGTCATGCGATGGCTTGTGGTGGTTGCGTGCCTGTTATTAATTTTGGTTGTGGTTGCAGTTCCCCCCATGTGAGGTGCGTTGTTTGTGTACTCACCCGGGTCTCGGAGTCCTTCTACTCCTTCAACTGCCTCCACCGGCAGTATGGCCATCACCCTCTCCTCCCAGGGATGGTACTGTACGGCTCTGTGGGAGGGCCCTCCTCCGGTGGCGTTGGCCTGGTCGTGTTCCTCCTGCCTCTTGGCTCTGACCCTCCTCCGCAGATCGTACCACCTGTTCTGGCAATCCTGCTTGGTCCTCCTGGTGTCCGCAACAGCATTCACAGCATCGACGATGGTCTGCCACATGGCTGTTTTGGCTGCCTGGCTGGTGCTTCTGACCAATGTTCCAAAGATCTGTGGCTCGACTCTGAGGATTTGATCAACAAGGACCTCCAACTCTCGGTGACTGAACTTTGGATTCTTGGTAGTGGGCATGGTGAGGGGTGTGGGTGGGGATGGTGTGGGTGTGGGGGGTGTGTGGATGTTGGGGGGGGTGTGGATGGTTGTGTGTGTGTGTGAATGTGATGAGAGGGTGTTTGTGAGGGTGGTCGTGTGAAGGTGTGCAAGTGTAAGATGTGGTGTAGCTTGTAGTCTGGTTCTGTGGTGTCTGGCAGCAGTGAGTCTGTTGCAAAGGCTCATGGTTTGTGTGTGTGGGCCCTTTTCATTGGTCCATGGGTGGGTGTGGCAGTGTTTGAATTTTGGGTGGGTGTGTTATAAGGAGTGGTGGTGTATTGGGCCTCTGTTTGTTTTTGACAGTTGCAGGTCAGTGATTGTGTTATTTTAGTGGTTGTTGGCCATGTTTAGTGGCTGTGTGCCTTTCGAATGGTGTATTCTTGTGTTGTTTTGTTTTGTCCTTGTTGTGTACGTGCGTTTTGAGCGTGTGTACGGTGTGTACATGGGCCATTTGGTTGTACGATTATGTCCTTGTGTGTGGCTTTGTACGACTCGTACATGCGGTTGTGATGTTGGGGCATGGGGTGCGCTCCGTACTTAGGAGGTTGTGTTGGGGGTGCGCCAGGAACGTACTGGGGTGTAGGTACACGGGGGGTATGACACGTACTGGGGTGGGGGTGGGGCTCGAACGTACTGGGGTGTACATAGACTGTGGTACGACATGTACAGGGGTGGGGGGGTGTACATTGACGGTGGTACGACACGTACTGGGGTGGGGGTACGACTGGAACGTACTGGGGTGTAGGTACACGGGGGGTATGACACGTACTGGGGTGGGGGTGTGGCTCGAACGTACTGGGGTGTAGGTACACGGTGGTACGACACGTACTGGGGTGGGGGTACGACTGGAACGTACTGGGGTGTACATAGAAGGTGGTACGACACGTACAGGGGTGGGGGGGTGTACATTGACGGTGGTACGACACGTACTGGGGTGGGGGTGTGGCTCGAACGTACTGGGGTGTAGGTACACGGGGGGTATGTCACGTACTGGGGTGGGGGTGTGGCTCGAACGTACTGGGGTGTAGGTACACGGGGGGTATGACACGTACTGTGGTGGGGGTACGACTGGAACGTACTGGGGTGTAGGTACACGGGGGGTATGACACGTACTGGGGTGGGGGTGGGGCTCGAACGTACTGGGGTGTAGGTTCACGGTGGTACGACACGTACTGGGGTGGGGGTACGACTGGAACGTACTGGGGTGTACATAGACGGTGGTACGACACGTACAGGGGTGGGGGGGTGTACATTGATGGTGGTACGACACGTACTGGGGTGGGGGTACGACTGGAACGTACTGGGGTGTGGGTAGACGGGGCTATGACACGTACTGGGGTGGGGGTGGGGCTCGAACGTACTGGGGTGTAGGTTCACGGTGGTACGACACGTACTGGGGTGGGGGTACGACTGGAACGTACTGGGGTGTACATGGACGGTGGTACGACACGTACTGGGGTGGGGGTACGACTGGAACGTACTGGGGTGTACATGGACGGTGGTACGACACGTACTGGGGTGGGGGGGTGTACATTGACGGTGGTACGACACGTACTGGGTGGGGGTACGACTCGAACGTACTGGGGTGTAGGTTCACGGTGGTACGACACGTCCAGGGGTGGGGGTACGACTGGAACGTACTGGGGTGTAGGTACACGGGGGGTATGACACGTACTGGGGTGGGGGTGGGGCTCGAACGTACTGGGGTGTAGGTACACGGGGGTACGACACGTACTGGGGTGGGGGTACGACTGGAACGTACTGGGGTGTAGGTACACGGGGGGTACGACACGTACTGGGGTGGGGGTACGACTGGAACGTACTGGGGTGTAGGTACACGGGGGTATGACACGTACTGGGGTGGGGGTACGACTGGAACTTGCTGGGGTGTACATAGACGGGTGGGGGTATACATATACGGGGGGTACGTGTTGGACGTACGGGGGCTGGGGGGAGTGTTGGGCGCGTATGCGGGCACATGTCTCCATGGTTGCTGTAGGAGTTCGGTGCGGACGGTGTTTTTTCCATACGGTTGTAACCTCGGACGCACGGGATGGATCGTGATTCCTCGGTCGGACTTGGCTTTTCACGTTTGTAAGGTAAATCGTCCGAGGACGTGTCGGACACATTTTCCGACCCGAGGACGTGTGGGGAATGATTCCCAGTGCGGTTCGTATGGACTTTTTACCATGCGAATCGTGATTGCCAGTTCGTACGGCACTTGTACGATTCGTACGGTAAAAAGACCCGATACGAGTCGCACGGGGGAATTTTTTACCGGATCGTGATCGGCACCTCAGTCTTTTACTATTCCAAGATAATTTTTGTAATGGTGTGAGTGAGGTGCTTCTTGTTCTCATCTCATTATACACATGAGAATGGCTGTGACTAGCAAAATGTGTGACTGCTTTACTTTCTGCCTATACAGATTATGTATTTTGTACATTGGCTCCACAGTCAGATAAGTTCACAAACTCTGATTCCTGCCATTTTGTGGCAAAGAACTTAAAACAAATTTAGGTTTGTGTGCTGGTGCTTTTATTGTGAAACATACACCCCTCCTCCCACCCAGCCCCAACAGGCCACCTGGAAGAGTGTTGTCCAGACAATGTTGGTAAGTTTACTTGCAAGATATTTGTCACTGTTGGCTGCTGTTTGTAGCACAGAGGCAAATATGGAGAGTTGTGATAGATTCAGACAACAGTCCTCACTGTCTTCCATCTTGCTAGTACACATGAACTCACTGTGAGGTAGACATAGCCCACAATGAAGTGGTTGTGCTGTATGTGTGGAGGAGTGTTTGCTGTTATTCTGACTCTCATCAGGCCCAGTCCTACATACACCTTCCCACCCAGCCCAACCATCAAACCTTGAAATATTCTTTACTACCAAACAGTGAGTGGCAATGTACTTGCAAGATGTCTGACACTGGGGAAAGGTGTCTGCCTTGAGACCACCTCCCATCAGTGCCTTGTGCCCCTCACACCAGTCCCCAGTGTCAGCCATCTTGCCAGTACTATTACACTCCCTCTCAAGAGAGTGGATTCCCATGTGGGCTTTTTGGGATGGGCGGGAATGTGTGTGTGGGCAAACACAAGGAGAACGGAGCACTGAAACTTTTCAGACACTCACCCCCAGTCACAGATCTGGGTTGAATCCATCATTATTCTTTAGCTCACTTTGACACCTCAGTTCAGACCCAGCTATATGCAAATCAGTCTTGACCCTGTGCCTGAAGGGAACAGTCCAGCCCGAACTGCCAAGCCACTTCTTCCCTGAACCGGAAACAAGCATCCTGGTACCGGTTCCTGGGTAGCACCCTTCATCAGCCAGACTAGCTTGAATCCAGTGGCAAAGTGAGCAAGGGACACACGTCTGGGCGTACTGTGCAAACTTAGGTCAAACAAAGCATACACAAGGAGGAGATGGACGATGCGCTGAAACTTTTCAGACACTCAGCTACCAGTCGCAGATCTGGGTTGAATCCATCATCATTCTTTAGCTCACTTCGCCACCTCAGTTCAGACCCAGCTATATCCAAATGAGTCTTGACCATGTGCCCCATGGGAACAGTCCAGCCTGAACTGTCAAGCTATGTCTTCCCTGAACCGGAAACAGCCATCATGGGACCGGTTTCTGAGTAACACCATTCATCAGCCAGACTAGCTTGAATCCAGTGGCAAAGTGAGCAAGGGACCCACACATGGGCATACACTGCCAACTTAGGGTGAACAAAGCAAACACAAGGAGATGATGTACAGAGAGCTGAAACTTTTCAGACACTCACCCCCAGTCACAGATCTGGGTTGAACCCATCATCATTCTTTAGCTCACTTCGCCACCTCAGTTCAGACCCAGCTATATGCAAATCAGTCTTGATCCTGTGCCTCATGGGAACAGTCCAGCCCGAACTGCCAAGCCAGGTCTTCCCTGAACCGGAAACAAGCATCATGGGACCTGTTTGGGGGTAACACCCATCCTCAGCCAGGACAGCTTGAATCCAGTGGTGAAATGAGCAAGGGACCCACGTCTGGGCATACCCTGCCAGCGTTGGGCAAACAAAGTAAACACAAGGAAATGATGGACGGAGCACTGAAACTTTGCAGACCCTCACCCCCAGTCACAGATCTGGGTTGAATCCATCATCCTTCTTCAGCTCACTTTGCCACCTCTGTTCTGACTCAGCTATATGCAAATCAATCTAGATTCTGTGCCTCATGGGAACAGTCCAGCTCGAACTGCCAAGCCAGGTCTTCCCTGAACCCAAAACAAGCATCCTGGGCCCGGTTTCGGGGTAACCCCCCATATCAGCCTGGCTAGCTTGAATCCAGTGACAAAGTGAGCAAGGGCCCCATGTCTGGCCATACCCTGCCAACTTAGGACGAACAAAGCAAACACAAGGAGATGATGGACCGAGCTCTGGAACTTTTCAGACACTCACCCCCAATCACAGTACTGGGTTGAATCCAGTTCAAGATTGTGCAGTAATTTATTTTTTCATGAATTCATAATTAGTTGTTAATTAATATTAACTAATTATTGATAGTTACTTATGTTAATTGTGTACATTTTGAAAGGTGCAGATTGTGGAGATATAGGGGTAAAGGGTGGGAAGTCATTTGTAATGAAATAATAATTTGTTGATAATAATGAATAATAATGAATAATTGATAATTAATTATGTTAATTGATTAATAAAAGATATTAGGTGCAGGTTTTGGGTTCATGGGGTAAAGGGTGCGGAGTAAACTCCTTTTTATTCATTTGTAATTAGTTGTTAAATACTTTTGAGTATTCAATTAAAAATTAATTTTCATTTTGTGAACTAATTTGTTTTAAATTTAATTTTAGGTGCAGGTTGTGAGGATTATAGGGGTAAAGGTTGGGAAGTTAATTAAGTTGAATGATTTATGATTTGGCTTCTAATTAATAATATTTCTTTAATTGATGAATAATTATGTTAATTGTACAAATACATTTTTTTTTTAGATTTTAGATGTGGATTGTGGGTTTTGTAAGGGTGTCGGGCGGGAAGTAAATTAATTTTAAGCAATCAATGTTTGTAATTATTATGAATTATGAATTCAATAATGAATTATGGTAATTGTGTAAAAAAAATTTGTTAAATGTTATGTGTTGTGTGGGGATTTATTGTGGGAAGTACATTAATTTAAATAAATTAATAATTAATATTTAATTAGTGAAAACTAGTTTGTTGATGAATATTTATATTAATAGTTTAAAGAATATTTTAGGTGCAGGTTTTAAGTTTTGTGGTGATATAGGGTGGGAAGTAACTAAACTAAATGTATGTAATAATTAATGTTTTTGTTAATGAATAATTTCTAAATAAAAATATTTATTTGTATGAAATTTATCTTTGCATTTAATTATAATATTATTTGTAGGTATTTTTGACATGTATCGAATAAAGATTGTGCTAAGTTTTTTTTAATATTAAATATATTTTTATTTTTATTTCAATATATTTATATATTTTTCTGTTTACTTTGTTTTTAAAATAATTTTATTTTGTGAAGATATTTTGTTTGTTTTTAATGTTGAACAGACTGGAGTGGGAACAGTCAAGTTTACCCCTCCACAATCTGACACTTTCCCTACTGTTGCACTTATTGGAGTAGGAATAGTAAATGTTACCCCTCCCCAATCCAACACTTTCCCAACTGTTGTACTGACTTGAGTGGGAATAGTTCATTTTACCCCTCTGCTATCCAACACTTTCCCTTCTGTTACACTTATTGGAGTAGGAATAATACATTTTACCCCTCCACAATCCAACACTTTCCCTATTGTTGTACTGACTGTAGTGGGAATAGTAAATGTTATCCCTCCGCTATCCAACACTTTCCCTACTGTTGCACTTATTGGAGTGGGAATAGTACATTTTACCCCTCCACTATCCAAAACTTTCCCTACTGTTGTACTGACTGGAGTGGGAATAGTGAATGTTATCCCTCCATAACCCAACACTTTCCCTACTGTGTTACTTAGTGGAGTGGGAATAGTACATTTTATTCCTCCGCTACCCAACACTTTTCCTTTGGGAATAGTAAATGTTTCCCCTCCACAATCTGGCACTTTTTCTACTGTTGTAGTGATCTGAGTGGGAATAGTAAATGTATCCCTTCATACTCCAACAGGTTTGCTACTCACGTACTGGCTGAAATGGGTACAGTAAATACTACTTATCCGCAATCCAAGGCTTTTACTACTTGCATTTATTGGAGAGAGATTTGTACATTTTAACCAGTTTTATTATTTTTGTGTTGAGTGACGTGGGAGTAGTAATTTATTTATATATTTTAATAGTTTGCTTAGTTTGGTATAAATTATAGTGGGAAGAGTATTTGTATTGCATTTTCTATTTTATAATTTATGTTAAGCTGTTATAATTTATAATATTATGTTTATGTTTATTAAAAATATAATATTTTAATTATTCAATTTTTTAATCTGTAAAATAATTTCTGCTACATTTAAAGAATTTAAAGTTATTTTTTTAATTTAATTATAACAGTGTTTTATAAAGATTTTATGTTAATGGTATATGTATATTCGTATGTATCTGTTTTTATTTAATTTAATTTTAATAACGTTTTTGTAAGTAGATATATGTAATATATATATATTAATTACTATGTATGTGTGTTTACATTTTTTAATTAAGTTTATTTGTTATATTTGTTAAGATTTATATTAAATATATATATATTTTTTTAATTCATGTTACTATTTCATATTTTATTATTATCTACTGGCGGTCGCCAGTAGATAGTTATAATTAGGACCAAGTTCCAATAGGAAATCTGAAAATTCTATTTTGAATAACTTTGGCGCCGGTTGACTTATCTTCGTGAAATTTTCAAAACTAATGGGGCGCTCCGCTCAGCTCCTACCCTGAAAGTCTCGGGGTGATTCGTTAAGCGGGGCTGAGAAAAAAGGGGGGTCCCTAAACGCGTTTTCCCCATGCATTTTCCCATAGGACCTTTAGTCGAAGGTACAGCCCGAACGGCTGAACAGGATTACTTGAAATTTGGCAAAGAGGTAGTCCTCAGGTCAGGCATGTGCCTTTTGCTTAAATGGTGTAAATCAGTTCAGTAGTTCCTGAGAAAATCAAAAGTAAAATCACATATATATCTGGGCAGAGCCTAACCACACATCTCATCGTGAGATCTGATTGGCTGTCAGCACTTCATCCAACAAGTGTTGGCAGCCATCTTGGGACCAATATCCAAGATTGCACCTCATTAAAAAGCATTGCAGTTAATAGAAGGTTTTAAGACTTTAGTTACATTATAAATCATGTGTTGATGGTACCATACTCATTTTAGGAATTGTGGTGTGTTCTAAGGTGATTTTACCATGTGAAAAAGCCTTCTGCTGTGATATCATCAATCATGTTTGAGAGAAAACTATTTTCTCATGCTTTTCCCAAAGAGGTTTGGAAGGTGATCTATAAGCTAACTGAGAGCATATTTTCTGTAAATTCTCATTATCTTTCTCAGTTATGTGAGAATGAAGTCTGACATTCTCAGTAAAACATGTACATCCAACAAGGGCAGAGACTGTCAGTTGATTCCTTTGTGTTCTACTGCAGCTTCCCAGAGTGTTCTAAAGAACAACTAGAGCGCTAACAGTCCTACTTATGACAAACGTATGGCACACCTGAAGCCATCTTGGTTGGAATAAAGTGGTAATTCTTAAAACATTTAATTTAAAAAGGAACAAAATGAGGGGGTTCATTTTGCCATAGAAAGTATGATTAGTGCTGCAGAAAGAAAAATTAGGGCACATTTTGAGTGACTTCTCAAATCCTCTTCTTTTTCATTAAACAATTCTGACATGCAGACTGAAACATGCACTTTCAATACCAGCAGCAGACTTCCCTGGTGAGCAGTAGCTTTACTACAGTGATCTAATAAGCAACTAGAGTGCTAACATTCTGAATTTTAGGCAAATTTGTGACACATCTGAATGCCTTCTTGATGGAATCAAAGTAAAAAACTGAAAGTATTTCCTACTGAGGAGACTGTAGGAAATTAGGAAATTAGGAAACATCATAACAAATAAGTCTCCCAAAATGGCCACCAGAGACAAAAGAGCCCAAATGTAGCCCAAATATCACCCAGATGTAGCCCAAGTATAGTCCAATGACAGAATGTCCCAGAGTGTTCTAACGAACAACTAGAGCGCTAACAGTCTTACTTATGACAAAAGTATGGCACACCTGAAGCCATCTTGAATGGAATAAAGTGGTAACACTTCAAAAATTTAATTTACAAAGGAACATAATGAGGGGGTTTATTTTGCCATAGAAATTATGATTAGTTCTGCAGAAAGAAAAATTAGGGCACATTTTGACTTCTCAAATCCTCTTCTATTTCATAAACAAACTCTGACATGCAGACTGAAACATGCACTTTCAATACCAGCAGCAGACTTCCCTGGTGAGCAGTAGCTTTACTACAGTGATCTAATAAGCAACTAGAGTGCTAACATTCTGAATTTTAGGCAAATTTGTGACACATCTGAATGCCTTCTTGATGGAATCAAAGTAAAAAACTGAAAGTATTTCCTACTGAGGAGACTGTAGGAAATTAGGAAATTAGGAAACATCATAACAAATAAGTCTCCCAAAATGGCCACCAGAGACAAAAGAGCCCAAATGTAGCCCAAATATCACCCAGATGTAGCCCAAGTATAGTCCAATGACAGAATGTCCCAGAGTGTTCTAACGAACAACTAGAGCGCTAACAGTCTTACTTATGACAAAAGTATGGCACACCTGAAGCCATCTTGAATGGAATAAAGTGGTAACACTTAAAACATTTAATTTACAAAGGAACACAATGAGGGGATTCATTTTGCCATAGAAATTATGATTAGTGCTGCAGAAAGAAAAATTAGGGTACATTTTGACTTCTCAAATCCTCTTCTATGTCATAAAAAAATTCTGACATGCAGACTGAAACATACACTTTGAATACCAGCAGCAGACTTCCCTGGTGAGCAGTAGCTTTACTACAGTGATCTAATGAGCAACTAGAGTGCTAACATTCAGAATTTATGGCAAATGTGTGACACATCTGAATGCCTTCTTGATGGAACCAAATAAAAAACTGAAAGTATTTCCTACTGAGGAGACTGCAGTAAATGAGGAAATTAGGAAACTTCATAACAAATAAATCTCCCAAGATGGCCACCAGAGACAAAAGAGCCCAAATGTAGCCCAAATATCACCCAGATGTAGCCCAAGTATAGCCCAATGACAGAATGTCCCAGAGTGTTCTAATGAACAACTAGAGCGCTAACAGTCTTACTTATGACAAAAGTATGGCACACCTGAAGCCATCTTGATTGGAATAAAGTGGTAACACTTCAAACATTTAATTTACAAAGGAACATAATGAGGGGGTTTATTTTGCCATAGAAATTATGATTAGTTCTGCAGAAAAAAAAATTAGGGCACATTTTGACTTCTCAAATCCTCTTCTATTTCATAAACAAACTCTGACATGCAGACTGAAACATGCACTTTGAATACCAGCAGCAGAATTCCCTGGTGAGCAGTAGTTTTACTACAGTGATCTAATGAGCAACTAGAGTGCTAACATTCAGAATTTATGGCAAATGTGTGACACATCTGAATGCCTTCTTGATGGAACCAAAATAAAAAACTGAAAGTATTCCCACTGAGGAGACTGCAGTAAATGAGGAAATTAGGAAACTTCATAACAAATAAATCTCCCAAGATGGCCACCAGAGACAACAGAGCCCAAATGTAGCCCACACATCACCCAGATGTAGCCCAAGTATAGCCTAATGACAGAATGTCCCAGAGTGTTCTTAAGAACAACTAGAGCGCTTACTGTCTTACTTATGACAAAAGTATGGCACACCTGAAGCCGTCTTGATTGGAATAAACTGGTAACACTTAAAACATTTAATTTAAAAAGGAACACAATGAGGGGGTTCATTTTGCCATAGAAATTATGATTAGTGCTGCAGAAAGAAAAATTAGGGCACATTTTGACTTCTCAAATCCTCTTCTATGTCATAATTTTTTTTTGACATGCAGACTGAAACATGCACTTTGAATACCAGCAGCAGACTTCCCTGGTGAGCAGTAGCTTTACTACAGTGATCTAATGAGCAACTAGAGTGCTAACATTCATAATTTATGGCAAATGTGTGACACATCTGAATGCCTTCTTGATGGAATCAAAGTAAAAAACTGAAAGCATTTCCTACTGAGGAGACTGCAGTAAATGAGGAAATTAGGAAACTTCATA
Organism: Triturus cristatus; assembly: GCF_964204655.1. Taxonomy (NCBI): domain Eukaryota; kingdom Metazoa; phylum Chordata; class Amphibia; order Caudata; family Salamandridae; genus Triturus; species Triturus cristatus. The sequence goes on along the minus strand of NC_140593.1, from coordinate 1,185,959,987 downwards.
ACAAATAAATCTCCCAAAATGGCCACCAGACACAAAAGAGCCTAAATGCAGCACAAATATCACCCAGATTTAGCCCACATGTGGCCCAATGACAGAAGTGTGCAAAACACTTATTTTTTGTGTATTTGCAGTTTTATATAGTGCAGACTTGTCAGGTATTGGAATGCTTTACATGAGCATTGGTTACATCACACAAGATCAAATTCATTTTGGTTGTAGATATGGGGAGATTAAGTGATTTGACCACAATCACAGAATGTTGAGCTGAAGCAGAAACTCCAACCTGGTTCCCCAGTTGCAAAGTCTGCAGCTCTGGAAGTAACACCACATCCTCTCGCCAAGGTGCAACATTTAATCAAGTGGTCAACTGGATAAAAAAACATAAAGATTACAAATAATTTAAAAGTTCTTTGTCGCTATTTGAAAACTCAGAAAATATGTCCTCATTTTAGTTTATTAGAGCACTAACCATAATTTTGATGCAAATAAGACCCTCTCATATATGTAATTTCTAAAGGAAATACTCTAGGTATTACAGTTTTGATTACATCAAGATGACGTCAGGCGTTCCACACTTTTGTAATAAATATAGAATGTTAGCAATCTAGTTGTTCATTGGTAGGCCTGGGCAAAAATTTCGTTCCGTTCGCGGAAATTGCGATAATTTGACATTTTTGCGTTCCGCGGAGAGCGCGAAAATGTCAAAAATTCCGGTTTCCGCAGCTTGGCGATAATTTGTTTCTTGCTCGCGCTGTAAAATGATACATTCTCGTGCGCGCGCGATCGCCTTACCTGAATCCCTGCGTTCGCCGACAAGTTTTCTTGATCCGGTCGCGTTCTCCATGAGATGTTGTATTGTTTTTAGCCATTTGCGCTGTCTCGCGACAGTTCGCGCCCGCAGTGACGTCATGCGTCGCGCGATCACGTCTTTCTTCTCGCGATCATGCACCGCGAGAACAACTCAAAACAAGATGGCCGCGCCCGCAAGCAACCACATGGGTAAGTTGGCGACCCGCAACCATGCAGAAAATCTCGCGAACATGCCGGAAAAAAACTTCCGCATCTTCGCGATATTTCTGCTTGTTTGCGATAATTTTAAATATTCTCGCGATAATTTGCGAAGGTTAATTCCGCAAATTCCGCCCACCCCTATTCATTGGGATACTGTTGAGAGGCAGACGCCAGGGGCACGGACTCTGAAAACTGAAGGCAGGTAGGAGAGTGCAGAGGCAACAATTTGACCACACTGGGCAGGCAGGAAGGGCAGTGGCAGCACAACAGACTATGGAGGGCAGTGGAAAGGGGGGCAGGGGCAACAAACCACCGATACAGGACTGGCAAGAGAGGCTGTGGCAATATAAGAGACCATTGTGGGCAGAAGGAAGAGGCAGTGGTAGTACAACCATACATGCCAACAGACCCGTTTCAGCCAGGAAACATCCAATGTTTTTAAGCTCAAATGGGCTTTATTTGATCTGTCTCCTGTCTACAATCTCCTCTTTTTCAATGTAACTCAAAGGGGAAAATCAAAACCCCAGTTTTTTTTTCAAAATCTCCCTATTACCAAGTTCAAAATGTTCACAAGTATGGTACATTGAATCATGATAGGCAGGAGGAATTGGGGTAGGGACATGGACTCGGATAACAGAGGACAGGAGGGACATGGAGAGGTGCACCAAACTGACCCTACAGGGCAGGCATCAGGGTTTGCAGCAGCACAATACACCACACAGCGCATGCGGGACGGGAGTGCAGCACAACAATCCATAGAAAGCAATAGGGAGGGGACAGGACCATGCACATGGACAACAGAGAACAGATGGGAAAGAGGCAATGGTAGCTAGCTGACCATAATGGACAGACAGGAGAGAAAGCTGCAGCATAACAGACCATAAAGGGCAGGTGGGACGGATCAGGGGAATTACAATGGAACAGACAAGCCAGGAGGGAGGGAATAGGGGGTCTGCACATGGAAACAGAGGGCTGGGGGCAAGGTGGCAGGGCAGGAGCAGCAGGATGACCATGGAGGTCAGGCAAGATGGGCACTAGAAACAAGACACACCATGGAGAGCAACAATGAGACTATGGTGGCATACACACAGACCATGGAGGGAAGGTGGGAGGGGGTCAGGGGCAGCTAGCTGACCACACAGGGAAGGTAGGAGGGGCCATGGCAGCACAGAAGACCATGCATGGCAAGCGGGAGGGTTAGTGGCAGCACAATGGCTATGATGGGCAAGAAGGAGGGTGCAGGGGCATGCACAAAGGACCATGGAGGATAGAAGGGAGGGTCAGGGCCTGGGCACAGACAAGAGAGTTCAGGGGAAGGGGCCTCACAACAGACCGTGCAGGGCAGGCAGAAGGAGCAGTTGCAGCACAACAGATCAGGGAGGGCAGAAGGGTGTGGCAGTAAAATGGACCATGGAGGACAGGAGGAAGGGGATAGGGGCATGGCATGTGGACAGGCAGGGTGGAGGTGGCAGGGACAGGTTACAGTCATCTGACAGTGCTAGGCAGGTGGGAGGGGAGTGGCAGCTCAACAGAACACTCAGAGTAGATAGGAGTGGCAGGTACATGGAACATAGTGGACAAAAAGGATGGAGCAGGGGCATGCACAAAGGCATCGGAGGGCAGGGGGAGGGAGAATAGGGGCAGCAAGCTAAGCACAGAGGCTAAGCAGGAGGTCAATGATGGGCCATAGAATTGGGCAATGGAGGGCAGGAGGAGTGGACTGGTACATCATGCTAAATGGAGGGCAGTGGCAGCACATCAGACCATGCATAGCAGGAGGGAGGAGGCTAGTCCATGGATTCAGACAACTGAGGATAGGGAGGAGGTGGATGGGGCAGCAAGCTAACTGTTCAGAGAAGGTCGGTATTAGGAACTTTATTGTTTTTAAAATGTGTGTCTGTGCGAACTACTTAAAATATGAACAAGTATGCAGCATAATCTCACTTTTATTCAGGAAGAAGAGGACGTTTGTGACTGTGACTCCGGGCTCACTTGGCAGAAACACCCCCTGACCCTCCACCCCCATCGCAAAATGTAATGCCCGTGAAAAGGGTAGGTGGACGCAGTGTTATATAGAACATAGTCCTGAGAGCACGATTGAAAATGAAAACTAGATGTAGTATATGGTATAAACTATGCACCAAAAAGTGTGATATAAGATGAACCGGGGCGTGAAATATAATATGCAATACATTGTGCGCAATGACAGATTCATTGGAGAGCGCAAGATAGCACAGGCACTAGCGCGTGCTATGCGATATGCGCCTTGGAGTGTAATATGCACAGGGCAGTGTTGTGTAACATAACTATTCTCTAAAGTTGTAATATAAAATATGTGCTGGGGAGTGCAACGTTGCATATGCACTGTGACAAAGATATGGATCCAGATTGTAATATGTATGGCATAGCGCTGTGCATTATAACATACACATCGAGGAAGGCACGTTAGATGGGGCAATATAACCCGTGCGAAGGCAAGTGCGGCATGACATATTCACGGGGTGGTGTTACAGTGCACATGGGCTAGAGAGTGTCATAGCATACGCACTAGCTGGTGGAATACAACACAGGGGTGTGAGGCAATCGGCGGGCACTGGTGGGTGTAACACAGCATTGGGCTCAGCCAGGAGCACGCTGTGACTCTCAAGTGAGGTTTGTCTCCTTTCCAGAGAGTAAAATAAAAAGTATTACACATCCGGCGGTGGATGTGTTTTTTATTAACCGTGAGGGGGGTTTCTTGCATAGTTTAATTTTTGTCGAATCCCCTTTGAATGGCTTGGTGTGCGTGTATATTAAATGTGCCCGTCAATAGCTACCCATGTTTGTATAAATAAACGACATGGGTGTCTACCTGGAGAGTACCCACCGGCGGGGGCGCCGGGATTAGGCACGGTAGGGCGTCCGACACGTCAGAGCTTCACTAGCGGTGTAAATACATTCCATGTGGATTCATTCTATGCATAGTCGCCTTTTAATGAATATCACGCAAATCGTCGTGGTGATAGGTACATACGGTTTGCCCAGCATGTCCTAGGTGTTTCTATAAATATATATATTTTTAAAATAATAAAAAACAAAGGCCGGCCCCGGGTGTTGGGGTCCCCGGAGCCATAAGTGGCCTGAGGAGGGGGGCAACGCAGCCCCCTCCTAAAGAATTTAAATAAAAAAAAGGCCATGACCCGGGGGTTGGGGTCCCCGGGGCCGATTAAGGCCTTGGGAGGGCCAAATTGATTTTTTTCAACAAAAAAAAAATGAGGGTGCAGGCCCTGGGGGATGGGGTCCCCAGGGCCAGTAAATTAGAAAAAGAAGGGGGGCCACACAGCCCTCCTTCTTAAAAAAATTAAATAAATAAAAGACCGGCCTCGCGCTGGAGGCCACGCCCCCTCCTTGCAGCACTCTGCAAACGCTCCCCCTGGCCAGTTGTAAGTTGGGGAATTCATTCCCCTTCATTACTGAGGGTCCCCGAGGGCCAACTAGCCCAACAGGTATCTCCAGTGTGCGCCAGGGAGCTGCGTTGCAGACAGGTGTTCTGAGGCCACGCCCCTTTTTACACCTCTATGCAACGCAGCTCTGTGGCACTTACTGGAGGTACCTAGTGGGCTATTTTGACCCTAGGGACCCTTAGGATTCAAGGGGACTTAATCTCTCAACTTAGAACGGCCACAGGGCGCGTTTACACAGTGGTGAAGGGAGGGGACGGGGCCTGAGATGACGTGCGCAAACACACCCTGTGGCGCGTTTTAAGTTGGGGAAATAATTCCCTTTCAATCCTGAGGGACCCTGGTAGCCAACTAGCCCACCATGTGCTTCCAGTAAGTGCCACTGCTCTGCGTTGCAGAGAGGTGGTGCAGGCCGTGCCCCTTTTTACACCTCTCTGCAATGGCGCTTACTGGACGTACCTAGTGGGCTATTTTGCCCCTAGGGATCCTCAGGATTCAAGGGGACTTAATCTCCCAATTTAAAAAACGGGCACAGGGCATGTTTACTGTTGGAAGGCGTTCCCCGGGGAGGCTGCGGAATGGCTTCCTGACCACCCTGAGGTCCACCTTTCCCAGAATTAGGCCGAGCAAAAGCAGGGAGGCCCTTCCTGGAAGGGTCTCGCACCTAGGATCGCACGCGCTGCGCTTACTCTCTCTTCGGATAGAGGGACACCACACAGTAGGTCGTTATAAGGCAATAAGCTTTTATCAGTTGTTGTCAGGGATCTTTATGATCCGGCAGGCAGGTGCAGAATTAATGCCACAAGCGGCAGCGATCTTGTGATGATGGGGAAAGGGGTAGCGGGACAGTCTTTCAATCAGTGTCTCTGCGAGGTATCCGGCGCACAGCTCTCAATCCTCGAGCTGAGGGGATGTTGCTTCTCTCGGCAATCTCTGCCGATTCTCTTGGAGGAGCGGGCCGCGAGTCACTCAGCAGGCACCGGAGAGTCGTAGTTCAGGGAGCCGCGACGGCGTCAGCAGGGCTCAGATGGTTCAGAATTCGAGGAGCCGCGACGGCGTCAGCAGGGCTCAGATGGTTCAGAGTTCGGAGAGCAGCGACGGCGTCAGCAGGGCTCAGATGGTTCAGAATTCGAGGAGCCGCGACGGCGTCAGCAGGGCTCAGATGGTTCAGAGTTCGGGGAGCCGCGACGGCGTCAGCAGGGCTCAGGTGGCTTCAGAGTTCGGATAGCATTCTTCTGTTCGGTGAGCGATCGAGCCGCGACCAGGTCAGCAGGCTCTCGTCAGTCCAGGTCTTCTCTGCCTCTCGTCCCTTGAGCACCCCTTGTTATACTCCCCTCCTCTTTGAAGTCCGGAGTCCTCGCGGAGAGGGGTCTCATGCCTGGGGGGCGGAGTGCCGGGGTTTCCTGTCGCTCAGCCCCTTGATCTGTTCAGATGTGTCCGGGAGGGACTCCAGACGCCCAGCAGGAGAGGCGCCCGCTCACCGGGGGCCTGGTGGCCGAATGAAACCTCCCTCGGGAAGAGACCAGAGGTGTGACAGAGTCGGCGCCTCTCGGTCTGGTTTGGGGGGGGGTTTCGTTCTCCCTCGGCCGGGCATGCGTGTTGGGGATATGGTCGGCCCTCGGGATGTTGGTCCACGGAGGCCGGAAGGCCGTGCCCACGAGGTTCGGCGTGTTTGTAGTGTGACTTGCTGGTCGGGAGGGCCCACGCCACGAGGCCGGTCTCACATTTACACAGTGGGAAGGAAGGGGACGGGGCCTGAGGTGACGTGTGCAAACACGCCCTATGGCGCGTTTTAAGTTGGGGAAATAATTCCCCTTCAATCCTGAGGGCCCCTGGGGGCTAACTAGCCCACCAGGTGCTTCCAGTAAGCGCCACTGACCTGCGTTGCAGAGAGGTGGTCCAGGCCGTGCCACTTTTTACACCTCTCTGCAACGCAGCTCTGTGGTGCATACTGGAGGTACCTAGTGGGCTAGTTGGACCCTAGGGACCCTCAGGATTCAAATTAACTTAATCTCCCAACTAAAAACGCCCACAGGGCATGTTTACACAGTGGTTAAGGGAGGGGACGGCGGCCTGAGTTAACGTGTGCAAACAAGCCCTGTGGCGTGTTTAGTTGGGGAAATAATTCCCCTTCAATCCTGAGGGCCCCTGGGGGCTAACTAGCCCACCAGGTGCTTCCAGTAAGCACCACTGAGCTGCGTTGCAGAGAGGTGGTCCAGGCCATGCCACTTTTTACACCTCTCTGCAACGCAGCTCTATAGCGCATACTGGAGGTACCTAGTGGGCTAGTTGGACCCTAGGGACCCTCAGGATTCAAATGAACTTAATCTCCCAACTAAAAACGGCCACAGGGCATGTTTACACAGTGGGGAAGGGAGGGGACGGGGCCTGAGTTAACGTGTGCAAACTAGCCCTGTGGCGCGTTTTAAGTTGAGGAAATAATTCCCCTTCAATCCTGAGGGACCCTGGGGGCCAACTAGCCCACCAGGTGCTTCCAGTAAGCACCACTCCGCTGCGTTGCAGAGAGGTGGTCTAGGCCGTGCCCCTTTTTACATCTGTCTGCAACGCAGCTCTGTGGCGCTTACTGGAGGTACCTAGTGGTCTAGTTGGACCCTAGGGACCCTCAGGATTCAAGGGGACTTAATCTCCCAACTTAAAACGGCCACAGGGCGTGTTTACACAGTGGGGAAGTGAGGGGACTGGGTCTGAGGTGACGTGTGCAAACACGCCCTGTGGCACGTTTTAAGAGGTAGTTTTAATCCCCTGTCCTATTATATACTAGGGGCTTACAGAGGAGGTCATGCTGATCACAGGGGGACCCCAACGCATAGTGTTCCCTAGTGTATGTAGGTGTTTTCACTGTATTCTGAGTGTCTTTTAACATAGCACTGGCTCTAGGACTGGTTAGTCAGACTCAGTTACCACCAGTATCCGTCTGAAAAAGTTGAGGGTACAGGATGATTTTGCAACAAGGCTTCTTTCTGCTCTTCTGTTTTTTCTTTCTGCACGTTATCCTTCTTCCTGCACTTTTCTTCGTCTTTGAGGACTTCTGTTGCTTCTTTCTGCATTTCTTTTTTTTCTTTCTGTGCGTTTTTTCTTCTTTCTTCACATGTCCTATCTCTGTAGGCATAGTTAGAAATTAGCATTGAAAAAACCTTTGAAATTCACTGAAAAAACCATAGGTTTCAGGCACGTTATAGTTAGGAATTAGCATTTAAAAAACCTTAGAAATTCACTGAAAAAACCATAGGTTTCAGGGGCGTTATAGTTAGCTGCAGCTGCGGCCCGTGGAGGGAGTTCCGTAGGGCGGTAAGGCGGGGCGGGGGAGGGGCAGGGTGGGGGTTTCTAAAAACCGGAATATGGATAATTACAGGTAAGTAAACAATTAAATAAATAAAATGAATTTCGTAGCGCGCGCTGCAATGCGATGCCACTCATGACCTGGTCAGTGACATCACTCATGACATCACTGATGACATCTCAAATGACATCACTAATGACATTACTGATGACATCATCCTTGTGATAGAGTGGCAGACCTCCTCTTCCTCTAATATAACCTTTGATACACACATTCAAAAATAGAAACTACAATGTTCAAAACAATGGACATACCAATACCAGTTACAACAACCTATTCAGTAATTCTAAGATCCACATACACATCCACTCATTCACCAACAGTCCTATACAGTCACTCATACATGTACTCACTCATCATATGTACTCACACACCTATACATCTTGTTACACAACGCCACTCATCCATAGAGTTACTCACACACATAGTCACTCATGCTAATAAAGAATCAAACATCCATTTACTTGCATATACAGTTATACACACACCACCACACTTACTTCTAAAGAAACTTACACATGCTTAGTCTTTTAAACAATCACTTATAGAAACACATACTTATTCATACAGGAACTCTTTCAATCTCTTACTCTCACATATACTCACTTATATACACCAATAGTCACATATACTAGTTTAAAACATATGTAGTTACTCATAAAGACACTATTGAGACAGTCTATCACTCACTAACACACCCATGCACACACTCATCCACCCATAAAGTCCTGCACACATGCTGTCTTCAACACATACAAACAGTGAGTCACTCATTCATGCACCTATGCACTACGTAATACCCCCAACCGAACCATACAGACACTCAGACACTCATACTGATACTCAAAAAACCAACTAATAACCTATATAGACACTCATGTAGCTACTCACCAACACATGCAGCCACTTATACACAAATTGAGAGACTGATACAGATATTTACACATTTAAACATTACTCACTAAGCCATGTATTCACTAAGATACACTTAATCAGTCAGTTATACAATCAATTTTTCAAAAACAAATCATCCATTTAGACACTTATATACCTATTTATTCTTCCATCGACCTTGAGATATACATATATAAAACATGTAATTTTCAGAAAAACACACATTCACTGTATGATGTCATCAGTGATGTCATTTGAGATGTCATCATTGATGTCATGAGTGATGTCACTGACCATGTCATGAGTGATGTAAGACGTGACGTCATCAGCAGTACATTGTGGGCGCGCGAGTTATAGTTAGCTGAACTAACTATAAAGGGGGAATTTCAATGATTTTGTATGAGTGAAAAGTCCAGCTAACTATAACGCCCCTGAAACCTATGGTTTTTTCAGTGAAAATATATATATATATATATATATTCACTTAAAAAACCATAGGTTTCACACATGTTATAGTTAGCTGGACATTTCACTCGTGAAAAACCATTGAAATTCCCCCGTTATAGTTAGTGCAGGCAACTATAACTCATGCGACCGCAATCCTCTGCTGATTACGTCAGATATTACATCACTGTATTTAGACACTTATTTACCCATGTCTTCTTCCATTAATTTTTAACTATACATATATTGCAAATATTTTTTTTTCAGAAAGACACATATGTCATCAGTGATGTAATATCTGACGTCATCAGCAGAGGATTGCGGTCGCGTGAGTTATAGTTGCCTGCACTAACTATAACGGGGGAATTTCAATGGTTTTTCACGAGTGAAATGTCCAGCTAACTATAACATGTGTGAAACCTATGGTTTTTTAAGTGAATTTGCAAGGTTTTTTAAATGCTAATTCCTAACTATAACGTGTGTGAAACCTATGGTTTTTTCAGTGAATTTGTACTGTTTTTTAAATGCTAAGTTATGTATTTTTTAAAGGTTTTTCACCGTGCGCGTACCGAAAGCTCGAAACGCGTATGGCCTGAAACGCGTGCAGCCTGTTACCACTGTTGCCGCCTGCGGAGAGTGTGCGTGTACCTCAGGGTGTGTGACCTCCTCTTTAGGCAACCTTGGTGTATGATGTTAAGCGGCTAGTCCGGTCGCGAGGAGGTCCTGATGCCGCTGGAGCGTTCCTTGATGCTTGTATTACAAGCGCCATTAAGGACCATGGGGGCCTGAACCGCAGGAAGACTCGGCAGCGTGTAAGCGGTGCTGTCATGCTTTTCAACCTAATGGAAATTCATTTTGTATCTTGAGGCGGAAGCGACAGGCCACTTGGTGAGAGAACATTTATTGAGTTGTTTGTGGCAGCATAATGGACTACTAGGACCACAATGCCATTACGCCCACTGGGGCGGGACTCTTTATTTAATTAAAGTACGTTCTTCAATGTCTGCTTCCAGCCTCATTCCTGCCAGTGATCAAGAACTCGAGGGAGCTCGAAACGCGTATGGCCTGAAACGCGTGCAGCCTGTTACCACTGTTGCCGCCTGCGGAGAGTGTGCGTGTACCTCAGGGTGTGTGACCTCCTCTTTGGGCAACCTTGGTGTATGATGTTAAGCGGCTAGTCCGGTCGCGAGGAGGTCCTGATGCCGCTGGAGCGTTCCTTGATGCTTGTATTACAAGCGCCGTGAAGGACCATGGGGGCCTGAACCGCAGGAAGACTCGGCAGCGTGTAAGCGGTGCTGTCATGCTTTTCAACCTAATGGAAATTCATTTTGTATCTTGAGGCGGAAGCGACAGGCCACTTGGTGAGAGAACATTTATTGAGTTTTTTGTGGCAGCATAATGGACTACTAGCACCACAATGCCATTACGCCCACTGGGGCGGGACTCTTTATTTAATTAAAGTACGTTCTTCAATGTCTGCTTCCAGCCTCATTCCTGCCAGTGATCAAGAGCTCGAGGGAGCTCGAAACGCGTATGGCCTGAAACGCGTGCAGCCTGTTACCACTGTTGCCGCCTGCGGAGAGTGTGCGTGTACCTCAGGGTGTGTGACCTCCTCTTTGGGCAACCTTGGTGTATGATGTTAAGCGGCTAGTCCGGTCGTGAGGAGGTCCTGATGCCGCTGGAGCGTTCCTTGATGCTTGTATTACAAGCGCCGTTAAGGACCATGGGGGCCTGAACCGCAGGAAGACTCGGCAGCGTGTAAGCCGTGCTGTCATGCTTTTCAACCTAATGGAAATTCATTTTGTATCTTGAGGCGGAAGCGACAGGCCACTTGGTGAGAGAACATCTTTTGAGTTTTTTGTGGCAGCATAATGGACTACTAGGACCACAATGCCATTACGCCCACTGGGGCGGGACTCTTTATTTAATTAAAGTACGTTCTCCAATGTCTGCTTCCAGCCTCATTCCTGCCAGTGATCAAGAGCTCGAGGGAGCTCGAAACGCGTATGGCCTGAAACGCGTGCAGCCTGTTACCACTGTTGCCACCTGCGGAGAGTGTGCGTGTACCTCAGGGTGTGTGACCTCCTCTTTGGGCAACCTTGGTGTATGATGTTAAGCGGCTAGTCCGGTCGCGAGGAGGTCCTGATGCCGCTGGAGCGTTCCTTGATGTTTGTATTACAAGAGCCGTTAAGGACCATGGGGGCCTGAACCGCAGGAAGACTCGGCAGCGTGTAAGCGGTGCTGTCATGCTTTTCAACCTAATGGAAATTCATTTTGTATCTTGAGGCGGAATCGACAGGCCACTTGGTGAGAGAACATTTGAGTTTTTTGTGGCAGCATAATGGACTACTAGGACCACAATGTCATTACGCCCACTGGGGCGGGACTCTTTATTTAATTAAAGTACGTTCTTCAATGTCTGCTTCCAGCCTCATTCCTTCCAGTGATCAAGAGCTCGAGGGCCCTCGAAACGCGTATGGCCTGAAACGCGTGCAGCCTGTTACCACTGTTGCCGCCTGCGGAGAGTGTGCGTGTACCTCAGGGTGTGTGACCTCCTCTTTGGGCAACCTTGGTGTATGATGTTAAGCAGCTAGTCCGGTCGCAAGGAGGTCCTGATGCCGCTGGAGCGTTCCTTGATGCTTGTATTACAAGCGCCGTTAAGGACCAAGGGGGCCTGAACCGCAGGAAGACTCGGCAGCGTGTAAGCCGTGCTGTCATGCTTTTCAACCTAATGGAAATTCATTTTGTATCTTGAGGCGGAAGCGACAGGCCACTTGGTGAGAGAACATTTATTGAGTTTTTTGTGGCAGCATAATGGACTACTAGGACCACAATTCCATTACGCCCACTGGGGCGGGACTCTTTATTTAATTAAAGTACGTTCTTCAATGTCTGCTTCCAGCCTCATTCCTGCCAGTGATCAAGAGCTCGAGGGAGCCTGAAACGCATATGGCCTGAAACGCGTGCAGCCTGTTACCACTGTTGCCGCCTGCGGAGAGTGTGCGTGTACCTCAGGGTGTGTGACCTCCTCTTTGGGCAACCTTGGTGTATGATGTTAAGCGGCTAGTCCGGTCGCGAGGAGGTCCTTATGCCGCTGGAGCGTTCCTTGATGCTTGTATTACAATTTGACCACACTGGGCAGGCAGGAAGGGCAGTGGCAGCACAACAGACTATGGAGGGCAGTGGAAAGAGGGGCAGGGGCAACAAACCAACAATACAGGACTGGCAATAGAGGCTGTGGCAATATAATAGACCATTGTGGGCAGAAGGAAGAGGCAGTGGTAGTACAACCATACATGCCAACAGACCCGTTTCAGCTAGGAAACGTCCAATGTTTTTAAGCTCAAATGGGCTTTATTTGATCTGTCTCCTGTCTACAATCTCCTCTTTTTCAATGTAACTCAAAGGGGAAAATCAAAACCCCAGTTTTTTTCAAAATCTCCCTTTTACCAAGTTCAAAATGTTCGCAAGTATGGTACATTGAATCATGGTAGGCAGGAGCAATTGGGGTAGGGACATGGACTCGGATAACAGAGGACAGGAGGGACATGGAGAGGTGCCCCAAACTGACCCTACAGGGCAGGCATCAGGGTTTGCAGCAGCACAATACACCACACAGCGCATGCGGGACGGGAGTGCAGCACAACAATCCATAGAAAGCAATAGGGAGGGGACAGGACCATGCACATGAACAACAGAGAACAGATGGGAAAGAGGCAATGGTAGCTAGCTGACCATAATGGACAGACAGGAGAGAAAGCTGCAGCATAACTGACCATAAAGGGCAGGAGGGACGGATCAGGGGCATTACAATGGAACAGACAAGCCAGGAGGGAGGGAATAGGGGGTCTGCACATGGAAACAGAGGGCTGGGGGCAAGGTGGCAGGGCAGGAGCAGCAAGATGACCATGGAGGTCAGGCAGGATGGGCACTAGAAACAAGACATACCATGGAGACCAACAATGAGACTATGTTGGCATACACACAGACCATGGAGGGAAGGTGGGAGGGGGTCAGGGGCAGCTAGCTGACCACACAGGGAAGGTGGGAGGGGCCATGGCAGCACAGAAGACCATGCATGGCAAGCAGGAGGGTTAGTGGCACCACAATGGCTATGATGGGCAAGAAGGAGGGTGCAGGAGCATGCACAAAGGACTATGGAGGATAGAAGGGAGGGTCAGGACCTGGGCACAGACAAGAGAGTTCAGGGGAAGGGGCCTTACAACAGACCGCGCAGGGCAGGCAGTAGGAGCAGTTGCAGCACAACAGATCAGGGAGGGCAGAAGGGTGTGGCAGTAAAATGGACTATGGAGGACAGGAGGAAGGGGATAGGGGCATGGCATGTGGACAGGCAGGGTGGAGGTGGCAGGGACAGGCTGCAGTCATCTGACAATGCTAGGCAGGTGGGGGGGGAGTGGCAGCTCAACAGAACACTCAGAGTAGATAGGAGTGGCAGGTCCATGGAACATAGTGGGCAAAAAGGATGGAGCAGGGGCATGCACAAAGACATCGGAGGGCAGGGGGAAGGAGAATAGGGGCAGCAAGCTAAGCACAGAGGCTAAGCAGGAGGTCAATGATGGGCCATAGAATTGAGCAATGGAGGGCAGGAGGAGTGGACTGGTACATCATGCTAAATGAAGGGCAGTGGCAGCACATCAGACCATGCATGGCAGGAGGGAGGAGGCTAGTCCATGGATTCAGACAACTGAGGATAGGGAGGAGGTGGATGGGGCAGCAAGCTAACTGTTCAGAGAAGGTGGGTATTAGGAACTTTATTGTTTTTAAAATGTGTGTCTGTGCAAACTACTTAAAATATGAACAAGTATGCAGCATAATCTCACTTTTATTCAGGAAGAAGAGGACGTTTGTGACTATGACTCTGGGCTCACTTGGCAGAAACACCCCCTGACCCTCCACCCCCAACGCAAAATGTAATGCCCGTGAAAAGGGTAGGTGGACGCAGTGTTATATAGAACATAGTCCTGAGGGCACTGATGAGTACAGGCCCCAGCTAGGTCCGCAGAATACAAGGGTTCACTCTCCTGTAACGAAAACTAGAAGGAAGTTGGCACGGAAACTGCAAATACAAAGACAGAGTTTATTAACCCTTAAGGGTGGTCCTACAACCTACACAACACTCTTCAGTATTTCATAGAGTAGCACAAAGAACTTGCGTACACGGTCCCCTTTTATACACAGCAGAGGGGCTCATAAGTGGGTGGATACAACATGAGGCAAAATTCATTACCTTTTATGGACATTTTCGATACAGAATCAATATGTGGGAGGAGTAAGCAATTTCCTGAGCCCGCGAAAACATGGTCAAGCAAGGACTAACTGATAACAGATGTGGTCAAGTCTGGGCATGCGCCAGACGGACAAAGGAGCTATTTATAGACTGTTACTAGGCAGATTACAAGAGCAACTAACAAAAAGGAAGGACTCTTCTCGTGCAAAGCACGTGGAGACATGACATTACAAGATGGAGTCCAGACATTAGTCAACATAAGACAAGAAACATGTTCTAAGGAAGGAGAATTCATGTCTTTAGTGAATGCTTAATCATATCCCTGTTTTAATTTTCAACAGACGGCCCTTTCAGCATTTACTGAAGACATTCGGCTTATTAGGATAATCATCATATATGTCAATTTTCATCATCTCTTCCACCTCTTTGGTTAGATGTTTCTGATAGGTGACATTGGCAATAGTTTTCTTATCAGGAATACAGAATGACACACATAGAGAACAGAGTAAAGGACCACACTGGACACAGATGCAACAGGAAAACAGAATTGCTACAATAATGCAGAGACCAGTTAAAACCTTCCATCCCCATGTAGTGATCAATGCCCAAAACCATCCAGAAAAGGTCCTAGTGCAATTTTCTGTATGAATCTCAGCTGCTATTTTATGCAATTTATTAATAGCGTTATAAACTGATGGCGTATGGTCAGGAATGAACACACAACAACTACTTCCGATAATTTTACATGCTCCACCTCGGTCAGCTAACATAACATCTAATACCATACGATTCTGTAATGCAACAATTCTAGTAATTTGTAATTCTTCCGTAAGATTCCCAAGAGCAGCAGCGGTTTGATTCGTCACAGCCTCTACAACTCTTGTTAACCTTCGAACCTTCCTACTATTTAGGGCAGCTCCAACAAAGAAAAACAATCCTAAGTTAAAATCAATATACTGCTGTAAGCTAGTATCAGTTTGATCAAAATCATCAATGGATAGAGTACGTTTATACCGATTTACAGTCACATTATTCAGCAACTTCAAATCTTTATGATAGGATGCAGGTGCTAAGAATACAGGGGGTAATAAAAACGCTACATAGCATACTCCGGACCAGCCGGCTGGTAAGTGATAATAGCCCTTATTCCCACATACGAAGTAAGTGTTCTGGGAGGCTAAGAAAGTACAAATATTTAATCCGTCTATGTTCAATACAATAATGCAGTCGCTAACACCAACAGGAATATAACCCACACTCTGGACACACAGGTCCGCTTGAGCTTGTGCCACTTGAATCACAAATTGTTCCTTCCCTACAGTGTCTCTGGTGTTCGTGAAAATGTAGGGGATCGATTCATTGTCTGGTCGATATTCTTCCCATTCCCATATTGTCCCATTCGCTTGTGGATAGCCATCTTTATCTTGATGACATTCCCTATTAAGTCTGAAAAGTAATCGTCCCACTGTAGGTTTCCGTGTGGCAAAAAGCAAAGTGTACCATGCTCTACAAGAGCCATTATGAGAGAAAGGAAGAGGTATGAACGGCGTTCCTCCTTTCTTCTGATGAGCTGGCATCATACCACATATCCAACAGTTCGTAGCATTCGTAGCAACATGGGTATGATGCAACATCTGGATGAAAGTGTTATTCAAATAAGACTGACGATGCTTCAATTCTTGATACGGAAGGGTATAAAAGTAGTGCTCCTCAGGCACTGGAGTGGTCAAAACAAGCAACTGATGGGCAGGAGTCACATCCTCAACAAACCATGTGGCTATACCAACAATAGCCACAATGATAATAAAGCTTGTCGCACAAAGAATCTTCTTCTTCTCCATCTCGTAATAAGAAGTCAATATCTTCCTGAAACTAAAAGGTTGTCAGAACTCTTCCCCTTAGGCAGCCGTTGATTTCTTCACCAGCGGGCCAAGACGGGTGTCACTACACTAATGCAGGGCTGATCCCCCCCCCCTTGCCTCATTGGCTCTCCGTTTCACTAACCTAAGGGCCGTTCTGACAACGTATCCGGGTACAGAAAAAATCACTTCCTCGGTCGAAGATGATATCTTCCTCCTCCAGGAATCGCTTGGTCCGGGAAGAGCTCCTCAGTGTCGTTCGGTTCCACAGCACGGCCTTTCTCCGCAGTCAGGATTTCTCGATGGACGGTCAACACAGCAGGCTCCACCAATCCAGGCGGCACTTTACGACAGTGCAAAGAGTGGATCCAGTTCTTCCGATTGGAGACTCGCACAGCTGTCCTTGTTGCGAGCAGGATTTGCTCAGGACCAACCCATCTCGGCTCCAGACTATTCGTCCTTTCGAACACCTTGATCATAACGTGATCTCCAGGTCGGAGATTATGACCTTCACCCGTGGACCGATCAGGGAGCGCTTCTCGAACCTGTTGATGGATAGAAACCAAATTATCCGTTAACTGTGCCAGATAATCATTCATCATTACACAAGGTACATCATACACTGACTTCGGTTTTGGTGGACCCCAAATATTCATTGGGCGTCCGAACACGATCTCGTAGGGTGTGAGACCGGTCCGAGAATGCGGTATCGATCTAATTGACAATAATGCCAGAGGTAAAGCGTCTGGCCAAGTCAAAGAAGTCGAAGCTTGGATCTTAGCGATCTTAAGCTTCAAAGTACCGTTATATTTCTCAACCAATCCCGCAGACTGGGGGTGAAATACTGCATGGAACTTCTGAGTAATGCCTAGGTCTTTCAGGACATGCTTGATAACGTCTGCTATAAAATGAGGTCCGTTATCACTCCACAACAATCTGCAAACACCATATCGAGGGAAGAACTCCTTCAATAGCATCTTGGCTGTAGTCATTGCAGTATTGTCTTTCGTAGGGTATGCCTCAACCCATTTGCTGAAGGCACAAACCACTACTAGAACATACTTCAGATTGTTACAGCGCTCAAGCTGAATGTAATCCATCTGCAAAACCTCAAAGGGTGCAGTAGGTGTCGCAAATCCTCCTGCTGGAGTTCGTGTACCCTTTCCCGGGTTATACCTCAGGCAAATCATGCAGGTCTGCACTACCCTCTTTGCTGTACTAGCGATCTCCGGATGCTCCCAAACTCGTGTGAGTAATTTAACAATTGCGGAAACTCCGACATGCGCTAGTCCATGTGCCATCTGAACCATAGGTTGTACGAAGGCTGTGGGTAACTTCCATTTATCCATCTGCTTACTTCTCCAACACCCTTCATCATCTAATTCTCCATCATTGGACCATTGCTCCCGTTCCTTATCGGAAGCGGTCCTCTGTATCTCCAGCACTTCTCTCCTAGCATCGTGCCATCTTTCTGTCTGCGACTTCACAACATACATTGCAGTAGAGTCAGGCTGCATCGCCGTCTCTCGTGCCACCCGGTCTGCCAAAGCATTCCCTTCTCCAACTTTATCAACCACCTTATTATGGGCACTACATTTAACTATAGCAATCTTCTTTGGATATGTTAATGCAGTCAAAAGGTTGTGAACTAATTCCCTGTACATTTTCTGTGCTCCATGTGACGTTAGAAACCCTCTCTCCTTTCAGAGTAGGCCGAAATCGTGCGCTACTCCGAAGGCATAGCGGCTATCTGTATAAACATTCACACACAATCCTGCACTGAGCTCACATGCTCGTGTTAATGCTATCAGTTCCGCTGCCTGAGCTGATATCTGCGGTATGCGTGCTGTCTCCACTATTGTTTGTAATGTGGTAATTGCATACGCTGCTGAAGTCGTACCATCTGGTAGCTTCAGGCATGATCCGTCCACCCATAGTTCTCCATCTACATATGTAAAGGGCGTATCCTGGAGATCAATACGACCCTTTGTCTGTTCCTCAGTCACAAGAATACAATCATGTGCTTTTCGTGCTTCAGACTGAGTTTCCGGGAATGGCAACAATGTGGCTGGATTTAACGTTGCACACCTCTTTAACGTAATATGAGGAGCCAAAAGCGTCAACTCATATCCCGTTAAACGAGCACTGGTCAAATGCTGCGTCTTTGTCTGATTAAGCAGGGCATCAACAGCATGGGGAACTAATACCAACAGTTTGTGAGATAACACAATTCCCTCGCTTTGGCGTATTGACACAGCTGTCGCCGCAACCGAGCGAAAACACACTGGTAATGCTCGGGCAACAGGATCAAGTACAGCCGAAAAATATGCACAAGGGCGCTGCTTGTCGCCGTGCATCTGCACTAAAACTGATAATGCACATCCATCTTTCTCATGCACATACAGTGAAAAGGGCTTCGTATAATCAGGGGTACCTAACACTGGTGCTGAACAAAGGGCTTGTCGTAATTGCTGGAAAGCAATTTCACACTCATTTGACCAGGGAAGAGGAATCGGAGTGTCTTTTGTCAAAAGTGCTAACAACAGCTTAGCTATGTGTGAAAACCCCAATATCCATTGCCTACAGAAAGAAGCAAGACCCAAAAATGCACGCACATCCTTCTGTGTAGAAGGTACTGGCGTGTCCAAAATTGCTTGAATACGATCTGGTGTGAGTGCACGCCCCTCCTTAGACAAAAGGTGACCCAAATAGGTCACCTTTGGTCTACAAAATTGCAATTTCTTCCTCGACACTTTGTGATTGTGCGATGCCAAAAAGGAAAGCAAGGATAACGTACACTTCTCACACAGCTTAGGAGTGTCGGCCGCCAACAAGATGTCATCGACATATTGTATAAGGGCGACACCATCAGGCAGAACAAAGGAATCCAATTGTCTTTTCAGTGCTTGACTGTAAATACTAGGGCTCTCTGTATAACCCTGAGGGACTCTACAAAATCTATAAGACCTATTATTCAAAGTGAAGCCGAAAAGGTATCGGCTATCAGGGTGAATAGGAATCGAAAAGAAAGCATTTTTCAAATCAATCACTGAAAACGTGGTCGCCGTTGGCGGGACCAGAGTAAGTAACGTCGTGATATCAGAAACCACTGGATACTGAGGTATCACTATCTTATTCACTTCCCTTAAGTCAATGATAAAACGATAAACCCTGGTATCGGTATCTTTCTTCAAAATGGGTAAAATAGGACGGTTGCAGACATTATAGGGAACTTCCTCCACTACTCCCACCTTAATCAAATCCTGCACAATCTGTATGAGTGCCTCCTCCCCCTCCTGGGAAATACGATACTGAGGGAGGCGTGGTAACACCGCACCCTCCTGGACACTAATGTGGACAGGCGGAATCACCATCTGTCCCACATCAGTATCCGAAGTGGCCCACAAAGAATGAGGGAGGGAAGCTAATACAGTATCCTCCACAACCACACACATCCGGTCTGTCATTGGGTGATTATCGTTTAATATCACACGTACTCCAGTAGGGGAGCAGCGGATCGTAGCTCTGAAGTGCTTAAGCATATCAAGACCCATAATGTTGTCGGGCGTGTTCAGAGCAAGCAAAAACGGACAGGGTGCAGAAAAGTGGTCAACATGGAATGCAAGGGGTCGGGAAAGAGGGCTGCGAGAGAGTGTACCATCAAACCCTACCGATGTAACCATTAAGCCAGATGGGGGAGCCCTCGGAACCAATTGTTTGGACAGTGCACTGCGAGTAGCTCCTGTATCAACTAGGAACCGATCAGTAGAACCCAAGACATTTGCTGAAACATAAGGACCCTTCTGATCAACCGGTACTTCAACTGATTCCAACCCCCATCCAACGCAATCCTATACATGCTGCGAATCATGGTACCCAGGGCGGTCATTCCCAGACATCTGATACTGGTGTTGCCGATCAAACACAACAGGTTTATCTCGTTGCTGCACGTTAGGCTCAAAGCGAGCAAGATCATTGGAATTCCCTCTAAAATTCGAAAAGCCCCCTCTACCTCTCGGTGGTCCCTGACCACGTCCCTGACGAGATGCATATAATACCGGACAATCTCTAGCCCAATGACCCGACTGTTTACAATACGCACATTGATTTCTATTAACATCGGACCGACCGGAAGGGGGACCATAGAATCCTCCTCTACCTCTTTCGACACCCCGACGAGGCGGACCATACACTTGTGCTAACATCACCTTAGTTTTCAAATCTTTCGATTTCTTCTCCTCATGCCCCTTCGCTTCTTGTTCCTGACGCTCATAATACTGAGCCATAGTCAGGAGGGATGCCGGAGACGAAGTGGACCAAGAACTTTCACTCGCTTTTAAACGAGCTGCTATTCCCGGTAATAGATTCGCCACATATTTATCGACAAAAAGATGTCGATAAGTATCATCCGTAAGTGACTGACCACTGAAATCATGAAATGTCTCCTCAAAGCGCGTAAAGAAGTCTGAAACTGATTCATCAACCTTCTGTTTACATGAGGCTAGCATGTTCCAGTCAATCTTTTTAGGGGGGATAATTGTTTTCAATTTAGTCAGGATAGCAGCAGGAAGATCTAAAATAAGCTGGGGTGGTTTTTGCGCGGGTTTTCTCTCCCTATCCACATCCTCAATCTCAGACCATTTGGCCTTAAAAGCGGCTTGATCATCCACCTTCCGCACAGATCGCCACATATCCGGTGGTAAAATAAGCCCAAAGAACAAATCTATATCTGCTAAAGTCATAGTACAAGAATTCAAGGCCCCTTCGACCTCTTCGTAAAAGGCCGCTGGATTCTTGCAGGGATCAGGCAATGCATTCTTTAATGCCATAACATCAGCCCTGTGCCAGGGAGTATAAACCCAATTATACACAAAATATCCCCTAGCATCGGGGGAAGATATATCTGAACTGTTTCCTGCTCCTTTAGGAGGAACATACAAAGGTGCCGCCTCTCGCATCGGTTTAGCATGCACTAGTTTGCTCTTATCTGATTGGGAGGTAGATGATTGGTCGCCGCCGGTATGTGAATCCGATTGCTCCTCCTCCTCTGCCTTTAGGCGCGCTCTCTCTTTAAGTTCAAACGCCGCGTCCCGCAATGCAAACAGCCGTCGGACCGCATCGGGTACCTTAGAGGGAGAAAAAACACCGTTACGTAATGCTTTAGAATCTGATACTACATCATCAGGCTCAAAAACATCTGAATATTTCCGAAAGGCAGTAATCACGTCATCAGAAAGAGTTGCAACAAAATACAGCTTCTCTCTATCCCGCCAACTTTCCAAAGATTCCAACAATTCAGCAAGGGGTAGCTTGCCTTTAAGCGCACGCAAAGAAATTTTCCGAAGCTCACCCATACGCTCAACTGATAACATGGACCGCGTGTCTACCTTATCCGAAACCGATCCAGAATCCTGTGATCTCGGGGCGGACGCGCCAACATAAGGGGGCGGAGAGCGATCTAATAAATAAAAATCATCTTCAAGATTAGTAAGGACAGGATAAAGTGGCTGGCGGACAGCATATTGACCCGAGACTTGCAGCCTACGCTCTTTCTCTTGTCTCTTCGCCAGTTCTCTTTCCTCCCGACGCTTCGCTTCCTGCGCTCTCACATGATCATTTTTCCGTTTCTCTTTATCAAACAGCGCTTTCTCACGTTTCTCTCGCTCACGCACTTCCTTCACCCATAACCGTACACATTCAAACATGTCTTGCCGAGCACGCCGTTTACACATACACTGTTCCACATACTCAATCTTACGCATATCAAACGATCCATACAAAGGCCATCGTAACTCAGGATCCTTTTTGGTGTATTTCCTCCACACTGTGCTGTACATTATAGAGGAAAGACCATGCTTCACATACATATCCCTATTAGGAGTCCCCTCTGGGGGGGCTGGAGCAGATTCCTCGAGATTTAACCGGTTTCCAAAGCAGCAGCACCACTTACGGAATGCGCTAAAAGCAGGCATGCTCAAAAATAATGCAAAATATGCAGTATTATCAAAAATGGCACTTAAACTTTGCGCCGTTCAGATTTACACAACTCCGGAGAAATATCTCCACATTACCTGCCTATATGTGTTGCAACGCATATATTCTCACAGTAATCAATACAAAATATGACCGGTCATCACAAATCAAACTCAAATAGCCAACCCAGGCTTCAAAACTCGGAGCAAGTACCGTACAACGGTTCTTACCAATCAAGAGTGTCCAGCTTCCAACTGCCAAGTTCCAAAATTCGCCCAAACGGCTGTCGCGCCAAACCGACAGAAGAGGTCTCAGTCGAGAACCGGCGCCACCCAGAAGGTCAGTTCGGAAGGGAAGGAAGAAACCTCGGGATGCCAGGACTAAAAACGCCACTGTCAGTGATCACATCCCCGGCCAAATTCCTCACCTTCGTCACGACCAATCCTTGGAGCATCCGAGTCGCCGATGAGCCCCACGTGACGGGCGCCAATTGATGAGTACAGGCCCCAGCTAGGCCCGCAGAATACAAGGGTCCGCTATCCTGTAACGAAAACTAGAAGGAAGTTGGCACGGAAACTGCAAATACAAAGACAGAGTTTATTAACCCTTAAGGGTGGTCCTACAACCTACACAACACTCTTCAGTATTGCATAGAGTAGCACAAAGAACTTGCGTACACGGTCCCCTTTTATACACAGCAGAGGGGCTCATAAGTGGGTGGATACAACATGAGGCAAAATTCATTACCTTTGATGGACATTTTCGATACAGAATCAATATGTGGGCGGAGTAAGCAATTTCCTGAGCCCGCGAAAACATGGTCAAGCAAGGACTAATTGATAACAGATGTGGTCAAGTCTGGGCATGCGCCAGACGGACAAAGGAGCTATTTATAGACTGTTACTAGGCAGATTACAAGAGCAACTAACAAAAAGGAAGGACTCTTCTCGTGCAAAGCACGTGGAGACATGACATTACAAGATGGAGTCCAGATGTTAGTCAACATAAGACAAGAAACATGTTCTAAGGAAGGAGAATTCATGTCTTTAGTGAATGCTTAATCATATCGCTGTTTTAATTTTCAACAGGCACGATTGAAAATGAAAATTAGATGTAGTATATGGTATAAACTATGCACCAAAAGTGTGATATAAGATGAACCGGGGCGTGAAATATAATATGCAATACATTGTGCGCAATGAGAGATTCATTGGAGAGCGCGAGATAGCACAGGCACTAGCGCGAGCTATGCGATATGCGCCTTGGAATGTAATATGCACAGGGCAGTGTTGTGTAACATAACTAGTCTCTAAAGTTGTAATATAAAATATGTGCTGGGGAGTGCAACGTTGCATATGCACGGTGACAAAGATATGAATCACAGATTGTAATATGTATGGCATAGCGCTGTGCGTTAGAACATACCCATCGAGGAAGGCACGTTAGATGGGGCAATATAACCCGTGCGAAGGCAAGTGTGGCATGACATATTCACGGGGTGGTGTTGCAGTGCACATGGGCTAGGGAGTGTCATAGCATATGCACTAGCTGGTGGAATACAACACAGGGGTGTGAGGCAATCGGCGGGCACTGGTGGGTGTAACACAGCATTGGGCTCAGCCAGGAGCACGCTGTGACTCTTAAGTGAGGTTCGTCTCCTTTCCAGAGAGTAAAATAAAAAGTATTACACATCCGGCGGTGGATGTGTTTTTTATTAACCGAGAGGGGGGTTTCTTGCATAGTTTGGTCGAAGTTTTGTCGAATCCCCTTTGAATGGCTTGGTGTGCGTGTATATTAAATGTGCCCGTCAATAGCTACCCATGTTTGTATAAATAAACAACAAGGGTGTCTACTTGGAGAGTATCCACCGGCGGGGGCGCCGGGATTAGGCACGGTAGGGCGTCAGACACGTCAGAGCTTCACTAGCGGTGTAAATACATTCCATGTGGATTCATTCTATGCATAGTCGCCTTTTAATGAATATCACGCAAATCTTCATGGTGATAGGTACATACGGTTTGTCCAGCATGTCCTAGGTGTTTCTATAAATATATATATTTTTAAAATAATAAAAAACAAAGGCCGGCCCCGGGGGATGGGGTCCCGGAGCCATAAGTGGCCTGAGGAGGGGGGCAACGCAGCCCCCTCCTAAAGAATTTAAATTAAAAAAAGGCCATGACCCGGGGGTTGGGGTCCCCGGGGCCGGTATATTACTGAGGGTCCCTGAGGGCCAACTAGCCCAACAGGTATCTCCAGTGTGCGCCAGGGAGCTGCGTTGCAGACAGGTGTTTTGAGGCCACGCCCCTTTTTACACCTCTATGCAACGCAGCTCTGTGGTGCTTACTGGAGGTACCTAGTGGGCTAGTTTGACCCTAGGGACCCTTAGGATTCAAGGGGACTTAATCTCTCAACTTAGAACGGCCACAGGGCGCGTGTACACAGTGGTGAAGGGAGGGGACGGGGCCTGAGGTGACGTGTCCAAACACGCCCTGTGGCACATTTTAAGTTGGGGAAATAATTCCCTTTCTATCCTGAGGGACCCTGGTAGCCAACTAGCCCACCAGGTGCTTCCAGTAAGTGCCACTGCTCTGCGTTGCAGAGTGGTTGTACAGGCCGTGCCCCTTTTTACACCTCTCTGCAATGGCGCTTACTGGACGTACCTAGTGGGCTATTTTGCCCCTAGGGATCCTCAGGATTCAAGGGGACTTAATCTCCCAACTTAAAAAATAGCCACAGGGCATGTTTACACAGTGGGGAAGGAAGGGGACGGGGCCTGAGGTGACGTGTGCAAACACTCCATATGGCACGTTTTAAGTTGGGGAAATAATTCCCCTTCAATCCTGAGGGCCCCTGGGGGCTAACTAGCCCACCGGGTGCTTCCAGTAAGCGCCACTGAGCTGTGTTGCAGAGAGGTGGTCCAGGCCGTGCCACTTTTTACACCTCTCTGCAACGCAGCTCTGTGGCGCATACTGGAGGTTCCTAGTGGGCTAGTTGGACCCTAGGGACCCTCAGGATTCAAATTAACTTAATCTCCCAACTAAAAACGGCCACAGGGCGTGTTTACACAGTGGTGAAGGGAGGGGACGGGGCCTGAGTTAACGTGTGCAAACAAGCCCTGTGGCGCGTTTAGTTGGGGAAATAATTCCCCTTCAATCCTGAGGGCCCCTGGGGGCTAACTAGCCCACCAGGTGCTTCCAGTAAGCGCCACTGAGCTGCGTTGCAGAGAGGTGGTCCAGGCCATGCCACTTTTTACACATCTCTGCAACGCAGCTCTGTGGCGCATACTGGAGGTACCTAGTGGGCTAGTTGGACCCTAGGGACCCTCAGGATTCAAATGAACTTAATCTCCCAACTAAAAACGTCCACAGGGCGTGTTTACACAGTGGTGAAGGGAGGGGACGGGCCCTGAGTTAACGTGTGCAAACAAGCCCTGTGGCGTGTTTTAAGTTGGAGAAATAATTCCCCTTCAATCCTGAGGGACCCTGGGGGCCAACTAGCCCACCAGGTGCTTCCAGTAAGCACCACTCCGCTGCGTTGCAGAGAGGTGGTCTAAGATGTGCCCCTTTTTACATCTCTCTGCAACGCAGCTCTGTGGCGCTTACTGGAGGTACCTAGTGGTCTAGTTGGACCCTAGGGACCCTCAGGATTCAAGGGGACTTAATCTCCCAACTTAAAATGGCCACAGGGTGTGTTTACACAGTGGGGAAGTGAGGGGACGGGGCCTGAGGTGACGTGTGCAAACACGCCCTGTGGCGCGTTTTAAGAGGTAGTTTTAATCCCCTGCCCTATTATATACTAGGGGCTTACAGAGGAGGTCATGCTGATCACAGGGGGACCCCAACGCATAGTGTTCCCTAGTGATGTAATATGTGACGTCATCAGCAGTGCATTGCGGGCGCGCGAGTTATAGTTAGCTGAACTAACTATAACGGGGGAATTTCAATGGTTTTGTACGTGTGAAAGTCCAGCTAACTATAACGCCCCTGAAACCTACGGTATATATATATATATATATATGTATATATATATATATATATATAAATCAAACATCCATATTTTCTACAACTATATTATTGACATCGATATTTTTGGGCTGCTATTTTTGTAGTTACCATTATAAGTATAGGATGTCGATATTTTTGACATCGATGTTTTGCTCACAATATTTTGGTAAGGGGATGTTTTAAGTGTCGATATTTTGTTAGTGTACCCATTCTAGAAGGCACATGCTACCTCCAAATAAGATACAGCAGGTGTGCTTTACTCCACATAGTCAAAAGCATATCCATGTCTGTATACATTTCTTTTCTTAAATTACAGCCAATAATAGGACTTCTTCCTAGGGCATCCAACACACTACCTTATTTTATTCACTTTCATGCTAACAGCATCCAATGATATATATCTTTTTTTTAAAAATACACCTACTTTTTAATTGCTTTTCATTGGAAAACTACCTCTTTTAACTCCGGCCTTCTCCTGACTACTATTGCTCTTTCACTTCAAAATGCTTAGAGTATGGATTATGGGCGACAGCAATATCTATTGGGCTAAAGAGGATGCAAAAAAATAGAGGTATTGACAGGGACTTCGATTTGCCAAATGTGCAGATTGCTTGATTTGGCCAGAGAGGGCTCCTCACCTCATGATTTTGCACTGTAATGGCAATGACCTAGGCACATTTATGGGGTAGGACTGGAAATCCTAATGAAAGAAACCTTTGCAAATCTGATGTTGCGTTTCCTTCACACTGTCTTGGTGTACTCTAATTTATGCCTGAGACAGAAATGGAAGTGGCCAAATCAATTCTGTCCACAGATTGAAAAGCAAGGAAACATGTTAATAAAACTATTTCTGCATTCCTCACAGACCATCCCATGGGCTGTATCTATAACAACAATTTGCCTTTGACATGCATGGAATTTATAGAAATTATGTGCACTTTACAGATGAAGGCAACAGGGTGTTTCTAAGTAACCTGAATCTCTGCATCCGGTCTTATATGTAGCAGCAATATACACACAATCAACTCAACGGCACTTGTCAGAGCAAACCTAGTACCCGAAATATTGTGACGTTTTTTTCAAAAGTTTTTTTTTTAGTTTTGGACAATGTTCAGGGCGACATTTGGATCCCCGTGACACACTGCGAAAATGGAAACGAACAATTCAAGCAATTCAAACAATTCAAGCAGACATTCATCCAAATGAAATAGGTAAAAAATTCCATTCTGAACATTGCACTACTTATATTTTTCTACTAAGGGGTATATTTACAAGATTTGCTGCTAAACATAATTTGCTTTGCTTAGCAGCAATTCTATGAATCCTGCGTATCGCCGAACACTATCACCATGTTAGAAACATATTTAAAATACGTCGCGACACGTCGATAAACATCTTGGCGCTAATGTGGAAAAAGTGACAGCCAGCCAATTAGTGGCAAGAAAACTCACGTTAACTGGCCGGACGTGACTTTTATTTGCTTCTGGCAGGAAAAAAGTGCACAAAAACACCTCAAACAGACAAACAAACCAAAAAATATCCTCAATGCAAAATTGATCAGCCTGGAACCAGTGCAGCAGCAGACAACAACCTCCTAACCCCCCCCCCCCCAGCAGCCAGGATGACCAGCCAGAGTGCCAGGGGAAGGGGAAGAGGAAAAAAAAACAGATTCAGTCAGGAGGAAAATAAGATACTGATTGTGGAGGTGTTGAAGAATCAACACCAGCTCTTTGTCAGCTCCAAGGTGTCATTGGGGACCAAAATGCAATTTAACAGTCCATTGTCAGCAAAGTAAATGCTTTAGCAGAAGTGCAGAGGACAGTGACCGAATGCAAAAAGAGCTAACATGATGTCAAGTTCAAGACTAAGCAGAAACTGGCCAGCAATCTACAGGCAGCACTGCAGACTCGAGGTGGGAGTCCACCGCCACAGGAGGAGCTCAATGCCTTGGAGGAACAGGTATCCGTAGTCATCTGTGAGGAGTCGGTGGTTGGAGCAGAGGGACAGAATAGTGCTGAATATGACCAGCTACATCAGCAACAGGGTTAGTAACAGCCAGGGACAGGGGGGTGGGGATGAGTAATGTTTTTCTGTCCATCTACCCATGTCTCAGTGTCGACTCACACTGTCTGTCGATCAAATGCCAGACCCATATGTTCTGTGGGTACATTCACAGGCCTCCTGGGCCGATCAGCTTATTAAAAATACATTTAAACTCATATAATGCTGGGGTAAGGGACTTGTAATCAAGCACACATGCATACACACAATGTCAACTGACCAGTCATGTGTCTTATAACTCTAGGACAAATTAACAATACAAGTGATGGAGTATGCCGTCAGTTCCCTTGGCCTAACATAGCGCTCTGCCACTCCAAAATGCAGGCCTGTGCCATATTTACCACAATACAGCTAAGTCCTCTGTCCAACATTCACTGCTGAAAAATGTAGCTTCTCATCAGCAATGCTGGCACTCTCGCACAATGCTGAAAGAGTGTCTGCATTAGCATTAAGCAGATACATTTCTCTGTAGTGCCGTGTGAAATGCGATGCTGCACTGTATCGATGCAAATATGGTTCTGAACAGTGTGTCAGAAGTAGCTGAGTGTGGTGTCAAGCTAAGAAGGCTAGCACTGTGGTCTGTCACAGTCCTGTACATTTGCCCACAAGTACACTGTGAAAGTGTGCCAAAATAACAAGGTGTCAATAAAGTCACATCAGGTGGCTCTACACTGCCTAGTAAACAGTTTCTCACAGTAAAGTCCAAAAGAGTGATGGTCCTGTTGAGACAGTGGCTTGGAAAGATGCCATAGTTAACATTAATTTCTCATCTGCTGTTTGGATGTGTGAAGGTGAAGGCAGCACATAAAATCACTTTCCAAAATGTAGGATAGAACTATTTCGAGGTGATCACCCTTGTTCACATGAAAAGCTGCACAAACAATGCATGCAAAATGCTTTGCGGATGTGCACATTCCCCAATGAGTGCACACTACATACTGGAGGTGCAAGGTGCTTACAATGTTTGCACGTGTCATGCTTAATTAAGTATTGTTCACTGCCTCAGCATTGTAGGAATGGGTTTATCATAAATATGTGCATGTCTGTTGTGTATGTAATGCTTACTCAACCACACATCTACATTCCCATCGTGGTGAGTGAAGGGTGAGAAGGGTCCTCATTCCCAATGTTGCATTTATGCACGTTACTTGGCCACACGCTGTCTTGCCATTAATAATCAAAATGCATTTATCAACATGAAAGTTACTTAGGTGATGTTGCATTGTCAGTGGGAAACATTCTTTATCCCTCAAACAATTACGATGCATTCCCCAAAGTAATGACACAGTAGAGTTAGAATAGTAAATTGCGTTGTAGTGGGGAATGCATTGTAATGGATTGCATTGTAAAGCCCTGCATTGTAAAATATTTTGCGGTGTATAAACTGTGTGGTAATAATGGCACGAAAAGTAAATGTTTGTAAGGTAATGTGTTCTACTCATTGACAGTATGCCATAGTATACATGGTCCTGGGTTTGGTGGTCAATAACTCATATAGACATGCGTGAAACATGGGTCTTAGCTAAAGTCAAATGTGGCAGAGGGAAATGCATAGCTACTGATGTCTGTAATCATTCAATCATTACCTAATGCATCAAATGACTCAGGACTCTACAGTACGTATCATCTATGTGCACACCAATGTGCTGTCCAACAAAGGCCTGCTGTGCAACAATTCACCAATTCAAGAAGCATGTCTTGGAGTCACAATGTCCTCATCCTTGCATTTAGTCATCATTGTCACTGCTGTGGGAAACGCAAGAGAAGGTCACAAACTACTCTACTCTGGCCCACACCTATGTCTGTAGACACATGTCGAAATGAGCACATGACAATTTCCCAGCACCATGTGCATTCTAAATCTGGTCTAAGGGGTATATGTAGTCAAATCACAAATAATGATTCCCTGGTTGTGCTGAATGACACATGGCACCCTCTTACAGATTGCAACATCTTCCTGGTGTGGCAAGACACAAAAAATGCAATACTCAGTAACATAACTTTGTGTCAGTCAGTTCTTTATCCTGATCTCAGTCTCAAATACAAAGAGTGATCAATAGACACATATCGTTGTTCCAAACACATACCTATGCTGAATCACATCTTGCTAAACAACAACATTCAAAACAATGCAATACAAAGGATGTCTGTGATTTCCATTTTAAACATAGGTTAGGTTGTAGTCACTTTGTAGAAGCCTAACCAGAGAAAGGCAAAGTATGTGTTTAAGTTCAATTTACTAACAACGTGCTTCACCATCACAAAAAATCTGTGTTGTGTAAGTTTACCACTTCACCCCTGCACTCGTAATAGTACCTGTGTGAATTGATTCCAGCTTTTACCAACCACGGCACCATTGGACTAAATGGCTTGGGGGTCCTAATGAGATTGACCTAGGTCAATGTGTGCCTCTCACATAGAAACACATATACACATCTCAGATCATGCTAATTGGAACAAATCACCTCGTCTCAACAACTTTGAGATTGCCTCATCCCCAACCCACACTAGTACATATGTGTCACTGGCAATATCAACGGTGTGTTCAGTGGAATGTCCACATGCAAAACTCTGGGCATCATTCATATGTATTCAGCGCAGCAGACCTTGCTGCTGTGCTGTCCTGCGGCTAAAGAAAAGGGCATGAATGGGCTGCATCTATTAGATAGGGTCCATTCCTGTAATTTCCCCCTGTGGTGGTGCACAATGTGCTGCCTTGTGCAAATGCTGGCAGCCTTACACCATGGTGCCTGCATTGCATGGATGATCACCTTTGATGCAGGAACAGAAACCTTCCTGTACAATATTAATCAGAATAGGCGTTTTCCGCTTTGCATGGGTAATGCAGAATGCAGCACACATAGAACAGCAAACATCTTGAGTAATAAAGAGATTTGTCCTCCCTGTGCTGTCCTCAGGACTTCCCCTGGGCGGCGTAAGTTTTCAGGAATGCCTCAGGCGTACAATTATTCCAAAATCTGGGCCAGTGTCAAAAAGCCATGGATGTTGCTGAGAATGCCTTCAACAACAATCCAGGAACGTCCCTTTCCCAAGAGGCACAGATTAATAAGCCCATGAAATGCCATGTAGAGTGGCTTTACATGGACTTATAAATCTGCCTGTGTCACAATGCGCCCCTGTAATATCAAAATAAGTGATGGACTGGCAGCACAATGAGACTGGTAGGCCCTCATAAATGAGGCCCTCAAGGATCCACAATTATACACAAACTGGTGTATGAAAGGGTGCATATTCACCAGTGTAGTGTGTATCTACGTGAAGTACCTCAATGCAGCATTGTAAATAAGGTTAATTAACAAGCACCACAGGAAGGTCTGCATAGATGAAGTTACAGGGGTAGTATGGGCTTATAAATATTGCACTCCCTGTGGGCATACCGGGAAACTGTCAAAATCAATGACCAACCTAATTGTAACAGACATAGATTTTGAACACTGGCATACATGCTTGTGTGTAACAGGTGTTACATGTAACGCCAGAGAAGGGAAGAGAATGGGAAGTGTCATGCACTCGGATTGTAAAATGCAAAAATGCTTCGCGAAAATGAACAGACACATACAACGGTATCTGTCCTTTACATTGCAGAGGATGAAACATCACCTCCTCCCCAGTAGCCTGTCACACTCTTCAATGATGACGATGATGTCGAAGAAGATCTCACAACCATCGACCAGGACACCCTTCAAGAGCTGCTCAACTCGATTGCATCCCATCTCCAGACACGGGGAGATGAAGCAGCATCGTAGCATTTCCACAGGTTCTGCTAAACGTCCAGAAGGCACCACCTACCACCACAGGCACATATACAATTTCAACATAGTGTAGTAGGAGTCCAGCGTGAGATGACAGACCAGGTGTGGGTGGGTTTGGAGAGCCTGGCAGTCAAACTTAAGGGCATCCATGGGTGCCTCAGTCCCAATAGGAACCGCTCAGCTGCCATCACAGGCACCCACAGTCCGCACCAAGGCCTCCAGCAGTCCCTGGCTGACATCGCTGGTGTCATGACGCAGATGCAACAACTATCCTGCCAAAGTGGCACCTGCGATGTGGCCAAAGAGTTGACGGCAATGCAGAAGGTCCTGGAGGATGCCCTCTTGGCTGACATTGCTCCCTTTCACTGTGACGTTGCAGGAATCCTGCAAGCCCTGCAGCTCATCCTCCCTGTGTTATTGCAGTGACCTTGCTGCTGTGCTGTCCTATGGCTAAAGAAAAGGGCATGAATGGGCTGTATTTATTAGATATGGTCCAATCCTGTAATTTCCCCCTGTGGTGGTGCACCGTGTGCTGCCTTGTGCCATTGCTCGCAGCCTTGCACCATGGTGCCTGCATTGAATAGATGATCATCTTTTATGCAGGAAGAGAAACCTTCCTGTACAATATCAATCAGAATAGGCTTTTTTTGTCTTTGCATGTGTGCTGCAGAATGCAGAATGCAGCACACACAGAACAAGAGATTTGCCCTCCCTGTGCCTTCCACAGGGCTCCCGTGGGGCGGCGTAAGTTTTTGGGACAGCCTCAGACTTACAATTATTCCAAAATCTGGGACAGTGTCATAAAGCCATGGATGTTGCAGGGAATGCCCCCAGCAACATCCCAGGACCGTCCCTTTTCAAAGGGGCACAGATTCATAAGCCCATGAAATGCCATGTAGAGTGGCTTTACATGGCCTTAAGAATCTGCCTGTGTCACAATGCCACCGTAATATCAAAACAAGTGATGGACTGGCAGCACAATGATACTGGTAGGCCCTCAAGAATGAGGTCCTCAAGTATCCACAATCATATAAAAACTGGAGTATGGAAGGGTACATATTTACCAGTGCAGTGTATATCCACGTACCTCGATGCAGCATTGTAAATAAGGTGAAGTAACAAGCACCACAGGAAGGTCTGCATAAATGAAGTTACAGGGGTAGTAAGGGCTCATACATATTGCACTCACTGTTGGCATACAGGGAAACTGTCAAAAGCAATGACTAACCTAATTGTAAAAGAAATGGACTTTGAACACTTGCATACACACCTGCGTGTAACAGGTGTTACATGTAACACAAGAGAATGGAACAGAATGGAAAGTGCCATGCACTCGGATTGTAAAATGCTAAAATGCTTTGAAAAAATAAACAGACACATACAACAGTATCTGCTCTTTAGATTGCAGAGGATGAAAAATCACCTCCTGCTTAGTAGCTGGCCTACTCTTCAATGATGACAATGATGTCGAAGAAGATCTCACAACCATCGACCAGGACACCCTCCAAGAGCTGCTCGACTCCATAGGCAGCCCATCTCCAGATACGCGGAGATCCAGCAGCGTCATGGCATTTCTACTGGCCCTGCCAGAAATCCAGCAGGCACCACCTACCACCACAGCCACACATACAATTTCAACATAGTGTGGTAGGAGTCCAGCGGGAGATGACAGACCAGGTGCAGGTGGTTTTGGAGTGCCTTAAAGCCAAACTTAAGGGGACCCGTGGGCGCCTCAGTCCCAAGAGGGACAACTCAGCTGCCATCAGAGGCACCTACAGTCCACTCCGAGGCCTCCAGCAGTCCCTGGCTGACATCGCTGGTGTCATGATGTAGAGGCAACAACTGTCCTGCCAAAGTGGCACCTGCGATGTGGCCAAAGAGTTGGGTGCAATGCGTAAGATCCTAGAGAACATGGAGTGGAAGCAGGATGCCCACTTGGCTGCCATGGCTGCCTACCAACGTGACATTGCAGGAATCCTGCAAGCCCTGCAGCTCATCCTCCCTGCAGTGATGCCTCATCTTGTGGCACAGGTGAATGCTGCTGCATCTACAGCATCTACCTCTTCTACCCCTGATGTGTCTGTTTTTCCCTGGGCTGCCACAGACCCTACACCACCTGCACGGGAGGCACCAGACACATCAAGAGGAAGATGTGGATGAAACATCACTCATGAGAAGAAACCAGCAGTAGCATTCATCTGTGTCAAATGGCTAGTTTCTGCTTAACCCTGTGCTTACCATCATGCCTCGGAAAATCACCAGTCACTGTCCTCGCATTGACTTCGCTATGTTCACCTTGGACATTACCGAACTGCCATTGTGGTCATTGATCCTCAATAACACTGCAATCATCCTCCTGACTGATGTTTTCTGATTCCTCAACATGTCTCATGACATGTCCCCTAACAATGACTTTGTCTGCCCATCACCGGCCATGTACACAATTTGGGTTTTTTTGTCAAAAGAACTGATCTAGTTAGACTATTTCAAATTCACACATGTAAATAAAAGCACTTACATTTCCATGATGTGTTAAAGACGTAACTAGGAGAAGTGACAATATATTGCATTTGTGGTGAATGTAACTGTTTTGTTGTTTTGGAAATAAAAATATTTATTTAAAAAAATTCCATGATGTGTGTTGTCTGCAATCATTACATTTGAGAGGTGTCAACAAGGCCTAAGCAGTGTAGCTAGCACAACAAATCCATAAGACATTACCACAAATGCGGCCCGCTGAGATTGTTTCCTGATAGGTAGTGAGATGACAGGCCATGTGTGAATGACACACTGGCTCAAATCTCCAAGGCAACATTGTCACTGGGATGTCACTTTTCATACCGTTCATGTGGGGATAGGGCCTTGGCCCACTAATTAAGTCTATGCAAAGCTACTTGAAGTGGCTTAATCTTGCCTAGCTAATGAGGCATACTTTAAACCGATAATCAGTGTCGAAGTGTACAATGGGTGTTGTGATAGCTGTTCTGCCAAAACACAGTTCCAGATAGATCCTTCACCACATTCCCAAAGATGATGTACTAATGTTGCTGTAGGAGGAGAAATGCTGTGGAAAAAAACAGTCATTCACATACATAGTTGTGCAGATGTTTTGCTGGACATGTCCAGACAGCAAAACAACATGGCTGTCAGTGTGTGTGCATGAGGAGGTAGCTAAGAGCGTCCGATCCAACATTTCTGAAATGCAGGCACCCTTGCACCATAGTGTAAGGGTGTCTGCATTGTAGGTGAGGTAACTTTCTTGTGCAGGAAGTTGTCTCTTCCTGGACATAAACAAAGCAATTGCATTTTGAAGTTTCCATTGGTTCTGTCCAACGCAGCACACATGGAAACAGCAAAAACAAGGAGAAATTGGACTAATAGACTCATTGTGAACGGCTAGGTCCAGGTTTACCCAGGTCTCAGTATTGACACTTCCCCTTGTTGACAACATCCTTGTAAGTATGGGGCAGAGTCAAAATTGAGTTTTGAAGTGGTGGAACGGCCACTATAAAACCCATTGCCCTTACCATTTACTTTAAGTATAGGGTGAAATTGTGCCCCCTGTACAAGACAGCGTTAAGCCATAATAAGTGGCTTATAGCTGCCTTGTAAATAAAGCGAAGCCCCTATCACCAACAAAACATCTGAAATGGAGAAATTGGGGTGGCAATGGGGGCTTGTAAAAATGCCCCTAACTACCACACAACAAACCTCCATCATGGAACCAACCCGGTGTGAGCTCAATGCCGCCATTGCATAATGTTTTTTTTGGCTCAGTGAGTTTCATAGAAGATGACAATTCATTCAGCACACTATCCCAATGCAATGTCTGCAATTAACTTTGCCTACATAACATGCATGTGTGTAAATCACAATCAAACAGCAGTATGACAGTAGCTGTGAGATTGACTGTATTGGTGAGTGAGTAGGTGTGTCAATAGCTCTGTGAGTGACTGACAGTGTGTGGATGGATGTATGGGTGCATGAGTGGATTTATCAGTGGCTGTATTAGTGAGTGAGTGGGTATATGAGTGGTTGTATAAGTGAGTGAGTGGATGTGTGTTGATCTATGATCAGTGAGTAGCTGTGTAAGCACTGGTATGAGTGTCTGAATGGGTTTGAGAATGGTAGTGTGGAAGTTGGAGTAGGTGTATAAAAGATGATG
Source organism: Triturus cristatus (assembly GCF_964204655.1). NCBI lineage: Eukaryota > Metazoa > Chordata > Amphibia > Caudata > Salamandridae > Triturus > Triturus cristatus. The sequence continues at coordinate 1,185,923,754 of NC_140593.1, read as the reverse complement.
TGGGGTGCGAGTGGGTACGTCAGAGATTCTGTGGATGATGTAATCAGTTATGTGATTTGAGATGTCATCAGTGATGTCATCAATGGTATCACTGACCATGTCATGAGTGATGTAATATGTGAGATCATAAGCAGTGCATTGCAGGGGCGTAAGTTATAGTTAGCTCAGGTAACTATAACTACTGAATTTCACTGGTTTTATATGAGTAAAATCTGACCCTTAATATATAACATCTCTTTAACCTTTGCTTTTTTCTGTGAATTTCTAAGGTTTTTTGAATTTTATTTGCTAACTATATCGGCCCTGTAACGTCTTTTTTTTTTCAGTGAATTGTTATGGTTTTTTAACTAGTAATTGCATTTGCAGAGTGGTGGAGAAAGGGGGCAGGCCTCCAGCCAGTTCACAGGAATCCCACTGTGTGGGATTTACAGGAGATACCACGAGGGCATCTTGCCCCCCCTAGGTCCCTCAGGAGTAAAGTAGACTTCAGCACCCAACGAGTAGTGCACCACAAGCTTTTGCAGAGTGATGGAGAAAGGGGATGTGGCCTATGAACACCTCTTAGCAATCCCACTGTGTGGGACTTTATGGAGATAACAGGAGGGGTAGTTTGTCCCCAAGGGACCAACTACCCCTCATGTTAGTTCCAGTAAATCACACATAGCTGGATTGCTGGGACCTTGTAGGAGACCACACCCCCTTTCTCCACCACTCTGCAAACGCACCTCCTAGCGCACTACTAGTAGGAGGATGAGGACCCATTGGCTCTTAAGAGCCAACCAACCCTCCTGTTACTGGCAGTAAGATCCACATAGCTGGATTGAGAGGTTGTCAGAGACCACACCCACTTTCTCCTCCACTCTACAAAAGCCCCTCCTGGTGCACTGCTGCTTGGGGGACGAGTTCCACTTTACACCTGAGGCCCTCAGGAGGCAAATGGACCTTATCCCTCCACCAGCAGTGCAGCAAGAGGCATATTTGCTGAGTGGCGAAGAAAAGGGGCATGTCCTACAACCACCTCAGAAAGGGTACGGGTCTCTGGTGAGTTGCCGGCTTTTATTTTTTATCTTTCTATTGATTTTTTTGGAAGGAAGGCTACGTGGCCTCCCTTCCCTGGACCTTTGGGCCCAGGGACCCAATCCCCTTAGGGACCAGCACCTTTTTTTAAAAAAAATATTTAAAAAAGGGAGGGGGGCTTGCTCGGTCCCTCTCCCGGTCTGATATCGCCTGGGGGACCCCATCCCCCAGGGTCAGGCTGCTTCATTGGAGACTGCATGGGAAGCCTGATGCCCCACGGTCCCTGCTGACTCCCCCCATTGTTTTGAGACCCAGAAAGCTGCTGAATATGCGGCTCCGTGGATCCCAAAGAAATTTGTCTGTTTCCCTGCTTGCTTCATAGCGGGCAGAGAGACATACACATGCTCTGCTTTCAGCAAGCAAATCCATTTTGTGCTCTCGCTTGCTGAAAGTAGAGCACTTTGATATGGCTTGGCAGAAGCTGTGGTCCTGCGAAGCCATAGCAAACTAGAATGTTCCTGGCGTAGGCACCTGCGACATAGCTGGAGACGGCCCTGGAGGATTGGCAGTCCCTAGGGCCATGTAAGGCTGCTAGCCGGGGCTGCGTGGAGTGGCCAGAGCCCCTCCAGACATTGTTATTTATTTCAGGAGGTGGCAGTCTCCAGGGCTGTGGGGGAGTCTGTAGGGTCTCCCTGCATTTTTTTAAATTCATTATGTATGTATGTGCTCCAGGAAGGTGGCGGTTCCTGGAGCAGTGGGGGGAGGCGAGCGTCCCGCATCTGCATACAACATTGCTCTGATGGGGTGGCGGTCCCCGGGGCAGCAGGGAAGGCCATAGGGCCTTGCCTGCATTGTTTGTATTTCACATTTGTTCCCCGGGGAGGTGAAGGTCTCCGGGAATGGGGTGGAGGCTCCCCAGAATATAATTAAATTACTGCCACAGGGAGGTGGTGGTCCTCAGGGCTTTGAATAGTTCAAGGAGGGGGACCCTTGCACCCCCTCTTCCATTTCCACAATGCCCTGTGACCTGGCCCTCTCCTTTTTGGCCCAGGGGTTCAGATTGTTTCAACCCAGTCCCCTTACTTTTCAACTGAGTCACAAGATGGCTGCCAACACTTCCTGGTTTGAAGTGTTGGTATCCAATCAGATCTCAGCACGAGATAAGGAAGGGTCCCAGATCCACTGCGTCCATATATGTACAACTGAGAATTTATTTAAATTTCTTACCAACCACTGAACAGATTTACACCAGATCATAAAAAGGCACTTCCTTAAAGCAACATCATTCCTGCTAAATTTGATGCAATTCAGTTCAGCAGTTCAGGAAGGAGCCGAGTCTAAAGGTCCTATGGGAATTAACATAGGGAAAACTCGCTTTTAAGCACCCCCTTGAAGGATCACCCTGAAACTTTCAAGATAACAGCTGAAGTGACCATCATATTAGTTTTGAAAATTTCATGAAGATTTGTCAAACAGAGCCAAAGTTATTGGCAAAACAAACAACGCTTTTCCTACGGAAACTAGATCCTAACTATAACTACCTACTGGCAACCCCTAGTAGGTGATATATACATATATTCTAGTTCTGCATGGAAAGTGTCAGGTTGATCTGTCAAGTGGGGGGTGAGAAAATGGGGGGGATAAAAAAAGTGAATTACCCATGTTAATTCCCATGGGGATTTTAGACACAATTTTGTTATTTTTCATATGTGAGGCCATAAGCAGTGCTTGTTGGTGGTCCAAGTTGTAGTTAGCACTGCTAAATATGATTGGTTTAGTTTGGGGGGGGTTCAGTTCAAAATGTTTATTTGGACACAGACAAGTTCATCTAAACATAACTTTACTTAGACCTTTGTTTTTCTGTGAAGTTTTAAAAAAACAAAAACAGATGTTTTTATTACACCTAATTATAATGTTAATTTAGCTTTTGTTATTTTCAGGGAATTCCTAGGTATTTTTAAATATAAAGTAATAATTGATTACCATACGTAAATGCAACTCACTGGCCTGCAGCTCACCTGGCCTGCATCCAAACCCCCAGCCTGTGGCCAGGTCCTGCAGCCAACACCACCATACAGCTGACTCCTCACTGCCCGTGGCCCTTGGCTGTGTGAATTGAGTGCTTTGGGGAGTTGGTCATAGGGCCTGGCCCTGGGGGTCCCCATCAGTCAGCTCTTTTCTGTATTATAACGGAGGGGCGCATGGCTCTCCTCCCTTGATAGGCCCTGGAGACCCCATCCCTAAGGCCATTCATTATAATTAAGGGGAGGGAGGCTGTGGGGCCCCTCCTACTGAGCCTTATTAAGCCTTGGAGACCTCACCCCCAGGGTCTTTTTTGTATTAAAGGGGCAAGGAGGACCATATCCTCTAAGGACACTGAGGGGAGAGCTCACACATCCCTTTCCCCGGGCTGATTTTGGCCTCGGGACCCCATCACCCAGGGCCTGGCATTAATATTTGGAGAAGAGGTAATAGTGCCCCACTCTCCAGGCTGATTTCCCACCGAGGACCCCATCCCCAGGGCCCAGGTCTGAAATTAGGGGGAGGAGGGCATGCAGCCATCCACCAGGGTCCACTGTCACATTCAATGGGGAGGGGGCATGCAGTACCCAGCACCAATAAGGGTTGGTGCCCTTGTGTCCACCCAGGGCACTCTTCATATTATCGTTGGGGGATGCAGGGCACTCCCAGGCTCCAGCAGCCCCACCTGGCTCCCTGCATTAGCAGGAGCTAGCATTTCTGTGGCCCAAAGGGAGCAGCTAATTCTGCTGTTACCTGAGGGTGGGAGCAATATTTAGATCTCTTGTGAGGTGCGCTGAAGACATTTTTTAGAGAAAGTGAAAGTTAAATTAGCAAAGGGCATATCTCAGCCTCCTGAGCACAGAAGCACACGGGAGGGGTATCATTTGCAAGGGGAAAATCTCCTCTTTCCAATGGAGTTTTTGTCTAGTGAATACTTGCTTGGGAATCGCCACAGGAGAACGATCCCCAAGCAGGGATCCTCCCGTTAGACACCAGGGAGAGGGCAAACAGCCCCTTGAGCAAGAACTTGTCCCCCTGAAAACATTTATATTACATTCTTTCTGCCTGGGGGGCAGATGATAATTACCCCATCTGCCCCGGGGTCAGAAAGGCCACTGGAAACTAAACCAGGGCTGGTAACTATGCTCCACCAGTGGAGTTTACGTAGTTTTGCTTACTCTGTTTTCCGTTGCGAACACGGAGTTCAGGCGAAACTACCCCTCCGTGACGAAGCATAGTTATCCGGCCCCTTCACCCTCCCAAAATAATTAAAAGTGATTAAAAGGCACTTACCTGCCCCATGGCTGCCTCCTTCTCGGCCGCTATCCTACTTCTTCCTCACTGTCCTGCTTCACTGGGGTTATTAGAGAAGAAGAATGGCGAGGAGGAGGCAAGAGAGCGGCGATGTCGAGGAGGAGGCAGCCACGGGGCAGGTAAGTGCCTTTTAATTACCTTTAATTATTTTGGGAGGGGGAGGGCACGGAGTGGAGGAGAGCGAAGTTCCACAGAGTTGCTTTACAACTCTTTGGAACTTTGCGTAGAGGCACTATGCCTTCTCCGCCCAGGCTTACTGGAAAGCAGGGATTTCTTTTTCTTTAATTGTTGAGGTGGGTATTGCTCTGCAGACTAAAGCACCCCAAAGGCAAGCAAGAGGAAATTTGATTCTTGTAGGTGTTATTTTATATATATTTTTATAAATGGGCTGCTGGAGTTTGGCTAACTTCCAGTATCCTCCCACTTGTAATAGTAAACAGCTGCTCTTTTTGGGCTTGGGTAGGCTGCCCCTTGGATAAGCCTATCAGACCCACATGGTTGTGAAAATTGGACATCTGGGGGAGTCCAGGACAGTGTGCTTTGCATGCATTCATACCATTTTCTTAACCACAATGCCCTGCAAACCTCAAATTGTAACTAATAACACATTTTGTCACATTTCAGTGAGGAAAACTTCTGGAATGTGTTGAAAGCCACATATTTCCTACAGCACAGCATGTCCCCAAGTCTCCTGATGAAAATGTTACCTCTCTTGTGTGGATGGGGGCCAAGATACCTCAACACGAAAGTCCCTAAAGTGCTAGTAGAGCGGGGTAGGACGACCGGTGACACAGACTCGGCGTGTCTAACGCAAGGAACTCCTTGCGTAGCCTACCAGGAACTGCAGTGTGCTATCCTATGGAATTGGTAGGGTAGACCGGGTTACAGGTAAACTTGTGGAACACTAGCTACCAATATGAATGCTTACTGAATACTGGATAAACAGTCTATATGTAGATAGAACACACTATGTTATGTTATGTTATGTTAGGAGTATTTATATTGCGCACAGCTGCCCCAGCTAAGGGGCGTCCTGGCGCATGACCGGTAAAAACACAACTAACACTGAAATGGAATTCCAAGAGGGGGAACATCTAGATAGGGGGAAAATTAAAACAAAAGGGTTTTTATGGCTTTGCGAAAAAGGAAAAGATCGTCCATCGCACGAATCTCAAACGGAAGCGAGTTCCAAAGTGCTGCTGCTTTTACCCGAAAAGAACGACCACCTATTCGGCTGAGCTTAAACCTCGGCACCACAGCGAGTGCCTGGCCCAGTGATCTTAAGGGGCGAGTCGGAACATAGCTAGATAAGAGATTCGAAAGGATCTGGGGAGCTACTCCTTTCTTAAAAGTCAAGCATAGGACTTTGAAATGAATTCTCGACTTGATCGGTAACCAGTGTAAGGATCGTAAAGTACTTGAGACCGAGCAGGACCTAGGCAAGCCAACTATGGCTCTGGCTGCGGCATTTTGGATACGTTGAAGGCGGATGATTTCTGCCTGATTTGCCCCTATCAGGAGCGAGCTGGCATAGTCCAGACGGGATATTACTGTTGCCTGAACCACCAGCTGCCTGGTGGGAGGGTCAAAAAACTTCAGGACAGATCTTAAGCCCCGAAGGACCCCAAAGCAGCAAGCTGCGGTTTTCTTGAGGTGCCCAATAAAACTCAAAGTAGAGTCCAACCATACTCCTAGGTTTCTCAATACAGAAACCGGAGTTGGAGATGGCCCTAGTTCTGAAGGCCACCATCTGTCCCCCCAAAGTTCCTTACCCTTCCCGACAACCATGACCTCGGTCATCTTAGCGTTGAGCTGGAGACAGTTGGCACTCATCCAGCTCGCCACTGCCCTCAGTCCATTCTGGAACCTAGGGGCATCCACATCAGCATCCCCGCTGATGGTCACCGCCAACTGTGTGTCGTCCGCATATGAGACCATATTCATGCCCCACTGCTTGACGACATCAGCCAGCGGTTTCACGTACAGATTGAATAACGTGGGGCTCAGCGAGGATCCCTGAGGCACCCCGAGGCCCAGATGATGGAATTTGGACTGATACGGTGGTATGGCAACGCAAAAGGACCGGTCGTCGAGAAAGGATCGAAACCACTGTAGGGCTTACCCCCCAATACCTATCTCCTCAAGGCGATGTAGAAGGATGCGATGTGAGACAGTATCGAAGGCGGCGCTCAGATCTAATAATACTAGCGCTGCCGTCTGTCCCCCATCCAGCACCGAACGCAGATGTTCAACCATAGCGAGAAGGGCTGTCTCCGTGCTGTGCCCAGTACGAAACCCGTTCTGGGTAGCATCCAAGATGTTAGCTCGGGTGAGATGGTCAGAGAGAACCTGGTTGACGTGAGCCTCCACCAATTTTGCCGGCCAAGGAAGCAAAGAAATGGGCCGATAACTCTCCGGCTTCAACGGATCCAAAGAAGGTTTCTTCAGAATAGGAGAAACCACTGCACGCTTCCATTTAGCTGGAACCCTGCCCGTAGCCAACGAGATGTTGATCAGGGAGCGGACCGAGGAGCGTCCCAGAAAAGACTGGTCCCTGAAGAGGGCAGGTCTTACCGGATCCAGAGGAGAACCCGATTTAATCTTCAGGGACAATCTATCAAAAGCCTCGGGTAGAAGCAGGGGAAAAGAGTCCAAAATAGGAGGGGCAAAAAAAATGTCCACGACCTCCAAAAGTGGACTTGTACAGGGAAAGGCCCGGTAGATGCCCTGCACTTTCTCCAAAAAGAAAACAGCTAAAGCCTCACATTGAGAGGTAGAGGCCATAACCGGGGAAGAAATTCGTTTAGACAGAAGATCTTTAAGGGCCTTGAAAATGGTTTTAGACGGGTTCAAGCTGTTTCGGAATTCCCGAGAGTAGAACGCCGCACGGGCTCTACATATGGCACGATGATAAATCTTAATGGAGGCCATAACGACGCTTTCTTAGCCGCATCATAAGTCCTCCGCCATTCTCTCTCGGCCCGCCTACAATTCCCTTTCAAGGCACGTAAAGCACTGTCATACCAGGGGTTTGACTTTTTGGAGCTCAATTTAGTTGTAATAATCGGGATCAAAGAGTCAAGCGCCCTGGTAATCCATTGACAGAACTGGTCATAACCTGTTTCAACATCATCCAGAGATCCTAACGGATCAATAGTCAAAACATGATGCAGGTCCTCTAGCCTAAGTTTACTCCAGTGTCTTCTAGGGACCGATCTAACCGAGGGAATAAAGGGAGTCATAGGCAGAGAGACTCGAATATCCACTAAATAGTGGTCAGTCCATCCTAAAGGTGAGATGGAAAAGACTATGGCTTCCGATAAATTAGTAAAAAAGGGATCCAATGTATGTCCCCCTATATGAGTAGGTTGTGAAACTTTTTGAACCAGCTGAAGGGCCTCGAGATCCGCCAGAAAATTCAAGACAGCCGGGGTGCTCTGATTATCCAAATGAAGATTAAGGTCTCCCAGGATAGAAAAGTTGGCGCAACCAACTGCCAGAGAACTAACGGCATCAGGGAAGGCATCTCTAAACGCGACATCATTACCCGGAGGCCGATATACCACCATCCCTGAGATCGAGAACTGGGGGCTGAACGAGATCTTAAAGGAGGCGCTTTCGCACCCAGCGATGTTTAAGACATTCCAGCTACAAGGGAAGCTAGATTTCACAGCAAGGGCAATGCCCCCTCCTCTAGTTGGACGATTTAGAGTAAAGATGGAATAATCAGGGGGAAAAGCCAGATTGATAACAGCTGCATCGTCCTCCTGCAACCAAGTCTCCGTAATGGCAAAAACGTCTGGGGTCTCATCCTGCATAAGGTCCAAGATGACTTGGTGGTGTTGCACCAAGGACCTAACATTCAGGCTAAATATTCGAAGGGCGCGCGCCGTACCCTTACTCCGAAAGACTGGAGCCGAAGGCTTCTGGCGCGTATGTACGGGAGAGCCCAGAACCCATCTTTTACAGGCACAGCAATAAGGGCCGCTTAAAGGGTGGATGTTTACCTGATCGCACTTAGGGATGGTCCGTCCAATGGACCGCAACGTCTCGTTGGAGTAGGCAATCATCACAACACCAAATCAACACGTGCAAGGGAGATGACCCGCTGTGCCCAGCGCGTCCCTAGCGCGGACGGGCGCAGACGGGCAGGACTCTGGCACGACTCCGGCTGAGCGACGGCATCCCACTAAGCGATCCCGCAGCGCGGGAAAGAGCGACTTTAAGTAGGCGTCCCGCGTGGCTGACTGAGCGCAGTAACGCTCAAAATGGCGCCCGCCGGAAGATGCACTGCCCAATCCAAGATGGCGCCCAACCCGGACTACCCCCGTGACCCGGACCCACCAAAACGGCGGTGAATTTTAACAATTAAATGCGGTATGAGGGAGGGAAGTGCCTAGCATAGTCCCAGTTAAAACCAGGGGCGAACAAACAAAATTCAAAACAAATACAGAACAGGAATATTTTAAAATAGAAAAGCGCTAGTAACAGCACAAGTGCAGCTCAGCTGTATAGATACCTTGTCAGTCCTGAAGAATCGCTAGAGTAATCCTCAGATAGAGCGAGAAACATGTTGACCCCAGATGAGGCAGTGTATATAACCTAGCACATAAATCTACGTTACCAACACTTCACCTCATAGCTTTTAACTAGGTAAGGAGGCTTCATAATAAACTGATTGAGAAGCACTCCCATCCCTATTTTAATTCACAATCACTATCTCCTTTCATCTACATCAAATTAGAGCCCCTCACCCCCACTTCACCGGACGGCTGTTGGATAAAAGATCTCCATAAGAGTGTTCCCTAATAAGGAGCCCGTCGGGTATTGCACCAGCCGACTCGACGTGGAGCAGCCTGATGATGAAGCAGGACATCCTGATGGGTGTGTGAGGGCTTCCATATCCAACATTGGTGCCTCTACACAAACTCTCATGCACACCACTTGGTCCGTCTCGTTTGTTAAAGGAACAGCTTCGACACTTTTTTGGTTGTACTTGGATAAGCCTATCAGACCCACATGGTTGTGAAAATTGGACATCTGGGGGAGTCCAGGACAGTGTGCTTTGCATGCATTCATACCATTTTCTTAACCACAATGCCCTGCAAACCTCAAATTGTAACTAATAACACACATTTTGTCACATTTCAGTGAGGAAAACTTCTGGAATGTGTTGAAAGCCACATATTTCCTACAGCACAGCATGTCCCCAAGTCTCCTGATGAAACTGTTACCTCTCTTGTGTGGATGGGGGCCAAGATACCTCAACACGAAAGTCCCTAAAGTGCTACATGGAAAGCTCAGCAATAGGGGTAGCTTCTCAGCTGCCACCCACAGAATCCTACCAACCACAGACACTTGAAAAGTAGACAGCCAGGGGATTTTGGGGTGGTGTGCCTTGTTCGAATCCCATGAGGGTTTTTTACCCAAACTTCCCTGAAAACCTTAAACTTTGCCTGAAATCACACATTTTCCTACATTTCTGTGATGTAAACTTCTGGAATCTACAGGAATCAATGAAATTCCTACCACCCAGCATTGCCCCACTTGTGCTGATTAACATGCTGTGCCACTTGTTTGGTTGGGCCTAATGTCAGTGGCACTATTGTCTCATCCACTAGGCCTACCCACACAAGTGAGGTACCATTTTTATCAGAAGACTTAGGGGAATGCTGGGTGGAAGGAGGTTAGTGACTCCCCACAGATTCCAGAACTTTTTGTCACTGAAATGTGAGGAAAAATTGTTTCTTTAGTCAATTTTTGAGGTTTGCAAGGGGTTTTGGGTAAAACAAACAGGTGAGAGCCATGCATGTCTCACGTTCCTGGATTCCCCTAGGTTTTTAGATTTTAAAAATGTACAGATTTGCTAAGTTTCCCAAAGTGCCAGTTGAGCTAAGGCCCAAAATATTCAGCTATCCCCTTTCCAAAAAAAGGGTCAGGTTTGAGGGCAAAAATCTGATGTATACATGTGTTGTTTTGGCCCATTTCCTGTCGCAGGCACTAGGCCTACCGCATAAGTGAAGTACCGTTTTTATCAGAAGACATGTGGGAGCATAGAAAAGTAGGATATTTCTTATTTCCTATTTCCCCCCCAAAATGTAGCTATATTTTGGCAATCTTCTTGTTCCCCTTCAGGGGAATCACCACTCCATGTGAATCTTTAGAATCCACAGGATGTTGGAAATCAAGGACACTTATTTGGGGATAGCTTATGTGAATAAAACGTTATGGAGCCCTAAGCGCAACCTACCCCAAAAAGTGAAACAAAGGCTTAGCATTGTGAGGAGAAAGGCTTAGCAGCAAAAGAGTTAAACATATGTGCGCTGAGCAGCCGAGAGCTTTACAAATGCCATTGATTAATTGATTGACTTGATCAAAAATAAAAATAAACAGTCTGTCATCTAGGTGGTTTTTTCAGAGTGCATATACTGTTGCTTTACAATGAAAAGGGCTCTCCAATCCTTTTATAAGGGCTCCCAAGGGATTTAAACAGTAGCGGCTCGTGGAGGTAGTGCCACGGGGCACTGAGGAAGGTGGGGGAGGGTCAGGATTTCAGCGTGCGCAATGAAATTCATTTTATTTATTTATTTACATTACTCCAGTCAGCCATGAGCCGGAGTTTACTACCTCCCACTCTGCCCCTCCCCGCCCCTCCCCACCATCATGCGGCACTCCCTCCACGGTCCGCTACTGGATTTAAACTTGATTAAATTACTTGACATAACATTTCATTAGAACTACACTCACCATTTGTACCACCAGGCTCTATCAAGATGGTTTCAAATTGGATACTAAGAACCTAGCGGTGGGTATGTGTAAAACCTTCCGGGTGATACATGCTATCTTGTAGAGTTGCCTAACTATACGAGGAACCAATAAATGTTTGCTAAAGTTGGTCTAATGTGGTCCAATATTTAGTTTAATTGACAAAGCACTGCCTTCTGATGTGTCATTTAAGAAGAACACACAGCAGAGAAATTTCACAGTCAATTCTAGACAACACAAGAGATTTGAAAATGGAATTGAGGCCATGTTGTGAGATAAAATTACAAATTCCCTATAAAAGTTGCAATTAGAAGCACATGCTGTTGGCTATTAGATAATTTGTGATTTAACTTGAGTCTTTTATCAAGAATGAAATACAAGGATTTTGTGTTGTCAATGATTTTCGATGTACTATCGATAACATTATATCACTTATACTTAGCATCATCAGGTATGCTATGGGCTTCCTCAGTCAGACAAGACATTGGTTCTACCTTTCCTGAGTCTACCATTCTTGAGTCTACCTTGCTTCACTGCATGAGGACATATGTGGCCAAGTGAGATATTGAGAGACTGTTAGTTAGGGGAGATTTTAATTCACCCTTAGAGGTCTCCT